>NW_027361724.1:18315000-19016250 GCF_039654945.1 Dendrobates tinctorius | reverse complement strand
AGACTTCGTGGGCCTGTAAGGTTCGAATTGTTACTTCCCAAGAATCCTCGGGGTGTACTCGTAATTGAACCACAGGAGCCTGTAACACTTCTTCCAAGGGCCTTACTAGTTTGGCCAGTACAGTCCGTGCTTTCAGAACGGTGTCTTGGTCTTCAAGGTTAACGCAGCGTTCCAGGATGGTTCCTTTTTGCACCGTAGCCAGGAAACGGGCCACCAGTATGCCAGGAGGTAAACACTCCGAGTGACACGGCTTCACCTGCACCTCCACGCCCTCCAAAGGTATCGGGGCTCGAATCGGCAGGGCCACCACTGTCTGTCCAGGAGGTAGCACAAGCAGGGGAGCCGCTGACGTGATGACCTTGCCTAGAGCCTCGCCCTCCTGGCAGTCCTGATGCACCCGCGCACCTCGCACCAGCTGTTGGAATACCTGTTCCTGAGCTGTGCGAGAACCCCACTGCTTCAGAATCTTCTGTGTGGGATCATTTAGTAGTAAGTTGCCGAACTCTCGTAAAATATTCATGCCTAGGGTGACGGGGTGCCGTTGATCAGCTTCTCGAGTTAGCACCACTCCTCTGCGGCCAAGGGATTTACCGCACAATGTCACCTGCACCCACACTACCCCGGCAACCCGGACCGGCAATTGGTTGGCGGCTATTAGCCTGATCATGGGCCCCCACTGGGGTCTTGCTGCCTCCGGGAAGTTTTGTTGAAAGTACGTTGCAGGCATGGTGGTTACTTTTGACCTCGTGTCCACCAGACACCGGACAGCCCCGGCCTCCACTTCTGCCCAAACCACCGGACACTTTGCTACCAGATCTTCGGGACTTCCACCACCCCTAGTTGTGGTTTTCGGCTCCGAGCGGCGTCCCCCCAGCCAGGAGCCCTTTAGTTTAATGGCCACCAGGGGTGGGTATCTCCCACGCCGCGGACACTCTCGGGCGAAGTGACCTGGTTCTCCACACTCAAAACACCGGGCCTGTGTAGGCTGACCACCCCACGGGAAGCGTGATCCCCAGGAGCCGGGGTTAAAGCTAGGTTGTCCAGTCCCGGTCTTGGTTCTTCTCTTTACTTCTGCCAACTCGCCCTTAATATTTTTCAGCTCTTGCTTCATCTCATCCACCCACTGAGGCTCCTCGACTGCCTTTTTCAAAAGTGTTGCGTTGCCCCGGAGGTTTCAACATCACTGACCTCCGTACCTCCTCATCCAGTGCCATGAGTGCTACCTCTGCTTCCAGATCAGGGGTCATTGGGTGCATCCGAAAGAGCCCCCGCATCCGCTCTGTCCAGCTCCATAACATAGTATTGGAGCTGGAAAATCTAGGCAGGTTGTTCAGCATGGCCCCCAATGAAATGCTGGAGCGGGGACCCACATTATTTGTAGAGTTGACAGCTCCTCCCTGATCGGGGGGCACCACTGTTTGCGCTCGGAGACTGCATCCTGCCGACTACGCCAAGTGTAGGGGTATAGCAGATTCTCAGGATACAGTGACGAGACACGAAACAGGGTATGACTTGTATAATCAACTTTTATAAATTGAAGCCGCTAAGGCTATGCTGAACAAGCAAAAAGGGGTAACAACAATTTGTCCTCGCAGGGACTCAACAAAATAAACAATACTTTTTATGTAACTGGGAGTAACCCGGCTAGTCCGGGTGTCGGAGGCCGGACTATGGCCAAACTATGGCACTTATTTCTAAAGTCCACTTATCCTTCCATGCGTTGCTCGGGATCGCAGATGCGGCCGCCTAGAGGTCGTTGATGCGGCCGCCTTGACGCTTCGTTCCTCCGGGAAGGTTTGGGCTCATCAGGCCCTGAAGAAACTATGCCGGTGGGATGCAACAGGCCCTAAAGAAACAATGCTGGTGGGGCACAACAGGCCCTGAAGAAACGGTGCCGATGGGGCGCAACAGGCCCTGAAGAAACGGTGCCGGTGGGGCGCAACAGGCCCTGAAGAAATGATGCCGGTGGGGCGCAACAGGCCCTGAAGAAACGGTGCCGGTGGGGTGCAACATGCCCTGAAGAAGCAATGCCGGTGGGGCGCAACAGGCCCTGATGAAAACGATGCTGGTGGGGCGCAACAGGCCCTGAAGAAACAGTGCTGATGGGGGCGCGGTAATGACGCAGTTCCCCCCCAAATGACGAGTAGTCGTCCTCTGCTAAAGGGTCCCTCCGTAGCCAGGACGAGGGCCTCTACTGTCGCCTATGGCGAGGTGGCGTCCCTTGAGGCCGTTGATGACAGGGTAGTCGCAGGGGGAGAAGGCCGGGAGGCAGTGTCCAGGCGTCTGTGGCCATTTTACGTGTAGTCGCAGCCGCGGCTTGAGGTAACGGATCTCCCTCAGAGGGGGTGGGGATGGCGGGCGTGGCCCTCTGAGAATGTGGGCGGGAAGTGGCCTCCGGTAAAAGTCTCTCACGTCTCACTTGTCGGTGAGTGCGCAGCATCCTCCTCACAGTCTCCGGTCGTTGTCTCTCACACACACACCGCCCGTTACCACGGCTCCCTCCAAGTCACCCTGCTTCCTGCCTCCTGTCACACTCTCTCTCAACTGCCACTTCAGCGCGCCCCCTGCTCCTTTTATCCTTCGAATTTATCCCTTGAATCCTCTCGAATCTCGAGCCATGTCCGAGTACGTCCAGGAAAATCTGGCTAGAGGCTTTATCCGGAAGTCTTCCTCACCCGCAGGCGCGGGCTTCTTTTTCGTGAAGAAGAAGGATGGGGCTCTTCGTCCATGCATCGACTACTGGGGCCTCAATGATATCACTATCAAGAACAAGTACCCGCTGCCCCTTATTCCTGAGCTGTTTGATCGATTGCGGGGGGCACGAATTTTCACCAAACTGGATCTCCGTGGGGCCTACAATCTCATCCGCATTCGCCCTGGTGACGAATGGAAGACCGTGTTCAACACCACGGATGGCCACTACAAGTATTTGGTCATGCCCCTCGGCTTGTGCAATGCTCCCGCAGTGTTCCAGGAATTCGTGAATGACATTTTCCGAGATCTCCTGTACTCTTGTGTGGTAGTGTATCTGGACGACATTCTTGTGTTTTCCTCGGATTTGGCTACCCATAGGAAGAGTGTTCGTCTAGTTCTCTCACGCCTGAGGGAGAATCGATTGTATGCGAAACTGGAGAAAAGCTCCTTTGAACAAACCTCTCTTCCGTTCCTGGGGTACATTGTTTCTGATTCAGGCTTAAGCATGGATCCAGAGAAAGTGTCAGCCGTGCTCAACTGGCCGCAACCTCATGGAGTCAAGCCAATTCAACGATTCCTGGGTTTTGCTAATTACTACCGGCAATTCATCCCTCATTTTTCGTCCTTGACCGCACCCATCTCCTCTCTGATTCGTAAGGGGGCCAACCCGCATGTTTGGACCTCAGAGGCCGAAGAATCCTTCCTTGCCCTGAAACAAGCCTTTGCTTCTGCTCCAGTCCTTCACCGCCCGGAGACTAACAAACCTTTTATTTTGGAGGTGGATGCTTCTGCCATCGGGGCCGGAGCCGTACTCTCCCAGCGATCCCCGTCCGGGCGACTGGTCACCTGCGGCTTCTTCTTGAAGACGCTCTCCTCTCCGGAATGCAGTTACTCCATTGGTGACAGGGAGCTTTTGACCATCAAGATGGCGTTGCAGGAGTGGCGGTACCTTTTGGAAGGAGCTGTGCATCCTTTTAAGATCTACACAGACCATAAGAACTTGGCTTACATCCGATCGGCACAGAGACTAAATCCACGACAAGCAAGATGGTCTTTGTTTTTCGCTCGGTTCGATTTTTAATTGCACTTTTGCCCGGGTAGTAAGAACCTCAAGGCTGATGCGTTGTCCAGATCCTTTCTTGCGGTCGATGCCGAGGAAGACCTTACGCACATCCTGGATCCCTCCAAGATCATCACAGTGGTACCCCTCAGGTTGTCTACTCTACCACCGGGTAAGACCTTCGTCCCAGTGACCAACCGGAAACAAGTCCTGCATTGGGGTCATGCTTCCAAGATTGCAGGCCATGTTGGGTTGAGACCCTTTGTCTGGTCTCACGCTACTATTGGTTGCCTGCTCTTCCCCAAGATGTTCGTAGCTTTTTAGCCTCGTGTCCATCCTGTGCCAAAAACAAGGTTCCCAGGCAATTACCTTCTGGACTCTTGCACCCGCTTCCAGTTCCTTCGGCTCCCTGGCAGTACATTGCTATGGACATTATCACTGACCTACCTCGCTCTTCTGGATGTACTGTCATCTTGGTCATTGTGGATAGATTCTCCAAGATGGCCCATTTCATCATTTCATTCCCCTGTCTGGACTCCCTTCGGCTCCTGAATTGGCAAAGATTTTTATCCACCATATTTTTTGTCTCCATGGCTTCCCTCAACGTATTGTCTCTGATGGAGGAGTCCAGTTCACCTCCCGATTTTGGAAAGCGCTCTGCATGTTTATGAACATCATGCTGGATTTCTCCTCCACTTATCACCCTCAGACCAATGGTCAAGCAGAGCATACTAACCAAATTTTGGTTAATTACCTCCGTCACTTCTCCAACGCTCACCAGAACGACTGGTCTGACTTTCTCCCATGGGCCGAATTTGCGTATAACAAACACGCCATCGAATCTTCTGCCAAGTCTCCCTTCTTTATCGTCTACGGGCTACATCCAGGCGTACCTCTACCAGATCCTCCTGTCTCGGGTGTGCCGGCTGCTGATCTTCTGTCTGGGGAGTTCTCCAGGATCTGGCAGGAGACCAAAACCGCTCTCGAACAAGCGCAGGTTCTGATGAAGAGACACGCAGACAAAAGGCGCTTGGATCCACCTCTCTTTCATCCTGGCGACAGAGTGTGGTTATCCTCCAAGTTTATCCGCCTTAGGATTCCTTCGCACAAATTGGGTCCCCGGTATATTGGACCCTTCGAGGTCTTGTCCCGCATCAACGACGTCTCTTACAAGTTAAAGGTCCCTGCCTCGCTTCGCATCCCCAATTCGTTTCATGTTTCTCTTCTGAAACCTGTGGTCCTCAACCAATTCTATGCCACTACCACCCGCACCCCCCAGTGTTTCTGGTCGATTGGAAAGGTTTTGGCCCCAAGGAGAGATCTTGGGAACCTCGGGAGAACATTCAAGCTCCCCGGATTCTGGCAAGATTTCTCTCCAGCTTTGGGAGGGGGGCACGTAAGGAGGGGGGTACTGTCACGTCACCGCTTCCATCTGCCGTGCCACCGCTCCCTGTGCCCCATCGGACTCACCAGATTGCAGCTTCCCGGCGCATCCCCGTCTGTGCCCCTGCTCTGATGACAGCGCTTGCTTCCTCCCGGGCGCACGCTCCCCGCAGCTCTCTCCATGCACGAGCACTTCCTCCTCTCTGAGCCGGTCACTCCACCAGGTCCTCTCTATGGTCAGGAGGACCCTGACCTGGGAGCTCCTCCCCACGCTCCCATATCAGGCCGGCGCCCCCTAGTGACGCTGCCTGATCGTCACTTGCCTTCCCTTGTGATTCTGGCCCCTCTTGCTGGCGTTCGCCGCTGCTTCCTCCACGTTTCGTCTCCTGTCTCGCTCTCTCATATATGTTACCTGTTCTCTCCTATGTTCCAGTGTTCCTGCCTTGCCAGCCCACAGCTCCAGTCTCCTGTGTTCCTGCCGGTCTACCCCGGTCCAGTCTCCTGCATTCCTGCCGTTCTACCCTGGTCCAGTCTCCTGGGTTCCTGCCGCTGTACCCCGGTCCAGTCTCCTGTGTTCCTGCCGTTCTACCCCAGTCCAGTCTCCTTGTTCCTGCCATTCTACCCCGGTCCTGTCTCTTGTGTTCCTGTCTTTCTACCCCGGTCCAGTCTTCTTTGCTTCTGCCCTAGTTACCAGCTGCCGCGGTAATAGTTTCCTCTGGGCCTGTCCCTAACACTCCCTGTATAGGGGGTGGTCCACCTGGTCCGCTCACCCAGGGGAGGTTCGTTGCCGTGGTCCAGTGGGTTCACCTTCAGTGTTCCTAGCACTGGGTACCGGCCCAGTCACTGTCTGGGAGTCCTCCTCCCCACACATATATAACAGGCTAACTCAGATACAATGATCAAAGCAGTTAATGTAATGTATAAGAAAACCATTTATAATTGAGGTCTGAAAATACAAGAAAAAACACTATTCACAGCACCATATAGATAGAAAGGGGGCAAAACGTTTGTAAAAAATATTAACTAGAAAGCCCCTAAATGAAAGTTCCCCAAATCAGGTAAGCAAAGGTGGTAAAATACCTGACTATTTAGAAAAGAGGTCCCATGACCTCTAAACCAGCAATTTGTGCAAAAAAGATGTCCAGCATACCAGAGGGTAAAGTGCCAAGTGAAAGCTGCAAAATGAATGACCTGTGGGGTAAAGGAGAGGGGAAAAGCTAACCCCACGCGTATCGCCACACGCTGTGTGACTTCCTCAAGGGAGGGTGAAGCGCTGAGAAATAACATGAAGCATGTCCTTATATATAAAGAAATCACATGTTGTATAATTAATAAATCAGTACTAACCCACGAGGTGGAGAGAAAGGCATGGTCGCGGCCATCTTGTCAGCGTTGTAGGCAGACCAATAAAGTTGTTCAGAAATAAGTTGGAGAGGTGCAGCGTCGCAGAGCAGATCTGCACCTGCGCAGATGAGAGTAGGCGTATTGAGATTGTAGTTGCCAGGCAACAACCGGAGGCCACAGCGTCAGCAGGCTAAATAGCGCCTGCGCAATAGAAAGTGTGGGCGTAACAGACATGTCATTACCAAGCGATAACATCGCTGATCAGAACGGCGCCTGCGCAATAAAATCAACAGGACGAATGAAGCTATAGTTACCAAGCGACTTGACGATGCCATAATTAGTCAGATCGGCGCTTGCACAGTAAAAAACGCGGCGTCGCCCGGCCGAATAGCGCCTGTGCAGTAAGAGCGCACATATGGGCATGACAAACATGTCGTTGCCAGGTGATGAAATCACTGGTCTAAAAGGGCGCCAGCGCAATGAAGCCAGAAGGCAAAAGGCAAATGAGCATATGATTACTAAGCAATTGAGCAACTGCTCAAATAAAGCACCACATATGTTAGGAATATATTATGTTTCATCTATTTGTTCTTTATCAATTGTTGTCGCCCAGTTGGACATATACACCTTTAGTCTAAAGCGCTCACCTTGGTGGACCGAATTATCTGGGTACTTTATGTCGGACATATACATCTTTAGTCCAAAGCGCCTGTCATGATTTGTAGTTTTGCCCTGTCCTGTATTTTGTATAATATGTCATTTAACTTTTCTCTGGTTGTATTTGCTGTAAATTAACCATGTCTCCTTCCCCCAATACTTTGCAATGTCTTGTGATGTACCTGGACTATAATCTAATTTAGGCTTGTGTCAACAGCTAGTGGAACTTTGGCTATTGTTTCCTAAGCAGAAGATAACCTACAATACACATCCTGTAGACTCAGTGGAGCCCTTACATTTCTAGAATCTTCTGATGGACCAAACCATTGAATAGTAGGTGTGACCCCTACCTCCCTTCAGATGGGTTGATCCCAGGAGCCCTGACAATACATTCTTATTTTAAGATCAGTTGTGATTTGAGTGCGGATGTGAAGGAGTCACGAACTGAGTTGAGGCCAGCTCGTGACGTCCGTGGGATTGTGTGGAATCCTGTGGACTATTGCAAGGATTATTGTTATCGCATCTGGCACAAGGACTATCGTGAGGTGCCCGGATTTGTTTCCATTGTGTGGACTTATTGTGGACTTCTCATGGACTCCAAGGACATTATGGATATTTGATGTTGTATGCTCTCTGCCTTAATAAATCTCGTTGGATCGTCCCTCGGCCTGTTGTCCCTTCTTGCTCTGTCGTATACCCCATCACAAACTGGTGGCAGCAGTGGGATCAGAGCAGAAGGAATGGAGGACAACGGCCCATCAACATGTGGAACCAGCACCGCAGAGTACAAGAACTGGATTGCGGTGAACCTACAAACAAAGGCCCGTGAACTGGGAGTCAGCTACAAGGGACTCTCCAAGGAGCAGCTGATTGAGGCTTTGGAAGGAGTTCGCCTGCAAGATGACGCTGAGGAAGGATCCCCACAGCAAACGGAGGAAAGACTGCAGCCGGAGGTAAATACCCATAAAAGTCAGTGGGTTGTGTGGTACGAGGAGGAGTTGGCATTGCTGGGAGAAGATGCTACCATAGAAGATAAGAGGGAGGCCATTCATAGAGCTCAAGAGAGGGCATTGCTGGAGAGGCAGCTCGCTGTGGAAGCAGCTAGAAGCTCCAGACAGACTGTAACCCCAGCACCCACCATGAGGGAACTCCCCAGAGTGTCCCGCAAAGACTTCAAGCCGTTTAATGAGGCTTCAGGTGACATTGAGGGCTTCTTCCAGGACTTTGAGCATCAGTGTCGATTAATGGAAGTCCCGGAAAGGGAGCGAGTCCGACATCTGGTGGGGCTCTTAGTGGGTGGAGCTGCCACAGCCTATAGAGCTATAGACCCTCGGTGGAACTGTGAGTATGCGGAGATTAAACAGACTATTCTAGAACATTATGCTGTGACCCCAGACACTTACAGGACCCAGTTCCGTACTTTAGCCTGTGATGAGGAAGTGTCCTTCAAAATGTATGCCCACAGACTCAAACAAATATGTCATCGCTGGCTGGAGGGAGAGGAGGCCTTAACTTGGGAGACCTTCCTCCAAGTCATCCTAAAAGAGAAGTTTTACTTCAAGTGCCCCGCTGAGATCCGGGAATGGGTGCATGAAAGGAGACCAGCCGCTGTGGAGGAAGCTGCAGCTCTAGCTGATGAGGCTCTCACCATCAAGTCTCAGTGGAAAAAACTACAACTCAGTGAGAAAAAAAACTACCAGCCCCCCAACGCTGGCGGCCCCTGGTCCTTCGGCCTCCAATGTTCACCATTCCACTAGACCATCAACTCATGGTGACCTTCGTGTGACTGTGCCTCGCATTACTCCTGCTCCACCTTCGGGACTACGACGTGGAGGAAGAATCCCAGAGCGCAGATGTTATAGATGTGGGCAGCCTGGGCATCTGCAATTCCAATGTCCAGGTGTTCAGAGGCAGGACAGCTACAGACCGCCTTTGCCTGTTCATTATCTACAGACACCCTCACCAGGAGAAGAGCTGGATTCAGTCCCTGATGACTTGCCAAGTGACTCTAATATCCTGGCTCCCCTACCCGGAGTCTATGGGGTGCGAGCCCCAGCCACCTGTTCTTCTGATCTTCAGCACAAACATCTACAGGAGGTCGTGCTGGATGGCCAAAAAGTTGTTGGCTTCCATGACACTGGGGCTTTTCTCACCATGTCCGATCCCCGAGTAATTCAACCAGAAGCAATTGAAAAGGGACCAGGAATTGCCATTGAATTGGCTGGAGGTACCCAGAGATATATTAGCGAGTGTGACCCTGGATTATGGCTTTGGGGCAAAACAATGCGTGGTCGGTGTGATGAGCGGCCTCCCTGCAGACGCTCTTCTATGAAATGATGTGGGAAATCTTCATTGCCACTTTGTCGGTGCGGTAACCAGAAGTCAAGCCAAGAGAGCAGCTAATGTGGACGTGTACAACCCATCCATGGAAATGAGGCCACCAGAACTGCCGTCACAGCCGGTGAGTGGTTCTTCTTGTGGGGACAATGTGAGTGTTACTTGGGATAAAGTTCAGTTTAGACAAGAGGTAGCTAGTTTTAGAGCTCGAGCTGAGATAGGGCAGTTGGGGGAGAACGGGGAAAGAATTATCAGAGAAAATGGACTTTTGTATCGGGTTACCAATGCTGACTCCCTAGATAAGCCCTGGACTTATAGCAAACAGCTGATTGTTCCTCAGAAATACAGAATTCCCCTATTACACCTTGCTCATGACATTCCTACTGCTGGCCATCAAGGCAAAACCCGCACTGAGAGATGATTGACTCAATCTTTCTATTGGCCTGGGATTTCCCAAGTCGTAGCGCATTTCTGCCAAACTTGCGACATATGTCAGCGTAGAGGGCGACCCGGAGATCACCCAAAGGCACCCCTGCAACCGCTCCCTATAATAGAAGAACCCTTTCAAAGAGTAGCTGTCGATATCATTGGACCTCTGGCTAAACCAAGTAAATCTGGAAAGCAGTACATCCTCACTGTTGTGGACTATGCCACCCAATATCCAGAAGCTGTGGCCTTGTCAAGTATTTCTGCAGCCAAGGTGGCCGAGGCCCTGGTTACCATTTTCACCAGAGTAGGATTCCCCAGTGAGATCTTGTCAGACCAAGGCTCCCAGTTCATGTCAGAGCTGGTCCAGTGTCTGTGGCGCACCTGTGGAGTACGAGCGATCCGAACGACCCCGTATCATCCCCAAACAAATGGACTTGGTGAATGATTCAATGGCACTCTGAAGAATATGCTGAGGGCCTTCACTGACAGAGATTCAAACTGGGAGAAGAACCTACCCCATCTCTTGTTTGCCTATCGGGAAGTTCCCCAGGAGTCCACCGGGTTTTCCCCCCTTTGAACTACTCTATGGAAGAAAGGTCCGAGGACCCTTAACCCTGCTAAAAGAATATTGGGAGGGACAAGTTAAAGATACAGGAGCCCCTGTTGTCCCTTATGTCCTAAAGCTGCGAGAAACCCTGGCTCAACTCGCTAGTTTAGCCCAGAGTCATGTGCGTATGGCTCAAACCAGACAGAAGACATGGTATGACCGTAAAGCACGCTATCGGGAGTTTGTAGAAGGACAACAGGTCTTAATGATTGTTCCCCATCGGCAGAAAAAACTGCAGACAACATGGGAGGGTCCCTTCCGGGTTCTCAGAAAACTAAATGATACCAATTATCTTCTTGCTTTAGATGATCAGGGGCTAAGACAAAAGACTGTCCATGTGAATATGATTAAGGAGTACCATGACCGGAACCTTCCAATGATAGCAAGCTGTCGGCTAGCTTCAGAAGACTGTCAAGAGGATGAGGACTCCCTACCTGATCTCGTGGAAGCAGCGAGAGCCCCATCCACTGTGGGACAGGTTCCTCTGGGAGATCACCTGGATTCCTTGCAGAAAAATCAGATGCTGGGAGTGCTTCAACAGAGACGGGCTGCTTTCTCATCCCAACCAGGTCGAACCACCATCACCCAACATCATGTGGACACGCAGGGTATCTGTAACATACAACAGGCTCCTTACCGGGTACCTGAATCTGTTCGAAACACCATGCAGCACGAACTGGAGGAGATGTTACAGCTTGGGGTAATCCAGGCCTCTCATAGCCCTTGGGCCTCTCCTGTGGTGTTAGTACCCAAGAAGGATGGGAGTACTCGATTTTGTGTGGACTATCGACTACTAAACGACCATACCGTCAGCGATCCTTACTCAATGCCCCTTATTGACGAACTTCTAGACTGACTGGCTGGGTCCCGATATGTCACTACCTTGGATCTCAGTAAGGGATACTGGCAAATCCCTCTCACGGCGGAAGGGAGAGAAGGGTCCACTTTTATAACCCCCTTTGGTCTGTATGAATTTCTAAGCATGCCTTTTGGAATGAAGAATGCCCCGGCAACCTTCCAGAGAATGGTGGACCATATCCTCTGGGGATGTGGTGACTTTGCTTGTGCCTACTTGGATGATATCGCCATCTTCAGCCAGACGTGGGAGGAACATCTGAATCAAGTAGCCATTATTCTTGACCTGATTCTTGCAGCCGACCTAACCATTCGACCCGATAAATGCCAATTGGGGATGGGTGAAGTCCAGTACCTAGGGCATAGAGTAGGAGGAGGGAAACTCCGTCCTGAACCTGCCAAAATCCAGGCTATTAGAGACTGGCCTGTACCCCAAACTAAGAAACAAGTTATGGCTTTTTTGGGCACTGCCAGTTATTACCGAAAATTTGTTTCGCATTTCAGCACTGTGGCCAAGCCTCTTACCGACCTGACCAAGAATACGATGCCCCGGCTGGAGATCTGGACTCCAGCCTGTGATGAGGCTTTTAACCGGCTGAAGGACGCCCTGGTCTGCGACCCTGTTCTGGCTGCTCCAGATTACAAGAGGAGATTCATTGTGCAGACGGACGCCTCAGCTTATGGACTGGGAGCTGTCCTCAGCCAGGTGAATGCAGCTGGGGACGAACACCCCATCGCCTACCTTAGCAGGAAACTGCTGGACCGAGAAGTGGCCTATGCAACTGTTGAAAAAGAATGTCTGGCTGTAGTGTGGGCCCTTAGGAAACTAAGGCCGTATCTGTATGGACGAGAATTCACTGTCATTACTGATCACAATCCCCTCACCTGGCTGAACCGAGTCTCTGGGGACAATGGACGCTTACTACGATGGAGCCTGGCTCTGCAGCCCTATAACTTTACCATACAGTATAGAAGAGGCAGCCAACACCAAAATGCAGATGGACTGTCCGGGCAGGAGGAGCCCTGAGTCTGGTCAGCCATGCCTGTGTGTACTTAACAAGCGACGTGTAGAGGTCCCTACTACGTACACAAATTTGGAGGGGAAGGGATTGTCATGATTTGTAGTTTTGCCCTGTCCTGTATTTTGTATAATATGTCATTTAACTTTTCTCTGGTTGTATTTGCTGTAAATTAACCATGTCTCCTTCCCCCAATACTTTGCAATGTCTTGTGATGTACCTGGACCATAATCTAATTTAGTCTTGTGTCAACAGCTAGTGGAACTTTGGCTATTGTTTCCTAAGCAGAAGATAACCTACAATACACATCCTGTAGACTCAGTGGAGTCCTTACATTTCTAGAATCTTCTGATGGACCAAACCATTGAATAGTAGGTGTGACTCCTACCCCCCTTCAGAAGGGCTGATCTTGTTTTAAGATCAGTTGTGATTTGAGTGCGGACGTGAAGGAGTCACAAACTGAGTTGAGGCCAGCTCGTGACGTCCGTGGGATTGTGTGGAATCCTGTGGACTGTTGCAAGGATTATTGTTATCGATCTTCGGACTGATATGGGCACTTTATGTATACTTTTATTTGGTCTGCACTAAAGTGTGGTATAGACCTGAAGGCTTCATGGTCTTATTGTTTGTTCTTTTTTACACATCTTTTGTATTTTCATGTTGGCACTCCTGTATAGAGCCACCTGTTTATACCCAAACATCAGTATTTTAGGTGGCTTTTGAGTAAGTGTTCTAAACACCTACTAACATGAAAAACAATATATATTTTTTGTTTTTTCAACGAACTAGCGCTAAAGTTGGCTATTATACAGCAACTTGATACATGTCAATTTGTTCCTATTTGTATATAAGTTAGCAACTTCAGCTGCATCTATTGGACAATAACTACTTTTGTCTCTTCATGAAGCTCCCACAATATTGAGACTCATATATTTCAGACACATATGTTGAATTGCCTGACAATGACATTTCTAAAAGGCTTATTTATCTCTTAGCTTTTAATGTGTTGGGGCTTCTTTTCACCAATGACGACATCGCTGTATTGCTTGGCAATAATACGCTTGTCACGCCTACATCTTTGCTGTTATTTTGCAGGCACCACCTAGTATGGTGACATCACTGGTCATCGCGCCTGGTAATGTGATATTATCAAATTTTGTTTGTATCAGTGCTTCAGCTATCTACCGCGCATGTGTTTGATTTGTGATAACACCAATGTCTGCTTTTTAACAAGTTACAAATTTTTCTCTTACCATACTGAGATTCGTATATCTCAGACACATGTTTTTTCGATCTGCCAGATTAAATTCAATATACTTATTGACCTTTTTGTGTACGCTGCGCAGGCATTCTCATTACACCAATATCCATATATTTTCCTTTTTGTTATACTGTTTGTGCAGGTGCAGATTTTTCTAGCAATGATATTTCCAATATGTCTATCTGTCTCTTTGCCTCTACTGCGCAGGCGCCTTTTTGATTAATGATGTCATCGCCAAATTATCTGACATGCTTGGTTTATCTACATTTTTGCTCAAGACTCATATTCCTAATATATGTGGAGCTTTATTTGCACAGTTGCTCAATTGCTTAGTAATGATATGCTCATTTGCCTTTTGCCTTCTGGCTTCACTGTGCAGGTGCTCTTTTTGACCAGTGATTTCATCGCCTGGCAACGACATGTGTTATGATTGAGTCACCGTAGGAGGCAAAAACAGAAATGCTAGCTAAGTCCAGAAAACCAGAGAAGTTGGCAACTATCAGATTGCAGACCCCTGAACCTATCAACACAACTAGCAGTAGCCGTGGGGGGTTCCTACGATGACCTAGACCCCTCGATCACAGCCGGAGAGATACATAGGCCTAAAGAAGGAAAGGGGAAATCTAACTGCCCCAGAGCAGACCCCAAAGCAATAGGCAGCCCCCCACATATAATGACGGTGAAGCAAGATGAAAACACTTACACAGACAGAAAGACAGACTGAGCAAAGACGGGGCCCAAAAACTACCTAGATAGGAATGGATACGAAGGCTTCTGTCTGCAATCTGCCAAAACCCTATCAGAGACAAAAGCCAACAAGCTGATATAAAAATGGCCCTGAAGCAACTAAGCTTCAAACACTAAATCAGCACTCAGGTACGTTCTGAAGACAGAGCTAACGGAACACTGCACACTCCAGCAGGGAGTGGCAGAATCCAAAAAGCAAGAAAAACAAAAACAAATCTTAAATGCAAAAAGGCAAAACAGAAAACTTAGCTTTAGGAGAGCAGGAATCAGACTGGTGTCCAAAAGTCCACAGAGAAATCACCCGCAGGGCAGAAAGGGCATAGGCTGCCTTAAATCCAGTCAGTGACTACACTCAGCCAATCGTCTTCATTAGTCCCAGGTGCCTGATAATCAGGCTCACTACCTTCCTTCACTAGAATAGGGAGTCCACCAGGCCTCAGTGATGGAGGGGAAAATGAACTCACAACAGTACCCCCCCTTGAGGAGGGGTCACCGAACCCTCAACAACGCTACCAGGGCGATCAGGGTGAGCCCGATGAAAGGCACGCACCAATCTTTTAGCATGAATATCAGAGGCAGAGACCCAGGAATTATCCTCCTGACCATAACCCTTCCACTTAACCAAATACTGGAGTCTCCGTCTAGCCAGACGGGAATCCAGAATTTTCTCTACCTCATATTCCAAGTTACCTTCAACCAATACAGGGTCCGGAGGTGCCACCTCAGGCACAACTGGCTCAACAAACCTCTTCAACAAGGACTTATGGAACACATTATGGATCTTAAATGTGACAGGAAGAGCCAAACGAAAAGAGACCGGATTAATAATCTCCAAAATCTTGTAAGGTCCAATAAATCTAGGCTTAAACTTAGGAGAAGCCACCTTCATAGCAATATTTTTTGATGATAACCACACCATATCACCCATATCACCAATCTTAAACTGGGGACCAATGGTCCTATGTCGATTGGAAAACCGCTGGGCCTTTTCCTGGGAGAGAGATTACTTATCCACCACTTGGTCCCAGATCTGGTGCATTCTCTCCACCACAGTGTCAACACCTGGGCAGGCAGAGGGCTCCACCTGCCCTGAAGAAAATCGAGGATGAAACCCAAAGTTACAAAAAAAAGGTGACATCAAAGAGGCAGAACTAGCTCTATTATTTAAAGCAAATTCGGCCAAGGGCAAAAATGAAACCCAATCATCCTGATCAGCGGAAATAAAACATCTCAAATACGACTCCAAGGTCTGGTTTGTTCTCTCTGTCTACCCATTGGTCTGAGGGTGAAAAGCAGAGGAGAAGGACAACTGAATTCCCAACTTGGAACAGAACGTCCTCCAAAATTTAGACACAAATTGAACTCCTCTGTCAGATACAATGTTCTCAGGAATCCCGTGCAAGCGAACCACCTGTTGCAAAAACAGGGGCACCAACTCAGAGGAAGATGGAAACTTAGGGAGTGGTACAAGATGAACCATCTTAGAGAACCTATCACAAATCACCCAAATAACAGTCATTCTTTGAGAGACCGGCATATCAGAGATGAAATCCATTGAAATATGGGTCCATGGCCTCCTGGGGACCGGCAAAGGCATCAGCAACCCACTAGAGCGAGAACAAGATTTAGACCGGGAGCAAGTCCCACAGGACTGCACAAAATTCCTGACATCATGAGACAAGGTGGGCCACCAAAAAGAGCGACTCACCAGATCTCTAGTACTAAAAATACCTGGATGACCAGCCAGTGCAGAGCAATGAACTTCAGACATCACTCTCTTCTTCCACTGGTCAGGAACATACAACTTTCCACTGGGGCAACGCTCAGGTTTGTCCTCCTGGAACTCTTGCAGAGCAAGTCTCAAATCGGGCGAGATGGCAGAAAGAACTACCCCTTCGCCTAAGATGGTAGCAGGCTTGGTCACCATAGGAGAATCAGCAAAGAAACTCCTAGAGAGGGCGTCTGCCTTGACATTCTTAGTTCCAGGAAGGAAAGAGACCACAAAATCAAAACGTGTAAAAAACAAGGCCCACCTAGCCTGTCTAGGGTTCAAGCGTTTGGCTGACTCTAGGTAAATCAAATTTTTGTGGTCAGTGAGGACCACAACTTGATGTTTGGCTCCCTCCAACCAATGTCTCCACTCCTCAAATGCCCATTTCATGGCCAACAGTTCCCGATTCCCCACATCATAGTTACGTTCAGATGAAGAGAACTTTCGGGAAAAGAAAGCACAGGGATTCATTTTAGATGTTACCGGATCCTTTTGGGACAACATCGCTCCTGCACCAATCTCAGAAGCATCCACCTCTACCTGAAACGGGAGTGAGACATCAGGCTGCCGCAGAACCGGGGCGGAGGTAAATCTACGCTTCAGCTCCTGAAAGGAAGCAACCGCCTCCGGAGACCAATTCAACACATCCGCACCCTTCCTGGTCAGGTCAGTCAATGGTTTGGCAATACTAGAAAATTTTGCTATAAATTTCCGATAAAAATTAGCAAAACCCAAAAACTTCTGGAGGGCCTTCAAAGAAGTGGGCTGAACCCAATCATAAATGGCCTGTACCTTGGCCGGGTCCATTTCAATAGTTGACGGAGACAAAATAAATCCCAAAAAAGAAATCCTCTGTACTCCAAAAAGGCATTTTGATCCTTTGACATACAGAGAATTCTCTCTCAAGATCCGGAACACAGTCCGAACATGTTCCACATGAGCATCCCAATCCTTGGAGAAGATCAAAATATCGTCCAGATAGATAATCAAAAATTTATCGACAAAGTCTCGGAAAATATCGTTCATGAAGCACTGGAAGACAGAAGGGGCATTAGTGAGCCCAAAAGGCATCACCAGGTACTCAAAATGTCCCTCCGGAGTATTAAACGCCGTCTTCCATTCATCCCCCTGCTTAATGCGGATAAGATTATACGCCCCCCTGAGGTCAAGCTTGGTAAACCAGCAAGCACCTTTAACTCTGGAGAATAGATCAGAAATAAGGGGTAACGGATACTGATATTTAACAGTAATTTTATTGAGGGCACGATAATCAATACAAGGCCTCAACGAACCATCCTTCTTGGCCACAAAAAAAAAAACGGCACCTAAGGGTGAAGAGGATGGTCTAATATGACCCTTCTCCAACGCCTCCTTAATATAGGACCGCATAGCCTCATGCTCGGGTACAGATAAATTGAAGAGCCGACCCTTAGTAAATTTACACCCCGGGCTTAGTTCAATTGCACAGTCATAACTCCTATGAGGAGGCAAGGACGCAGACTCATTCTCACTAAATACATCATAGTAGTCCGCCAAATAGTCAGGAACCTCATGCGACTGAGGAGAGGTGGAAAAAACCGGAGCCTCACTAAAGGTACACCGGCAACCCCAACTCACCACAGACACAGACTTCCAATCCAAAACTGGATTATGAATCTGCAACCAGGGAAACCCCAGAACAACAGCATCATGCAGACCATGCAACACCAAAAATCTACAATTTTCTTGGTGGTCTGGGGCGACCCGCATGACCAACTGGGTCCAAAACTGAGGTTTATTTTTAGCCAGAGGGGTAGCATCAATCCCCCTCAAAGGGATAGGCGTCTGCAGAGGTGTCAACGGAAATCCACAACGTTTAGCAAAATCCAAGTCCATTAGGTTTAGCGCTGCTCCCGAATCCACAAAAGCCTTGGTGGAAAATGTGGACAGGGAACAGATCAGAGTAATCGCCAAAAGAAACTTAGGCTGAACCCCACCAACAGAAAACGTGTGTGCAAAGCGTTTCTCACGTTTAGGACAAACAGAAATAATATGTGAGGCATCTCCACAGAAAAAACACAGCTTATTACGCCTTCTGAATTCCTGATGTTGCGCCTTAGACAAAACTCTATCACATTGCATAGGTTCAGACGTCTGTTCAACCGGTGGCAACACCTCTCGTGTAATCCTGCGTTCACGTAAACGCCGATCAACCTGAATGGCTAAAGACATAGAATCGTCCAGACCAGAGGGAACAGGAAATCCCACCATAGTATCTTTTACGGCTTCTGACAAACCCTTCCGAAAGAGAGCAGCCAAGGCACTATCATTTCAGGTAGTAATTACTGCCCACTTTCGGAACTTTTGACAGTACAACTCTGCAGATTCTCGACCCTGGTTCAATGCTAACAGGGTCTTTTCAGCCTGATCAATTGCATTAGGTTCGTCGTACAGCAACCCCAAGGCTTGAAAAAATGCGTTCACATTAGTCAGAATAGGGTCATCTGGTTTCAAAGAAAACGCCCAATCCTGGGGATCGCCGCGCAGCAAAGAGATGACAATTTTAACCTGCTGCGTGGGGCTCCCCGACGAGTTAGGCTTCAAAGCAAAAAATAATTTACAATTATTTTTGAAACTCAAAAATTTAGATCGATCCCCAAAAAATACATCAGGTGTGGGGATCTTTGGTTCAACAGCATGTGAACGAGCAAGATAGGCGGAAATTCCTCGCACTTCAGCAGCGAGCTGCTCCACACGATCAGACACTTGCTTTATCTCCATTGAGAGAAAAAAAAAATTCCCCCTACGGCCTCAGAGATATAGAGGAAAGAATATACACACTTTTTTTTTTTTTTTTTTTTAAACACAATTCTTTCCTGCTATTGAGTACCCAAGGATCTGCGGTTTGGCGGGTGATTCTGTTATGATTGAGTCACCGTAGGAGGCAAAAACAGAAATGCTAGCTAAGTCCAGAAAACCAGAGAAGTTGGCAACTATCAGATTGCAGACCCCTGAACCTATCAACACAACTAGCAGTAGCCGTGGGGGGTTCCTACCATGACCTAGACCCCTCGATCACAGCCGGAGAGATACATAGGCCTAAAGAAGGAAAGGGGAAATCTAACTGCCCCAGAGCAGACCCCAAAGCAATAGGCAGCCCCCCACATATAATGACGGTGAAGCAAGATGAAAACACTTACACAGACAGAAAGATAGACTGAGCAAAGACGGGGCCCAAAAACTACCTAGATAGGAACGGATAGGAAGGCTGCTGTCTGCAATCTGCCAAAACCCTATCAAAGACAAAAGCCAACAAGCTGATATAAAAATGGCCCTGAAGCAACTAAGCTTCAAAAACTAAATCAGCACTCAGGTACTTTCTGAAGACAGAGCTAACGGAACACTGCACACTCCAGCAGGGAGTGGCAGAATCCAAAAAGCAAGAAAAACAAAAACAAATCTTAAATGCAAAAAGGCAAAACAGAAAACTTAGATTTAGGAGAGCAGGAATCAGACTGGTGTCCAAAAGTCCACAGAGAAATCACCCGCAGGGCAGAAAGGGCGTAGGCTGCCTTAAATCCAGTCAGTGACTCCACTCAGCCAATCGTCTTCATTAGTCCCAGGTGCCTGATAATCAGGCTCACTACCTTCCTTCACTAGAATAGGGAATTCACCAGGCCTCAGTGACGGAGGGGAAAATTAACTCACAACAGACATGTTTGTCATGTCCATATGTGTGCTTTTACTGCGCAGGCGCTATTCGGCCGGGCGACACCGCAGATTTTACTGCGCAAGCGCCGAACTGACTAATTATGGCATCGTCAAGTCGCTTGGTAACTATAGCTTCATTCGTCCTGTTGATTTTATTGTGCAGGCGCCGTTCTGATCAGCGATGTTATCGCATGGTAACGACATGTCTGTTACGCCCACACTTTCTATTGTGCAGGCGCTATTTAGCCTGGGGATGCCGTGGCCTCCCTTTGTTGCCTGGCAACCACAGTCTCAATACGCCTACTCTCATCTGCGCAGGTGCAGATCTGCTCTGCGACGCTGCACCTCTCCAACTTCTTTGTGAACAACTTTATTGGTCTGCATACAACGCTGACAAGATGGCCGCGACCATGCCTTTCTCTCCACCTCGTGGGTTAGTACTGATTTATTAATTATACAACATGTGATTTCTTTATATATAAGGACATGCTTCATGTTATTTCTCAGCGCTTCACCCTCCCTTGAGGAAGTCACACAGCGTGTGGCGATACGCGTGGGGTTAGCTTTTCCCCTCTCCTTTACCCCACAGGTCATTCATTTTGCAGCTTTCACTTGGCACTTTACCCTCTGGTATGCTGGACATCTTTTTTGCACAAATTGCTGGTTTAGAGGTCATGGGACCTCTTTTCTAAATAGTCAGGTATTTTACCACCTTTGCATACTTGATTTGGGGACCTTTCATTTAGGGGCTTTCTAGTTAATATTTTTTACAAACTTTTTGCCCCCTTTCTATCTATATGGTGCTGTGAATAGCGTTTTTTCTTGTATTTTCAGACCTCAATTATAAATGGTTATCTTAAACATTACATTAACTGCTTTGATCATTGTATCTGAGTTAGCCTGTTATATATGAATACTGTGATATGGGGATAATGGTTGTGGGAGTGTCACTATATTATTATTGTATGATTGTGACATGATTGCCTCTTTGTGCTTTTTAAGTGTTTTTATGTTTTTGGGCTGTTACGTGTACATGTCATGAATAAAGAATTAATCTATTTTTCTATTAATTTTCTGGAGTTCCCATTTTTTGGATGTACTTTTTTCCCCTCTGTTCCACTTATCTCTTTTGAGTACATCTTTGGTGAACCCGTGCAATTTTATTATATTGGCTGTGCCCTCCGTTTGTTAACATTTCTTCAGTGTATCACATTGGTGGTCTTCCACTAATACTCTCTCTTTTGGAGTGTTGGCACGCCTAGTGATTGTAGCTCAGTTATGGATCTTGAGGCTAGAGAATTAGCATGGAAAGGCCAAATTGAAGGCATTTTTGGCAGTTGTGAGGCAGTGGTTACTCAGGATAGTTCTTTTCAACTTTTGTCTTCTGAACTTATTAATCTACATAAAAGTTTGACCAGGACTTGGTGGAATATTAATAGCTTGGAAGAATACAACAAACTTGGTATTGTCCCTAGGGGACTTCGGGTTAAGCTTTTTCCTGCTTGGGAACCAGATTCTGAATATAAGTCCATTTGGGAATCTGGTCTTTTGAAATGTTCATCTATTTTAAATGGTTTATTAATTGACCATGATCGTAAGCTCTTGGTTAAATTGAGGGGTGACATTAAGGAGAAAGAGTCCCAACTGACTTCTTTTGATGATGCCAGTCTTGTTAAACCTTTTCAACTACGCTTAAAAGAAATTATTGATAATTTTGAAAGAAAAATAATTCAAAAAAAGAAGAAAGTTCTTGCCGGACAAGGGTGACTTTGACAGTAAACAAGTTTTCAAGTGGACTCATGGAAATCAGAGATCCAACAAATTTCATAAATATCAGAGACAAAAATCAAAAGTGTCAGGAACACCGCACTGCACTTGCTCACTGAGCCAGTGCGTGTGTCCTGAGTAAGACAAACTGTGCTCAGAGATACCTGTGGAGCGGGCAGCAGCAGAGAAGATGCGTGCTTCAGACCCGCAGGACCTGAAGCAGGTGACTGCTAGGGGCGTGGCCTCAACTCCAGAGAGCTAGGAGCTGCAGGAAAAGTCCTAGAATGGTAACTAAGGAACAAAGTTACTAATAGGCATAAACAGAGAACTAAGCCAGATCAGGCCGGGGTCAAAGCACGAGATAGCAAGACAATTACCAAAGGGCTAGACAGAACAGAGAGTCAAGACGTAGCCAAGAAGACAGAAACCAGAGAAGCAGATATACAGTACAGAATCAAATGGCAAACTCACAACGGGGGGACAGAACCGGATCAGAACCATATAAGCAAGCTATAAGACAACGAACAGACACAGGGGTCAAAACACTCGGCCAAAGGCAAAAGTATAACTGACAGGGATTGGAGCTTCCCAGGGGTTTAAGAAGCTCTCCCTGAACCAAAGCGAGGCCACAATCATTAACCCCAGGTGTGCAGGTCAAAACCTGCACTGAGCTCCAGACATTAACCCCTGACGTGCAGCTCAAAAACCTGCACTGGGATCATGACAAAAAGACTCAGATACCAAATATAGATTCGGGGACCGGAGAATCATCTATGAGCGATTTTTTATCATCAGGCACAAGCGATCAAGAAACCATACCAGGAGGGGTCGGCGAAAACATTTCCATCTCCAGGAAGAAAGGACGTCAACATCAGGCTTGGTCACCAACATACAAAAGACAGCTGAGACAGCCCAGACAGAGATAATAGTCCCCATGGATATGATGAATACAGATCACACTTCGGATGAGGTGGGTGCTGTGGCCAATACGGCAGAGAAAGGTAACTTACAAATTATCTATCTATCTAGCTATGTTTTATCAGATGTAGAAATTTCCGTTTTATCAAGGGGTGTTTCCTTTGCACCCATGGGTGCTTTGGATAAATTTATTTTGACTAAGGACCTGTACTTATACTGTAGGCAGCTTACATTTAATATGCTTTACCATCAACCTTCGTTATTAGATACACTGCCACTGGATGAGAGACAGGCCTTTATCGATCTTCTTGATTTATTACAGGAAAACGAGAATTCTAAAAAAGCCTCTGATAAATTCTGGCACTTACCTTCGCAAGCTACACCATCTTTTGCACTATTCCCTACAATTTAGATTTTCTATAATGTGGTCAGCAAAGAGATCTCCAAGCTTCATACGAACAGCAAACAAGGTGAGAACTTGGGGCACAAGGAGAGACTAGCTGTCAAAAAACTCAAAAACAATTCCTCCTTTATTATAAAGGAAGCTGATAAGGGGGGAATATAGTTCTATGGCCCATTGATATGTAGTTAAGGGAAGCCAAACATCAGCTTAACAACAAGTCTTGTTACCAGGTTTTATAGTCATATGTTAAAGTTTGGGCACCACTATTAATGTTAACCTTTTTTCTTTATAACAATTTTGGTTTTTGCAACAGCTATTTCAGTTTCATATATCTAATAACTGATGGACTCAGTTATATTTCTGGATTCAAATGAGGTTTATTCTACTAATAGAAAATGTGCAATCTGCATTTAAACAAAATTTGACCTGTGCAAAAGTATGGGCACCTCAACATGAAAGTGACATTAATATTTCGTAGATCCTCCTTTTGCAAAAATAACAGCCTCTAGTCGCTTCCTGTATCTATTAATGAGTTCCTGGATCCTGGATGAAGGTATTTGTGACCATTCCTGTTTACAAAACAATTCCAGTTCAGTTAAGTTTGATGGTCGCCGAGCATGGACAGCCCGCTTCAAATCATCCCACAGATGTTCAATGATATTCAGGTCTGGGGACTGGGATGGCCATTCCAGAACATTGCAATTGTTCCTCTGCATGAATGCCTGAGTAGATTTGGTAATATAAAACTAAGGAAAAAAGAAAGCACAATAGGGTCTTATCTGGGTGGAAAATGGAATAAATTCTGATGGATTCTACTCACCTTTTCCAGGAAAGATACAAGCACGTAAATCAATGTCAGCCTGCTGCACGCCCGAAGGTCCACAACGTGACCGCCAAATAAAACTCCTTTTGGATAAAATATTCTGACTCAGGCTTACTGTGCGCTGCTGGACCAGGATAAAATCACCACATGAGAAGTTTAACCATTTATTCCCAACGCGTTTCAAAGTGTAGACCACTTCTTCCTCAGAGGATGACATGTAGTGAACAGACACAGCCTTCTCTGGTTAAATACATAAAATATTTCAATTCGGGCACCAAAACCACATGTGATGAAGGGACAGATGTCAAAGTTCAAGGGTTAATGGAGCGCAAAATACTTTTACAATTGTTCTTAATGCTTACAATTTAACATTTTTAATTTCTGTTACAGATAATATATATAAAAATTAAATTTTATATATGGAATAAAAGAAAAAAAGGGGAGAAGAAGAAAAAGAAAAAAAGGGGGAAAATTCATTTTGTAACTGAAAAAATGCTTATGGTTCGAACCCATTAGTGGAATGTCATAGTCCCAAGTCAAAACCACTCGGCTAGAGAGGATTTTGTTTGAGAAAAGAAGACATAAGTCTAAAAAAGGAAAAAATTCAAAAAATGCATTGCGAAAAAATGTTTGTTATATTACATGAAAATATATGTATAAAAAATCTTTTTTATTAAAAATGTGAATATATATAATAAAAATATGTAATAAAAATATATATAAAAATACATTGGAATGGTGTATGTGTGAATAAAAATTCTTAATATGGGATTAGAAATATACCTGGATAAAACATCAAATTGATTCATTGTTACATGGAAAAAGAAACGGACCTACAGAAATGTCACTCAGAAATCATTCCATGGAAATGAGTTTGCCTCCCGGAACCAGGGGCTGCATTTGGTATTGGAAATATTATTTTAAAAACAATTAATAATTCATTATTTAAGTAAGAACGCTCTACTATAAAACAAGAAAAATATACAACAAATTCTCTCTGAATATACTTCAAATAATTGTTGAAAGAAAAATATACCATTAAAAAAAGAGGTTATAGAAAGACCTCTGTAATTTCGTTAAGACCATTGGGTTTCAATGTATTTAGTCTATAGATCCAAAAAACCTCTTTGCGATTTAGTTGTCCCATTCTATCAGGGTGATCACTGGGTGTATACTCAATGGGGCTTATTTTTAACCCTTCATAGTTTTTTCCATGTTTTAAAGCGAAGTGGCTAGAAAGACCGTGCTGCATATAACCTATTTTAATGTTATGTCTATGGGAGTTAACCCTCCGGTGTAGGGGCTGTGTTGTTCTCCCTACATATTTCTTTTTGCAGTCACATTCAACAACATATATGACAAATTCTGTGGCACAATTTAAAAAACTTTTGATAGGAAAACATTCTTTAGTAAAGGTAGATTCAAAGGTTTTTTCTTTATGAGCAATAATTCCACAGCATAAACAGTTTCTTTTACCACATTTGTATATTCCCATAGTTGGATTTGGTAGGGAAGACAATTGTTCTTTTCTAAGACGACTTGGAGCTACTAGATTTTTTATAGTAGGTGCTCTATGAAAAGTAATGCCAGGGTTTCTCGGAAGAATTCTATATAATACAGGATCATTTAGGAGAACATGCCAATTACGTGTCAAGATTTCTCTAATTTTAATATTCTCAGCACAAAATTGTGTAATAAAATTACTTGTATATTTTTTATTATCAGTTGTGGTCATCTTGGTTCCATTAATAAGTGAATTTTGGGAGAGACTTTTGCATGTATTATAAGCATCTTTTACCAAACCCACAGGATATTTTTTGGCTATAAATCTGTTCCTCAATATTTCAGCCTGGTTTTCAAAATCCACCATATCAGTACAATTTTTTCTAATTCTTTTATATTGATTAGCAGGTATATTTTTAACCATTTACTGAAATGCCGGCTGCTGAAAGGTATATAACTATTTTTATCAACATGTTTGAAATAGGTTTTGGTTAAAATATTATTATTCTGGGTAAATATTGTTATATCCAAGAAATTGATGGTGGAGGAATTATGTATTGAGGAAAAGGACAAACCCCAGCAATTATTATTCATGTCCTTAATGAATTCTTCAATATCATTTTTGGAGTTATCCCAAATGAAGAAAAGATCGTCTATGAATCTTTTGTATGTGATAATATTATTTTGAAATTTAGATTTAAAAATATAAAATTCCTCAAAAACCCCCATAAAAATATTTGCATATGTAGGTGCGACCTGGGACCCCATCGCAGTCCCAAGTCGCTGATGATAAAAGCACCCATCAAAGGTAAAATAGTTGTTTTTTAAAATAAATTCCATCCCTTTCAGTAAAAACCTTTTTTGTGCAGGTGTCAATCTTTTATCATTCACTAAAACCTTATTAAAACAAGCGAGTCCCAAATCATGAGGAATATTTGAATACAAAGAGGATACATCCATTGTCAAAAAAACATATGGTGGTCTCCACCTAATGGTTTGGAGGATTTGAATAAGATGTGTGGAATTTTTAATAAAGCTTTTTAATAAGGGTATATGAGTCACCATAATCCTATCTATGTAATGTGATAGATTACTAGTAATGGAACCAATACTAGATATGATGGGTCTGCCAGGAGGATTTTCAAGATTTTTGTGGATTTTAGGGAGGTGATAAAAAAAGGGGTACGGGGATTAGATATAGTTAAAAATTTATATTCATCTTTATCAAAAATATTATTTTTTTTTCCTTCTAAAATAAGTTTGTCATAATTTGTCTTCATTGTTTTAAATACTTCAAATGTAGTTTTCATATAATATTTCTTATCAATTAAAATTCTCAGTGCTTCATCTCAATAATCTTTATAGTCCTGGATGACTATACCTCCTCCCTTATCTGCTGAACGAATAACGATGTCAGTACGGGATTTCAACGTTTTCAGTGCTATTTTCTCATTCCTTGTTAAATTATTTTTATAGTTATTTTTATTTTTATTACGAAACAAATCCTTAAATTCCTCCTGTACTATGTCATTAAATACATTCAGATGGTGTCCCTTACTGTCTACCGGATAAAACTTGGATTTCTTTGGTACTTCCAAATGAAATCCAGAAG
Source organism: Dendrobates tinctorius (assembly GCF_039654945.1). Lineage (NCBI taxonomy): Eukaryota > Metazoa > Chordata > Amphibia > Anura > Dendrobatidae > Dendrobates > Dendrobates tinctorius. Next base: position 18,989,370 of record NW_027361724.1, on the reverse strand, counting down.
TACCTGTATCAATCGAATCCTCTATTTCTTTATCATTAATTTTTATCTGACAAGTTTCCTGTAGTGCAAAGTGTCGTTTAAGGGTGAGTTTCCTTATAAAGATCTGTAAATCTAAAAATAAACTGAAATCATTTGTCCTGAATGTAGGACAGAAAGCAAGTCCTTTGGAAAGGACATTGGTTTCATCAGATGTAAGACTGTGTGAGGATAAATTGAAATTATTGTTACCGTCTTCTATGCCAAAATTATTTCTATTTTTTATGAGATTATTTTCCCTTTCTTTTTTTCTCCCCCCTCTACTTCCTCTATAGACCCTTTTCTTTTTCCATTTTTTGGTGAGAAAAATTTGTTTATTTGTGCAGATTTTAGTGCTCGTGGTAAAAAAGGGACAGTTGTGTTGTCTGTATTAGAGTTATCAATTAGAATCGTATTATTTTTGGATGTATCTAAAACAGAAAGGTCTAATAATGATTCCTGTGTTCCTTCTGGGAATTCCATAAGTGCTGGGGATGGGATTTCAATGGTGATAGGTGTAATTATTTTGTTAGTGTCAAGGATAGGGTTAATTGTGTCCATGAGATTTTTGTCTTTATCAGAATTATTGGTTTTATCATTATTAAGACGTGTCATTTGTTCTTTAATGTTCTCTAAGTGTTTCATAGCCTCAATTAGTGGTGCAGTCATTTTGGTCGTTTTAATTACTGGGGGCTTGGAAAAAATATTCTCTTTTTCTTGAGATGGAAAAACTGATTGGATTTTTTCTATTAGTTTTTTATCAGTTGTTTTTGGCATAGCTTTATTACTTTGATCTATTTTTTGATAAGTTTCATTATTACTATTGTTCATTCTCCTATACTCTTCCCTGTCTCTTTGTAATTTTTTTGATTTTTTAAGAACTGTCTCATGTTCAACCTGCATAACATGTGTAATTATATTGGAATTAATTTTTTTATATTCTGGGTGTTTATGAAAGGGAATTAGTTCCTTAGACAGCTCCATTACTTTGGAAGCTGCTATCTCAGCTAATTTGGATCTCTTTTTATATAAAAGTAAAATCATCTTATGCATACAGTTTCTCAGGTTATTGTCCCATTCTTTAGTAAAGTCCAAGTCTTTGTCAAAGGGTGAATCAAAGACCAACCTTAATCCACGTGGACAAATATTCTCCTCCAGGTAGATGGATAAGAACCGGGTGTCCAAACTGTAGTGTAATTCCTCCTTCAAGGCTTCTTTAAAATTCGTAAAAATCATCCGGAAGGTCCTGGTTTCTTCCTCACTGAAATTGTCTGAGGTGTCATCATTAGATACTGAAAATCTTGTGTTTCCAATAGTTTGTAAAATCAGACGTTCTCTCGACGATATTCTGTTTTGGAAGTATTCCATGCTGACACAAAGTACCGGACCCTCTGCTGCTCAGGATTTCCTTATGCACCGGCTGTATTATCCAGGAACAGCCGGAGAGAAACCAATATAAAACTAAGGAAAAAAGAAAGCGCAATAGGGTCTTATCTGGGTGGAAAATGGAATAAATTCTGATGGAATCTACTCACCTTTTCCAGGAAAGATACAAGCACGTAAATCAATGTCAGCCTGCTGCACGCCCGAAGGTCCACAACGTGACCGCCAAATAAAACTCCTTTTGGATAAAATATTCTGACTCAGGCTTACTGTGCGCTGCTGGACCAGGATAAAATCACCACATGAGAAGTTTAACCATTTATTCCCAACGCGTTTCAAAGTGTAGACCACTTCTTCCTCAGGGGATGACATGTAGTGAACAGATACAGCCTTCTCTGGTTAAATACATAAAATATTTGAATTTGGGCGCCAAAACCACATGTGATGAAGGGACAGATGTCAAAGTTCAAGGGTTAATGGAGCGCAAAATACTTTTACAATTGTTCTTAATGCTTACAATTTAACATTTTTAATTTCTGTTACAGATAATATATATAAAAATTAAATTTTATATATGGAATAAAAGAAAAAAGGGGAGAAGAAGAAAAAGAAAAAAAGGGGGAAAATTCATTTTGTAACTGAAGAAATGCTTATGGTCCGAACCCATTAGTGGAATGTCATAGTCCCAAGTCAAAACCACTCAGCTAGAGAGGAATTTGTTTGAGAAAAGAAGACATAAGTCTAAAAAAGGAAAAAATTCAAAAAATGCATTGCGAAAAAATGTTTGTTATATTACATGAAAATATATGTATAAAAAATCTTTTTTATTAAAAAATGTGAATATATATAATAAAAATATGTAATAAAAATATATATAAAAATATAAAAATACATTGGAATGGTGTATGTGTGAATAAAAATTCTTAATATGGGATTAGAAATATACCTGGATAAAACATCAAATTGATTCATTGGTACATGGAAAAGGAAACGGACCTACAGAAATGTCACTCAGAATTCATTCCATGGAAATGAGTTTGCCTCCTGGAACCAGGGGCTGCATTTGGTATTGGAAATATTATTTTAAAAACAATTAATAATTCATTATTTAAGTAAGAACGCTCTTCTATAAAACAAGAAAAATATACAACAAATTCTCTCTGAATATACTTCAAATTATTGTTGAAAGAAAAATATACCATTTCCATGGAATGATTTCTGAGTGACATTTCTGTAGGTCCGTTTCCTTCCCCTGAAAAGCTATGTTGAATAATCTTTGTTTTCAGATCATTTGAGAGTTGTTTTGAGGAGCCCATGATGCCACTCTTCATAGGAGAATCAAATAGTAGTTAGGAGTGTTCAAATCAAGAAAATGATAAGGGTGCCCACACTTTTGCACCGGTCAAATTTTGTTTAAATGCAGATTGCACATTTTCTGCTAGTACAATAAACCTCATTTGAATCCAGAAATATAACTGAGTCCATCAGTTATTAGATATATGTTGTGAAAAATGTTGTGAAGAAGAATTCCTGTTGAGAGGAACAGAGGCCGCTATCTGCAGACCGGATATAACTTCAAGAGAAATGTGCTGCCTTCCAGGTGCAAAAATTAAAGATGTGTCTGACAGGATATCAGGACTCTTCAGACCTACAGATGACTATCTGTTGTGAGTTCATTTTCCCCTTCACTACTGAGGCCCGAGGAACTCCCTCTTCTGGTGAAGAAAGGTAGTGAGCCTGATTGTCAAACACCTGGGGCTGATGATGACTGGCTGTTTGGAGTTGGAGTGGAGTTAATGACTGGATATAAGGCTGCCGACGCCCTTCTGGCCTGCGGGTGATGTCTCTGTGGACTTCTTGGAAACCAGTCTGATTCCTGCTCATCTAAAGCTAAGATTTCTGCTTTGCCTTTTTGCATTAGTGTTTTGTTTTCCTTGCTTTTCTGGATTCTGCCATTCCCTGCTGGGGTGAGCTGAATCTCCTTTTGCCTGTTGCTCTGTCTTCAGAATATTCCTGAGTACTGACATAGCCTTTTTTGAAGCCTATCGTCTTCAGGGCCTTTTTTACTGTCAGTTTGTTGGCTCTTATTTTCATAGGGTTTTTTCACGGATTGCAGACAGCAGCCTTCCTGTCCTTTCCTATCTAAGCTAGCTTGGGCCCCATCTTTGCTCAGTCTATCTTTCTGTCTGTGTTTTGTTCTTTCTTCTTGCTTCACCGTCATTATATGTGGGGGGCTGCCTTTTGCTTTGGGGTCTGCTCTGGGGCAGTTTAGATTTCCCTTTCTGTCTTTAGGCTATGTAGTCCTCCGGCTGTGATCGAGGGGCCTAGGGCATCGTAGGAGCCCCCCACGGCTACTGCTAGTTGTGTTGATAGGTTAAGGGGTCTGCAATCCGATAGCTGCCAATTTCTCTGGTTTTCTGGACTTAGCTAGCATTTCTATTTTTGCCTCCTACGGTGACTCAATCATAACAGAATCACCCGCCATACCGCAGATCCTAGGGTACTCAATTGCAGGAAAGAATTGTATAAAAAAAAAAAAAGGTGTGTATATTTTTTCCTCTATATCTCTGAGGCCGTAGGGGGAATTTTTTTTCTCTCAATGGAGATAAAGCAATTGTCTGATCGTGTGGAGCAGCTCGCTGCGGAAGTGCGGGGAATTTCCGCCTACCTTGCTCATTCACATACTGCTGAACCAAAGATTCCTACACCTGATGTATTTTTTGGGGATCGGTCTAAATTTTTGAATTTCAAAAATAATTGTAAATTAATTTTTGCCTTGAAGCCTAACTCGTCAGGGAGCTCCGCGCAGCAGGTTAAAATTGTCATCTCTTTGCTGCGTGGTGATCCCCAGGATTGGGCGTTTTCTTTGAAACCAGATGATCCTATTCTGACTAATGTGAACGCATTTTTTCAGGCCTTGGGGTTGTTGTATGACGAACCTAATGCCATTGATCAGGCTGAAAAGACCCTGCTGGCATTGAACCAGGGTCGTGATTCTGCAGAATTGTACTGTCAAAAATTCCGAAAGTGGGCAGTACTTACTACCTGGAATGATAATGCCTTGGCTGCTCTCTTTCGGAAGGGGTTGTCAGAAGCCGTAAAAGATACTATGGTGGGATTTCCTGTTCCCTCTGGTCTTGACGATTCTATGTCTTTAGCCATTCAGGTTGATCAGCGTTTGCGCGAACGCAGAGCTGCACGAGAGGTGTTGCCACCTGTTGAACAGATGTCTGAACCTATGCAATGTGATAGAGTTTTTTCCAGAGAGCAGCGTCAGGAGTTCAGAAGGCGTAATAAGTTGTGTTTTTTCTGTGGAAATGCCTCACATATTATTTCTGTCTGTCCTAAACGCGAGAAACGCCTTGCACACACGTTTTCTGTTGGTGGTGTTCAACCTAAGTTTCTTCTGGCTATTACTCTGATCTGCTCCCTGTCCACATTTTCCGCCAAGGCTTTTGTGGATTCGGGAGCAGCTCTAAACCTAATGGACTTGGATTTTGCTAAACGTTGTGGATTTCCGATGACACCTCTGCAGACGCCTATCCTTTTGAGGGGGATTGATGCTACTCCTTTGGCTAAAAATAAACCTCAGTTTTGGACCCAGGTGGTAATGCGGGTCGCCCCAGACCATCAACAAGATTGCAGGTTTTTGGTGTTACATAATCTGCATGATACTATTGTTCTGGGGTTTCCCTGGTTACAAATTCATAATCCAGTTTTGGATTGGAAATCTGTGTCTGTGGTGAGTTGGGGTTGTTGGTGTGCCTTTAGTGAGGCTCCGGTGTTTTCCACCTCTCCTCAGTCGTATGATGTTCCTGATTATTTGGCGGACTTTTATGATGTATTTAGTGAGAATGAGTCTGCGTCTCTGCCTCCTCATAGGAGTTATGACTGTGCAATTGAACTGAGCCCGGGGTGTAAATTTCCCAAGGGTCGGCTCTTCAATTTATCTGTACCCGAGCACGAGGCTATGCGATCCAATATTAAGGAGGCGTTGGAGAAGGGTCATATTAGACCATCCTCGTCACCCTTAGATAACGGTTTTTTTTTTGTAGCCAAAAAGGATGGATCATTAAGACCTTGTATTGATTATCGTGCTCTCAACAAAATTACTGTTAAATATCAGTATCCGTTACCCCTTATTTCTGATCTATTCTCCAGAGTTAAAGGTGCTTGCTGGTTTACCAAGCTTGACCTCAGGGGGGCGTATAATCTTATTCGCATTAAGCATGGGGATGAATGGAAGACGGCGTTTAATACTCCGGAGGGACATTTTGAGTACCTGGTGATGCCTTTTGGGCTCATTAATGCCCCTTCTGTCTTCCAGTGCTTCATGAACGATTTTGTCGATACATTTTTGATTATCTATCTGGATGATATTTTGATCTTCTCCAAGGATTGGGATTCTCATGTGGAACATATTCGGACTGTGTTCCGGATCTTGAGGGAGAATTCCCTGTATGTCAAAGGATCTAAATGCCTTTTTGGAGTACAGAGGATTTCTTTTTTGGGATTTATTTTGTCCCCGTCAAGTATTGAAATGGACCCGGCCAAGGTACAGGCCATTTACGATTGGGTTCAGCCCACTTCTTTGAAGGCCCTCCAGAAGTTTTTGGGTTTTGCTAATTTTTATCGGAAATTTATAGCAAAATTTTCTAGTATTGCCAAGCCATTGACTGATTTGACTAAGAAGGGTGCTGATGTGTTAAATTGGTCTCCGGAGGCTGTTTCTTCCTTTCAGGAGCTGAAGCGAAGATTCACCTCCGCCCCGGTTTTGCGGCAACCTGATGTCTCACTTCCGTTCCAGGTAGAGGTGGATGCTTCTGAGATTGGTGCAGGAGCTGTTTTGTCCCAAAAGGATCCTGTAACATCTAAAATGAATCCCTGTGCTTTCTTTTCCCGAAAGTTCTCTCCATCTGAACGTAACTATGATGTGGGGAATCGGGAACTGTTAGCCATGAAATGGGCATTTGAGGAGTGGAGACATTGGTTGGAGGGAGCTAAGCATCAAGTCGTGGTCCTCACTGACCACAAGAATTTGATTTACCTAGAGTCGGCTAAGCGCTTGAACCCTAGACAGGCTAGGTGGGCCTTGTTTTTTACACGTTTTGATTTTGTGGTTTCTTTTCTTCCTGGAACTAAGAATGTCAAGGCTGACGCCCTCTCTAGGAGCTTCTTTGCTGATTCTCCTGTGGTGACCAAGCCTGCTACCATCTTAGGCGAAGGGGTAGTTCTTTCTGCCATCTCTCCCGATTTGAGACGTGCTCTGGAAGAGTTCCAGGAGGACAAACCTGAGAGTTGTCCCAGTGAAAGTTGTATGTTCCGGACCAGTGGAAGAAGAGAGTGATGTCTGAAGTTCATTGCTCTGCTTTGGCTGGTCATCCAGGTATTTTTGGTACTAGAGATCTGGTGAGTCGGTCTTTTTGGTGGCCCTCCTTGTCTCGTGATGTCAGGAATTTTGTGCAGTCCTGTGGGACGTGCTCCCGGTCTAAATCGTGTTCTCGCTCTAGTGGGTTGTTGATGCCTTTGCCTGTCCCCAAGAGGCCATGGACCCATATTTCAATGGATTTCATCTCTGATATGCCTGTCTCTCAAAGGATGACTGTTATTTGGGTGATTTGTGATAGGTTCTCTAAGATGTTTCATCTTGTACCACTCCCTAAGTTGCCGTCTTCCTCTGAATTGGTGCCCCTGTTTTTACAACAGGTGGTTCACTTGCACGGGATTCCTGAGAACATTGTATCTGACAGAGGAGTCCAGTTTGTGTCTAGATTTTGGAGAACTTTCTGTTCCAAGCTGGGAATTCAGTTGTCCTTCTCCTCTGCTTTTCACCCTCAGACCAATGGGCAGACAGAGAGAACAAACCAGACCTTGGAGTCATATTTGAGATGTTTTATTTCTGCTGATCAGGATGATTGGGTTTCATTTTTGCCCTTGGCCGAATTTGCTTTAAATAATAGAGCTAGTTCTGCCACTTTGATGTCACCTTTTTTTTTATAACTTTCGGTTTCATCCTCGATTTTCTTCAGGACAGGTGGAGCCCTCTGCCCAGGTGTTGACACTGTGGTGGAGAGAATGCACCAGATCTGGGACCAAGTGGTGGATAAGTTATCTCTCTCCCAGGAAAAGGCCCAGCGGTTTTCCAACCGACATAGGACCATTGGTCCCCAGTTTAAGGTTGGTGATATGGTGTGGTTATCATCAAAAAATATTGCTATGAAGGTGGCTTCTCCTAAGTTTAAGCCTAGATTTATTGGACCTTACAAGATTTTGGAGATTATTAATCCGGTCTCTTTTCGTTTGGCTCTGCCTGTCACATTTAAAATCCATAATGTGTTCCATAAATCTTTGTTGAAGAGGTTTGTTGAACCTTTTCCGGGGGTTGCACCTCCAGACCCTGTATTGGTTGAAGGTAACATGGAATATGAGGTAGAGAAAGTACTGGATTCCCATCTGGCTAGACGGAGACTCCAGTATTTGGTTAAGTGGAAGGGTTATGGTCAGGAGGATAATTCCTGGGTCTCTGCCTCTGATATTCATAAAAGATTGGTGCGTGCCTTTCATCGGGCTCACCCTGATCGCCCTGGTGGCGTGGTTGAGGGTTCGGTGACCCCTCCTCAAGGGGGAGGTACTGTTGTGAGTTCATTTTCCCCTTCACTACTGAGGCCCGAGGAACTCCCTCTTCTGGTGAAGAAAGGTAGTGAGCCTGATTGTCAAACACCTGGGGCTGATGATGACTGGCTGTTTGGAGCTGGAGTGGAGTTAATGACTGGATATAAGGCTGCCGACGCCCTTCTGGCCTGCGGGTGATGTCTCTGTGGACTTCTTGGAAACCAGTCTGATTCCTGCTCATCTAAAGCTAAGATTTCTGCTTTGCCTTTTTGCATTAGTGTTTTGTTTTCCTTGCTTTTCTGGATTCTGCCATTCCCTGCTGGGGTGAGCTGAATCTCCTTTTGCCTGTTGCTCTGTCTTCAGAATATTCCTGAGTACTGACATAGCCTTTTTTGAAGCCTAGCGTCTTCAGGGCCTTTTTTACTGTCAGTTTGTTGGCTCTTATTTTCATAGGGTTTTTTCACGGATTGCAGACAGCAGCCTTCCTGTCCTTTCCTATCTAAGCTAGCTTGGGCCCCATCTTTGCTCAGTCTATCTTTCTGTCTGTGTTTTGTTCTTTCTTCTTGCTTCACCGTCATTATATGTGGGGGCTGCCTTTTGCTTTGGGGTCTGCTCTGGGGCAGTTTAGATTTCCCTTTCTGTCTTTAGGCTATGTAGTCCTCCGGCTGTGATCGAGGGGCCTAGGGCATCGTAGGAGCCCCCCACGGCTACTGCTAGTTGTGTTGATAGGTTCAGGGGTCTGCAATCTGATAGCTGCCAACTTCTCTGGTTTTCTGGACTTAGCTAGCATTTCTATTTTTGCCTCCTACGGTGACTCAATCATAACAACTACCCATTCCTGCTACTACATGTGGGGACAAATGACACCGCAAGAAACGACCTGGAAACCATCTGCAGAGACTTTGAAAACTTAGGCAAGAAAGTGAAAGAAGTGGGAGCGCAGGTGGTCTTCTCTTCCATCCTCCCAGTGGATGGCCATGGAACAAGGAGGTGGAATAAGATTCTGCAGGTGAACAACTGGCTACGTTGATGGTGCCATCAGCAACGATTTGGATTTCTGGATCACGGAGTGAATTACCTATACGATGGACTACTTGCTAGAGATGGGGTGCACCTTACGAAGACTGGAAAACAAGTATTTGGAAGTCGCCTTGCTACACTTGTAAGGAGAGCTTTAAACTAGAACAACGTGGGAAGGGAAGCAAAAGACCAGAAAAAGCCATACACCTGACAAATGCTATTGAGAACTCTGCTATTAGAAGTGGAAAGGAAGAACAAAGACAAAAGAATCTAAATAATAAAAATATTGGAGAAAGAGAAAACAATCACAAACTAAAATGTTTCTATACTAATGCACAAAGCATAGGCAACAAACAAGGAGAATTGGAACTACTAACACAGGAAAAGAAATATGATGTCATTGGAATCACTGAAACTTGGTGGGACGATACACATGATTGGAATACAAGACTAGAAGGATACAACTTATTTGCAAGAAACAGACTTGATAAACGAGGAGGAGGTGTCGCATTGTATGTTAGAAATGCGTATATCTGCACAGAGATTGAAGCTTCAGAGACTGGGAGTTCTGTGGAAACTGTTTGGGTAAGAATACAAGGACAGAACATTGGAAAGGACACCATTGTAGGCATTTACCACAGGCCGTCTGTGCAAGCTGAAGATATGGATGAACTCATTATGCATCAAATGGCCAAGTTCTCCAAAAAATATGACATAGTTGTCATGGGAGATTTCAACTATCCAGACATTTGTTGGGAATCTCTCTCAGGCAAAACTAACAGGTCAAGGAAATTCTTATCCTCTCTTGCTGACAACTTTATCTTCCAAAAGGTAGGGGAGAAAACAAGGGGAACTGCTACCTTGGATCTAATCCTTATAAACAGGGAGGAAATGGTTGAGGAGGTAAAAGTGGCTGGGACCCTAGGAGGTAGCAACCATGCTATTTTAGAATTTTGGATAACTAGAGGAGGAAGATCTGTGAAGACTCAGACTTCAAGGTTAGATTTCAGAAAGGCAGATTTTAAGGGATTCAGAAAGAGAATTGGAGGGATCCCAAAGGCTGGATATCTTTAAAGACAAAAATGTCCAGGAAGGATGGGAAATCTTGAAAAATGAAATTCCCAAAGCACAATTGTTAACAATTCCGAAAAGAGGGAAGAATAGGAAGCATTTAAAGAAACCAGGATGGATGAATACAGAACTTAAGCACATGCTAAAAAGGAAGAAAGAAATGTTTATAAAATGGAAAGAGGGAGGCATATCTAAAGAAGAATATAATGATGTCTACAGAACCTGCAGGGCACAAATCAGATTACTAAAGCTGACAATGAATTGAGGCTTGCAAGAGATGTTAAAAGCAATAATAAAGGCTTTTGGGGATATGTCAAAAGTAAAAGAAAAGTCAAAGATGCTATAGGATTTTTACAGGATGAAAATGATGAAATGGTAAAACAGGATGTTGAGAAGGCCGAATGTTGTGAGTTCATTTCCCCCTTTACCGTCGATGTCTGATGAACTCCTTCTTCTGGTGAAGGAAGGTAGTGAGGCTGATTACCAAACACCTGATCTGGTAGATGATGACTGGGTAACAGGAACTGCTAACTGGATATAAGGCAGCCGACGCCATTCTGAGTCGCTGGTGATTTCTCTGCTGGATTCTTGGAGACCAGTCTGATTCCTGCTTCCCAAAGATAAGTTTTTGCTCTGCTATTGAACTTATTAGTTTTGTTTTGTTTACCTTGTTTTTTGGAGTTCAGCCATCCCCGGTCGGGGGTGTGCTGAGTTCCATTTTTGTCTTTGATCAGTTTGTCTCTTTGCTCTGTCTTCAGAATTTACCTGAGTGCTGATATAGTCATTTTGAAGTCCTAGCGACTTCAGGGCCTGTTTTTCCTATCATACGGTTGGGACTTTTTTTGGTAGGGTTTTTTGCGGATTGCAGACAGCAACTTTTCTATCCTGTCCTTTTTAGTTAGCTTGGGCCCCATCGTTTGCTCAACCTATCTTTCTATCTGTGTTAGTGTTTTCATCTTGCTTCACCGTCATTATATGCTGGGGGCTGCCTTTTGCCTTGGGGTCTGCTCTGGGGCAGTTTAGATTTCCCCTTTCTTTCTTTAGGCCTATTTAGTTCTCCGGCTGTGATCGAGGGGTCTAGGGCATCGTAGGAACCCCCCACGGCTACTGTTAGTTGTTGTGGATAGGATCAGGGGTCTGCAATCCGATAGCTACCAACCTCTCCGGTTTTCTGGACTTAGCTTGTATTTTTGTTTTTTCCTCCTTCGGCGACTCATTCATAACAGAATCACCAGCCATACCGCAGATCCTAGGGTACTCAATAGCAGGAAAGAATTGTTAAAAAAAAAAAAAAGGGTTTGTCAGAATATTTTTTTTTTTGTGTATATTTTTTCCTCTATGTCTCTGAGGCCGCAGGGGGAATTTTTTTTTCTTTCTCAATGGAGATGAAGCAATTGTCTGATCGTGTGGAGCAGCTCACTGCTGAAGTGCAGGGAATTTCTGCCTCATTCACATGCTGCTGAACCAAGGATCCCTACTCCTGGGGTTGTTGTATGATGAACCTAATGCTATTTATCAGGCTGAAAAGGCCCTGTTGGCATTGAGCCAGGGTCAGGATTCTGCAGAGTTGTACTGTCAAAAATTCCGAAAGTGGGCAGTCCTTACTACCTGGAATGATGGTGCCTTGGCAGCTCTCTTTCGGAAGGGTTTGTCAGAAACCGTAAAAGATACTATGGTGGGATTTCCTGTTCCCTCTGGTGTTGACGATTCTATGTCATTAGCCATTCAGGTTGATCGGCGTTTGCGTGAACGCAAAACCGCACGAGAGGTGTTGCCACCTGTTGAACAAATGTCTGAACCTATGCAATGTGATAGAGTTTTGTCTGGGACACAGCGTCAGGAGTTCAGAAGGCGTAATAAGCTGTGTTTCTTCTGTGGTGATGCCTCGCATATCATTTCTGTCTGCCCTAAACGAGAGAAACGTTTTGCACACACATTTGCTGTGGGTGGTGTTCAACCTAAGTTTCTTCTGGCAATTACTCTGATCTGCTCCCTGTCCACATTTTCCACTAAGGCTTTTGTGGATTCGGGAGCAGCTCTGAACCTGATGGACTTGGATTTTGCTAAACGTTGTGGATTTCCTATGACACCTCTGTGGACGCCTATCCCTTTGAGGGGTATTGATGCTACTCCTTTGGCAAAGAATAAACGTTAGTTTTGGACCCAGGTGGTAATGTGGGTCGCCCCAGACCATCAAGAGAATTGCAGATTTTTGGTGTTGCATAATTTGCATGATACCATTGTTCTGGGGTTTCCCTGGTTGCAAATCCATAATCCAATTTTGGATTGGAAATCTGTGTCTGTGGTGAGTTGGGGTTGTCGGTGTTCCCTTAGTGACGCTCCTATTTTCTCCACCTCTCCCCAGTCGCATCATGTTCCTGACTATTTGGCTGATTTTTATGATGTATTTAGTGAGAATGAGTCTGCGTCTTTGCCTCCTCATAGGAGTTATGACTGTGCAATTGAGCTGAGCCCTGGGTGTAAATTTCCCAAGGGTCGACTTTTCAATTTATCTGTACCCAAGCACGAGGCTATGCGATCCTATATTAAGGAGTCGTTGGAGAAGGGTCATATTAGACCATCCTCTTCACCCTTAGGTGCTGGGGATTTTTTTGTGGCTAAGAAAGATGGGTCATTAAGGCCTTGTATTGACTATCATTCCCTCAACAAAATTACTGTTAAATATCAGTATCCGTTACCCCTGATTTCTGATCTATTCTCCAGAGTTAAAGGTGCTTGCTGGTTTACAAAGCTTGACCTCAGGGGGGCGTATAATCTTATTCGCATTAAGCATGGGGATGAATGGATGACGGCGTTTAATACTCTGGAGGGACATTTTGAGTACCTGGTGATGCCTTTTGGGCTCACTAATGCCCCTTCTGTCTTCCAGTGCTTCACGAATGATATTTTCCGAGACTTGGTGGATACATTTTTGATCATCTATCTGGATGATATTTTGATCTTTTCCAAGGATTGGGACTCTCATGTGGAACATGTTCCGACTGTGTTCCGGATTTTGAGGGAGAATTCCCTGTATGTCAAGGGATCGAAATGCCTTTTTGGTGTACAGAGGATTTCATTTTTGGGATTTATTTTGTCTCCGTCAACTATTGAAATGGACCCGGTCAAGGTACAGGCCATTTATGATTGGGTTCAGCCCACTTCTTTGAAGGCCCTCCAGAAGTTTTTGGGTTTTGCTAATTTTTATCGTAAATTTATAGCTAATTTTTCTGGTATTGCCAAACCATTGACTGATTTGACTAAGAAGGGTGCTGATGTGCTGAATTGGTCTCCGGAGGCTGTTTCTTCCTTTCAGGAGCTGAAGCGAAGGTTCACTTCTGCTCCGGTTTTGCGGCAACCTGATGTCTCACTCCCGTTTCAGGTAGAGGTGGACGCTTCTGAGATTGGTGCAGGAGCTGTTTTGTCCCAAAAGGATCCTGTAACATCTAAAATGAATCCCTGTGCTTTCTTTTCCCGAAAGTTCTCCCCATCCGAACGTAACTATGATGTGGGGAATCGGGAACTGTTAGCCATGAAATGGGCATTTGAGGAGTGGAGACATTGGTTGGAGGGAGCTAAACATCAAGTCGTGGTCCTTACTGACCACAAGAATTTGATTTACCTGGAGTCGGCCAAGCGTTGGAATCCTAGACAGGCTAGGTGGGCCTTGTTTTTCACACGTTTTGATTTTGTGGTCTCTTTTCTTCCGGGCACTAAGAATGTCAAGGCAGATGCCCTCTCTACGAGTTTCTTTGCTGATTCTCCTGTTGTGACCAAGCCTGCTACCATCTTAGGTGAGGGGGTAGTTCTTTCTGCCATCTCGCCCAATTTGAGACGTGCTCTGGAAGAGTTTCAGGAGGACAAACCTGAGCGTTGTCCCATTGGAAAATTGTATGTTCCTGACCAGTGGAGGAAGAGAGTGATGTCTGAAGTTCATTGCTCTGCATTGGCTGGTCATCCAGGTATTTTTGGTACTAGAGATTTGGTGAGTCGGTCTTTTTGGTGGCCCGCCTTGTCTCGTGATGTTAGGAATTTTGTGCAGTCCTGTGGGACTTGCTCTCAGTCTAAACCTTGTTCTCGCTCTAGTGGGTTGTTGATGCCTTTGCCGGTGCCCAGGAGGCCATGGACCCATATTTCAATGGATTTTATCTCTGATATGCCTGTCTCTCAGAGAATGACTGTTATTTGGGTGATTTGTGATAGATTCTCTAAGATGGTCCATCTTGTACCACTCCCTAAGTTGCCATCTTCCTCAGAGTTGGTGCCCTTGTTTTTGCAACAGGTGGGTCGCTTGCACGGGATTCCTGAGAACATTGTATCTGACAGAGGAGTTCAGTTTGTGTCTAGATTTTGGAGGACTTTCTGTTCCAAGCTGGGAATTCAGTTGTCCTTCTTCTCTGTGTTTCACCCTCAGACCAATGGGTAGACGGAGAGAACAAACCAGACTTTGGAGTCGTATTTGAGATGTTTTATTTCTGCTGATCAGGATGATTGGGTTTCATTTTTGCCCTTGGCCGAATTTGCTTTAAATAATAGAGCTAGTTCTGCCACTTTGATGTCACCTTTTTTTTGTAACTTTGGGTTTCATCCTCGATTCTCTTCAGGGCAGGTGGAGCCTTCTGCCTGCCCAGGTGTTGACACTGTGGTGGAGAGAATGCACCAGATCTGGGACCAAGTGGTGAATAAGTTGTCTCTCTCCCAGGAAAAGGCCCAGCGGTTTTCCAACCGGCATAGGACCATTGGTCCCCAGTTTAAGGTGGGTGATATGGTTTGGTTGTCATCAAAGAATATCGCTATGAAGGTGGCTTCTCCAAAGTTTAAACCTAGATTTATTGGACCTCACAAGATTTTGGAGATTCTTAATCCAGTCTTTTTTCGATTGGCTCTTCCTGTTACATTTAAGATCCATAACGTGTTTCATAAGTCTCTGTTAAAGAGGTTTGTTGAGCCAGTAGTTCCTGTGGTGGCACCTCCTGACCTGGTATTGGTTGAAGGTAATGTGGAATATGAGGTTGAGAAGATACTGGATTCTCGCCTGGCTAGACGGAGACTCCAGTATTTGGTTAAATGGAAGGGATATGGCCAGGAGGATAATTCTTGGGTCCCTGCATCCGATATTCATGCCGAAAGATTGATTCGTGCCTTTCATCGGGCCCATCCTGATCGCCCTGGTGGCGTGGATGAGGGTTCGGTGACCCCTCCTCAATGGGGAGGTAATGTTGTGAGTTCATTTTCCCCTTCACCGTCGATGTCTGATGAACTCCCTCTTCTGGTGAAGGAAGGTAGTGAGGCTGATTACCAAACACCTGATCTGGTAGATGATGACTGGGTAACAGGAACTGCTGACTGGATATAAGGCAGCCGACGCCCTTCTGAGTCGCTGGTGATTTCTCTGCTGGATTCTTGGAGACCAGTCTGATTCCTGCTTCCCAAAGATAAGTTTTTGCTCTGCTATTGAACTTATTAGTTTTGTTTTGTTTACCTTTTTTTTGGAGTTCAGCCATCCCCGGTCGGGGGTGTGCTGAGTTCCATTTTTGTCTTTGATCAGTTTGTCTCTTTGCTCTGTCTTCAGAATTTACCTGAGTGCTGATATAGTCATTTTGAAGTCCTAGCGACTTCAGGGCCTGTTTTTCCTATCATACGGTTGGGACTTTTTTTGGTAGGGTTTTTTGTGGATTGCAGACAGCAGCTTTTCTATCCTGTCCTTTTTAGTTAGCTTGGGCCCCATCGTTTGCTCAACCTATCTTTCTATCTGTGTTAGTGTTTTCATCTTGCTTCACCGTCATTATATGTTGGGGGCTGCCTTTTGCCTTGGGGTCTGCTCTGGGGCAGTTTAGATTTCCCCTTTAGGCCTATTTAGTTCTCCGGCTGTGATCGAGGGGTCTAGGGCATCGTAGGAACCCCCCACGGCTGCTGTTAGTTGTTGTGGATAGGATCAGGGGTCTGCAATCCGATAGCTACCAACCTCTCCGGTTTTCTGGACTTAGCTTGTATTTTTGTTTTTTCCTCCTTCGGTGACTCATTCATAACAGCCGAACTTTTAAATTCCTATTTTGCATCTGTTTTCTCTCAGAAAGGAAATGTAATATCAACTGTTCTTCACTGTCCTATTAAGGGAATAGAAAAATCCAGGATATCTATAAACAGAAAGATAGTGAGGAAACACTTAGCTAACCTAAATGATTTCAAGTCTCCAGGTCCAGATGAATTACACCCCAGAGTACTGAAGGAGATAGCAGAAGAAATTTTTGAACCCCTCTCCATAATCTTTGAAAATTCTTGGAGAACAGGAGAAGTCCCAGAAGACTGGAGAAGAGCAAATGTTGTTCCTATCTTCAAAAAGGGGAAGAAGGTGGACCCAGGCAACTATAGGCCGGTGAGTCTGACTTCTATACCAGGAAAGATCTTTGAACAAATTATTAAACAACATGTATGTCAGCACCTGGATAAGAATGAAGTGATTAAACAGAGTCAGCATGGGTTTGTAACTAATAAGTCATGTCAGACTAACTTAATTTCCTTCTATGACGGAATCACTGATTGGGTGGATCAAGGAAATGCTGTAGATATAGTATATCTTGACTACAGCAAAGCATTTGACAAAGTATCTCATACAATCCTTTTTGAAAAAATGACTAAGTATGGAATGGACAAGGCAACTGTTAGGTGGATTCATAACTGGCTTAGTGATCGGACCCAAAGAGTGGTCGTAAATGGCTGCACATCCAGTTGGAAGAATTTCTCAAGTGGGGTACCACAGGGCTCTGTCCTGGGCCCTGTATTGTTCAACATCTTTATCAATGATTTAGATTAAGGAATTGAGGGTAAACTGATTAAATTTGCTGATGACACAAAGCTAGGAGGGATAGCTAATACTAGAGAAGAGAGAGAGAGGATTCAAAAAGATATAAATAAACTGGAGCAGCGGGCAGCAACTAACAGAATGGTTTTTAACAGGAAAAATGCAAAGTACTACATCTGGGCAATAAAAATGAAAAAGCATATACAGAATGGGAGGAATAGGGCTAAGAAACAGCACATGTGAAAAAGACTTGGGTATACTAATAGATCACAGACTGAATATGAGTCAACAGTGTGATGCAGCAGCAAAAAAGGCAAATGCAATTCTAGGATGTATTAACAGAAGCATACAGTCTAGATCACGTGAAGTCATTATTGCCCTCTACTCCTCTTTGGTCAGATCTCATCTGGAATATTGTGTCCAGTTTTGGGCACCACATTTTAAAAAAGACATCAACAAACTGGAGCAAGTTCAGAAAAGAGCGACCAGAATGGTGACCGGTCTGCAAACCCTGTCTTATGAGGAAAGGTTGCAGGATTTGGGAATGTTTAGTTTGCAAAAGAGAAGACTGAGAGGAGACTTAATAGCTGTCTACAAATATCTAAAGGGCTGTCACATTGTAGAAGGATCATCTTTATTCTCATTTGCACAAGGAAAGACTAGAAGCAATGGGATGAAACTGAATGGGAGGAGACACAGATTAGATATTAGAAAAAACTTTTTGACAGTTAGAGTGATCAATGAGTGGAACAGGCTGCCACGAGAAGTGGTGCGTTCTCCTTCAATGGAAGTTTTCAAACAGAGGCTGGACAGACATCTGACTGGGATGATTCAGCGAATCCTGCTTTGAGCAGGGGGTTGGACCAGATGGCCCAGGTGGTCCCTTCCAACTCTACGATTCTATGATTCTATGAAACTGAAATAGCTGTTGCAAAAACCAAAATTGTTATAAAGGAAAAAGGTTAACATTAATAGGGGTGCCCAAACTTTAACATATGACTGTACCATCTGATCCTACCACTATGTTCAAGTTGAAACTCAATCGGCTTCTTTTGTCTGCCAAACAGAATGATATCCTGAGTAAAAAAAAGCACACATTTTTAACCACGTATCATCCTGTGGTTCCCACCTTATATCTTCTCACAAAAGTGCACAAATCTATCTCTGAGCCACCGGGCAGACCTATTGTGGCTGGCATTGGCAGTCTTTTCGAATGCCCGTGTATTTATTTGGACCATTTCTTACAGCCACTTGTCACTTCCCTGGATTCCTTTGTGCAGGACACTTCTCATTTGATTCGGCAACTTCAGGATATTACGGTACCACAGGATACCATCTTTGTGACCATGGACGTGGAATCCCTATATACCTGTATTGGACATACACTGGGAATCGAAGCAGTATCATAGTTTCTAAATCAACAATTCTCAGGTGATCGTCGACACCATTCTTTTCTATTGGACTTATTGCATTTTGTGCTTTCCAATAGTTATTTTACATTTGACAGGGTGTTTTACAAACAGGTCTCTGGCACCACCATGGTGGCGCGCTGTGCACCCTCCTATATCAACCTATTTTTGGGTTGGTGGGAGGAGACACAGGTGCGCCCCCTGGCGGCATTTCGTAACAACATTTTTTGTTGGTTCAGATACATTGACGATATTCTGGTGTTTTGGTCGGGTTCTAGAATTGAGTGTCAGTCCTTTGTGGATCATCTAAATAATAATCCTTGGAACATCTCTCTAACAGCCTACTTTTCGGATGAATCAGTTGACTTTTTGGATTTGAAAATTATGAAGATTGGCAAAGGGATACAGACCAAACTCTTTCGAAAAACCACTGTGACAAAGTTTGCTCCATTTTTCAAGCTTTCATCCTCGCCATTTAAGGAACAATATACCAAAGGGACAGTTCCTGCAGGTAAGACGTAACTGCAGTAATGACCGAGACTTCCGAAAGGAGTCTAGGGAGCTGTCTCGCCGTTTTACCGACAGGGGCTATCCGCGAAAAGTTATTTCAAAAGCCTTTCAGAACTCACTAAGTGATGATAGACCATCTCTTTTACAACCTAAGGTTCGGGCGGTATCTAATACCATCAATTTGATCACACCATACAACAACCAATGGAGTGAGATCTATAGTGTGTTGGAAAAACATTTGGGGGATTCTACTCAATGAGCCCAAGTTGAAACCCTTCCTGTCTAAGAGACCAAAAATAGTCGCCAGGAGGGCCAAAAATCTTAAGGACTATCTCACCGTTAGCCATTTTAAAAGACCTACGGTTAAAATTGGCTCTAGTCATCTTTTGAAAGGTTCATACCCTTGTGGCAATTGTACCATATGTCCCTTCATGGTTGCTTCTGACACTGTCACCCTTTCTGTGTTTCCAGGCGTGATCAAGTTATACCAATTCTCCAATTGCAAATCTAGAAATGTTGTTTATGTCTTGATCTGCTCGTGTCCGAAGATTTATGTGGGCCAGACGGGCCAGGAGTTGAGATGTAGAGTGCAGCAGCACATTTCTAATATCAACAAAGCCAAGACAGATCGAGAAAAGGGTAAGCCCGTTACATCAGTAGCGAACCACTTTCTGGATCATTATGCCAGTAGATACCACGATCTACGTGTCTTGGTCGTTGACCAAGTATTGGGCAGTATCCGTGGGGGGAACCCTACCAAAGAACTCCTTCATAGAGAGTCACGATGGATTTATAATTTAAAAAGTTCAGCTCCGGAGGGTCTGAATGAGGAATTGCTTTTTTCAGGCTTTTATGGCTAACTCAGTTTTCCTCTTCTTTTTAGGTCTCCTCTTTATCCATTTTGATAGGAACCCTTGAAACTCTTCACACCTGGACCGTCTTTGGAACATCTTTGTCTACATGAGATCTCGCTTTGTCTTACTGATCAGCTTCTTTTATTGTGGACATTATCTAATGGTGGATCTTTTGAACCAATATATGTCAGATTCTGTGCTTTCTAGGGGCGTCCATATTTTTCAATCTTGGGACCTCCTGTATTATTCACAGCACCATGTCATTTTTCAATTTGGTGGGAACAATTCAATTTTCTACTTTTGGGTTGTTTGAATATTTCTGTTCACACAAAATCCTTTTTAGTATGGATTCTCTGAGATAATCTGTATTTGATTCTGTGTACTTTAGGGGTGTTCCCATATTTTGACCTTTGGGACTTTTTTCACTATTCACAGCACCATGTTATTTATCCATTTTTTTCAATTAAAATCTTTTGCAATGATGTGATCTTCTATTTTATTGGATTTGGTTATCCCATATTATGTTTCATCTATTTATTCTTTATCAATTGTTGTCGCCCAGTTGGACATATACACCTTTAGTCTAAAACGCTCACCTTGGTGGACCGAATTATCTGGGTACTTTATGTCGGACATATACATCTTTAGTCCAAAGCGCCTTTCAAGCATTTCCCCTGGGCAGGCCTAATTATTTGGGTACCATCAGATGGAGCTTTGTCCCATTCCTTGCTCTTATATAATCTTCGGACTGATATGGGTACTTGATGTATACTTTTATTTGGTCTGCACTAAAGTGTGGTATAGACCTGAAGGCTTCATGGTCTTATTGTTTGATCTTTTTTACACATCTTTTGTATTTTCATGTTGGCACTCCTGTATAGAGCCACCTGTTTATACCCAAACATCAGTATTTAAGGTGGCTTTTGTGTAAGTGTTCTAAACACCTACTAACATGAAAAACAATATTATATATTGTTTTTCAACGAACTAGCGCTAAAGTTGGCTATTACACAGCAACTTGATACATGTCAATTTGTTCCTATTTGTATATAAGTTAGCAACTTCAGCTGCGTCTATTGGACAATAACTACTTTTGTCTCTTCATGAAGCTCCCACAATATTGAGACTCATATATTTCAGACACATATGTTGAATTGCCTGACAATGACATTTCTAAAAGGCTTATTTATCTCTTAGCTTTTACTGTGTTGGGGCTTCTTTTGACCAATGACGACATCGCTGTATTGCTTGGCAATAATACGCTTGTCACGCCTACATCTTTGCTGTTATTTTGCAGGCACCACCTAGTATGGTGACATCACTGGTCATCGCGTCTGGTAATGTGATATTATCAAATTTTGTTTGTATCAGTGCTTCAGCTATCTACCGCGCATGTGTTTGATTTGTGATAACACCAATGTCTGCTTTTTAACAAGTTACAAATTTTTCACTTACCATACTGAGATTCGTACATCTCAGACACATGTTTTTTTGATCTGCCAGATTATGTTCAATATACTTATTGACCTTTTTGTGTACGCTGCGCAGGCATTCTCATTACACCAAGATCCATATATTTTCCTTTTTGTTATACTGTTTGTGCAGGTGCAGATTTTTCTAGCAATGATATTTCCAATATGTCTATCTGCTTCTTTGTCTCTACTGCGCAGGCGCCTTTTTGATTAATGATGTCATCGCCGAATTATCTGACATGCTTGGTTTATCTACATTTTTGCTCAAGACTCATATATTCCTAACATATGTGGAGCTTTATTTGCTCAGTTGCTCAATTGCTTAGTAATGATATGCTCATTTGCCTTTTGCCTTCTGGCTTCATTGCGCTGGCGCCCTTTTTGACCAGTGATTTCATCGCCTGGCTTTGACATGTTTGTCATGCCCATATGTGTGCTCTTACTGCGCAGGCGCTATTTGGCCGGGCGACGCAGCGGTTTTTACTGCGCAAGCGCCGATCTGACTAATTATGGCATCGTCAAGTCGCTTGGTAACTATAGCTTCATTCGTCCTCTTGATTTTATTGCGCAGGCGCCGTTCTGATCAACGATGTTATCGCATGGTAACGACATGTCTGTTACGCCCACACTTTCTATTGTGCAGGCGCTATTTAGCCTGGGGACGCCGTGGCCTCCGGTTGTTGCCTGGCAACTACAGTCTCAATACGCCTATTCTCATCTGCGCAGGTGCAGATCTGCTCTGCGACGCTGCACCTCTCCAATTTCTTTGTGAACAACTTTATTGGTCTGCCTACAATGCTGACAAGATGGCCGTGACCATGCCTTTCTCTCCACCTCGTGGGTTAGTACTGATTTATTAATTATACAACATGTGATTTCTTTATATATAAGGACATGCTTCATGTTATTTCTCAGTGCTTCACCCTCCCTTGAGGAAGCCACACAGCGTGTGGCGATACGCGTGGGGTTAGCTTTTCCCCTCTCCTTTACCCCACAGGTCATTCATTTTGCAGCTTTCACTTGGCACTTTACCCTCTGGTATGCTGGACATCTTTTTTGCACATATTGCTGGTTTAGAGGTCATGGGACCTCTTTTCTAAATAGTCAGGTATTTTACCACCTTTGCATACTTGATTTAGGGAACTTTCATTTAGGGGCTTTCTAGTTAATATTTTTTACAAACTTTTTGCCCCCTTTCTATCTATATGGTGCTGTGAATAGCGTTTTTTCTTGTATTTTCAGACCTCAATTATAAATGGTTATCTTATACATTACATTAACTGCTTTTATCATTGTATCTGAGTTATCCCGTTATATATGAATACTGTGATATGGGGATAATGGTTGTGGGAGTGTCACTATATCATTATTGTATGATTGTGACATGATTGCCTCTTTGTGCTTTCTAAGTGTTTTTATGTTTTTGGGCTGTTACGTGTACATGTCATGAATAAAGAATTTATCTATTTTTCTATTAATTTTCTGAAGTTCCCATTTTTTGGATGTACTTCTTTCCCCTCTGTTCCACTTTACTCTTTTGAGTACATCTTTGGTGAACCCGTGCAATTTTATTATATTGGCCGTGCCCTCCATTTGTTAATATTTCTTCAATGGTCCACAAACAATGACTGTTTCAGATCTAACTTTGAAAACACACTCTCTATTGAGACTCATCCGTAAAGTTCATCACCTCTTTTTACTTTTGTCTGTATGTTTTTGGTGAAAAAGAGGGGATACTTTTACCTTAGTATCTAACTCATTCCTTTACTTGGGTGCTGAGGGTTCATCAGGGTGATGGTGGGGGTGCGGTTAGCTTCATTATCCTATGGCACCAAAATAATGTACCTTGTCCTGGCCCTGGCGTGAGTGACACCTCAGCCGCCCTGTGGATAGTAGGGGTGTGTCGGGCTGTTAGTTTTGAGTTTCAGATTCCTGCAGATGTTTTCCATCCTGGATAATTGCCAGGCCATTTAGCTGGCTGATAATGTCAGATCATTGACAATTGTACTTCAAGCTCAGTGGCGTGTTGATGCTATGCTCGGTATTTTGTTATTCTGATCTATCATTGCCTATCATTATTGGGGTTTCTGTTGTTTTCTTGTGTAATGGGTTTGTCATCTAGGCCTACAACTTCAAATAATCCTGTGGCCTTCAGGATAGAGACTTCAGATTTCTGTAGAACACTGCAGGCTGCTACAGTGTCCACAAGACACTCTATTGTGTTAAAGGGCATATCAGAGAGGGTAAAATGAACAAAGGCATCATACCCCTAGTTTCAGAGATGACTGGTAGAGCTGGAAGCCCTTCATGTCAATTGCTCCTTCCCTGCAGTATTTTCTTTGGGGCCTTACACTTGCTTCTTGAAGTGGCCCAGTTCATCATAATTGTAGCACCTCAACTTACTGAGGTCCACCCTTCCAGGGAACAACTTTTTTTTGCCTGATCTTTCCCATTGTTTGTTTATATGCATTTTTATCACTATTACCTTCTGGAATTTCTTTTCGTCCACCTCTTGAACATTCCTTTGAATTGAACTAGCCTAACTTAGTGCTGGGACTAACTTCTCATGCCAACCAGCATGAGTAAAAATTAATGAGTCTCATTATTCAATCCAGACACCAAGATGGCAATCAACTTTTTCCCATTCCTTGGTCCTTCAGGCTCGCTATTGTCTCCTCAAATGCCTGCCTAAATCTCTCAATGTATTCCTCAACTTTTTACTTCACCTTTTGATGAATATTTTTCACCCTTACCCAAGACTGGGTTGCAAAAACCTCTCCAATATTGCTTTGGATATTCCAATGCTTTTTGAGGAGAGTTTTATTGCTCTTTTGGGTTAGATGGCAGAATGAGTCTTGTGCATCAGGTGGCAGAAGCATCAATCTGTCCAGCTATTGTTTTAATTTTCTGCAACAAGTCTCTCCATGTCGGGTGTAACTGACTAATGTTATACAGCTCATTTACAAATGGAAGTGGATTGTTCTGTGGTTTTGTGATCGATGACAGAAATCCTTCACTTTCTTAGGTGTCCACGGAACATGTTGGGTGATTCTCCTATCTGTCTGACCATTTATACAAGGCATAGATTGTTCGCTGACAGGATAGGCAGAGGTCTCATGTGACAATTATGTCTCAGTCATCCTGTCTAGTGTGTGTAAATTTCGGTACCATTCGTGCCATGGGTTCTAGAGACACATATGATTGTGGAGAGCACCGTACTCGAGCTCTCCCACAATCATATTTCACAAGGGAAATGTGTTTACTGCAGGCGTGTAAGTGACCCTCTACAGCTGTCAGTAATAGAGGGGGGTCCTGTTTTGGATAATAAACCAACATGATCACAGCTGTTCCAAATTAAAAGAAAATTGCTTTATTAAAACAAGAGTTTGTTCACACAATTATGTAATATGGCCGAGAACTATCCGATGATTTATCAGATAGCACTAGGCCCGATGTTATACCATGGGGCAGAGCAGGACTGTAATTTTTTTCTTATACTAATTCTGCATGAGAAAAAGAAATCGCAGCAGTGCCAAGTGGCCACCTCCTGATGGGCACCATCAAGAATGTTCGTGAAGTGACCATATAAAATCCATGATCATCCTTCAGCTTGGTTCAGCTGGACGTGGCTCTTCTTTAGCACATGATGTTCACAAAGGAGTCACAAAAGCATTTTTACTAAGCAGATATTCTATTTCTTGTTTAAATTGTCTTTATTGAAAATGATCTAATTATTATACAAAATGGAGTTAAACAACATGAAGGAAAAGAAAAGGAAAAATATGGGGAAACAATGGAAAATAAAGGGAAGGAACTATCGCTAAGCAATAACAGTTATTCTATCTCTGATACATGTACCAAGAGATATTAAGATCAAGGGTAAGACAATGGAATTATCATTTCTTTCACAGTATCTCATCATTGTATAGTTTCATTGTCACATATTATGTAAGCTAGCCATGTTCCTGATCAGGGCTGCCATAAGGAATTTCTGGGCACCATACTGGCAAAATTTTGGGGCTCCCTTGAGACTCCGCCTAGGCTCCATCCCAGTTGCGCCTCCACCTTAGCCCCATCTACACCCCTTGAACTTTCCACAGTCCCACCACCCACCCTTGGAAAAACTCTTCTGCCCCCCCATTCTCACCATGCACACAGTAAAATTTGCATTAACCCCTTAAGCCCCAAGGGTGGTTTGCACGTTTATGACCGGGCCAATTTTTACAATTCTGACCACTGTCCCTTTATGAGGTTATAACTCTAAAACGCTTCCATGGATCCCGGTGTTTCTGACAATGTTTTCTCGTGACATATTGTACTTCATGTTAGTGGTAAAATTTCATTCATATAACTTGCGTTTATTTGCGAAAAAAACAGAAATTTGGTGAAAATTTTGAAAATTTCGCAATATTCCAAATTTGAATTTTTATGCCCTTAAATCACAGAGATACGGCATACAAAAAACTTAATAAATAACATTTCTCACATGTTTACTTTACATCAGCACAATTTTGGAACCAAAATTTTTTTTTGTTAGGAAGTTATAAGGGTTAAAATTTGACCAGCGATTTCTCATTTTTGCAACACCATTTTATTTTTATGGACCACATCACATTTGAAGCCACTTTGAGGGGTCTATATGATAGAAAATACCCAAAAGTGACACCATTCTAAAAACTGCACCCCTTAAGGTGCTCAAAACCACATTCAAGAAGTTTATTAACCCTTTAGGTGCGTCACAGGAATTTTTTGAATATTTAAAAAAAATGAACATTTAACTTTTTTTCACAAAAAAAATACTTCAGGTTCAATTTTTTTATTTTACCAAGGGTAACAGGAGAAATTGGACTGCAAAAGTTATTGTGCAATTTGTCCTGAGTACGCTGATACCTGATATGTGGGGGGAACCACTGTTTCGGCGCATGGCAGACCTCAGAAGGGAGGAGCGCCGTTTGACTTTTTCAATGCAAAACTGGCTGGAATTCAGATCGGACGCCATGTCGCGTTTGGAGAGCCCCTGATGTACCTAAACAGTGGAAACCCCCCACAAGTGACCCCATTTTGGAAACTAGACCCCCCAAGGAACTTATCTAGATATGTGGTGAGAACTTTGAACCCACAAGGGCTTCACAAAAGTTTATAGCGTACAGCGGTACAATTAAAAAATCATATTTTTTCCAAAAAATGATCTTTTCACCCCCAATTTTTATTTTTCCAAGGGTAACAGGACCCTAAAAGCTTTTGTGCAATTTGTCCTGAGTACGCTGATACCCCATATGTGGGTGTAAATGACTACTTGGGTGCATGGCAGAGCTCGGAAGGTAAGCAGCGCCATTTGACGTTTTTGGCTGGAATTGAGATCGGACAACATGTCGCGATTGGAAAACCCCTGATGTACCAAAACAGTGGAAACCCCCCACAAATGACACCATTTTGGAAACTAGACCCCCCAAGGAACTTATCTAGATGTGTGGTGAGAACTTTGAACCCCCAAGGGCTTCACAGAAGTTTATAACATACAGCCGCTGGTACAATTAAAAAATCATATTTTTTCCACAAAAATGATCTTTTCACCGTCAATTCTTATTTTTCCAAGGGTAAGAGGACCCTAAAAGATATTGTGCAATTTGTCCTGAGTGCGCTGATACCCCACATGTGGGGGTAAACCACTATTTGGGCGCATGGCAGAGCTCGGAAGGGAAGCAGCGCCATTTGACGTTTTTGGCTGGAATTGAGATCGGACACCATGTCGCGTTTGGAAAGCCCCTAATGTACTAAAACAGTGGAAACCCCCCACAAATGACACCATTTTGGAAACTAGACCCCCCCAAGGAACTTATCTAGATGTGTGGTGAGCACTTTGAACCCCCCAGTGCTTCACAGAAGTTTACAACGCCCGGGCGTGAAAATAAAAATCATATTTTTTCCAAAACATGGTCTTTTAGTCACCAATTTTTTTATTTTTCCAAGGGTACAAGGAGAAATTGGACCCCAAAAGTTGTTGTCCAATTTGTCCTGAGTACGCTGATACCTCATATGTGGAAGAAAACTACTGTATTTGCACACGTCGGGGCTCGGAAAAGAAGTAGTGACGTTTTGGAATGCAGACTTTGATGGAATGGTCTGCGGGTGTCATGTTGCTTTTGGAGAGCCCCTGATGTACCTAAACAGTGTAAACCCCCCACAAGTGACCCCATTTTGGAAACTAGACCCCCTATGGAACTTATCTAGATGTGTGGTGAGCACTTTGAACCCCCAGGGCTTCACAGAAGTTTATAACGACCGGGCGTGAAAATAAAAATATCGTATTTTTTCAACAAACATCATCTTTTAGTCCCGATTTTTTTTTATTTTCCCAAGGGTAGCAGGAGAAATTGGACCCCAAAAGTTGTTGTCCAATTTGTCCTGAGTACGCTGACACCCCATATGTGAGAGAAAACTACTGTATGGGCACACGTCGGGGCTCGGAAGGGAAGTAGTGACGTTTTGGAATGCAGACTTTGATGGAATGGTCTGCAGGTGTCATGTTGCCTTTGGAGAGCCCCTAATGCACCAAAACAGTGGAAATCCCCCACAAATGACCCCATTTTGGAAACTAGACCCCCCACAGAACTTATATAGATGTGTGGTGAGCACTTTGAACCCTCAAGGGCTTCACAGAAGTTTATAATGCCCAGGCATGAAAATAAAAAAATCATATTTTTTTCACGAACATGATAAATTAGTCTCCTTTTTTTTATTTTCCCAAGGGTAACAGGAGAAATTGGACCCCAAAAGTTGTTGTCCAATTTGTCCTGAGTACCATGATACCTCATATGTGGGAGAAAACTACTGTATGGGCACACGTCGGGGCTCGGAAGGGAAGTAGTGACGTTTTGGAATGCTGACTTTTAATGGATTGGTCTGCGGGTGTCATGTGCGTTTGGAGAGCCCCTGATGTACCTAAACTATTGAAACTCCCCACAAGTGACCCCATTTTGGAAAATAGACCCCCCACGGAACTTATCTAGATGTGTGGTGAGCACTTTGAACCCCCAAGTGCTTCACAGAAGTTTATAACGCCTGGGCGTGAAAAAAAAAATCATTTTTTTCCACAAAAATGATATTTTTGCCCCCATTTTTTTATTTTCCTAAGGGTAACAGGAGAAATTGGACCCCAAAAGTTGTTTTGCAATTTGTCCTGAGTATGCTGATACCCTATATGTGGGGGTAAAACACTGTTTGGGGCATGGCGGAGCTTGGAAGGGAAGGAGCACCATTTGATTTTTTCAACGCAGAATTGGCTGGAATTGAGATCAGACGCCATGTTGCATTTGGAGAGCCCCTGATGTGCCCAAACAGTGGAAACCCCCCAATTATAACTCCAACCCTAACCCCAACACACCCTTAACCCTAATCTCAGCCCTAACCCGAGCCCTAACCCTAGCCCTAACCCTAGCCCTAACCATAACCCTAACCCTAATGGGAAAATAGAAATAATTACATTTTTTTTATTTTATTATTTTTCCCTAACTAAGGGGGTGTTAACGGGGGGTTTGATTTACTATTTATGGCGGTTTTTATGTTTGGCGGCTGTCACACGCTAAGACGCTTTTTATTGTAAAAATAGTTTTTGCATCACCACATATTGAGAGCTATAATTTTTCCGTATTTTAACCCACCGAGTCATGTGAGGTCTTATTTTTTGCGGGACGAGTTGACATTTTTATTGGTACCATTTTTGGGCACGTGAAATTTTTTGATCGCTTTTCTTTCTGATTTTTAGGACGCAGAATGAACAAAAACCAGCGTTTCATGAATTTCTTTTGGGGGGCTACGTTTACAAAGTTCCGCGTGCGGCAAAATTGATAAAGCGGTTTTATTCTTCGGGTCAGTACGGTTACAGCGATACCTCATTTAGGTCTTTTTTTATGTTTTGGAGGTTTTATGCAATGAAAACTTTTTTATGTAAAAAATAATTATTTTTGCATCGCTTTATTCTGCGAGCTATAACTTTTTTATTTTTTGCGGATGACACTATATTGCGGATTGTTTTTTGTGGAACAAGCTGACGTTTTCAGCGGTACCATGGATATTTATATGCGTCTTTTTGATCGTGCGTTACTGCACTTTTTGTTCGGTGGTATGATAATAAATCATTATTTTTTGCTTCGTTTTTTATTTTTTAAGGGGTTCGCTAAAGGGGTTAACTAATGGGACAGTTTTATAGGGCGGGTCGTTACGGACGCGGCGATACCAAATAAGTGTACTTTTATTGTTTGTTTTTTTTATTTTCAAAAAATGAATTTATTGGAGAATATCTTTTTTTTTTTTTACTAATTTATTTAGCAATTTTTTTAAAAATTATTTTTACACTTTTTTTTTTTACTTTATTACATTGTCCCAGGTAGGACATCACTGTCCTGTGACAGATTGCTGATCTGTCACATCACAGATCACTGTGACAGATCAGCGATCTGTCACAGGCACTGCTGCAGACTTCCTCATGCCTGCGCTTTGCAAGCAGTGAGGAAGTCGGCTCCCTACAGGCCCCCGAAGGTCCCCGTCACCATCTTGGATCCGGGGGCCTGTAGGGAAAGAGTCCCCCGCAGCAGCGCTGCACATTGCGCTGCTGTGGGGAGCTCAGGGAAGCACAGAGGGAGCCCCCTCCCTGCCGATGCTTCCCTTTAACCCCCGGTACACCGCGATCGTGTTTGATCGCGGTGTACAAGGGGTTAACGTGTCGGGGGCGGTCCGTGACCGCCCCTGACACATTGTGCCGGGTGTCAGCTGTGATAATCAGCTGACACCCGGCCACGATCAGCGGCGCTCACCACGTGGGCGCCGCTGATCGCTATGACGTACTATCCCGTCCCTGGGAATTAAGTCCCAGGGCACATGGACGGGATAGTACGTCATATGGGATTAAGGGGTTAAAAAGGACGGGATTGGTTCAGCGGGTTTAGGGGAGGAACATTGGGGGGAGGCAGGCTCTGGGAGTGGGGCAAAAGTGCAGGAAAACCGCCACTTTGGGACTGGAAGCCGGAGTGAAGAGACCCATCCACCTTCCCCCTTGTTTTCGCTTCCGTTGGGATTACGTTTGCTTATATGGGTTGGGGCATATGTACGGAAGCTAATAGACGGATATATATAGAAGTATGTTGGCAGTTGTTTTGTCACAGTGGCAGAGTTGGTGGGGGGTGGGGTTCTTGGAGTTGACGCTAATTCAGCAGGGAAGGAATTCTAAGTAAAAATCCGGAGAGTTAAAATTGAGTGGGTTGATCTGGAATTTGGTTATGGGCTCTGGATGGGGTTTTTACCCTGGGAGATGGTTGGTCGTTAGTCTTCCCGGAATGGGATGTATGGTGCCCTCGAGCTGGTGGTGTACTGCTGAGGGTAAAGTGGTGGTTGAAGTTCTTTTGGTTTGCCAAATGTTAAGCCAGATCTTTCGGAAGCTCCAAGAACCCTCCCCTCATGTTTTATGCATATAAAATTGCATAGTAATATTTATTGTTTAAAAATGTTTTTATGTTATTGTTTGTTAATAAACTGGCCGCTGTGGCCAAAATTATCCAAAATAATTTTATGTGTAGTGCTTTTATTTTGAAGGGGGTGGCTTTTTTCCCTTTACAGGTTGGTGCGTAAGGGAGGCGGCAGGTAAGAAGCCATATTGGCCATTCATGGTCAAGGTGATTGCATCTTACATCGGCCAAAACTGCTGACAGGGTCGCTTTAACTTAAAACTGAAAATAAAGTTTACACAAGTAGCACAAGACGGATTTCATCCCCAGGTATCAGTGTAAGGCCGGGGTCAGACTAGCGTATGGCATTGGATGAGATATGCTAATTATTTTCTCCATCTCTTCCATTGCCGGGGTCAGTGGGTCGCCCTCCCAGGGCTGTGGGGTACTCGGTACCGGGTCGGTGTCAGCGGGATGTGTCACAGCAGTGGTGATCTGGTCCGTGGCCCTGGGCACCCAAGTAATGGGGGAATGTAATGGTGGAATGTAGTTAGATGAATAGTTCGCAACTTCACCTGTGGTGCTCGGCAAGGGGGGTGTTAAGCCGACGCTGCATGCAGATCCACTGGGACTGATGGTAGGGTGCAGCAGAGATGTACAAGCTCCCCACAGGTGAAGCTGTAGTCCCAGGGCAGTGTAGATGTGATTGGCACGGGGATGTAGCAGTGCCGGAAAAGTAGGAAGCAGACAAGACACAGCGGGGTGCAATTCTGTACCTTTACTTGATAACGGCACTCCAGGTTCCTGATTACAGATGGTATCGGAGCGGGCTAGCCTGGAAGCAGCTCAGGATTCTCTCTCAGCAGAAGGGCTGTGCAGTCTCCTTCCTAGCGCTTATTTGAATGAAGTACTCCTAGTACTGACTTACACTGAAGTTCCTCTCAATTCTCTTCTACTCTCACTCCTCGTATGGCAGACAGCTGTAGCCGCTATTCCTCTCCTGGCTCACTGCATGCTGTTGTGCCTCCGAGTCGATGGGAGTAGGGCATTTACAGCCTCCTACTCCTCTGGTATCTGCTGTAGGACCATCAGTGTCCATACAGCCGTGGAGACCAGGCTCCAGATCATGCGCTCTCACTGTGAGGGAGCTCTCTTTCCTCAGCTCAGCCTCCAGCTTCTCTCTACACATCTGCACACTTCACCCTCCACAGACTAACTAACCACTCCTTCCTCTTGGCCCACAGAGAGCACTCCTCCCCTTAATCCTGGTTCAGAGTTCCCCCTGCTGGCCTGGAGTGGAACTGTGTTGCATGTATAGGTAAACTGCTGGAGAGATCCATCATTGCCTCCAAGCCTGGCATTACCCTCCCCTGGAGGAAGGCAAAGCCAGTGTGGCGACCATACTCTTGGGGGTGCCACATTCCCCCCTAGTGAAAGTCAGCACTCTGGGGCTGAACAAAGAAAAACATGAATAATACATAACAGTTAAACAATAGGAATTGTACAAGATTTAAAAATAAAAAGTTACCAAAACCAAGTGTTTCAAAAATGGTGCTGTGATGACAAGTCCACAAACATCAGTGTCTATGGTCCATTCCTGGTAAATGGTAAATTATTTACAAGCAAAGTTTTTGACCACACACAAGTCATGTGGTTCAGTGTCCATAAAAATTCAAAGGGAACTCTTACAGGTTACCTGTAAGCACAAACTTGAAAACAGTTACATATTTACACAAACAATTTCAGTATTTACATTTATTCTATTATATACGATATTTAAGGGGCGGTATCCCTTGTGTGATGCGGGTAGACCTTCGTAAGACTGGTGTAGTGAGTAATGTACTGGATACACTACTGGGTGGTAAACTGGGCAGCATTCTCCTATGGACTCTTAGACTCACCAGGGGCAATACAGGTTCACCACTGGCAGGGCGAGGGTTCTCTGGCTCCACTGCTGGTGTGTCATCTGCTGCCTGGTTTTCCTGATCCTCAGGATTCTCTTGAGTCACTTCTTCCTGGGCTATACCACTTGAGGAAATATCAACACTGGCACCACTATTGCATCATTCACTTTAGTCCAGTTCGCAGGGAATTCTGTAAGTATTGTGCTGACCTTCTTTTCTTCCACTATGGGTTGGATGTTATCTGGCTCTTCTTTTCTCTCTTTTAACTGGTCAGGGCACAACTTCAAATGATCTCTCGATACCGCTGCTGTGGTCTATCCTCCATCCTTACTAGCAAGGCACACCTTAGTATTATCAAAATTTGAGGGCATAATGGTATAAGGTTCAGCTTCCCACTTATCATCCAACTTGTGCAATCTTCACTTTCTTTTCAGGACTTGCTCTCCCGGCAACAAAGGGACGGCAGGTGCATTTTGATTGTAAAGCTTCTCCTGCTTTTGTCTTGCCTGGACTAGACTTTTCTCCACACATTCTTGAACTCTTCTATACTGTTGCTGCCTTTCCGTGTCCCAGTCAGCATCTGGTGACGTTACTCCAGGGGTCAGGACTCCCATATCCAGATCAATAGGCAGCTTACCAGGTCTTGCTCTCATTAAGTAAGCTGGGGTATAGTTGGTGTTCACGGGTATATGGTTGTAGAGGTCTGCCAGATCTGGCAACTTCTCTGGCCACAGATTTCTCTCCTCCAAGGACAAAGTCTTCAGGAGGTCCATCACCACCTGGTTCATCTTCTCACATATGCCGTTAGTCTGTGGGTGATACGGTGTTGTCTGGATCTTCTTACAGCCATACAAGCTACAGAATTCATGGAGCACTTCTGCCTCGAAAGCTGGACCTTGATCAGTGAGCACTCTCTCAGGATACCTATGTGGTCTACAAAAATGTTGTTGGAATGCTCTGGCTGCTGTCCTGGCAGTTAGATCTTTGACAGGCACAACTACCAGGAATCTTGAGTAGTGGTCCACAATGGTAAGAGCGTAGATGTAGCCTGACCGGCTTGGAACCAGCTTCACATGGTCCAGGGCTACCAACTCAAGTGGCTGTTTGGTGATGATTGGCTGTAGAGGAGCTCTCTGGCTGTCTCGATCCTTTCTGCGCAGGTTACACTGTTCACACTCCCGGCACCACCTCTCAATGGATTTCTTCATACCAGCCCAGTAGAACCTCTCCCGGAGCAATACTTCCAACTTCTTCCATCCAAAGTGTCCAGCTCCATTGTGGTATGCTTCCAGGACCATTGATGCCTCTCGCTTCGGGACTACAACCTGCCAAACCAGCTCATGAGTACGGGCATTGATACTCCTCCGACACAGCTTTCTTTCATAGATAAACAGCTGGCCTCTCTCCTTCCACAACTGCTGGGTTTCTTCAGGAGCATCTGACTCTGGGCATGAGTCAACTCGCGACAGTAGCTCCTTCACCAGGCGGACTGCAGGGTCACTATCTTGCGTTTCTGCCCAATCATGATGGGGCAACGGATTCAGAGTGACCTCCTTCATGCCAGACTGTCTGTTCCTCACTCCTTGAGCACGTTGGGCCGCCAGTGGCCTGTGGAAGGGAGGTAGCTCTATTTCTTCACGAGCCTCAGGGTCTTCTCCTGCATCTGGTAGGTTAGACATCCTGGACAGCGCATCGGCATTGGCATTCTTGTGCCCTGCTCGGTACTTGATAGTGAACTCGTAATTAGACAGCCGAGCCATCGCTGCTCCAGTGCACCTAGCTTTCAAGTGTCCAAGTGGGTCAACGGATTGTTGTCCGTGAAGATAGTAAACTTGGCAGAGACTAAGTAATGCTTGAACCTTTCGGTGACAGCCCAGACTATGGCAAGGAACTCCAGCTTGAAAGAACTGTAGTTGTCAGGGTTCCTTTCAGTGGGGCGCAGTTTCCTGCTGGCGTAGGAGATCACTCTTTCTTTTCCATTCTGTACCTGCGACAGTACTGCTCCTAATCCAACATTGCTGGCATTGGTGTACAGCACAAAGGGTTTCTCATAGTCTGGGTAGGCCAGAACTTCATCACCTGTGAGAGCCATCTTCAATCTGGTGAAGGACCTTTCCAACTCTTCAGTCCATTCAAAGGTGGAATTTTTCTGTTTGTTCTTTTAGGACTACCCCACCAGAAGATTTTGCATAGGGGTGGCTATTTCAGTAAAGCCTTTGATGAATCTTCGGTAGTAGCCTACCAGTCCAAGGAATTGGCGTACTTCATGGAGGTTGCTGGGCTTCGTCCAGTCCCGGATGACTGTGACCTTGTCAGGATCTGGTGCCACACCTTCTGCACTGACCACATGACCGAGGTACTGTACCTTGGGCTTCAGGAGGTGGCATTCAGAAGGCTTCTCCTTCAGGCCAAAATTGGACAGAGCCTCAATCACTTCAGCCAGGTGTTCCAGATGATCTTCATAGGTCTTGGAGAAAACAATGACATCATCCAGGTACAACAGGACCGTCTCAAAGTTCATGTGTCCCAGGCAGCACTCTATCAGCCGTTGAAATGTTCCTGGAGCAGTGCAGAGCCCAAACAGCATATAATTGAACTCACAGAGACCCATTGGAGTGGTAAATGCGGTTTTCTCCTTGTCTGCCTCTGCCACGGGAACCTGCCAATACCCACTAGTGAGATCCAAGGTGGAAAAGTAGTTAGCAGTTTTAAGTGCAGCTAAGGACTCTTCAATTCTAGGTAATGGGTAGGCATCTTTATGTGTAATGCTGTTAATTTTCCTGTAATCAACACACATTCTCATGGTACCATCCTTTTTCTTTACAAACACTATGGGAGCTGCCCATGGGCTACAACTGTCTCTGATAACCCCTGCTTCCTTCATCTCTTTCAACATACTCTTAGCACATTGGTACTTTGTTCGGGGGTATAGGTCTGTACCTTTATGGGTGGATGGTCTCCAGTGGGGATATGATGTTGAACCCCTTTTGCCTGCCCAAAATCCAGTGGGTGTTTGCTGAATATCCACTCATACTCTTGTGTCACCCTGTAAACCCTATTTCTCTGGTATGAAGGTGTAGAGTCAGTTCCCACCTGCAGTTGCTGGCACCACTCCTCTGGCTGCTTCACGGAGCCATTGTCCTCCACCTGGTCGGATGAGACCAAGGGCTCTGCTGCCTGCAATGAGTTGTTATTAACAGTGAGCAGCTTAGCAACTGTGGCGTACCGAGGTATGGTGGCCTCCTCTTCCCCACAATTCAAAAGGCGTACAGGTACTCTCCCCTTACGTACATCAGCCACCCCTCTGGCTGTCAGGACAGTGGGCCTGCTATCAGAATATACTGGTTCTACCAATGCCTGGTAATCTCTCCCTCTGAGGCCTATAGCTGCCTGACACCATATCAACATTTCACACCTGGGGGGGTAATGCAATGGGGAAGGGATCACTCACTCTGACACTGCCAATTTCTCCGCCAGAGAGTTCTACCTGCTGTCTTTGCATCAGGGCTCGGATCTCCTTCTGCAGGACTCGTTGTTCTCCGGAGCCAGCAGTCTCAGCCACCTGTTGCAACAAGACAATAACCTCGGACAGACAGTTTTCAATTACATTGGTACCAAGAGTCATCATGGGATTACATTCACGTTGATCAATATCAACAACTATCAGACCCTGAGATTTCAGCTCTACCCGACCCACTTTAACAGTAACCTCTTTACATCCAATCTGCAGCAAAGTCTGACCGTTACTGACAACTATTGTCAGCTCATCAGTTGGGCCACGGGTGAGTTCAGAGTCAGCCCAATATCTCTTATACAAAATATACGGCATAGTGGTTACCTTGGATCCAGTGTCCAGCAAAGCGTTCATGGGGATGCCGTCAATCACCACAGGAAGGATCGGCCTCCCTCCCACATACTTGGCTCGCCAGTTCCTTGGGCCTGCTGGTCCTACTCCTGGGGGTTGGCCCTCTGCCCCAGGGGTTGCTCGTTTAAAGGACAGTACCATGCAAGATGACCTACTTTTTAACAGCGACGACAGATGGGACGTCCGTCCTGGTTATAGAGATCGTTGTTCCTTCCTCGAAGTGGCGGAGTTCTACTCCTCCGGAGCCACGGGACATCCTCTGGACTGGAAGCAAGCTGGGCCTTTTCTTTGGAAGACACCTGCAGGGACTGCACGGTTTTAGTAAGTTCAGCCAATTCTTTGGTCAACTCCTGGACCTGAAGACGCAGCTCCTCAGTTGGATCTTTATCCAGAGTCCGGGCATCAGCCTCCACAGGGATGGAAGGGAAAGACGTGGCTTCCTGGTGGTAGGTGATCGCTGGGCGCCTCAGGGGCGCTGGACGACCCTGATACTGTCCTGTGCCTTCTGTTTACAGCCAAAGAACCTAATCTTGATTTCAGCTGCAGTGTGAGTGTCAAAGGTGTGTATGGTGTCTTGTGTGCGTGTGTGTGTGGGGGGGCCTGCGGGTGTTGCCGGGGCTGTGCGGGGGTTGCTATGGGGGTCTGTATGCAGGCAAAATCCGATGAGACTACAAGTCCCATCGGGCTATGCCTGCTACACTGACAGTGAGTGACACATTAGCCAATGATGGGA
The DNA here is from genome assembly GCF_039654945.1 of Dendrobates tinctorius. Taxonomy (NCBI): domain Eukaryota; kingdom Metazoa; phylum Chordata; class Amphibia; order Anura; family Dendrobatidae; genus Dendrobates; species Dendrobates tinctorius. The sequence goes on along the minus strand of NW_027361724.1, from coordinate 18,952,280 downwards.
CAGTAGTAGTCCCATCATCCGGCTAATGTGTTGAATGTAAAAAAAAATAAATAAAAAAACCCATACAGAACATACAACATATAAAATACAGAACATACATATAACATACAACATAACATAGAGTACATACTTACCAATCACCTAATTCCCCGAAGCTCTCATCTCCTTTAATAAAACTAAAAAAATAAACCAACCTATACTTACCTTTCTGCCGTAGTCCAGTTAATAATGACGGTCCCACGACGATCTCTGGTGTAGAACACTGACATCGGGTGATGTCAGTGCTGTACAGGGGCTCCCACGATGAACTGACAGCGGAGGCAATCCTCCGCTGTGTATGCCTCCGCCGCTGGGAAAGAGGTACCGTAACCCTAATTCTCATGCAGCATTGCTGTAAAGTGAGAGCCTGAACTCAGGTAACCTCAGTGATGCACTGCAGGAGGCATTGTCTCCTGTCAGTTCATCACTGGGAGGTCCTATAGAGCAGTGACATCACCTGATGTCACTGTTCTATAGGGGAGATCGTCTTGGGACACTCGTTATTAATTGGACTGCATTGGACAGGGAGTATATGGTTGGTTTATTTTTTACTTTTCATTATAGGAGATCGAGGGTGTTGTTTGGATCTGGACTTGCAATAAAAATATGAAAACGGTGTTGTGTTTTATTTAATTAAAATACTTTATTCTTATGTTTGTGGTTTTTTAACTCTTTATTAAAATAAGATTAATAATAGATAGGCGTCTTATTGACGCCTCTCCATTATTAACCGGGCTTCATGTCACCTTACAATAGCAAGGTGACATTAACCCCTTATTACTAGAGTTGAGCGACTTTTGGTTTTTTAGGGTCGAGTTTCGTTTCGTGAAACCCGACTTTTCCAAAAGTCGGGTCGAGCAAGATCGTCCGATTATAGGGAAAAGTCGGGGTCGTCCCGAAACACGAAACCAAATGTAAGTCAATGGGGAATAAAAGTCGGCAGTGAGAGGAGGACAGGAAACACACCTACAGTGCCCATTTGAATGCCAAAAGCATCAATTCTTCTTACTTAAGCTTGTCAACCTTAATTAACTTCATAATACAAGTTACGCACTGAAAAATGGGGGTTATTTGGCTAAAGTTGTGGGGGGGAGGGCTGGCTGCAGGTTTTCATGTGCCCTGGGCGAAAGAGCGCCCCTTTAACACATACCACAACTCATCATGCTCCGATACGGCAGAGAAATAGCGGTATAGTACAATGAAAAATACTTCACTTTTTACATCTCATGACAAGGCCCATCTATTTCTCCATACAGAATCATTGGTCCCATATAATGTTTGAAACAGTATATGATGAGCTCCACATAATGCTACAGTATATGTTGGTCCCCATGGATGAAGCTCCACTGTCTTATGGGCCCAAATAATGCTCCAAACATAATGGGCCCCATTTCTAATGCTCTAGTGTATAATGGGCCCTGTAAATGCTGCTCCAGTGTCTGATGTCCACCTTTGGAATGTTCCAGTGTATGGTGGGCCCCATCTATCATTCTCCAGAGTATAGTGCTCCCCAAAAGTTGCTGTCCCAACATTGAAAACAATGAAATAAGTCTCCTCACTAGGGAATCCCTGTACTAGTCTGGACTCCTCGTCGTCCCCATCTTCCATCTCACTGCACAGTATTTCAACTTTGCAAGTGCTGTGATCCTGAGCAAGCAGGGGGGGCCCACTCGTTGGCGACGGCACTGGCACAGGGCCCCTGATAGTACGGTGGTGTGTCTGATGGCGGGTGGGCCGAACCTGCACTTTCATCTGCAGCTTCCTCTTTGTCACCGTGTAAGATGGAACTGTATATGGGAAGGGTAACCTGAGTTTCATCAGGGTCAGATTCAGGTCGTGTAGCGTGCGAGGGGAATGTAGTGGTCTGGGTCAATGTACCAGCAGATTCATCGAGCAGTGGCTGGGCATCAGTGCACTTGTGTCGCCCCCAGGAGTACGGTCGCCACAGTGGCATTACCTTCTTCCTAGGGAGTGTGATGTCATGCTTGGGAGCAACGAACGATCTCTCTAGCAGGTTAACTGACTGGGCGGCGTTATTCCCACGAGTCATGACCCTCCAAACAGCGTTCATGAAGGCAAAGTGTTTGTTTTACGTGGGCAGTATGGTTGCAAAGCTGAACCTTAAAGGAATGTCCAGAAGGGCACCACCAGGAGTGGAGCCTACGGTTAAATTCGACTCCACCTGGGAAACCTCAACCATGCCAGCTACAGAACAGATGCACACATTGCAAGCTTAATTCCGTTAACAAACGAGACTCCGTCATGCCCCGCGGTCCGAGTCCGGCTTACTAGAGGGACACGTGAGGCTCTGGCACATGAGATTGGCCAATAACTGGTGTGTCATGCCCTTACATGTCCGTGGCTGTATGTGCGCTACACTGAAAAGGCCAGCGTTTGTCGCTTACAGGTGCAGATAACCCGCTGAACAACGTTAGTGATGGGGATCACTGATTACAATTATTACCCGCGAACAATGATTTCCCAGAAAGTGCAGGTCAACCGCAGTTCTGGAATTAGGCCTAACCGTCATTCCTGAAAAAATGAAAAACTTACGTGTGCAAACCACAGGTGCTGTAGCTTGCTTAACAGCTCGCCAGCCATTCTCACGCCCAGTATGGATTACACGTGATTGCACAAAGGTGAGAAAGGGTACCGTATCCCCAGATAACATGTATGGATAGCGTACACATTCAAAATATATGTCTATACATCAGGAGGCAGGCTCAGACGGTGTTAGGCCCAGTATGGATGGCACGTGATTGCACAAAGGTTAGAAAGGGTACCGTTTCCCCGGATAACATGTATGGATAGCGTACACATTCAAAATATATGTCTATACATCAGGAGGCAGGCTCAGACGGTGTTAGGCCCAGTATGGATTGCACGTGATTGCACAAAGGTTAGAAAGGGTACCGTATCCCCAGATAACATGTATGGATAGCGTACACATTCAAAATATATGTCTATACATCAGGAGGCAGGCTCAGACGGAGTTAGGCCCAGTATGGATTGCACGTGATTGCACAAAGGTTAGAAAGGGTACCGTTTCCCCGGATAACATGTATGGATAGCGTACACATTCAAAATATATGTCTATACATCAGGAGGCAGGCTCAGACGGTGTTAGGCCCAGTATGGATTGCACGTGATTGCACAAAGGTTAGAAAGGGTACCGTATCCCCAGATAACATGTATGATAGCGTACACATTCAAAATATATGTCTATACATCAGGAGGCAGGCTCAGACGGTGTTAGGCCCAGTATGGATTGCACGTGATTGCACAAAGGTTAGAAAGGGTACCGTTTCCCCGGATAACATGTATGGATAGCGTACACATTCAAAATATATGTCTATACATCAGGAGGCAGGCTCAGACGGTGTTAGGCCAGTATGGATTGCACGTGATTGCACAAAGGTTAGAAAGGGTACCGTATCCCCGGATAACATGTATGGATAGCGTACACATTCAAAATATATGTCTATACATCAGGAGGCAGGCTCAGACGGTGTTAGGCCCAGTATGGATTGCACGTGATTGCACAAAGGTTAGAAAGGGTACCGTATCCCCGGATAACATGTATGGATAGCGTACACATTCAAAATATATGTCTATACATCAGGAGGCAGGCTCAGACGGTGTCAGGCACAGTATGGATTTGATGGCCCAGACTACACAGCGGAGGAGCAGGGAGAGGTAAAGATTGCAAATGCTGGGGCCCTGCCCAAGCAAGGGCGGCCCACTCGTGGGCGTCGGTACTGGCACTGGGCCCCTCATAGTACGGCGGTGTGTCTGACGGCGGGTGTGCACCAACACCGTCAGAGACACTTGACTGCACTATGAAGGACCCTGTGCCAGTGCCCGCGCCCAAGAGTCGGCCTACCCACCTGTCCAGGGCAACGGCACTCGCACGGTGTCGTGCACTAGGTGGTGACTCCGGCCATGGGGGGGGAGGCAGCACAGTTAGGGAGTTTTAGAAAGTGGCATATGTTGATGTTGGACATTCAGCTGATGCAAAAGGTGAAATAGGTCAAGTTCCAGGAAGAGGTGGACCAAAGCAAGCCATTTTTCTGTCACCCTATGTGTCATCAGGGGAAGGTGGGACAAAATCCTTGGAAACCCATGCGTGGTTCATTTTAATGAAGGTTAGATCATCCACATTTTGGGTTGACAGACGGGTCCTTTTTTCTGTCAGGATTGATCCAGCTGCACTGAAGACTCTTTCCGATAGCACACTTGCAGCTGGGCAAGCGAGCTCCTGTAAGGCATATTGTGCCAATTCAGGCCAGGTGTCCAGTTTAGCGGCCCAATAGTCAAAGGGGAATGACCTGTGTGGGAGAACATCGATATGGGAGGAAAAGTAGTTTGTAACCATAGTTGACAACTGCTGTCTCCTGTCACTTTCCATCAATGCAGTATTACCAGTTGTGTGAGCGGTACTTGAAAAATCAGTCCACAACATTGTCATGAAACCCCTGTCTCCAACACCACTTCTGCTGTGTGCACCACGAACACCTCTGCCAAGCTGCCCCCGACCCGTACGGCTCGTGTGAGAACCATCACCGCTGCTGTGTGCTGGGAATGCCTCAAGCAACCGATTTACCAGAGTTGCTTGTTTATTAGCCAATATTAGGTCAAGGTTCTCCTGTGGCATGATGTTTTGTAATTTGCCTTTATAGAGTGGATCCAGGATGCTGGCCAACCAGTAGTCGTCATTGTTCATCATTTTGGCAATGCGGGGGTCCCTTTTTAGGATCTGCAAGGCATAATCTGACATGTGGGCCAATGTTTCCGGTGTCAATGATGCACTGCTAGTGCTGGTTGGAGGAGCACTTTCTGGCAAATCCACATCCCTCCAGTCACGCACAAACCCTGTACCAGACCTTGCCACGCCAACATTTTCACTTGCCCCACGAGATGCATCCTCCTCCCCTAAGTAATCATCCCCATCATCCTCCTCCTCCTCCTCTTCTTCCTCCACCTCGTCCAGGAGAGGTCCCTGAGCAGACAATGGCTGAATGTCATCAAGGATTCCCTCCTCCTCTTCCTCCTCATCAACATTGGCTGCAGAAGCCTGCTCCTTAAGGTGCATCAAAGTTTGCATGAGCAGACGCATAAGTGGGATGCTCATGCTTAGGATGGCGTCGTCTGCACTTACCAGCCGTGTGCATTCCTCAAAACACTGAAGGACTTTACAGAGGTCTTTCAGCTTCGACCACTGCACACCGGTCAACTCCATGTCTGCTCTCAAAGTGCCTGGCCGTGTATCCTCCCACAAATGCATTATGGCCTGCCTCTGCTCGCACAGCCGCTCCACCATGTGCAGGGTGGAGTTCCACCTTGTTGCAATGTCGATAATGAGGCGGTGGTTGGGAAGGTGGAGCAATCGCTGCAGCTTCTGCATACGAACGGAGTGTACAGGCGACCGGCGGATGTGCGCGCACAGTCTTCGCACCTTCTGGAGCAGGGCTGTTAACTCCGGATAATTTTTGAGGAAGCACTGCACCACCAGGTTCAAGGTGTGAGCCAAGCAAGGTATGTGGCTGAGTTTTGAAAGGGCTATGGCTGCCACAAAATTACGCCCGTTATCACTAACTACCTTGCCTGCCTCAAGATGTACACTGCCCAGCCATGACTCAGTTTGTCGCTGAAAGTACTCGGCCAGCACCTCGGCGGTGTGTCTGTCGCCCAAACACATCATCTGCAACACTGCCTGCTGACGCTTTCCACTAGCTGCTCGATAGGGGGACACATCGTGTGCAACAGTGGCAGCTGCAGATGGAGTGCTCGTACGACTGCGCTCTGTGGACGAGCTTTCGCTTCTGGAGGAGGAGGAGGGTGGAACGCCTACAGCCAACTGTTTCCTATACCGTGGGCTAGGCAGCACTGTCCCACCACCGCTGTCCCCTGTGGACCCTGCATCCACCACATTAACCCAGTGCGCAGTGATGGACACGTAACGGCCCTGGCCATGCCGACTGGACCATGCATCAGTTGTGAGGGGCACCTTTCCGCTCACTGACTGCTTGAGTGCATGGACAATGCGGTCTTTCACATGATGGTGGAGGGCTGGGATGGCTTTGCGAGAGAAGTGGCGACTGGGTAGGTCATAGCGTGGTACTGCATAGGCCATGAGTTCGCGGAAAGCTGCGCTTTCCACCAACCGAAAGGGCATCATCTCAAACGAGATTAGTTTGGCAATGTGGGCGTTCAAACCCAGTGTACGCGGATGAGAGACTGAGTACTTTCTTGACCTACTCATAGTGTCTGGGAGGGTGAGCTGGACTTGAGACCTGCATGTGGTGGAAGTAGCGGTGGACAGGGCGGACTGAGAGAGGGTTGATGATGGTGATGGAGTTGGTGTTCTTTCTGATGGCCTAGAATCAGTCTTTCGTTGATATAACAGTGGGATTCCCTGACTGCTGTGGCCTTGCAACGACACCTCAACATTTGCTGCTGTGCTAACCGGTGGGCTTACAGTGGGGGAAACAATGTAGCGTTGCTGACTACGTTCGTTGTGATCAGTTGCACATGTGGCAATTGAGGTTTGGTGTTGTGTCCACGCTTGCAAGTGCATGCTGGTTAAATGTCTAAGCATGCAACTGGTATTCAAATTTTTCAGATTTTTCCCTCGGCTAAAGGTTTTTGCGCACTTCTTACAGATAACCTTGGCCTGATCATGAGGATTTTGTTCAAAAAAGTGCCACACTGCACTCTTCCTACTTTGGCAGACATTTTGCGGCCTAGCACACTGTGATCTTTTGACCCTCTGGACAAGCTGTCCAGCAACTCTATTGATGTTTGGAACCTGTCTTTGGAGTGCTCCGGGCCTGCCAGATAACAGCTGTTGCGATGACGATGTCTGCTGTGGATGCTCCTCATCTAAGCTATTGGAAGCAGCACCCTCTTCCCCCAATGGATGCCAATCTGGGTCAACAACTGGGTCATCCATCACCTCCTCTTCTATGTCATGTGCACCTTCCTCTGTGTCACCGTGTATGGTGGTATAGTGTGCGGGAAGGGGCACCTGAGTCTCATCAGGGTCAGAATCTGGCTCTGTACACTGCGAGGACAATATAGTGCTCTGAGTGAATGTACCAGCAGAATCATCCATCAGCGGCTGTGCATCAGTGCACTCCATGTCAGATTCATCTTGGCCTGGGTAATTCACCATTTCACTTGATAATCCAGGCATGGTATGTGAAAACAGCTCCATGGAGAAATCAGTAGTGTGGCCTGCGTCATCCTTCAATCTTGGTTGGGGTGAAGGACACAAGGAAAGGTGTGGTTCATGAACATGAGCTTCCAATGACGACTCAGTGCTTTTACTTTTTACAACTGAAGAAGAGGAGGCGATAGAGCTGGAGGCTGAGTCAGCAATGTAAGACAAAACTTTTTCCTGATGCTCTGGCTTTAAAAGCGGTTTGCCAACTCCTAGAAAACTAAGCGTTCGAGGCCTTATGTAGCCAGACGATGACGCAGGCTCAACACCTCCTGCATTCGGTCCTATTTTGCTCTTGCCACTACCATCAGATCCACCACCAACACCATCATTACCAGCTGCCAACCCCCGCCCAATTCCACGGCCTCTTCCACCAGCCTTCCTCATTTTTGGTAGAAATGTAGACAAAATCCAACAAACTATATAGTAATGTAAAACAAGGTACAAGGTGTCTATAGGACAGGGGAGATTTTGAATTTCTGCAGACACTTGTGGACACTGGACACTTTTGGATTGTGTGAGGCCCAATGAATATCTGAGCGCTATGTGACAGGCTCGATGGCACAGCTGTGACAAAAGTGACGAGAGGATAAGGGAGATTTTGAATTTCTGCAGACACTTGTGGACACTGGACACTTTTGGATTGTGTGAGGCCCACTGATATCTGAGCGCTGTCACAGACTCGATGGCACAGCTGTGACAAAAGTGACTAGAGAATAAGGGAGATTTTGAATTTCAGCAGACACTTGTGGACACTGGACACTTTTGGATTGTGTGAGGCCCACTGATATCTGAGCGCTATGTGACAGGCTCGATGGCACAGCTGTGATAAAAGTGACTAGAGGATAAGGGAGATTTTGAATTTCAGCAGACACTTGTGGACACTGGACACTTTTGGATTGTGTTAGGCCCAATGAATATCTGAGCGCTATGTGACAGGCTCGATGGCACAGCTGTGACAAAAGTGACGAGAGGATAAGGGAGATTTTGAATTTCTGCAGACACTTGTGGACACTGGACACTTTTGGATTGTGTGAGGCCCACTGATATCTGAGCGCTATGTCACAGGCTCGATGGCACAGCTGTGACAAAAGTGACTAGAGGATAAGGGAGATTTTGAATTTCAGCAGACACTTGTGGACACTGGACACTTTTGGATTGTGTGAGGCCCACTGATACCTGAGCGCTATGTCACAGGCTCGATGGCACAGCTGTGACAAAAGTGACTAGAGGATAAGGGAGATTTTGAATTTCAGCAGACCCTTGTGGACACTGGACACTTTTGGATTGTGTGAGGCCCAATGAATATCTGAGCGCTATGTGACAGGCTCGATGGCACAGCTGTGACAAAAGTGACGAGAGGATAAGGGAGATTTTGAATTTCTGCAGACACTTGTGGACACTGGACACTTTTGGATTGTGTGAGGCCCACTGATATCTGAGCGCTATGTCACAGGCTCGATGGCACAGCTGTGACAAAAGTGACGAGAGGATAAGGGAGATTTTGAATTTCAGCAGACACTTGTGGACACTGGACACTTTTGGATTGTGTGAGGCCCACTGATATCTGAGCGCTATGTCACAGGCTCGATGGCACAGCTGTGACAAAAGTGACTAGAGGATAAGGGAGATTTTGAATTTCAGCAGACACTTGTGGACACTGGACACTTTTGGATTGTGTGAGGCCCAATGAATATCTGAGCGCTATGTGACAGGCTCGATGGCACAGCTGTGACAAAAGTGACGAGAGGATAAGGGAGATTTTGAATTTCTGCAGACACTTGTGGACACTGGACACTTTTGGATTGTGTGAGGCCCACTGATATCTGAGCGCTATGTCACAGGCTCGATGGCACAGCTGTGACAAAAGTGACGAGAGGATAAGGGAGATTTTGAATTTCTGCAGACACTTGTGGACACTGGACACTTTTGGATTGTGTGAGGCCCAATGAATATCTGAGCGCTATGTGACAGGCTAGATGGCACAGCTGTGACAAAAGTGACGAGAGGATAAGGGAGATTTTGAATTTCTGCAGACACTTGTGGACACTGGACACTTTTGGATTGTGTGAGGCCCACTGATATCTGAGCGCTATGTCACAGGCTCGATGGCACAGCTGTGACAAAAGTGACGAGAGAATAAGGGAGATTTTGAATTTCAGCAGACACTTGTGGACACTGGACACTTTTGGATTGTGTGAGGCCCAATGAATATCTGAGCCCTATGTGACAGGCTCGATGGCACAGCTGTAACAAAAATGACGAGAGGATAAGGGAGATTTTGAATTTCTGCAGACACTTGTGGACACTAGACACTTTTGGATTGTGTAAGGCCCACTGATATCTGAGCGCTATGTCACAGGCTCGATGGCACAGCTGTGACAAAAGTGACGAGAGGATAAGGGAGATTTTGAATTTCTGCAGACACTTGTGGACACTGGACACTTTTGGATTGTGTGAGGCCCAATGAATATCTGAGCACTATGTGACAGGCTCGATGGCACAGCTGTGACAAAAGTGACGAGAGGATAAGGGAGATTTTGAATTTCTGCAGACACTTGTGGACACTGGACACTTTTGGATTGTGTGAGGCCCACTGATATCTGAGCGCTATGTCACAGGCTCGATGGCACAGCTGTGACAAAAGTGACGAGAGGATAAGGGAGATTTTGAATTTCTGCAGACACTTGTGGACACTGGACACTTATGGATTGTGTGAGGCCCACTGAATATCACAGCGCTATGTCACAGGCAGAAATTGGCTAGTGTATCACAAACTACAAGGTGTATGTAGAATTGGGCAGAATAGGAATCTCCCTAGAGTGCAGGTTTGTAAGAACGGAACATGTCCTCGTTTTATTCTCACAGAGTGACACACTGATAGCTTCACTGTGGCTGTGATAACAGCCGTTACACTGTACTGTGTGAGGAGCGTACACCGCTGTATGGTGTGAAAAAATGCACGCTCAGTACCTCAGCAGGACAAAAAATTGGGATTGCTTTTAAAAAAGCAGTTTGCGGAGCAGTGGGTAAACAGCAATGCAGGAATGTCAGGAAGCCTTAGAAGGCAGCCCAACAACCAACACCACTGATACACCACTATATAGCCTCCCCTTGCACTGCACACACAGTGACTGATGTGTTGTACAGGCAAAATCGCTAGCAGCAGAAGCAGTTTTTTTTTCTTCTCAGCAGGACAAAAAAAAAAATTGGGATTGCTTTTAAAAAAGCAGTTTGCGGAGCAGTGGGTAAACAGCAATGCAGGAATGTCAGGAAGCCTTAGAAGGCAGCCCAACAACCAACACCACTGATACACCACTATATAGCCTCCCCTTGCACTGCACACACAGTGACTGATGTGTTGTACAGGCAAAATCGCTAGCAGCAGAAGCAGTTTTTTTTTCTTCTCAGCAGGACAAAAAAAAAATTGGGATTGCTTTTAAAAAAGCAGTTTGCGGAGCAGTGGGTAAACAGCAATGCAGGAATGTCAGGAAGCCTTAGAAGGCAGCCCAACAACCAACACCACTGATACGCCACTATATAGCCTCCCCTTGCACTGCACACACAGTGATTGGTGTGTTGTACAGGCAAAATCGCTAGCAGCAGAAGCAGTTTTTGGTGTCTTCTTCCCTGCCTAACGCTCTCCCTACAAAATCAGCAGCAGCAGCAGCTCTCCCTATTCTGAGATCAGCATGAGTAACATGGCGGTCGGCGTGCACGCCCTTTTATACCCCCTGTGACACCCCCAAAGCAAGCCAATCACTTGCATGCCCTTCTGAAAGATGGTGGTGACCCGTGCCTATGTCATCACGTTGCCCACAGTGTCCGTGGATCCTGATTGGCTGAAAAAGAGCTCAAAACAAACTTTTGAAACGCGACTTTGGCGCGTAAGTCGCCGACCTCGTGGCCGACCTCATCCTAGGGTCGGGTTTCGTTTCATGAAACCCGACTTTGCCAAAAGTCGGCGACTTTTGAAATTTTTCGACCCGTTTCGCTCAACTCTACTTATTACCCCATATCCCACCACTACACAGGAGTGATAAGAGAAGGGCTAAGTGCCAGAATTGAAGCATCTTATAGATGCGCCATTTCTAGGGCGGCTGCGGGCTGGTATTTGTAGCCAGGGGGGTCCAATATCCCAGCCATCCAACAGCAAGGAAGCAGCTTGCAGGTCGGCAACACAGACAACTGGAGACCAGGAAGCTGGTATGTCAGGTCTTCCCCTGTCCCAGGTCTCTGCCACTGGTTTTGAGGGCACTTCCCACCAGCGGCAGAGGGCCTTGGACAGGAATGTCATGCCCGAGTTCCTTCACTAGAGCTCAGTTTTTCAGAATGGCATCAAGGTGCTATCACACAGAGTGGAAAGAGGTTTTAACAACATGGACCACCGCTTCCAGTCTGTCAACAGTCGCCTTGACCGTCTGGAAGCCGACCTCAACAGACCAGTGCACCATTTTTACAGCAAAATTGAACGGGCCATGGCGGAACACCTTAGTCCTCATCTACAGCTGACTGTCCTGCAGGACTGCAACACTGCTTTCTTGCAAGCTATGCAGCAGAGTCAGTACGTGCAGCAGTCAGTGGTGTCATTTCCAACTGTGCCACCACTGACTCGCTTCACCTCACTACCTGCTTCTGCTGCATACCACCGCACGGCCACCTGCATTCCAAGCCAAACTGGACACCACTACACCACCGCAAGGCCGAGTGCTGCTGGACATTCCCCCGCCACCACCATGGTAAGTGTAGCTCCTGTCTGGACCACCACTGCCACCACCACGTCAAGGCAGTCACCCAGCTCCAGGAGGTCCAGGAATGACACAAGATCACAGGAGACACAAAAAGAGGAAAACTTTGACTGTCCCTCCCCCCTCACCTGACACTGTGACTCACCTGCCTCGACTTCCATCCCTGAGCTCCTTTCCCCCCCAACTTTCGTCGCCCCTTCCCCTAGAACCCCTTCCTAACCTTCCAGCCATTCCTCGCCACTCCACACCCCCAACTTTCCACCATGTTCCCCCAACTGTCATTTCCAAGAAAAGTTGTTTTAATTTTTTCTTTTTAAATAAATTTCAAAGCCTGGTTTCCCCTAATACTGTTTGATTAATGTTTTTTTCACCGCCTACACACACTGCGCCGTACTCACACTGCGCCATACATTATGTTTTTGCCACCACATAGCTCCATTAATGACACATGTTTTTTGTGTCATTCCTGGAGATGTGTAGTCAAAAATACAAATATATGACTTGTATTTTCACCACCAGTCTTTTCAGTCTGCTAATATTGCACAGACTGAATAGAGGATGGTGTTGAGTGCAAGGCATATCTATTGTTACCTTGCCAGGTATCATAAAGAGTGAATTGAGGATGGTGTGTTTTTACCATTATCATTTCACTCTTTGTGACACAAGGCCGGGGGATTCTAGATATACCTTGTAATTAACCACATCCTCTATTCAGTGTGTGGTGAATAAACTGAAGAGATGATGGAGAAAATACACGTCATATCTACAATACCCTGGCCTCGTATCATAACTATTTTTCACACCTGGGCAGGTGAATACACATGAGTTAACCTGCAGCGTCGCTTCAGTTTGCATTATCTATTGCACGCAGACTGGAGCGATGCTGGAGTTTAACTCATATGTGTATTAACCTGGCCAGATGTGATAACTTCACCATGACACCAGGCCTGGGGATTGTAGATGTTTTATAAACTTTATCATTTCTCCAGTCTGCGTTCATACTAAAGCCACAGTGGAGATCCTATATTAATATTTATTCTCAGATGGTCAGGTGTCATAAAGAGTGAAGGATGCTATTGCATCCCAAAATCACTATTTGTTAAATCAGGCCATGTGATACAAATATGTATTATCTACACCGTTGCTGCACATTGAACACAAACTGTAGAGATGATACAGGTCATACAACTTGTGTGTATGTAGTCACCTGGCCAGGAGTCCTATTAAATTCATGGTGCACAAAACACAGTATCATAAATTCACTGGGACACCCGGGCAGGTGATTATTGTATTGGAGTGTATAAAAACAGAGTGCACTCAGTACAGGTATCAAAACAGATTTTTTGTAACATACACACAAGCAAACAATTTTACACCATTTGATCTTGCCATTCCACACGTCCTACATCAGAGATAAAGTAGGCCGCAAATTGGTCCCTCATTTAGCCAACTTCAACTGATGACCTGTGAGGGAGCTGTGTGAATTCAGGCAATGAGTTTGCAGCAGGTTCATCGGGTTCAAAGTTAGGATGATCTTTAGCCATAACAAAATTGTGAAGAACCACACACTCCTTCACCACCTCATCCACTGTTTCCAGTTTAAGATTAATGGCTGTGCCGAGAATGCGCCATTTTGGAGACAAGAATACCAAAAGCACACGCTACAGTTCTTCGCGCCCTGGTGTCTGTAACTAAAGATTTTTTGGGTGTGGCCCAGGCCCCGGCTGGAGTAGGGTTTCATCAGGTTTTGGCACATTTGAAATGCCTCATCCCTAACCATTACAAATGACTGTGGTGGACCTTCGGTGTGGGGAAGAGGCCGTGGCATGGGGACATTGAAATGGTTGCCATACAACCTCCGGCCCATGTCCGAGTTCTTAAAAGCCTGGGAGTCATTCCCACAGCCAAATGCCCCAATGTCCACTGCAACAAATAGACAGTCTGCATCCGCAATGGCCATGAGTACTGTAGAAAAGTACTTTTTATAGTTATAGTACTCCGATCCACTTCTTTTGGGTTTGATTATCCGGATGTGTTTCCCATCCACCGCTCCCAAACAGTTGGGGAAATTGCAGACTGTCCAGAATTTTTCAGCAATATGTATCCACTTTTCCACGGTTGGCAGGGACATAAATTCTGGACAGAGAACGTCCCACAAAGCCCGGCAGGTGTCCGCAACTATTCCCGACAAGGTGGATATTCCAATTCGGTACTGGAAGTGGAGTGATGACAGGGTCTCTCCAGTAGCCAGGAATCTGCCAGAGAAGCGAAACGCGCGTTGGGGCGATGGGGAAGCCAGCATCATACACTAACAAACATGTAAGTGCCCTTTCTCTGGGAGTTTCTCCTTATTACATTCATCTAATTGGCTGCACACCACTATATCACCGTTAGGTGTGGTATATACAAATAGATAGGTGGCATATTTTTGAGATTAGAGTCTCCATGTATTTAAATATAGGCTGTGCCTTTTTTAATTAAGGAATTTTTCCTTTTATTTAAATATGCTTACCCAGTATACATGAATTTAACAATTATGGGTGTTGTCTGTACCAACTAGTGGCCTACTGTATGATTAATTCTCATTACAATTGTATACAGGCTATGCCTGCTTTGAATTAAATAGTCACAGTGTATGCTGTTTATGGGCAAACGTGCAATATGGCTCCCTGTTTGGATAGCAGTATCCTTTTTTGTCATCTGTGAACAATTTGTAATGTTTGGATATTTTGTGTAGCAAATTGTGCTTAATAAAATTTGTATATTTTGGCAATTTAAACTAATTCTGCTGTGGTAGATTAATATTGCTCTGAGTTTTTGCCGTAATAATCATTCATTGGTTTTTTTTGTGTGTTATAACAATAATTCTGCAGGCTTTTGTTTACTACATGGCAGAACAATAATTCTGCAGGCTTTTGTTTAGTACATGGCAGAACAATAATTCTGCAGGCTTTGGAATAGTACATGTCAGTACAAAGAAAATTAAGCAGGCATTGGTTTGTAAATATCACGTACCGTAATGTGACCAGGAGCCATTCCTCAGGAGGAATTGCATGACGGAGCTGTGTCCTGTCTCCGGATGGCTTCTTGAACACGAGCAAGCAAATCCATGAAGCTTTCTTGGGACATCCAGGTATAGTTACTAAATTTCGCTGGGTTTCCCTGGAGCTCGTTGCAGAGGGTGTGGTACGCTCAACGGCTCTCCCAGAGTTCAATAATCGGATGTATCCACAAAGGCCCTTGCTGCTGTCTTCGCTGTCTCTGTCTCCCTTTGTTGCTGGCAAGCAAATGCAAAAGCCTGAGCCAGCACGATGTCCAGATCCAAGTTAAAGTGAAAACTCTTCCAACGCAGATCCATTTTCACAAAGGAAAAAGTAACCAAATCTGAAGAATTCAGCTGTAAACAGGGTATACATAAAGAATTCCCATGACACATGCCCACTGGTGTCCCATTGGTGGAGTCTGTTTCAAGAATTTTTCAAGGATTTTCCTCCTGTGAAATGTGACACCTAGACAACGCATGCGCATAAAAATACAAATGCATGCAAAAACGCATACAAACGCTGCGTTTTTTTGTCGTCATGCGCACGCTAATGCATAAAAAATCGCTGCATTTACATGCGTTTGCAAGTGTTTTTTGGTTGCGTTTTATGTGTGCACGAAACACTGCACAAAACGGCGCAAATGTGAAAGTAGTCTAACTACCGCTGTTAAAAGGAGTATCGACGGTCATTAAGGGGTTAAATAACAACTGTTGCTCCTGCTGATGACATCACGGAATGTTGTGGTTTCTGGTTCCACCCCCTTGCATTATGACATCACACACACACATTGTGTAAGGAGCTGCAGAGCCAACATTCCATTTGACAGTTGCAGACGGTGGAGAGACAGGTAAGTCGGTTCTATGTTTTCTCTGGTTCTGTCCTTCATTCTCTTCTATCATCTATTTCTCATTTATTTTTTATTCATTAAGGAGTCTTTATTCTATATGATACAAGCAGGTCCAAAACAAATAGTGAACCCCTCAGATTAGGTGATGTCCTAGTTTTACAGCATTTCTTCCAATAGTAAAGGGATATATAGGATGTGACAGGATTTATCTCCAAGTACAGAAATGACAATGACTTCCCGATTATCCATCACATTTTATTGGTTTCTGACTTTCTTGCTCATCAGGTCCAAAGAACACTTATAACTGAGAGAATTCCCTCAGCCATAACTGGAACATGACGACTTCTTGATTTTAAGGCCATGAATTATTATAGAATCATCCAAATCTGGGAGATTAAAGTTATATCCTGTAAAACGAACACATGTAACCTGGAAACAATTATGGAATTGTCAGATGTTATTGAGACATTATAGTAATATGTAGTCTAAATCAAAAATATAAATCCAACCAATATTGGGAAATTCTTGTACAACACCGATGTATATATATATTAGCTCCATAGGTAGTGAAACTATTCAAATATTCCCCCACATTGGTAGGATTCATATTGTTTGATGCCTAGTATATTGGGCAATGCACTTCAATCGAAGCCAAATCCCAATCTACCAAAGGACCCCTTGACCAGAAAAGACCAAGCAGGATATAATTAATTCAATAATTTTTATTATATTAGTGGTAAAAATTGTATATTTAAAATCAATTTAAAAACAATGTGCAGGTAGGGACAATTGTATAACAATAAATTGGACCCAATTAAATATATACTATAATCGCATATGTATTTCTCCGTATATCTCCAATACCTCGTTCACTGGAAAAGTGCAAAATAAAATAAAAAAATGAAAAGATCAAATATATCAATATTCAATGAAATATAAAGTGCAATACGCATCATAGGTCCCCAGTAAGCAGGTAAATGTCTCCAATAGGCAGGTAAATGTCCCCAATAGGCAGGTAAATGTCCCGAATAGGAAGCATAGCCCCCAATAGGCAGCATTGTCCCCAATAGACAGGTAATTGTCCCCAATAGGCAGCATAGTCCCCAATAGGCAGCATTGTCCCCAATAGGCAGGTAAATGTCCCCAAAAGGCAGCATTGTCCCCAATAGGCAGGTAAATGTCTCCAATAGGCAGCATTTTCCCCAATAGGCAGCATTGATCTCAGTAGGCAGGTAAATGTCTCCAATAGGCAGGTAAATGTCCCCAATAGGCAGCATAGTCCCCAACAGGCAGATAAATGCTACTAACAGGCAGGCAAATATTCCTAATAGGCAGCATAGACCTGACCCAACTTAAACAAAAAAACCTAACAGTACTCACCTACAGTATGTCCCCCACTGCTCTGAAGAGGCACACTGACTCCGTCTTCTTCTAGCACAGGCGGCGTGACGTCACATCAGGCCGTGCAGGTGGCATAATGACAATCACGTCGTCTGTGCTGCATATGGGTTGCCTTCCTTTGCTGTCTCGTCATTCCACCCGAAATTACAGGGCCCGCCGACATTGAACTGTAGTGAAGATCAATGTCGGCCGGGCCCAGGGGCCAGATAAATGTCCTCAGCGGGCTGCATGTGCCCCGCGGGACATAGTTTGAGGACCCCTGTGTTAGAGTGTTGGGATTGTTGATTCCGCCCCCATTAGATGCGTCATATGATGTCAAAGAATGCTATGGCTGTTGGCCCCACACACATGGGCTCTTATTTGTCATTTCATCAAATGTTTTGGTTGTTGGTTGTGCCCCCATTAGCTTCTACTTCTGATGTCAACGAAAGGGGATGGTGGCCATTCAGAAGAGAATGGCTCTTGACTACCTGTTAGCGATTGAAGGGGGCACTTGTGCTGTTATCGGTGAGGAATGCTGCTCCTGGATTGAAGATGCATATGATTCAATAGAAAAACATTGATAAAGTAAAGGAGCTGCAACAAAAAGCTAGAGATATATGCAAGGAGTGATGGAATCCCTTTTTCTGGATGGGGTCTATCAGAGTTGGGATAAACAATATACCGTATATACTCATGTATAAGCCGAGATTTTCAGCACATTTTTTGTGCTGAAAATGCCCCCCCTTGGCTTATATGCAAGTCATTTTGCAGAAAGCCAGTGGGGGAGGGGGAGCGGCAGCAGGAGCCAGTGGCTGGGACATCAAACTCACCCACCTCATGCCATCGCTGAATGTCCCTGCATCCTCCATTGTACCAGGGCAGGCAGTTTCTTCCCGTGTTGAGCGGTCACTTGGTACCGCTCATTAAGGTAATGAATAAGGACGCGACTCCACTCCCATAGGCGTGGAGGCAAATTCATTACCTTAATGAGCAGTACCATGTGACCACTCAACACAGGAAGAAGCTGCCGGCCCCAGGACAACGGAGGATGCAGGGACGTTCAGCGATGGCACAAGGAGGGTGAGTATGATGGAGGAGGATGGGGGGAAGCATGGATGAGGAGGACTGGGGGAGCACTGAGGATGAGGGGAGCACACAAGGAGGGTGAGTACGATGGCAGAGGACGGGGGAAGCACGAATGAGGAGGACTGGGGGAGCACTGAGGAGGACGGGGGGAGCACTGAGGAGGACGGGTGAAACACTGAGAAGGATGGGTGAAACACTAAGCAAGATGGGTGAAACACTGAGGAAGATGGGGAAGCACTGAGGAAGACAGGGGAAGCACTGAGGAGCAAGGAGGGTGGGGAAGCACTGAGGAGGACAGAGGAAGCACTGAGGAGGATGGGGGAAGCACTGAGGAGGACGGGGGAACACTGAAGAGGACATGGAAGCACTTAAGAGCACGGAGGAGAACAGGGGAAGTACTGAGGAGGACAGGAGAATCACTGAGGAGCACAGAGGAAGACAGAGGGAAGCATCGAGAAGGACGGAAGAAACACTGAGGAGGACATGGGAAGCACAGAGGAGCACGGAGGATGACGGATGAAGTACTGAGGAGAACGAAAAGCACTGAGGAGGGAGCACAGAGGAGTACTGAGGGAGCACTGAGACGGACAGTAAGCAATGAGGAGCATGGAGGAGGATGGGGGAGCACAGAGGAGGAGGGGGAGCATGGAAGAGGACTGGGATAACGGAGGAGGACGGGGAGCACTGAGGAGCATGGAGGAGGACAGGGGAGCATGGGAAAGGACAAGGAGCTGAGCAATGCATAGAAGGATGGGACAGGGAGCCGAGCTGTGCATAGTAGGAGGGGAAAGAGCCACACAGAGCAGGACAGGGATGAGGGGACATTGCATACCCGGCTTATACTCAAGTCAATAAGCTTACCTAGTTTTCCGTGGCAAAATTAAGTGCATCGGCTTACACTCGTGTCGGCTTAAACTCGAGTATATACGGTAATCTTAACTTTGCTAAACCCCATAGTGGTAGTTATAGGGTGGAGGACATCATCTCTGAAAATAGGGTCCCACAGCTGCACCCCAACAGTTTGAGCAGCACTCTTAGATGAGTAAATATCCTAAGAGCAAAGGGAGATGCAAAGCCACTTGCTTTGTCACTGAGGATGAATTCTGTTATAGCCATGGATGGGATTTCTTTATCCCGTCCTCTCATGGTCAATTTTGTGGCCTCCTTTTGGTTTGAGGAGGGCTATATTTACCCGATCCTGTCTGAGTTCCCTTGTCAATGATACATTCATTCTTGGCTGTGTGTCTGAACGCCTGGTGTGCTTGCATACTCTTTTGTCTGATTGTCTCTCAGTGCATGACTTGGTCTGTTTTCTCGTTCTGTGCCTTGCCTTGTGACTCTATGCTTACTGTCTATTCTGGCTCTGACCTTTGGCTTGCTTCCTCTGACTTCTCACCAGTCTGCCCCATTTGTAGAGTACAGCTATCTCCGGTGTTCTGACATTTGGCTATGTCCTGACTACTTTCTGTGTTTAACCCTTTGGCACCTCGCCGACGTTCTAGCTTGACTTCTGCATGATCTATCTAATTTCTGGCATCGCCGGTCACTGCCGCTACTCGGCGCCTGATTCTGCCTCCGTTCACTCACCGGTGGTCACTTGCTTAAGGACCTGCTCTGCTGCAAGTAAGCTCAACGCAGCCCTCTTCTCACACTTTCAGAGCTCTCGGTATTTTTGCACAGATTTCTGCTGTAATACTGCAGCAGGGATCTTGATAGATTTCATTCTCCCGGGATTACTCCAGAGATGTTGTTGTGGTGGGATGCAGGTCTGGACAGCTGTCGTCATCATCCTATTAGAAAAAATAAGAATTAATATATGAGTGTTAATGGTTTAAAGGGAATCTGTTACTCCTGAGACGCATATGACCTATTAATATGGGCATACAGGTAATAGAAATGTTAAGCTAGTCCTAACTATATGCCTTATGTTAATGGTGCTTTTGTGGAGAAATGTTATATTCTGTCTTTATGCTAATGATCAGCCCAATAACTCATCATAATGCACAATTTCATCTACTGTGGAGGTGGAAATGGGTCCCCTTATCTCTTGGCCTACGTGCAGTTGCACCAATAACATTTCTGCCCCTGTCCACCCCTGAATGGAACCATAGGAAGGATGACACTACAGCTACAGAGGTAACCGTCTGATAGCCTAGCTCAACTACCCATCTCTCCTGAAGACCCTTTCAGCTTTTTGAGACTTGGGTGGAGGACATCATCTCTGAAAATAGGGTCCCACAGCTGCACCCCAACAGTTTGAGCAGCGCTCTTAGATGAGTAAATATCCTAAGAGCAAAGGGAGATGCGTAGCCACTTGCTTTGTCACTGTGGATGATTTCTGTCATAGCTATGGACGGGATTTCTTTATCCCGTCCTCTCAGGGTTAATTTTGTGGCCTCCTTTTGGTTTGGGGAGGGCTATATTTACCCGCTCCTGTGAGTTCCCTGTGAGTTCCCTGTCAGTGATACTTTCATTCTTGGCTTTGTGTCTGACCCCCTGGAATGCTTGCATACCCTTTTGTCTGATTGTCTCTCAGTGTATGACCTGGTCTGATTTCTCGTTCTGTGCCTTGCCTTGTGACTCTGTGCTTACCGTCTATTCTGGCTCTGACCTTTGGCTTTCTTCCTCTGACTTCCCACCACTCTGCCCCATTTGTACTGTACAGCTGTCTCTGGTTTTCTGACATTTGGCTACCTCCTGACCACTTTCTGTGTTTAACCCTTTTGCACCTCACCGACCTCCTGGCTTGACTTCGGCACGATCTAACTACTTTCCGGCATCGCCAATCACCGCCGCTAATCGGCGTCTGACTCCGCCTCCGGCCACCCCCCAGTTATTACTTGCTTCAGTTGTTGCTCTGCAGCAGGTAAGCTCACCGCAGCTCTCCTTTCACACTCTCTGAGCTTTCAGTATTCTTGCACAGATTTCTGCTGTAATACTGCAGCAGGGATCTTGATAGATTTCATTCTCCGGGGATTACTTCAGAGTGGTTGTTGTGGTGGGATGCAGGTCTGGACAGCTGTTGTCATCCTATTAGATAGATAAGAATTAATATATGTGTGTTTATGCTTTAAAGAGAATCTGTCACCCCCGAGACGTATATGACCTATAAATATGGGCATACAGGTAATAGAAATGTTAAGCTAGTTCTAACTGTATGCCTTGTTAATGGTGCTGTTGTGGAGAAATGTTATATTCTGTCTTTACGCTAATGATCAGCCCGATAACTCATCATAACGCACAAATTCATCTACTGTGGAGGTGGAAATGGGTCCCCTTATTTCTTGGCCTGTGTGCAGTTGCACCAATATCATTTCTGCCCCTGTCCACCCCTGAATGGAACCATAGGAAGGATGACACTACAGCTACAGAGGTGACCGTCTGATAGCCTAGCTCGACTACCCATCTCTCCTGAAGACCCTTTCAGCTTTTTGAGACTTGGGTGGAGGACATCATCTCTGAAAATAGGGTCCTACAGCTGCACCCCAACAGTTAGAGCAGCACTCTTACATGAGTAAATATCCTAAGAGCAAAGGGAGATGCTTAGCCACTTGCTTTGTCACGGAGGATGATTTCTATCATAGCTATGGATGGGATTTCTTTATCCCATCCTCTCATGATTAATTTTTTGGCCTCCTTTTGGTTTGGGGAGGGCTATATTTACCCGCTCCTGTCTGAGTTCCCTGTCAGTGATACATTAATTCATGGCTGTGTGTCTGACCCCTGGTGTGCTTGCATACTCTTTTGTCTGATTGTCTCTCAGTGTATGACCCGGTCTTTTTTCTCGTTCTGTGCCTTGCCTTGTGATTCTGTGCTTACTGTCTATTCCGGCTCTGACTTTTGGCTTGCTTAATCTAACTTCCCACCAGTCTGCCCCATTTGTACTGTACAGCTATCTCCGGTTTTCTGACATTTAGCTACGTCCTGACCACTCTCTGTGTTTAACCCTTTGGCACCTCACCGACCTCCTGGCTTGACTTCGGTACGTTCAAACTACTTTCCGGCATCTCCGGTCACCGCCTCTACTTGGCGTCTGACTCTGCCTCCGGCCACTCCCCGGTAGTCCTTTGCTTCAAGTCCTGCACAGCTGCAGGTAAGCTCACCGCAGCTCTCCTCTCACACTCTCTGAGCTTCCACTATTCTTGCACAGATTCCTGCTGTAAGTCTGCAGCAGGGATCTTGATAGATTTCATTCTCCGGGGATTACTCCAGAGTGGCTGTTGTGGTGGGATGCAGGTCTGGACAGCTGTTGTCATCCTATTAGATAGATAAGAATTAATATATGTGTGTTTATGCTTTAAAGAGAATCTGTCACCCCCGAGACGTATATGACCTATAAATATGGGCATACAGGTAATAGAAATGTTAAGCTAGTTCTAACTGTATGCCTTATGTTAATGGTGCTGTTGTGGAGAAATGTTATATTCTGTCTTCACGCTAATGATCAGCCCAATAACTCATCATAACACACAAATTCATCTACTGTGGAGGTGGAAATGGGTCCCCTTATTTCTTGGCCTGTGTGCAGTTGCACCAATATCATTTCCGCCCCTGTCCACCCCTGAATGGAACCATAGGAAGGATGACACTACAGCTACAGAGGTGACCGTCTGATAGCCTAGCTCGACTACCCATCTCTCCTAAAGACCCTTTCAGCTTTTTGAGACTTGGGTGGAGGACATCATCTCTGAAAATAGGGTCCCACAGCTGCACCCCAACAGTTTGAGCAGCACTCATACATGAGTAAATATCCTAAGAGCAAAGGGAGATGCTTAGCCACTTGCTTTGTCACGGAGGATGATTTCTGTCATAGCTATGGATGGGATTTCTTCATCCCATCCTCTCATGGTTAATATTTTGGCCTCCTTTTGGTTTGGGGAGGGCTATATTTACCCGCTCCTGTCTGAGTTCCCTGTCAGTGATACATTAATTCATGGCTGTGTGTCTGACCCCTGGTGTGCTTGCATACTCTTTTGTCTGATTGTCTCTCAGTGTATGACCCGGTCTTTTTTCTCGTTCTGTGCCTTGCCTTGTGATTCTGTGCTTACTGTCTATTCTGGCTCTGACCTTTGGCTTGCTTCCTCTGACTTCCCTCCAGTCTGCCCCATTTGTACTGTACAGCTATCTCCGGTTTTCTGACATTTAGCTACGTCCTGACCAATCTCTGTGTTTAACCCTTTGGCACCTCATCGACCTCCTGGCTTGACTTCGGTACATTCAAACTACTTTCCGGCATCGCCGGTCACCGCCTCTATTCGGCGTCTGACTCTGCCTCCGGCCACTCCCCAGTAGTCATTTGCTTCAAGTCCTGCACAGCTGCAGGTAAGCTCACCGCAGCTCTCCTCTCACATTCTCTGAGCTTTCAGTATTCTTTCACAGATTCCTGCTGTAAGTCTGCAGCAGGGATCTTGATAGATTTCATTCTCCGGGGATTACTCCAGAGTGGTTGTTGTGGTGGGATGCAGGTCTGGACAGCTGTTGTCATCCTATTAGATAGATAAGAATTAATATATGTGTGTTTATGCTTTAAAGAGAATTTGTCACCCCCGAGACGTATATGACCTATAAATATGGGCATACAGGTAATAGAAATGTTAAGCTAGTTCTAACTGTATGCCTTATGTTAATGGTGCTGTTGTGGAGAAATGTTATATTCTGTCTTCACGCTAATCAGCCCAATAACTCATCATAACACACAAATTCATCTACTGTGGAGGTAGAAATGGGTCCCCTTATTTCTTGGCCTGTGTGCAGTTGCACCAATATAATTTCCGCCCCTGTCCACCCCTGAATGGAACCATAGGAAGGATGACACTACAGCTACAGAGGTGACCGTCTGATAGCCTAGCTCGACTACCCATCTCTCCTGAAGACCCTTTCAGCTTTTTGAGACTTGGGTGGAGGACATCATCTCTGAAAATAGGGTCCCACAGCTGCACCCCAACAGTTTGAGCAGCACTCATACATGAGTAAATATCCTAAGAGCAAAGGGAGATGCTTAGCCACTTGCTTTGTCACGGAGGATGATTTCTGTCATAGCTATGGATGGGATTTCTTTATCCCATCCTCTCATGATTAATTTTTTGGCCTCCTTTTGGTTTGGGGAGGGCTATATTTACCCGCTCCTGTCTGAGTTCCCTGTCAGTGATACATTAATTCATGGCTGTGTGTCTGACCCCTGGTGTGCTTGCATACTCTTTTGTCTGATTGTCTCTCAGTGTATGACCCGGTCTTTTTTCTCGTTCTGTGCCTTGCCTTGTGATTCTGTGCTTACTGTCTATTCTGGCTCTGACCTTTGGCTTGCTTCCTCTGACTTCCCACCAGTCTTCCCCATTTGTACTGTACAGCTATCTCCGGTTTTCTGACATTTAGCTACGTCCTGACCACTCTCTGTGTTTAACCCTTTGGCACCTCATCGACCTCCTGGCTTGACTTCGGTACGTTCAAACTACTTTCCGGCATCGCCGGTCACCGCCTCTATTCGGCGTCTGACTCTGCCTCCGGCCACTCCCCAGTAGTCATTTGCTTCAAGTCCTGCACAGCTGCAGGTAAGCTCACCGCAGCTCTCCTCTCACATTCTCTGAGCTTTCAGTATTCTTGCACAGATTCCTGCTGTAAGTCTGCAGCAGGGATCTTGATAGATTTCATTCTCCGGGGATTACTCCAGAGTGGTTGTTGTGGTGGGATGCAGGTCTGGACAGCTGTTGTCATCCTATTAGATAGATAAGAATTAATATATGTGTGTTTATGCTTTAAAGAGAATCTGTCACCCCCGAGACGTATATGACCTATAAATATGGGCATACAGGTAATAGAAATGTTAAGCTAGTTCTAACTGTATGCCTTATGTTAATGGTGCTGTTGTGGAGAAATGTTATATTCTGTCTTCACGCTAATGATCAGCCCAATAACTCATCATAACACACAAATTCATCTACTGTGGAGGTGGAAATGGGTCCCCTTATTTCTTGGCCTGTGTGCAGTTGCACCAATATAATTTCCGCCCCTGTCCACCCCTGAATGTAACCATAGGAAGGATGACACTACAGCTACAGAGGTGACCGTCTGATAGCCTAGCTCGACTACCCATCTCTCCTGAAGACCCTTTCAGCTTTTTGAGACTTGGGTGGAGGACATCATCTCTGAAAATAGGGTCCCACAGCTGCACCCCAACAGTTTGAGCAGCACTCTTACATGAGTAAATATCCTAAGAGCAAAGGGAGATGCTTAGCCACTTGCTTTGTCACGGAGGATGATTTCTGTCATAGCTATGTATGGGATTTCTTTATCCCATCCTCTCATGGTTAATTTTTTGGCCTCCTTTTGGTTTGGGGAGGGCTATATTTACCCGCTCCTGTCTGAGTTCCCTGTCAGTGATACATTAATTCATGGCTGTGTGTCTGACCCCTGGTGTGCTTGCATACTCTTTTGTCTGATTGTCTCTCAGTGTATGACCCGGTCTTTTTTCTCGTTCTGTGCCTTGCCTTGTGATTCTGTGCTTACTGTCTATTCTGGCTCTGACCTTTGGCTTGCTTCCTCTGACTTCCCACCAGTCTGCCCCATTTGTACTGTACAGCTATCTCCGGTTTTCTGACATTTAGCTACATCCTGACCACTCTCTGTGTTTAACCCTTTGGCACCTCATCGACCTCCTGGCTTGACTTCGGTACGTTCAAACTACTTTCCGGCATCGCCGGTCACCGCCTCTATTCGGCGTCTGACTCTGCCTCCGGCCACTCCCCGGTAGTCATTTGCTTCAAGTCCTGCACAGCTGCAGGTAAGCTCACCGCAGCTCTCCTCTCACATTCTCTGAGCTTTCAGTATTCTTGCACAGATTCCTGCTGTAAGTCTGCAGCAGGGATCTTGATAGATTTAATTCTCCGGGGATTACTCCAGAGTGGTTGTTGTGGTGGGATGCAGGTCTGGACAGCTGTTGTCATCCTATTAGATAGATAAGAATTAATATATGTGTGTTTATGCTTTAAAGAGAATCTGTCACCCCCGAGACGTATATGACGTATAAATATGGGCATACAGGTAATAGAAATGTTAAGCTAGTTCTAACTGTATGCCTTATGTTAATGGTGCTGTTGTGGAGAAATGTTATATTCTGTCTTCACGCTAATGATCAGCCCAATAACTCATCATAACACACAAATTCATCTACTGTGGAGGTGGAAATGGGTCCCCTTATTTCTTGGCCTGTGTGCAGTTGCACCAATATAATTTCCGCCCCTGTCCACCCCTGAATGTAACCATAGGAAGGATGACACTACAGCTACAGAGGTGACCGTCTGATAGCCTAGCTCGACTACCCATCTCTCCTGAAGACCCTTTCAGCTTTTTGAGACTTGGGTGGAGGACATCATCTCTGAAAATAGGGTCCCACAGCTGCACCCCAACAGTTTGAGCAGCACTCTTACATGAGTAAATATCCTAAGAGCAAAGGGAGATGCTTAGCCACTTGCTTTGTCACGGAGGATGATTTCTGTCATAGCTATGGATGGGATTTCTTTATCCCATCCTCTCATGGTTAATTTTTTGGCCTCCTTTTGGTTTGGGGAGGGCTATATTTACCCGCTCCTGTCTGAGTTCCCTGTCAGTGATACATTAATTCATGGCTGTGTGTCTGACCCCTGGTGTGCTTGCATACTCTTTTGTCTGATTGTCTCTCAGTGTATGACCCGGTCTTTTTTCTCGTTC
Source organism: Dendrobates tinctorius (assembly GCF_039654945.1). Lineage (NCBI taxonomy): Eukaryota > Metazoa > Chordata > Amphibia > Anura > Dendrobatidae > Dendrobates > Dendrobates tinctorius. Next base: position 18,925,208 of record NW_027361724.1, on the reverse strand, counting down.
TGTGCCTTGCCTTGTGATTCTGTGCTTACTGTCTATTCTGGCTCTGACCTTTGGCTTGCTTCCTCTGACTTCCCACCAGTCTTCCCCATTTGTACTGTACAGCTATCTCCGGTTTTCTGACATTTAGCTACATCCTGACCACTCTCTGTGTTTAACCCTTTGGCACCTCATCGACCTCCTGGCTTGACTTCGGTACGTTCAAACTACTTTCCGGCATCGCCGGTCACCGCCTCTATTCGGCGTCTGACTCTGCCTCCGGCCACTCCCCGGTAGTCATTTGCTTCAAGTCCTGCACAGCTGCAGGTAAGCTCACCGCAGCTCTCCTCTCACATTCTCTGAGCTTTCAGTATTCTTGCACAGATTCCTGCTGTAAGTCTGCAGCAGGGATCTTGATAGATTTAATTCTCCGGGGATTACTCCAGAGTGGTTGTTGTGGTGGGATGCAGGTCTGGACAGCTGTTGTCATCCTATTAGATAGATAAGAATTAATATATGTGTGTTTATGCTTTAAAGAGAATCTGTCACCCCCGAGACGTATATGACCTATAAATATGGGCATACAGGTAATAGAAATGTTAAGCTAGTTCTAACTGTATGCCCTATGTTAATGGTGCTGTTGTGGAGAAATGTTATATTCTGTCTTCACGCTAATCAGCCCAATAACTCATCATAACACACAAATTCATCTACTGTGGAGGTGGAAATGGGTCCCCTTATTTCTTGGCCTGTGTGCAGTTGCACCAATATAATTTCCGCCCCTGTCCACCCCTGAATGGAACCATAGGAAGGATGACACTACAGCTACAGAGGTGACCGTCTGATAGCCTAGCTCGACTACCCATCTCTCCTGAAGACCCTTTCAGCTTTTTGAGACTTGGGTGGAGGACATCATCTCTGAAAATAGGGTCCCACAGCTGCACCCCAACAGTTTGAGCAGCACTTATACATGAGTAAATATCCTAAGAGCAAAGGGAGATGCTTAGCCACTTGCTTTGTCACGGAGGATGATTTCTGTCATAGCTATGGATGGGATTTCTTTATCCCATCCTCTCATGGTTAATTTTTTGGCCTCCTTTTGGTTTGGGGAGGGCTATATTTACCCGCTCCTGTCTGAGTTCCCTGTCAGTGATACATTAATTCATGGCTGTGTGTCTGACCCCTGGTGTGCTTGCATACTCTTTTGTCTGATTGTCTCTCAGTGTATGACCCGGTCTTTTTTCTCGTTCTGTGCCTTGCCTTGTGATTCTGTGCTTACTGTCTATTCTGGCTCTGACCTTTGGCTTGCTTCCTCTGACTTCCCACCAGTCTGCCCCATTTGTACTGTACAGCTATCTCCGGTTTTCTGACATTTAGCTACGTCCTGACCACTCTCTGTGTTTAACCTTTTGGCACCTCATCGACCTCCTGGCTTGACTTCGGTACGTTCAAACTACTTTCCGGCATCGCCGGTCACCGCCTCTATTCGGCGTCTGACTCTGCCTCCGGCCACTCCCCGGTAGTCATTTGCTTCAAGTCCTGCACAGCTGCAGGTAAGCTCACCGCAGCTCTCCTCTCACATTCTCTGAGCTTTCAGTATTCTTGCACAGATTCCTGCTGTAAGTCTGCAGCAGGGATCTTGATAGATTTCATTCTCCGGGGATTACTCCAGAGTGGTTGTTGTGGTGGGATGCAGGTCTGGACAGCTGTTGTCATCCTATTAGATAGATAAGAATTAATATATGTGTGTTTATGCTTTAAAGAGAATCTGTCACCCCCGAGAAGTATATGACCTATAAATATGGGCATACAGGTAATAGAAATGTTAAGCTAGTTCTAACTGTATGCCTTATGTTAATGGTGCTGTTGTGGAGAAATGTTATATTCTGTCTTTACGCTAATGATCAGCTCAATACCTCATCATAACGCACAATTTCATCTACTGTGGAGGTGGAAATGGGTCCCCTTATTTCTTGGCCTGTGTGCAGTTGCACCTATATCATTTCCGCCCCTGTCCACCCCTGAATGGAACCATAGGAAGGATGACACTACAGCTACAGAGGTGACCGTCTGATAGCCTAGCTCGACTACCCATCTCTCCTGAAGACCCTTTCAGCTTTTTGAGACTTGGGTGGAGGACATCATCTCTGAAAATAGGGTCCCACAGCTGCACCCCAACAGTTTGAGCAGCACTCATACATGAGTAAATATCCTAAGAGCAAAGGGAGATGCTTAGCCACTTGCTTTGTCACGGAGGATGATTCTGTCATAGCTATGGATGGGATTTCTTTATCCCATCCTCTCATGGTTAATTTTTTGGCCTCCTTTTGGTTTGGGGAGGGCTATATTTACCCGCTCCTGTCTGAGTTCCCTGTCAGTGATACATTAATTCATGGCTGTGTGTCTGACCCCTGGTGTGCTTGCATACTCTTTTGTCTGATTGTCTCTCAGTGTATGACCCGGTCTTTTTTCTCGTTCTGTGCCTTGCCTTGTGATTCTGTGCTTACTGTCTATTCTGGCTCTGACCTTTGGCTTGCTTCCTCTGACTTCCCACCAGTCTGCCCCATTTGTACTGTACAGCTATCTCCGGTTTTCTGACATTTAGCTACGTCCTGACCACTCTCTGTGTTTAACCCTTTGGCACCTCATCGACCTCCTGGCTTGACTTCGGTACGTTCAAACTACTTTCCGGCATCGCCGGTCACGCCTCTATTCGGCGTCTGACTCTGCCTCCGGCCACTCCCCAGTAGTCATTTGCTTCAAGTCCTGCACAGCTGCAGGTAAGCTCACCGCAGCTCTCCTCTCACATTCTCTGAACTGTCAGTATTCTTGCACAGATTCCTGCTGTAAGTCTGCAGCAGGGATCTTGATAGATTTCATTCTCCGGGGATTACTCCAGAGTGGTTGTTGTGGTGGGATGCAGGTCTGGACAGCTGTTGTCACCCTATTAGATAGATAAGAATTAATATATGTGTGTTTATGCTTTAAAGAGAATCTGTCACCCCCGAGACGTATATGACCTATAAATATGGGCATACAGGTAATAGAAATGTTAAGCTAGTTCTAACTGTATGCCTTATGTTAATGGTGCTGTTGTGGAGAAATGTTATATTCTGTCTTCACGCTAATGATCAGCCCAATAACTCATCATAACACACAAATTCATCTACTGTGGAGGTGGAAATGGGTCCCCTTATTTCTTGGCCTGTGTACAGTTGCACCAATATCATTTCCGCCCCTGTCCACCCCTGAATGGAACCATAGGAAGGATGACACTACAGCTACAGAGGTGACCGTCTGATAGCCTAGCTCGACTACCCATCTCTCCTGAAGACCCTTTCAGCTTTTTGAGACTTGGGTGGAGGACATCATCTCTGAAAATAGGGTCCCACAGCTGCACCCCAACAGTTTGAGCAGCACTCATACATGAGTAAATATCCTAAGAGCAAAGGGAGATGCTTAGCCACTTGCTTTGTCACGGAGGATGATTTCTGTCATAGCTATGGATGGGATTTCTTTATCCCATCCTCTCATGGTTAATTTTTTGGCCTCCTTTTGGTTTGGGGAGGGCTATATTTACCCGCTCCTGTCTGAGTTCCCTGTCAGTGATACATTAATTCATGGCTGTGTGTCTGACCCCTGGTGTGCTTGCATACTCTTTTGTCTGATTGTCTCTCAGTGTATGACCCGGTCTTTTTTCTCGTTCTGTGCCTTGCCTTGTGATTCTGTGCTTACTGTCTATTCTGGCACTGACCTTTGGCTTGCTTCCTCTGACTTCCCACCAGTCTGCCCCATTTGTACTGTACAGCTATCTCCGGTTTTCTGACATTTAGCTACGTCCTGACCACTCTCTGTGTTTAACCCTTTGGCACCTCATCGACCTCCTGGCTTGACTTCGGTACGTTCAAACTACTTTCCGGCATCGCCGGTCACCGCCTCTATTCGGCGTCTGACTCTGCCTCCGGCCACTCCCCGGTAGTCATTTGCTTCAAGTCCTGCACAGCTGCAGGTAAGCTCACCGCAGCTCTCTCTCACATTCTCTGAGCTTTCAGTATTCTTGCACAGATTCCTGCTGTAAGTCTGCAGCAGGGATCTTGATAGATTTCATTCTCCGGGGATTACTCCAGAGTGGTTGTTGTGGTGGGATGCAGGTCTGGACAGCTGTTGTCATCCTATTAGATAGATAAGAATTAATATATGTGTGTTTATGCTTTAAAGAGAATCTGTCACCCCCGAGACGTATATGACGTATAAATATGGGCATACAGGTAATAGAAATGTTAAGCTAGTTCTAACTGTATGCCTTATGTTAATGGTGCTGTTGTGGAGAAATGTTATATTCTGTCTTCACGCTAATGATCAGCCCAATAACTCATCATAACACACAAATTCATCTACTGTGGAGGTGGAAATGGGTCCCCTTATTTCTTGGCCTGTGTGCAGTTGCACCAATATAATTTCCGCCCCTGTCCACCCCTGAATGTAACCATAGGAAGGATGACACTACAGCTACAGAGGTGACCGTCTGATAGCCTAGCTCGACTACCCATCTCTCCTGAAGACCCTTTCAGCTTTTTGAGACTTGGGTGGAGGACATCATCTCTGAAAATAGGGTCCCACAGCTGCACCCCAACAGTTTGAGCAGCACTCTTACATGAGTAAATATCCTAAGAGCAAAGGGAGATGCTTAGCCACTTGCTTTGTCACGGAGGATGATTTCTGTCATAGCTATGTATGGGATTTCTTTATCCCATCCTCTCATGGTTAATTTTTTGGCCTCCTTTTGGTTTGGGGAGGGCTATATTTACCCGCTCCTGTCTGAGTTCCCTGTCAGTGATACATTAATTCATGGCTGTGTGTCTGACCCCTGGTGTGCTTGCATACTCTTTTGTCTGATTGTCTCTCAGTGTATGACCCGGTCTTTTTTCTCGTTCTGTGCCTTGCCTTGTGATTCTGTGCTTACTGTCTATTCTGGCTCTGACCTTTGGCTTGCTTCCTCTGACTTCCCACCAGTCTGCCCCATTTGTACTGTACAGCTATCTCCGGTTTTCTGACATTTAGCTACATCCTGACCACTCTCTGTGTTTAACCCTTTGGCACCTCATCGACCTCCTGGCTTGACTTCGGTACGTTCAAACTACTTTCCGGCATCGCCGGTCACCGCCTCTATTCGGCGTCTGACTCTGCCTCCGGCCACTCCCCGGTAGTCATTTGCTTCAAGTCCTGCACAGCTGCAGGTAAGCTCACCGCAGCTCTCCTCTCACATTCTCTGAGCTTTCAGTATTCTTGCACAGATTCCTGCTGTAAGTCTGCAGCAGGGATCTTGATAGATTTAATTCTCCGGGGATTACTCCAGAGTGGTTGTTGTGGTGGGATGCAGGTCTGGACAGCTGTTGTCATCCTATTAGATAGATAAGAATTAATATATGTGTGTTTATGCTTTAAAGAGAATCTGTCACCCCCGAGACGTATATGACCTATAAATATGGGCATACAGGTAATAGAAATGTTAAGCTAGTTCTAACTGTATGCCCTATGTTAATGGTGCTGTTGTGGAGAAATGTTATATTCTGTCTTCACGCTAATCAGCCCAATAACTCATCATAACACACAAATTCATCTACTGTGGAGGTGGAAATGGGTCCCCTTATTTCTTGGCCTGTGTGCAGTTGCACCAATATAATTTCCGCCCCTGTCCACCCCTGAATGGAACCATAGGAAGGATGACACTACAGCTACAGAGGTGACCGTCTGATAGCCTAGCTCGACTACCCATCTCTCCTGAAGACCCTTTCAGCTTTTTGAGACTTGGGTGGAGGACATCATCTCTGAAAATAGGGTCCCACAGCTGCACCCCAACAGTTTGAGCAGCACTCATACATGAGTAAATATCCTAAGAGCAAAGGGAGATGCTTAGCCACTTGCTTTGTCACGGAGGATGATTCTGTCATAGCTATGGATGGGATTTCTTTATCCCATCCTCTCATGGTTAATTTTTTGGCCTCCTTTTGGTTTGGGGAGGGCTATATTTACCCGCTCCTGAGTTCCCTGTCAGTGATACATTAATTCATGGCTGTGTGTCTGACCCCTGGTGTGCTTGCATACTCTTTTGTCTGATTGTCTCTCAGTGTATGACCCGGTCTTTTTTCTCGTTCTGTGCCTTGCCTTGTGATTCTGTGCTTACTGTCTATTCTGGCTCTGACCTTTGGCTTGCTTCCTCTGACTTCCCACCAGTCTGCCCCATTTGTACTGTACAGCTATCTCCGGTTTTCTGACATTTAGCTACGTCCTGACCACTCTCTGTGTTTAACCCTTTGGCACCTCACCGACCTCCTGGCTTGACTTCGGTACGTTCAAACTACTTTCCGGCATCTCCGGTCACCGCCTCTATTCGGCGTCTGACTCTGCCTCCGGCCACTCCCCGGTAGTCATTTGCTTCAAGTCCAGCACAGCTGCAGGTAAGCTCACCGCAGCTCTCTCTCACATTCTCTGAGCTTTCAGTATTCTTGCACAGATTCCTGCTGTAAGTCTGCAGCAGGGATCTTGATAGATTTCATTCTCCGGGGATTACTCCAGAGTGGTTGTTGTGGTGGGATGCAGGTCTGGACAGCTGTTGTCATCCTATTAGATAGATAAGAATTAATATATGGGTGTTTATGCTTTAAAGAGAATCTGTCACCCCCGAGACGTATATGACCTATAAATATGGGCATACAGGTAATAGAAATGTTAAGCTAGTTCTAACTGTATGCCTTATGTTAATGGTGCTGTTGTGGAGAAATGTTATATTCTGTCTTTACGCTAATGATCAGCTCAATAACTCATCATAACACACAAATTCATCTACTGTGGAGGTGGAAATGGGTCCCCTTATTTCTTGGCCTGTGTGCAGTTGCACCAATATAATTTCCGCCCCTGTCCACCCCTGAATGGAACCATAGGAAGGATGACACTACAGCTACAGAGGTGACCGTCTGATAGCCTAGCTCGACTACCCATCTCTCCTGAAGACCCTTTCAGCTTTTTGAGACTTGGGTGGAGGACATCATCTCTGAAAATAGGGTCCCACAGCTGCACCCCAACAGTTTGAGCAGCACTCATACATGAGTAAATATCCTAAGAGCAAAGGGAGATGCTTAGCCACTTGCTTTGTCACGGAGGATGATTTCTGTCATAGCTATGGATGGGATTTATTTATCCCATCCTCTCATGGTTAATTTTTTGGCCTCCTTTTGGTTTGGGGAGGGCTATATTTACCCGCTCCTGTCTGAGTTCCCTGTCAGTGATACATTAATTCATGGCTGTGTGTCTGACCCCTGGTGTGCTTGCATACTCTTTTGTCTGATTGTCTCTCAGTGTATGACCCGGTCTTTTTTCTCGTTCTGTGCCTTGCCTTGTGATTCTGTGCTTACTGTCTATTCTGGCACTGACCTTTGGCTTGCTTCCTCTGACTTCCCACCAGTCTGCCCCATTTGTACTGTACAGCTATCTCCGGTTTTCTGACATTTAGCTACGTCCTGACCACTCTCTGTGTTTAACCCTTTGGCACCTCATCGACCTCCTGGCTTGACTTCGGTACGTTCAAACTACTTTCCGGCATCGCCGGTCACCGCCTCTATTCGGTGTCTGACTCTGCCTCCGGCCACTCCCCGGTAGTCATTTGCTTCAAGTCCTGCACAGCTGCAGGTAAGCTCACCGCAGCTCTCTCTCACATTCTCTGAGCTTTCAGTATTCTTGCACAGATTCCTGCTGTAAGTCTGCAGCAGGGATCTTGATAGATTTCATTCTCCGGGGATTACTCCAGAGTGGTTGTTGTGGTGGGATGCAGGTCTGGACAGCTGTTGTCATCCTATTAGATAGATAAGAATTAATATATGTGTGTTTATGCTTTAAAGAGAATCTGTCACCCCCGAGACGTATATGACCTATAAATATGGGCATACAGGTAATAGAAATGTTAAGCTAGTTCTAACTGTATGCCTTATGTTAATGGTGCTGTTGTGGAGAAATGTTATATTCTGTCTTCACGCTAATCAGCCCAATAACTCATCATAACACACAAATTCATCTACTGTGGAGGTGGAAATGGGTCCCCTTATTTCTTGGCCTGTGTGCACTTGCACCAATATAATTTCCGCCCCTGTCCACCCCTGAATGGAACCATAGGAAGGATGACACTACAGCTACAGAGGTGACCGTCTGATAGCCTAGCTCGACTACCCATCTCTCCTGAAGACCCTTTCAGCTTTTTGAGACTTGGGTGGAGGACATCATCTCTGAAAATAGGGTCCCACAGCTGCACCCCAACAGTTTGAGCAGCACTCATACATGAGTAAATATCCTAAGAGCAAAGGGAGATGCTTAGCCACTTGCTTTGTCACGGAGGATGATTTCTGTCATAGCTATGGATGGGATTTCTTTATCCCATCCTCTCATGGCTAATTTTTTGGCCTCCTTTTGGTTTGGGGAGGGCTATATTTACCCGCTCCTGTCTGAGTTCCCTGTCAGTGATACATTAATTCATGGCTGTGTGTCTGACCCCTGGTGTGCTTGCATACTCTTTTGTCTGATTGTCTCTCAGTGTATGACCCGGTCTTTTTTCTCGTTCTGTGCCTTGCCTTGTGATTCTGTGCTTACTGTCTATTCTGGCTCTGACCTTTGGCTTGCTTCCTCTGACTTCCCACCAGTCTGCCCCATTTGTACTGTACAGCTATCTCCGGTTTTCTGACATTTAGCTACGTCCTGACCACTCTCTGTGTTTAACCCTTTGGCACCTCATCGACCTCCTGGCTTGACTTCGGTACGTTCAAACTACTTTCCGGCATCGCCGGTCACCGCCTCTATTCGGTGTCTGACTCTGCCTCCGGCCACACCCCGGTAGTCATTTGCTTCAAGTCCTGCACAGCTGCAGGTAAGCTCACCGCAGCTCTCTCTCACATTCTCTGAGCTTTCAGTATTCTTGCACAGATTCCTGCTGTAAGTCTGCAGCAGGGATCTTGATAGATTTCATTCTCCGGGGATTACTCCAGAGTGGTTGTTGTGGTGGGATGCAGGTCTGGACAGCTGTTGTCATCCTATTAGATAGATAAGAATTAATATATGTGTGTTTATGCTTTAAAGAGAATCTGTCACCCCCGAGACGTATATGACCTATAAATATGGGCATACAGGTAATAGAAATGTTAAGCTAGTTCTAACTGTATGCCTTATGTTAATGGTGCTGTTGTGGAGAAATGTTATATTCTGTCTTCACGCTAATCAGCCCAATAACTCATCATAACACACAAATTCATCTACTGTGGAGGTGGAAATGGGTCCCCTTATTTCTTGGCCTGTGTGCAGTTGCACCAATATAATTTCCGCCCCTGTCCACCCCTGAATGGAACCATAGGAAGGATGACACTACAGCTACAGAGGTGACCGTCTGATAGCCTAGCTCGACTACCCATCTCTCCTGAAGACCCTTTCAGCTTTTTGAGACTTGGGTGGAGGACATCATCTCTGAAAATAGGGTCCCACAGCTGCACCCCAACAGTTTGAGCAGCACTCATACATGAGTAAATATCCTAAGAGCAAAGGGAGATGCTTAGCCACTTGCTTTGTCACGGAGGATGATTTCTGTCATAGCTATGGATGGGATTTCTTTATCCCATCCTCTCATGGCTAATTTTTTGGCCTCCTTTTGGTTTGGGGAGGGCTATATTTACCCGCTCCTGTCTGAGTTCCCTGTCAGTGATACATTAATTCATGGCTGTGTGTCTGACCCCTGGTGTGCTTGCATACTCTTTTGTCTGATTGTCTCTCAGTGTATGACCCGGTCTTTTTTCTCGTTCTGTGCCTTGCCTTGTGATTCTGTGCTTACTGTCTATTCTGGCTCTGACCTTTGGCTTGCTTCCTCTGACTTCCCACCAGTCTGCCCCATTTGTACTGTACAGCTATCTCCGGTTTTCTGACATTTAGCTACGTCCTGACCACTCTCTGTGTTTAACCCTTTGGCACCTCATCGACCTCCTGGCTTGACTTCGGTACGTTCAAACTACTTTCCGGCATCTCCGGTCACCGCCTCTATTCGGCGTCTGACTCTGCCTCCGGCCACTCCCCGGTAGTCATATGATTCAAGTCCTGCACAGCTGCAGGTAAGCTCACCGCAGCTCTCCTCTCACATTCTCTGAGCTTTCAGTATTCTTGCACAGATTCCTGCTGTAAGTCTGCAGCAGGGATCTTGATAGATTTCATTCTCCGGGGATTACTCCAGAGTGGTTGTTGTGGTGGGATGCAGGTCTGGACAGCTGTTGTCATCCTATTAGATAGATAAGAATTAATATATGTGTGTTTATGCTTTAAAGAGAATCTGTCACCCCCGAGACGTATATGACCTATAAATATGGGCATACAGGTAATAGAAATGTTAAGCTAGTTCTAACTGTATGCCCTATGTTAATGGTGCTGTTGTGGAGAAATGTTATATTCTGTCTTCACGCTAATCAGCCCAATAACTCATCATAACACACAAATTCATCTACTGTGGAGGTGGAAATGGGTCCCCTTATTTCTTGGCCTGTGTGCAGTTGCACCAATATAATTTCCGCCCCTGTCCACCCCTGAATGGAACCATAGGAAGGATGACACTACAGCTACAGAGGTGACCGTCTGATAGCCTAGCTCGACTACCCATCTCTCCTGAAGACCCTTTCAGCTTTTTGAGACTTGGGTGGAGGACATCATCTCTGAAAATAGGGTCCCACAGCTGCACCCCAACAGTTTGAGCAGCACTCTTACATGAGTAAATATCCTAAGAGCAAAGGGAGATGCTTAGCCACTTGCTTTGTCACGGAGGATGATTTCTGTCATAGCTATGGATGGGATTTCTTTATCCCATCCTCTCATGGTTAATTTTTTGGCCTCCTTTTGGTTTGGGGAGGGCTATATTTACCCGCTCCTGTCTGAGTTCCCTGTCAGTGATACATTAATTCATGGCTGTGTGTCTGACCCCTGGTGTGCTTGCATACTCTTTTGTCTGATTGTCTCTCAGTGTATGACCCGGTCTTTTTTCTCGTTCTGTGCCTTGCCTTGTGATTCTGTGCTTACTGTCTATTCTGGCACTGACCTTTGACTTGCTTCCTCTGACTTCCCACCAGTCTGCCCCATTTGTACTGTACAGCTATCTCCGGTTTTCTGACATTTAGCTACGTCCTGACCACTCTCTGTGTTTAACCCTTTGGCACCTCATCGACCTCTTGGCTTGACTTCGGTACGTTCAAACTACTTTCCGGCATCGCCGGTCACCGCCTCTATTCGGCGTCTGACTCTGCCTCCGGCCACTCCCCGGTAGTCATTTGCTTCAAGTCCTGCACAGCTGCAGGTAAGCTCACCGCAGCTCTCTCTCACATTCTCTGAGCTTTCAGTATTCTTGCACAGATTCCTGCTGTAAGTCTGCAGCAGGGATCTTGATAGATTTCATTCTCCGGGGATTACTCCAGAGTGGTTGTTGTGGTGGGATGCAGGTCTGGACAGCTGTTGTCATCCTATTAGATAGATAAGAATTAATATATGTGTGTTTATGCTTTAAAGAGAATCTGTCACCCCCGAGACGTATATGACGTATAAATATGGGCATACAGGTAATAGAAATGTTAAGCTAGTTCTAACTGTATGCCTTATGTTAATGGTGCTGTTGTGGAGAAATGTTATATTCTGTCTTCACGCTAATCAGCCCAATAACTCATCATAACACACAAATTCATCTACTGTGGAGGTGGAAATGGGTCCCCTTATTTCTTGGCCTGTGTGCAGTTGCACCAATATAATTTCCGCCCCTGTCCACCCCTGAATGGAACCATAGGAAGGATGACACTACAGCTACAGAGGTGACCGTCTGATAGCCTAGCTCGACTACCCATCTCTCCTGAAGACCCTTTCAGCTTTTTGAGACTTGGGTGGAGGACATCATCTCTGAAAATAGGGTCCCACAGCTGCACCCCAACAGTTTGAGCAGCACTCATACATGAGTAAATATCCTAAGAGCAAAGGGAGATGCTTAGCCACTTGCTTTGTCACGGAGGATGATTCTGTCATAGCTATGGATGAGATTTCTTTATCCCATCCTCTCATGGTTAATTTTTTGGCCTCCTTTTGGTTTGGGGAGGGCTATATTTACCCGCTCCTGTCTGAGTTCCCTGTCAGTGATACATTAATTCATGGCTGTGTGTCTGACCCCTGGTGTGCTTGCATACTCTTTTGTCTGATTGTCTCTCAGTGTATGACCCGGTCTTTTTTCTCGTTCTGTGCCTTGCCTTGTGATTCTGTGCTTACTGTCTATTCTGGCTCTGACCTTTGGCTTGCTTCCTCAGACTTCCCACCAGTCTGCCCCATTTGTACTGTACAGCTATCTCCGGTTTTCTGACATTTAGCTACGTCCTGACCACTCTCTGTATTTAACCCTTTGGCACCTCACCGACCTCCTGGCTTGACTTCGGTACGTTCAAACTACTTTCCGGCATCTCCGGTCACCGCCTCTATTCGGCGTCTGACTCTGCCTCCGGCCACTCCCCGGTAGTCATATGATTCAAGTCCTGCACAGCTGCAGGTAAGCTCACCGCAGCTCTCCTCTCACATTCTCTGAGCTTTCAGTATTCTTGCACAGATTCCTGCTGTAAGTCTGCAGCAGGGATCTTGATAGATTTCATTCTCTGGGGATTACTCCAGAGTGGTTGTTGTGGTGGGATGCAGGTCTGGACAGCTGTTGTCATCCTATTAGATAGATAAGAATTAATATATGTGTGTTTATGCTTTAAAGAGAATCTGTCACCCCCGAGACGTATATGACCTATAAATATGGGCATACAGGTAATAGAAATGTTAAGCTAGTTCTAACTGTATGCCCTATGTTAATGGTGCTGTTGTGGAGAAATGTTATATTCTGTCTTCACGCTAATCAGCCCAATAACTCATCATAACACACAAATTCATCTACTGTGGAGGTGGAAATGGGTCCCCTTATTTCTTGGCCTGTGTGCAGTTGCACCAATATAATTTCCGCCCCTGTCCACCCCTGAATGGAACCATAGGAAGGATGACACTACAGCTACAGAGGTGACCGTCTGATAGCCTAGCTCGACTACCCATCTCTCCTGAAGACCCTTTCAGCTTTTTGAGACTTGGGTGGAGGACATCATCTCTGAAAATAGGGTCCCACAGCTGCACCCCAACAGTTTGAGCAGCACTCTTACATGAGTAAATATCCTAAGAGCAAAGGGAGATGCTTAGCCACTTGCTTTGTCACGGAGGATGATTTCTGTCATAGCTATGGATGGGATTTCTTTATCCCATCCTCTCATGGTTAATTTTTTGGCCTCCTTTTGGTTTGGGGAGGGCTATATTTACCCGCTCCTGTCTGAGTTCCCTGTCAGTGATACATTAATTCATGGCTGTGTGTCTGACCCCTGGTGTGCTTGCATACTCTTTTGTCTGATTGTCTCTCAGTGTATGACCCGGTCTTTTTTCTCGTTCTGTGCCTTGCCTTGTGATTCTGTGCTTACTGTCTATTCTGGCACTGACCTTTGGCTTGCTTCCTCTGACTTCCCACCAGTCTGCCCCATTTGTACTGTACAGCTATCTCCGGTTTTCTGACATTTAGCTACGTCCTGACCACTCTCTGTGTTTAACCCTTTGGCACCTCATCGACCTCTTGGCTTGACTTCGGTACGTTCAAACTACTTTCCGGCATCGCCGGTCACCGCCTCTATTCGGCGTCTGACTCTGCCTCCGGCCACTCCCCGGTAGTCATTTGCTTCAAGTCCTGCACAGCTGAAGGTAAGCTCACCGCAGCTCTCTCTCACATTCTCTGAGCTTTCAGTATTCTTGCACAGATTCCTGCTGTAAGTCTGCAGCAGGGATCTTGATAGATTTCATTCTCCGGGGATTACTCCAGAGTGGTTGTTGTGGTGGGATGCAGGTCTGGACAGCTGTTGTCATCCTATTAGATAGATAAGAATTAATATATGTGTGTTTATGCTTTAAAGAGAATCTGTCACCCCCGAGACGTATATGACCTATAAATATGGGCATACAGGTAATAGAAATGTTAAGCTAGTTCTAACTGTATGCCTTATGTTAATGGTGCTGTTGTGGAGAAATGTTATATTCTGTCTTCACGCTAATCAGCCCAATAACTCATCATAACACACAAATTCATCTACTGTGGAGGTGGAAATGGGTCCCCTTATTTCTTGGCCTGTGTGCAGTTGCACCAATATAATTTCCGCCCCTGTCCACCCCTGAATGGAACCATAGGAAGGATGACACTACAGCTACAGAGGTGACCGTCTGATAGCCTAGCTCGACTACCCATCTCTCCTGAAGACCCTTTCAGCTTTTTGAGACTTGGGTGGAGGACATCATCTCTGAAAATAGGGTCCCACAGCTGCACCCCAACAGTTTGAGCAGCACTCATACATGAGTAAATATCCTAAGAGCAAAGGGAGATGCTTAGCCACTTGCTTTGTCACGGAGGATGATTCTGTCATAGCTATGGATGGGATTTCTTTATCCCATCCTCTCATGGTTAATTTTTTGGCCTCCTTTTGGTTTGGGGAGGGCTATATTTACCCGCTCCTGTCTGAGTTCCCTGTCAGTGATACATTAATTCATGGCTGTGTGTCTGACCCCTGGTGTGCTTGCATACTCTTTTGTCTGATTGTCTCTCAGTGTATGACCCGGTCTTTTTTCTCGTTCTGTGCCTTGCCTTGTGATTCTGTGCTTACTGTCTATTCTGGCTCTGACCTTTGGCTTGCTTCCTCAGACTTCCCACCAGTCTGCCCCATTTGTACTGTACAGCTATCTACGGTTTTCTGACATTTAGCTACGTCCTGACCACTCTCTGTATTTAACCCTTTGGCACCTCACCGACCTCCTGGCTTGACTTCGGTACGTTCAAACTACTTTCCGGCATCTCCGGTCACCGCCTCTATTCGGCGTCTGACTCTGCCTCCGGCCACTCCCCGGTAGTCATATGATTCAAGTCCTGCACAGCTGCAGGTAAGCTCACCACAGCTCTCCTCTCACATTCTCTGAGCTTTCAGTATTCTTGCACAGATTCCTGCTGTAAGTCTGCAGCAGGGATCTTGATAGATTTCATTCTCCGGGGATTACTCCAGAGTGGTTGTTGTGGTGGGATGCAGGTCTGGACAGCTGTTGTCATCCTATTAGATAGATAAGAATTAATATATGTGTGTTTATGCTTTAAAGAGAATCTGTCACCCCCGAGACGTATATGACCTATAAATATGGGCATACAGGTAATAGAAATGTTAAGCTAGTTCTAACTGTATGTCTTATGTTAATGGTGCTGTTGTGGAGAAATGTTATATTCTGTCTTCACGCTAATCAACCCAATAACTCATCATAACACACAAATTCATCTACTGTGGAGGTGGAAATGGGTCCCCTTATTTCTTGGCCTGTGTGCAGTTGCACCAATATAATTTCCGCCCCTGTCCACCCCTGAATGGAACCATAGGAAGGATGACACTACAGCTACAGAGGTGACCGTCTGATAGCTTAGCTCGACTACCCATCTCTCCTGAAGACCCTTTCAGCTTTTTGAGACTTGGGTGGAGGACATCATCTCTGAAAATAGGGTCCCACAGCTGCACCCCAACAGTTTGAGCAGCACTCATACATGAGTAAATATCCTAAGAGCAAAGGGAGATGCTTAGCCACTTGCTTTGTCACGGAGGATGATTCTGTCATAGCTATGGATGGGATTTCTTTATCCCATCCTCTCATGGTTAATTTTTTGGCCTCCTTTTGGTTTGGGGAGGGCTATATTTACCCGCTCCTGTCTGAGTTCCCTGTCGGTGATACATTAATTCATGGCTGTGTGTCTGACCCCTGGTGTGCTTGCATACTCTTTTGTCTGATTGTCTCTCAGTGTATGACCCGGTCTTTTTTCTCGTTCTGTGCCTTGCCTTGTGATTCTGTGCTTACTGTCTATTCTGGCTCTGACCTTTGGCTTGCTTCCTCAGACTTCCCACCAGTCTGCCCCATTTGTACTGTACAGCTATCTCCGGTTTTCTGACATTTAGCTACGTCCTGACCACTCTCTGTATTTAACCCTTTGGCACCTCACCGACCTCCTGGCTTGACTTCGGTACGTTCAAACTACTTTCCGGCATCTCCGGTCACCGCCTCTATTCGGCGTCTGACTCTGCCTCCGGCCACTCCCCGGTAGTCATATGATTCAAGTCCTGCACAGCTGCAGGTAAGCTCACCACAGCTCTCCTCTCACATTCTCTGAGCTTTCAGTATTCTTGCACAGATTCCTGCTGTAAGTCTGCAGCAGGGATCTTGATAGATTTCATTCTCCGGGGATTACTCCAGAGTGGTTGTTGTGGTGGGATGCAGGTCTGGACAGCTGTTGTCATCCTATTAGATAGATAAGAATTAATATATGTGTGTTTATGCTTTAAAGAGAATCTGTCACCCCCGAGACGTATATGACCTATAAATATGGGCATACAGGTAATAGAAATGTTAAGCTAGTTCTAACTGTATGCCTTATGTTAATGGTGCTGTTGTGGAGAAATGTTATATTCTGTCTTCACGCTAATCAACCCAATAACTCATCATAACACACAAATTCATCTATTGTGGAGGTGGAAATGGGTCCCCTTATTTCTTGGCCTGTGTGCAGTTGCACCAATATAATTTCCGCCCCTGTCCACCCCTGAATGGAACCATAGGAAGGATGACACTACAGCTACAGAGGTGACCGTCTGATAGCTTAGCTCGACTACCCATCTCTCCTGAAGACCCTTTCAGCTTTTTGAGACTTGGGTGGAGGACATCATCTCTGAAAATAGGGTCCCACAGCTGCACCCCAACAGTTTGAGCAGCACTCATACATGAGTAAATATCCTAAGAGCAAAGGGAGATGCTTAGCCACTTGCTTTGTCACGGAGGATGATTTCTGTCATAGCTATGGATGGGATTTCTTTATCCCATCCTCTCATGGTTAATTTTTTGGCCTCCTTTTGGTTTGGGGAGGGCTATATTTACCCGCTCCTGTCTGAGTTCCCTGTCGGTGATACATTAATTCATGGCTGTGTGTCTGACCCCTGGTGTGCTTGCATACTCTTTTGTCTGATTGTCTCTCAGTGTATGACCCGGTCTTTTTTCTCGTTCTGTGCCTTGCCTTGTGATTCTGTGCTTACTGTCTATTCTGGCTCTGACCTTTGGCTTGCTTCCTCTGACTTCCCACCAGTCTGCCCCATTTGTACTGTACAGCTATCTCCGGTTTTCTGACATTTAGCTACGTCCTGACCACTCTCTGTGTTTAACCCTTTGGCACCTCATCGACCTCCTGGCTTGACTTCGGTACGTTCAAACTACTTTCCGGCATCGCCGGTCACCGCCTCTATTCGGCGTCTGACTCTGCCTCCGGCCACTCCCCAGTAGTCATTTGCTTCAAGTCCTGCACAGCTGCAGGTAAGCTCACCGCAGCTCTCCTCTCACATTCTCTCAGCTTTCAGTATTCTTGCACAGATTCCTGCTGTAAGTCTGCAGCAGGGATCTTGATAGATTTCATTCTCCGGGGATTACTCCAGAGTGGTTGTTGTGGTGGGATGCAGGTCTGGACAGCTGTTGTCATCCTATTAGATAGATAAGAATTAATATATGTGTGTTTATGCTTTAAAGAGAATCTGTCACCCCCGAGACGTATATGACCTATAAATATGGGCATACAGGTAATAGAAATGTTAAGATAGTTCTAACTGTATGTCTTATGTTAATGGTGCTGTTGTGGAGAAATGTTATATTCTGTCTTCACGCTAATCAGCCCAATAACTCATCATAACACACAAATTCATCTACTGTGGAGGTGGAAATGGGTCCCCTTATTTCTTGGCCTGTGTGCAGTTGCACCAATATAATTTCCGCCCCTGTCCACCCCTGAATGGAACCATAGGAAGGATGACACTACAGCTACAGAGGTGACCGTCTGATAGCCTAGCTCGACTACCCATCTCTCCTGAAGACCCTTTCAGCTTTTTGAGACTTGGGTGGAGGACATCATCTCTGAAAATAGGGTCCCACAGCTGCACCCCAACAGTTTGAGCAGCACTCATACATGAGTAAATATCCTAAGAGTAAAGGGAGATGCTTAGCCACTTGCTTTGTCACGGAGGATGATTTCTGTCATAGCTATGGATGGGATTTCTTTATCCCATCCTCTCATGGTTAATTTTTTGGCCTCCTTTTGGTTTGGGGAGGGCTATATTTACCCGCTCCTGTCTGAGTTCCCTGTCAGTGATACATTAATTCATGGCTGTGTGTCTGACCCCTGGTGTGCTTGCATACTCTTTTGTCTGATTGTCTCTCAGTGTATGACCCGGTCTTTTTTCTCGTTCTGTGCCTTGCCTTGTGATTCTGTGCTTACTGTCTATTCTGGCACTGACCTTTGGCTTGCTTCCTCTGACTTCCCACCAGTCTGCCCCATTTGTACTGTACAGCTATCTCCGGTTTTCTGACATTTAGCTACGTCCTGACCACTCTCTGTGTTTAACCCTTTGGCACCTCATCGACCTCTTGGCTTGACTTCGGTATGTTCAAACTACTTTCCGGCATCGCCGGTCACCGCCTCTATTCGGCGTCTGACTCTGCCTCCGGCCACTCCCCGGTAGTCATTTGCTTCAAGTCCTGCACAGCTGAAGGTAAGCTCACCGCAGCTCTCTCTCACATTCTCTGAGCTTTCAGTATTCTTGCACAGATTCCTGCTGTAAGTCTGCAGCAGGGATCTTGATAGATTTCATTCTCCGGGGATTACTCCAGAGTGGTTGTTGTGGTGGGATGCAGGTCTGGACAGCTGTTGTCATCCTATTAGATAGATAAGAATTAATATATGTGTGTTTATGCTTTAAAGAGAATCTGTCACCCCCGAGACGTATATGACCTATAAATATGGGCATACAGGTAATAGAAATGTTAAGCTAGTTCTAACTGTATGCCTTATGTTAATGGTGCTGTTGTGGAGAAATGTTATATTCTGTCTTCACGCTAATCAGCCCAATAACTCATCATAACACACAAATTCATCTACTGTGGAGGTGGAAATGGGTCCCCTTATTTCTTGGCCTGTGTGCAGTTGCACCAATATAATTTCCGCCCCTGTCCACCCCTGAATGGAACCATAGGAAGGATGACACTACAGCTACAGAGGTGACCGTCTGATAGCCTAGCTCGACTACCCATCTCTCCTGAAGACCCTTTCAGCTTTTTGAGACTTGGGTGGAGGACATCATCTCTGAAAATAGGGTCCCACAGCTGCACCCCAACAGTTTGAGCAGCACTCATACATGAGTAAATATCCTAAGAGCAAAGGGAGATGCTTAGCCACTTGCTTTGTCACGGAGGATGATTCTGTCATAGCTATGGATGGGATTTCTTTATCCCATCCTCTCATGGTTAATTTTTTGGCCTCCTTTTGGTTTGGGGAGGGCTATATTTACCCGCTCCTGTCTGAGTTCCCTGTCAGTGATACATTAATTCATGGCTGTGTGTCTGACCCCTGGTGTGCTTGCATACTCTTTTGTCTGATTGTCTCTCAGTGTATGACCCGGTCTTTTTTCTCGTTCTGTGCCTTGCCTTGTGATTCTGTGCTTACTGTCTATTCTGGCTCTGACCTTTGGCTTGCTTCCTCAGACTTCCCACCAGTCTGCCCCATTTGTACTGTACAGCTATCTACGGTTTTCTGACATTTAGCTACGTCCTGACCACTCTCTGTATTTAACCCTTTGGCACCTCACCGACCTCCTGGCTTGACTTCGGTACGTTCAAACTACTTTCCGGCATCTCCGGTCACCGCCTCTATTCGGCGTCTGACTCTGCCTCCGGCCACTCCCCGGTAGTCATATGATTCAAGTCCTGCACAGCTGCAGGTAAGCTCACCACAGCTCTCCTCTCACATTCTCTGAGCTTTCAGTATTCTTGCACAGATTCCTGCTGTAAGTCTGCAGCAGGGATCTTGATAGATTTCATTCTCCGGGGATTACTCCAGAGTGGTTGTTGTGGTGGGATGCAGGTCTGGACAGCTGTTGTCATCCTATTAGATAGATAAGAATTAATATATGTGTGTTTATGCTTTAAAGAGAATCTGTCACCCCCGAGACGTATATGACCTATAAATATGGGCATACAGGTAATAGAAATGTTAAGCTAGTTCTAACTGTATGTCTTATGTTAATGGTGCTGTTGTGGAGAAATGTTATATTCTGTCTTCACGCTAATCAACCCAATAACTCATCATAACACACAAATTCATCTACTGTGGAGGTGGAAATGGGTCCCCTTATTTCTTGGCCTGTGTGCAGTTGCACCAATATAATTTCCGCCCCTGTCCACCCCTGAATGGAACCATAGGAAGGATGACACTACAGCTACAGAGGTGACCGTCTGATAGCTTAGCTCGACTACCCATCTCTCCTGAAGACCCTTTCAGCTTTTTGAGACTTGGGTGGAGGACATCATCTCTGAAAATAGGGTCCCACAGCTGCACCCCAACAGTTTGAGCAGCACTCATACATGAGTAAATATCCTAAGAGCAAAGGGAGATGCTTAGCCACTTGCTTTGTCACGGAGGATGATTCTGTCATAGCTATGGATGGGATTTCTTTATCCCATCCTCTCATGGTTAATTTTTTGGCCTCCTTTTGGTTTGGGGAGGGCTATATTTACCCGCTCCTGTCTGAGTTCCCTGTCGGTGATACATTAATTCATGGCTGTGTGTCTGACCCCTGGTGTGCTTGCATACTCTTTTGTCTGATTGTCTCTCAGTGTATGACCCGGTCTTTTTTCTCGTTCTGTGCCTTGCCTTGTGATTCTGTGCTTACTGTCTATTCTGGCTCTGACCTTTGGCTTGCTTCCTCAGACTTCCCACCAGTCTGCCCCATTTGTACTGTACAGCTATCTCCGGTTTTCTGACATTTAGCTACGTCCTGACCACTCTCTGTATTTAACCCTTTGGCACCTCACCGACCTCCTGGCTTGACTTCGGTACGTTCAAACTACTTTCCGGCATCTCCGGTCACCGCCTCTATTCGGCGTCTGACTCTGCCTCCGGCCACTCCCCGGTAGTCATATGATTCAAGTCCTGCACAGCTGCAGGTAAGCTCACCACAGCTCTCCTCTCACATTCTCTGAGCTTTCAGTATTCTTGCACAGATTCCTGCTGTAAGTCTGCAGCAGGGATCTTGATAGATTTCATTCTCCGGGGATTACTCCAGAGTGGTTGTTGTGGTGGGATGCAGGTCTGGACAGCTGTTGTCATCCTATTAGATAGATAAGAATTAATATATGTGTGTTTATGCTTTAAAGAGAATCTGTCACCCCCGAGACGTATATGACCTATAAATATGGGCATACAGGTAATAGAAATGTTAAGCTAGTTCTAACTGTATGCCTTATGTTAATGGTGCTGTTGTGGAGAAATGTTATATTCTGTCTTCACGCTAATCAACCCAATAACTCATCATAACACACAAATTCATCTACTGTGGAGGTGGAAATGGGTCCCCTTATTTCTTGGCCTGTGTGCAGTTGCACCAATATAATTTCCGCCCCTGTCCACCCCTGAATGGAACCATAGGAAGGATGACACTACAGCTACAGAGGTGACCGTCTGATAGCTTAGCTCGACTACCCATCTCTCCTGAAGACCCTTTCAGCTTTTTGAGACTTGGGTGGAGGACATCATCTCTGAAAATAGGGTCCCACAGCTGCACCCCAACAGTTTGAGCAGCACTCATACATGAGTAAATATCCTAAGAGCAAAGGGAGATGCTTAGCCACTTGCTTTGTCACGGAGGATGATTTCTGTCATAGCTATGGATGGGATTTCTTTATCCCATCCTCTCATGGTTAATTTTTTGGCCTCCTTTTGGTTTGGGGAGGGCTATATTTACCCGCTCCTGTCTGAGTTCCCTGTCGGTGATACATTAATTCATGGCTGTGTGTCTGACCCCTGGTGTGCTTGCATACTCTTTTGTCTGATTGTCTCTCAGTGTATGACCCGGTCTTTTTTCTCGTTCTGTGCCTTGCCTTGTGATTCTGTGCTTACTGTCTATTCTGGCTCTGACCTTTGGCTTGCTTCCTCTGACTTCCCACCAGTCTGCCCCATTTGTACTGTACAGCTATCTCCGGTTTTCTGACATTTAGCTACGTCCTGACCACTCTCTGTGTTTAACCCTTTGGCACCTCATCGACCTCCTGGCTTGACTTCGGTACGTTCAAACTACTTTCCGGCATCGCCGGTCACCGCCTCTATTCGGCGTCTGACTCTGCCTCCGGCCACTCCCCAGTAGTCATTTGCTTCAAGTCCTGCACAGCTGCAGGTAAGCTCACCGCAGCTCTCCTCTCACATTCTCTCAGCTTTCAGTATTCTTGCACAGATTCCTGCTGTAAGTCTGCAGCAGGGATCTTGATAGATTTCATTCTCCGGGGATTACTCCAGAGTGGTTGTTGTGGTGGGATGCAGGTCTGGACAGCTGTTGTCATCCTATTAGATAGATAAGAATTAATATATGTGTGTTTATGCTTTAAAGAGAATCTGTCACCCCCGAGACGTATATGACCTATAAATATGGGCATACAGGTAATAGAAATGTTAAGATAGTTCTAACTGTATGTCTTATGTTAATGGTGCTGTTGTGGAGAAATGTTATATTCTGTCTTCACGCTAATCAGCCCAATAACTCATCATAACACACAAATTCATCTACTGTGGAGGTGGAAATGGGTCCCCTTATTTCTTGGCCTGTGTGCAGTTGCACCAATATAATTTCCGCCCCTGTCCACCCCTGAATGGAACCATAGGAAGGATGACACTACAGCTACAGAGGTGACCGTCTGATAGCCTAGCTCGACTACCCATCTCTCCTGAAGACCCTTTCAGCTTTTTGAGACTTGGGTGGAGGACATCATCTCTGAAAATAGGGTCCCACAGCTGCACCCCAACAGTTTGAGCAGCACTCATACATGAGTAAATATCCTAAGAGTAAAGGGAGATGCTTAGCCACTTGCTTTGTCACGGAGGATGATTTCTGTCATAGCTATGGATGGGATTTCTTTATCCCATCCTCTCATGGTTAATTTTTTGGCCTCCTTTTGGTTTGGGGAGGGCTATATTTACCCGCTCCTGTCTGAGTTCCCTGTCAGTGATACATTAATTCATGGCTGTGTGTCTGACCCCTGGTGTGCTTGCATACTCTTTTGTCTGATTGTCTCTCAGTGTATGACCCGATCTTTTTTCTCGTTCTGTGCCTTGCCTTGTGATTCTGTGCTTACTGTCTATTCTGGCTCTGACCTTTGGCTTGCTTCCTCAGACTTCCCACCAGTCTGCCCCATTTGTACTGTACAGCTATCTCCGGTTTTCTGACATTTAGCTACGTCCTGACCACTCTCTGTGTTTAACCCTTTGGCACCTCACCGACCTCCTGGCTTGACTTCGGTACGTTCAAACTACTTTCCGGCATCTCCGGTCACCGCCTCTACTTGGCGTCTGACTCTGCCTCCAGCCACTCCCCGGTAGTCCTTTGCTTCAAGTCCTGCACAGCTGTAGGTAAGCTCACCGCAGCTCTCCTCTCACACTCTCTGAGCTTCCACTATTCTTGCACAGATTCTTGCTGTAAGTCTGCAGCAGGGATCTTGATAGATTTCATTCTCCGGGGATTACTCCAGAGTGGTTGTTGTGGTGGGATGCAGGTCTGGACAGCTGTTGTCATCCTATTAGATAGATAAGAATTAATATATGTGTGTTTATTCTTTAAAGAGAATCTGTCAACCCCGATACGTATATGACCTATAAATATGGGCATACAGGTAATAGAAATGTTAAGCTAGTTCTAACTGTATGCCTTATGTTAATGGTGCTGTTGTGGAGAAATGTTATATTCTGTCTTCACGCTAATGATCAGCTCAATAACTCATCATAACGCAGAATTTCATCTACTGTGGAGGTGGAAATGGGTCCCCTTATTTCTTGGCCTGTGTGCAGTTGCACCTATATCATTTCCGCCCCTGTCCACCCCTGAATGGAACCATAGGAAGGATGACACTACAGCTACAGAGGTGACCGTCTGATAGCCTAGCTCGACTACCCATCTCTCCTGAAGACCCTTTCAGCTTTTTGAGACTTGGGTGGAGGACATCATCTCTGAAAATAGGGTCCCACAGCTGCACCCCAACAGTTTGAGCAGCACTCTTACATGAGTAAATATCCTAAGAGCAAAGGGAGATGCTTAGCCACTTGCTTTGTCACGGAGGATGATTTCTGTCATAGCTATGGATGGGATTTCTTTATCCCATCCTCTCATGTTAATTTTTTGGCCTCCTTTTGGTTTGGGGAGGGCTATATTTACCCGCTCCTGTCTGAGTTCCCTGTCAGTGATACATTAATTCATGGCTGTGTGTCTAACCCCTGGTGTGCTTGCATACTCTTTTTTTCTGATTGTCTCTCAGTGTATGACCCGGTCTTTTTCTCGTTCTGTGCCTTGTAAATCTGTGCTTACTGTCTATTCTGGCTCTGACCTTTGGCTTGCTTCCTCTGACTTCCCACCAGTCTGCTCCCTTTGTACTATTCAGCTATCTCCGGTTTTTCTGACATTTGGCTACGTCCTGACCACTCTCTGTCTTTAACCCTTTGGCACCTCACCGACCTCCTGGCTTGACTCTGGTAGGATATAACTACTTTCAGGCATCGCCAGTCACCGCCGCTACTCGGCGTCTGACTCTGCCTCTGGCTACTTCCCGGTAGTCACTTGCTTCAGGTCCTGCTCTGCTGCAGGTAAGCTCACCACAGCTCTCCTCTCACACTTTCTGAGCTTTCAGTATTCTTGCACAGATTCCTGCTGTAAGTCTGCAGCAGGGATCTGTATAAGTTTCATTCTTTGGGGATTACTCCAGACTGCTTCTTGTGGTGGGATGCACGTCTGGACAGCTGTCATCATGCTATTAGATAAATAAGAATTAATATATGTGTGTTTATGCTTGAATGGGAATCTGTCATTCTCAGAGACGTATAATATGGGCATACAGGTAATAGAAATGTTAAGCTAGTCCTAACTGCATGAGTCATGTTAATGGTCCTGTTGTGGAGAAATGTTATGGAAGCCTGGAAGAAAACATTAACATATAGACAGTATATAACATTTCTCCACAAGATCTTTAATATTAGGCATACAGGTAGGACTATTACTTTTTACTTGTGTGCCCATAGTAATAGGTCATATATGTCCCAGGGGATGACAGTTTCCTTTTAATAATGATTGAGTGAATGCTTAAATGAAACGTTAACTATAGGTAGCAAAGAATGAATGTCTGACAACCCATGATCTACGCAGGCTAGCTACATACTTCTTGTAGTGTAGGTTTTCAACAAGTGTCATTTCACGATAGGCAGAAACAGGGCTGCCATGAGGGCATGACTACCCTTACTAGTGTACGTGGCCTGGGGAGCAGAACATAGAGGGGGGTTGGACATAGTTCAGTTCCTTAGATCGTGTGCAGTACTCTTTGTTGTTTTTTTATTCTTTTTCTCTGATCTCACAAAATTACCTTATTTTCATTGTGTTGATTGGCTATATGTGTTGTCTTTTTTGTCTGTTTCGTTTGTTTTCTCTTTTGTTATTGGCAGTGTAATTTTTCACCTTATGTAATTGACCAATTGATTTAACTAAATGACTCTTATGCAAAAATAGATTTAGTTAGCAAAATATTTAGTGGGAATGTGTTACAAAGCTTTTATGTTTTGGGCATTGACCATTCTCTGGTTATTGTTATCCAATGTGTTTGTGAGATGATTGAAAGGCACTTAGTGGAGAAATTCAGCATAGTCTATATTTCTATTTCCCATATTTCATACTTGGTGCTGAAATTCAAGAAAGGCCATATTAGTAAGAGCCTTATCATCTCAAACACATTCGTCAACAATAACCAGAAAATGGCCAATTCTTTTAGTCATAGTTTAAAGTTTTGCAAGAATTTACTTTAAAGTTTGTCACCCCTTATGTCATAAAATAAACAGAAACGGCTTTTCTAGCAGACTGACATGTCCAGAAGAGATCCCTTATTAGCAGTCCCCTCATTATCATAACAGGCAGGATTACAATAATAGCACAATTATTTTAATTTCTATAGCGCCAACATATTCCGCAGCACTTTACATTTTAGAGGGGACTTGTGCAGACAATAAAAGACATTACAGAATAACAATAATCACTTAAACAACAAATACCAAGAGAAATTAGGGCCCTGCCTGCAAGCTCATAATCTGAGAGAAAACAGAATTCACAATTCACAGTATGTAGTGTCACAACTCACCTCTTCCCCCTTCCTACACAATGACATCTGCATGTCACTACAACATGAGAATATAAATAGAAAATTCTTAGAAGGAAATAGAGTTACCTATAATGTCTTATGATATCTATATATATTTATATATACATGTATATGTCCAATGTCCTTATCTCCAGTCAGGCAAGAAAGCAGCTTCCATAAATGTACAGGAAACAGAATACAATAATCTGCAATCAGAAATACAGATTATGAAAAAGATGATCACAATCTGATTTCAATTAGCGAAAAAAATTTATGAGACACATTCCCTTAAAGAAAATTAAAGAAAAATATACCTAAAAAGAGTATTGGATATTTTAATAAATGTTTAATACGTTAGAGTAGAGTAGGGCCCTGCCAAAAGAGTCTACCTTGTCGTGGTGGCAGGCTTAAATATCTGTTGGTCAAAACAAAAGCTGATGGTTATGTATGTGATATGGTTCCATGGGAACTGTTACTGTGTGCATGGTGAGAACGGGGGGGCAGAAGAGTTTTTCCAAGGGTGGGTGGTGGGACTGTGGAAAGTTCAAGGGGTGTAGATGGGGCTAAGGTGGAGGCGCAACTGGGATGGAGCCTAGGCGGAGTCTCAAGGGAGCCCCAAAATTTTGCCAGTATGGGGCCCAGAAATTCCTTATGGCAGCCCTGATCAGGAACATGGCTAGCTTACATAATATGTGACAATGAAACTATACAATGATGAGATACTGTGAAAGAAATGATAATTCCATTGTCTTACCCTTGATCTTAGTATCTCTTGGTACATGTATCAGAGATAGAATAACTGTTATTGCTTAGTGATAGTTCCTTCCCTTTATTTTCCCTCGTTTCCCCATATTTTTCCTTTTCTTTCCTTCATGTTGTTTAACTCCATTTTGTATAATAATTAGAACATTTTCAATAAAGACAATTTAAACAAGAAATTGAGTATCTGCTTAGTAAAAAATGCTTTTGTGACTCCTTCGTGAACATCATGTGCTAAAGAAGAGCCACGTCCAGCTGAACCAAGCTGAAGGATGATCATGGATTTTATATGGTCACTTCACGAACATTCTTGATGGTGCCCATCAGGAGGTGGCCACTTGGCATTGCTGTGATTTCTTTTTCTCATGTAGAATTAGTATAAGAAAAAAATTACAGTCCTGCTCTGCCCCATGGTATAACATCGGGCCTAGTGCTATCTGATAAATCATCGGATAGTTCTCGGCCATATTACATAATTGTGTGAACAAACTCTTGTTTTAATAAAGCAATTTTCTTTTAATTTGGAACAGCTGTGATCATGTTGGTTTATTATCCAAAACAGGACCCCCTCTATTACTGACAGCTGTAGAGGGTCACTTACACGCCTGCAGTAAACACATTTCCCTTGTGTAATATGATTGTGGGAGAGCTCGAGTACGGTGCTCACCACAATCATGCGTCTCTAGAACCAATGGAACGAATGATACCGAAATTTACACACATTCAGCCCTATTTCTCTTTTATAAGCTTTCAGGACAGCTGCAAAATAACCATTAGGCCCATGAACATGGCACTTTTATGTGCAGACTCCAAATTCTCAAGCCTCCACACAAGTTCTTCTCTACTAGACCCCATGTGAGCTCTAGGCAACACGCTTCCTCCTCATCCCCCGATAAAAGCTGCCAACAGTCCTGAAATAACAGGACAGTCCGTAAAAACGGGCACTTTTTTGCCCTGCTTGTAAAAAAAATGAAGGCTGCAGTCCCTGAATTTTTCTCTTGCCATCCTACCCCAGGTGTATGAGGAGAGATATCTATTCCTGGGGAAGAAGAGTTTATTGTGGAGTGGAAGAGGAACTACCGATCACCTGAAAAAAACAAACTAAATTAGATAGACAGGATGACTGAGACATAATTGTCACATTAGACCTTTGCCTATCCTGTCAGAGAACAATCTATGCCTTGTATAAATGGTCAGACAGATAGGAGAATCACCCAACATGTTCCGTGGACACCTGAGAAAGTGAAGGATTTCTGTCATCGATCACAAAACCACAGAACAATCCACTTCCATTTGTAAATAAGCTGTATAACATTAGTCTGTTACACCCGACATGGAGAGACTTGTTGCAGAAAATTAAAACAATAGCTGGACAGATTGATGCTTCGCCACCTGATGCACAAGACTCATTCTGCTATCTAACCCAAAAGAGCAAGGAAACTCTCCTCAAAAAGCATCGGATCCCTGGAACATGTGCTGTGACGTTGGACCTGGTGAGGCGTGAGTGTTGGACAGTCTCAGGCGGAGACGGATGTCCTGAATAGCACCCACTGAGCCCCTGGACCTGGTGAGGCCGGTGTGTTGGGAAACCCTGGGAGGAGGGTCGGCTCCCTGAATAGCACCCGGTGCGCCCTGTGTGTTGGACGGTCTCAGGAGGAGACGGACGTCCTGAATAGCACACAGACAGGACACGTGAGTTTTGTGTTGTGTGTGTGTTTTTTTTTCTTTTCCTTCTCAACTCAACTTGCGGTGGCTCAGGGGAGTCAAGAAGGTGACAAGCGGCTTGCTGTAACTCGACGGGTTACGAAGGTGACAAGCGGCTTGCTGTAACTCGGTGGGGTTACGAAGGGGACAAGCGGCTTCCTGTAACTTGTCGGTGTAACAAAGGTGACACCAGCAACTGTGTGTGAGCGGCAGCCGGAGGTGTCGGTGATCGGTGACAGCAGGAGCTGTGGCGGTGCCAGCAAGAACTTGTGTGGTATCGTACTTCAAGGGCCAGTACAGGCCCAAGAGACAAACTGTGTCGTGTGAACTGTGGTCTAAGGAGACCTGTAGAAATGACATGGGGAAATCCCGAAAGGGGGCGGTGACACAAATCGGGGTGGTAACCCAAAAAGGGGTGGAGTCCCAGAGGGAGGTGGTGACCCAAATCGGTTGTGGTAACCCAAAAAGGGGTGGAGTCCCAGAGGGGGGCGGTGGCCCAAATTGGGATGGTGGTCCAGAAAGGGGCCGAGTTTTCAAAAGGGGCAGCACTGGTTACCTCAGTGGACATGTCTGGGGAACCACAGTGTGTGTGTATGACTTTTTCGGAGTGTGGCATGTATTTTCCGGATAACGACAGGCCACAGGTGTGTACCGTGATGCTGCATCGGGAAGGAGTCTCTGGTAGGCTTGACTCAAAGAGTCAGGTGACTCTGACAGGAACTCCTCTCGTTTTATCTCTGACCGAGAAAAACGACAGGGTTCGCTGCGACCATGGGGTCATTGTGAACTATACAGTGGACAGAGTCATGATCAAGATGACAAAGGGGGTTAAGTGCCAAGGTGGCAGTATTCCACCAAGCTTAGTGCATCCCTTTGAGAGGGGCCAGGACTTAGTCTTGTTTGATGATATGTGGCACGGGGATGGAGATGTTTCTAATGTTGAGCTAACAGACGTTGAGACGGTAACGCCTCATAAAGTGGACAAGTCAGATGTAGAAGTGACCGGAGGAAGGGGTACATTTGCCCAACTTACGGACCTGACAACTCGTGACATGACGGATGGTGGGCTGGGAGATGAGACGACTGGACTAGACACATGGGTGGACGGTAACTGGAGGGTTCACTCGACTGACGGGGCTGATCCAGTGGTACCCTTTGAAAATATAATTAAAGAAGTAGTAGTGCGACACGTGCTGGCCAAAAGAGAACAAGATCATGAGATACAGTTGATATAAGAGACAGTGGAAGAACATCTCGAACGAGAAAGGGTCCTGAGACAAATGGCCGAGCATAGGGTGGAGGGTCTCGAGAAAGAAGTCTTGGAGCCCAGAGGTCACCTGTCAACGTGTCAAAACGTGAACAAGACCCTTCGGGAAGAGATGGAAGAACTCAGAGGAGCAGTAAAAGGTCTTCTGCGGGAGAAGAAGGTGGACAAAGACTTACAGCAGCCGAGCACGAGTGATAAGACGGAAATGCCAGTACCCATCTTGGCAAAGGGTCGTGAAGAGATAAAATCTCATGAAGTTTGTGAGCTAAGAACTGAAGAAGAGAGTCACCCGGTCGGGTCAACTGTAGTAAGGGAAGTGTCCGTGGTAAAGCCAGAGCCTTCTGTCCAGGAAGAGAGCAAGACCACGACCTTCAAGTCTGTGATTGAGGTGCCCGAAGACAAGCAAGAAGCCTGCACTGAGGAAGGTGTGCATGAGGCTTTTAAAAAGGCCGTCAAAGCGTGTAAGGTGCACTGGGCACCTGAGACTCGGCAGTTGGTGATAATATCAGCCAGGGAAGATACAGCAAACCGAGTAGCTATCCTGAAAGAAATGCATTTGCAATGTCTCCACACCAAACAGTTGGTCAGGCGGAGTAATATGAAAGCTGCTCGACGCCTAGAGTTAGCAAGGGAGGCTATGGATTGGCTGGGTTTGCAGAAAGATGTAATTCCGGTACCCAAAGGTCTGATTGGGAGAATCATTGGAAGACTCAGGAAGGTAATGCAAGACCTTGTAAATATCTCCGATGTGGTGAGGGTGAGGATCCCTCCTGATGATGAAGTCCAGGTATACAGTGAAGAGGCCATGGTTCCCATCATGGTGGTCGGCTCCATGGAAAGCCTGAGAAACTTTCGGATGCTCTAGGAGTATCGAGTGGGGTACCTGCAAGAGATTGAGCAGTTGAGGCTGGACCGTCGGTGGATCAATAAAGAGGTACGGAACACCAGGTGGCGGGAGCCTTCAACCCAAGATGTAAGGTCCTGAAGGGTTCCTCCAAGTAGTGACATGACAGGTGGCCAAAGAATGTCAGCAAGGCAGGGACATCAAAAATCGGCGAGTGGCAATTTTACTGGCAAGACGAAACTGAGAGACCTTAGCTCCTGTGAGACACTAAATAGGTCAGACTCAGGCCAGAAAGTTGACGTGACTGGGAGTGGGACTTCTGACTGTACCCACAGGGAGAGCCGGTCAGTGAGAGAAAGGTCAGGTGACGAAGCGCACTGCAGACAGGTGGAGACTAAAGAGTGTCTGGTCACTCTGATGGACTGTGACTGGAAGGCCAAAAACCAAGGCCGATATTCTGACTGCTGGGGGCGAGGGAGGCCTAATGTAGAGATGAGGCCCTACGATAGACAAAACAGATGGAGACGGTTCTCTCGACCTGTTGAGCAAGGTGTAATGAGTGCCCGGTCTCGAGATCCCGGGGTAATGTTGTGTGTTAAACCCCACAAGTTTAAACAGAGGGGGGAGGTATGTGGTGTAGCGACCACTGTGTCCGCTAGGGGGCACTGTGTGGGTGTCCCAGGAGAGAGGATGAGTGGCAGGATGCTGAATGACCATTATGTATCCCAAGGTAGGTGGCCTTGGGATGGAAGCTTGAAAATGTGTGTTGATCAGCAGAGGTACTGCTGAGCTGTCATTACACTGTGTCAGGGAGAGCTTTCCAGGGAGCTGGTGAGACAGGCTGAACCAGCTACCTGCAATCCCACCTAGGTGTGTATAGAACGCCATAGTAAAGTATATGTGTGTGAATGATTGAAGGACCTGTGATGACGTCATAGCCATGTGATCCGGTGGGCGTGGCTACGGACCATATAAGGTGGCTAGGGTAGGTCACATGAGGAAAATGCTTGGACCCGATTGGTCCGTGTGCAAGGTCTCGCTGGAAGATGTGTCTGCCTTCCGGAGTGCCTGTGTGCATAATGGCTGCACGTGTCTGAGAGTTCCCAGGAGAGAGAACCGATGTCTGCACCGTGTTGAAGCAACTATGAGGTAACCGGGACACGGGAGTGTTACTAAGAGACTGTATAGCATGTTGGCTGGATGGAGCAAAGCCTGTGTGCCCACAGGGATACAGAGCAGAACTCTGTCATGGACTCTATGCTGTTTTATATGAACTTTCTGTTGCATATGGCTTTGGTTTATGATGCTTAATAAACCGCATGGACTGTTGGAGTTACAGTGGTGGCCAAAAGTATTGGCACCCCTGCAATTCTGTCAGATAACACTCATTTTCTTCCTGAAAATGATTGCAATCACAA
The DNA here is from genome assembly GCF_039654945.1 of Dendrobates tinctorius. Lineage (NCBI taxonomy): Eukaryota > Metazoa > Chordata > Amphibia > Anura > Dendrobatidae > Dendrobates > Dendrobates tinctorius. Next base: position 18,892,867 of record NW_027361724.1, on the reverse strand, counting down.
ATTCTTTGGTATTATTATCTTGATTTAATTTGTCTTCAATGAAAAAAAACAAAAAAAGAATTGTCCTAAAGCCAAATTGGATATAATTCCACACCAAACATAAAAAAGGGGGTGGACAAAAGTATTGGCACTGTTTGAAAAATCATGTGATGCTTCTCTAATTTGTGTAATTAACAGCACCTGTAACTTACCTGTGGCACCTAACAGGTGTTGACAATAACTAAATCACACTTGCAGCCAGTTTACATGGATTAAAGTTGACTCAACCTCTGTCCTGTGTCCTTGTATGTACCACATTGAGCATGGAGAAAAGAAAGAAGACCAAAGAACTGTCTGAGGACTTGAGAAACCAAATTGTGAGGAAGCAATCTCAAGGCTACAAGTCCATCTTCAAAGACCTGAATGTTCCTGTGTCTACTGTGCACAGTGTCATCAAGAAGTTTAAAGCCCATGGCACTGTGGCTAACCTCCCTAGATGTGGACAGAAAACAAAAATTGACGAGAGATTTCAACGCAAGATTGTGCGGATGGTGGATAAAGAACCTCGACTAACATCCAAACAAGTTCAAGCTGCCCTGCAGTCCGAGGTTACAACAGTGTCAACCCGTACTATCCGTCGTCGTCTGAATGAAAAGGGACTGTATTTTAGGATACCCAGGAAGACCCCACTTCTTACCCAGAGACATAAAAAAGCCAGGCTGGAGTTTGCCAAAACTTACCTGAGAAAGCCTAAAATGTTTTGCAAGAATGTTCTCTGGTCAGATGAGACAAAAGTAGAGCTTTTTGGGAAAAGGCATCAACATAGAGTTTACAGGAAAATAAAAAGATGCATTCAAAGAAAAGAAAACGGTCCCTACAGTCAAACATGGCGGAGGTTCCCTGATGTTTTGGGGTTGCTTTGCTGCCTCTGGCACTGGACTGCTTGACCATGTGCATGGCATTATGAAGTCTGAAGACTACCAACAAATTCTGCAGCATAATGTAGGGCCCAGTGTGAGAAAGCTGGGTCTCCCTCAGAGGTCATGGGTCTTACATTAGGACAATGACCCAAAACACACTTTGGAGACTTCTAAGGTGGCCAGCAATGAGTCCAGACCTGAATCCCATAGAACACCTGTAGAGAGATCTCAAAATGGCAGTTTGGAGAAGGCACCCTTCAAATATCAGGGACCTGGAGCAGTTTGCCAAAGAAGAATGGTCTAAAATTCCAGCAGAGCATTGTAAGAAACTCATTGATGGTTACTGGAAGCGGTTGTTGGAAGTTATTTTGGCTAAAGGTTGTGCAACCAAGTATTAGGCTGAGGGTGCCAATACTTTTGTCTGGCCCATTTTTGGAGTTTTGTGTGAAATGTTCAATGATTTAATTTTGCTTCATTCTCTTTTGTGTTTTTTCCTTGCAAGCAAATTAAATGAAGATAATAATACCAAAGAATTTGTGATTGCAATCATTTTCAGGAAGAAAAGGAGTAATATCTGACAGAATTGCAGGGGTGCCAATACTTTTGCCCACCACTGTATATGAGAAACCCGTGCCGGACCTGGTTATCTGGTTGCCTAACATGTGTCCCCTACCTGAATAACAATCATTACCTTACAATAGATGATAGATAGATAGATACATATGGGATAGATAGATAGATAGATGGATAGATATGGGATAGATAAATAGATAGATAGATAGATAGATAGATAGATAGATAGATAGATACATAGAAATGGGATAATTAGATAGTTAAATAGATATTGGATAGATAGATAGATATGGGATAAATATAAAGATTGATATGGGATAGATAGTTAGATAGATAGATATGGGATAGATAGATAGATAGATAGATAGATAGATAGAAATGGGATAGTTAGATAGATAGTTAGATAGATATGGGATAGATAGATAGATATGGGATAAATAGATAGATATGGGATAGATAGATAGATATGGGACAGATAGATAGTTAGATAGATAGATATAGGATAGATAGATACAGGGTCGGACTGGAGTACCTAGGGCCCACCAGGGCAATCGACTCTAGGGGCCCACCCTATGGCTACTATGATGGTGTGATATGTTATGTGGGTATCATTTTGTGTCTATTTATATTATACAGATTTCCATAGTGTTCTCTTGTTGCCCTGTATCATTCCGTGTATTCCCCATATTGTCTAGAGTCTCAATTACTTTCCAAGTCTGATAATTGAATTAGCTCACTTACTGTCTGCAGCCTGACTGTTAGGGATGGTGTAACGCACTAAATATTACATAACGTAAAGTGCGTTCACCGCCCGGGGTCTACCATGCAGAAGGTGTTAACACTGCTGCTAGATAATGCGGACGTACAATATGGCAGTATAACGCAAGTGGGTTGAACATCACCCGGTGCGCTGAGCGATCTCTGTTTATTCACAAAGACGCCTAAGTGCTAAACACAAAAGGCTGAGCCTGTTAACGTCACAGGTCTCAGAGAAGTGCACATACGATATATGACCACAGGAGCTGGAACCTAGGCAGAGGGTCAGCGTCCGTCTAGACCTATCGTGCGTGTGGCGTCGCTACTTCGGACGCCAAGAGGAGCTGCAGACTGCAGCACGGCAACCGACACTGCCGCTAATCGACAATGCCCGGTAGGAGGCGCACTGTCGGACGCTAGCCCTGTGGAGGATGCTATTGTGGCTGTAGCTTGCCACTGACTGTAAACCTAAGTCCCTATACACACTCGGAATATCAGAGGGAGGGGATCTTAATGAGTCATTCGCAGGTACATGCATCCATCCTCATTGACACAGTTAGCCACTAGAGACTATATTAGCGCATGGCCGAGTGGCCATGCGAACCTTTTATAGCTGGGACCTTCCGGAAGCTTCCAGATCCCTGAGATGGACCAATCAGATCACGAGAAGGACCTGGGCATGTGACTCCCGATCTCCAATGGGAGATCGTCTCGTGAACATGCCCAGTAGAGCGACGGAAGGACTTAGCCTCTGGAGTGGCTTGTTGCTGAGCAGCCTGCGATGCTATTGCTGGACCAGAGGTGGCAGCAACAGCCAGACCCACAGAGCTGGTCTGAGCAGAGCGTCTGGGACACCGGGATTGCTGTGCAGGCTCCTGAGTGGTCAGTGGAGAATGGGAGACCGCTGAATGCAAGGCTCTGGATTCCTGCTGTGCAGCTGCAGTAACCCGACGCCTAACACTGACTGTATCTATGTCTCTTGATGACCCCCTGTAGTGCCTTAATCCCCAAGGCACCTTTGTCAGGTCTGGGAGGCTTGAAAACCACCCCAACCTGTCTGACTACCCGTGGACATAAGGAGGGGGCAGGGGAGGACAGGAGCTGTACAAGTCAGACCCTGTATGGTGATGATCACGTGAAGACGGCACGTCAGAGAGAAGGGGAAGCATATGGACCCATTTTATCCTCTGTCCGCCGGATTATTGGACATTCATCCTGTTACTGAACTACATTCGTGTTCTGGACTATTGTAGCCCCAGTGTGATGAATTGTTCATGGACCTTTTATTTTTGCCTACAATAAAGGTATTGGGATTGTTCACACTTCCCTCACTCTGTTGATTGTGTGTTATCAGAGAAGGACCCCGTGACAGCTACCATAAACGGTATTATTGTTCATTTGTCAGCATTTCTCACGTGTGCCTTTTAGCAAACTATACAGTGTGCAAAAGAACTGTAATGTGCACTGCCCAATATCAAAGTTTATTTTTTATTAAAATGGAAGAAAAGCAAATAACTGTCAATCTTTTTTGGTCTGTGGCTCTATGCAAGGTTTCGTCTTATGGGCTAAGGATGATTCTGATAAATTTAAGGAATCGGCCCAGAACTACAATGGAGGCCCTTGTTAATGACCTGAAGAGAGCTGGGACCACAGTCTCACAAATCACCGTTTGTAACACAGTACACCGTCATGGATTAAAATCCTGCATGGAACGTACAGTAAGTTCCACCTGCTCACGCCAGCAAATGTCCAGGCCCACTTGAAGTTCACCAGTGACCATCAGGATGATCCAGAGGAGGCATGGGAGAAGGTAAGGTGAAAAATCTTTATTGAGACAGATTAAAAGGTAATAAGCTGCTTAATAGCCAGTATATACTGGAGGAAGGAATGTCCTAGATAACTGGACGTGTTTCGAACACGTGTGGTGCTCTTAGTCCTCAGCTTCACAATGAGCAGTCTTGCAAAAGTTAAAATACTCCCCAAACAGGTGGTGAAAAAATGAAGATAATTGCTCCACTAGAAAAAGGTTAACACCCAGATAACATGGCAGAGAGGGAGCGAGAAAAAAAAACAAAAAACAACATATAACACATTTAAGTTGCAACAGTACATGTCATATATATAGATGGCACAGACAATCAAATCAACCTGTTTGGGGAGTATTTTAACTTTTGCAAGACTGCTCATTGTGAAACTGAGGACTAAGAGCACCACACGTGTTCGAAACGCGTCCAGTTATCTAGGACATTCCTTCCTCCAGTATATACTGGCTATTAACCAGCTTATTACCTTTTAATCTGTCTCAATAAAGCTGGATACCTTCCCTTTTTTAACAAGCACTTGACGTCAAGCAGAGACGCTTCCTTGCTCGGATAGAACTATTCATGTGCGGTGTGGACATCATCATAAGGGTGAGCTGAATTAACTTTTTTCTACAGAAGGTAAGGTGGACAGATGAGACCAAAATAGAACGTTTTGGTATAAACTTCCCTCGCTGCATTTGGATGAAGAAAAAGGATGAGCGTAACCCCAAGAACACCATCCCAACTGTGAAGCATGGTGGGGGAATCATCATACTTTCGGGGTGTTTTTCTGCAAAGGGGACTGGACGACTGCATCGTACTGAAGGGAGGATGGATGGGGTCGTATAATGCAAGATTTTGGTCAACAACCTCATTCCCTTGACCCAAAACACACAGCCAGGGCAACTAAGGAGTGTCTCTGTAAGAAGCATTTCTAGGTCCTGGGGTGGCCTAGCCAGTCTCTAGAGCTGAACCCAATACAAATTGTTTGGAGGGAGCTGAAATTCCATTTTGCCCATCGACAGCCCTGAAACATCAGAAAAAGATCTGTATTTTCCATCTATCGTCATCGTTCTCTGGATCTATGAAGCCAGAGCTGTCAATCAAATTAGAGGGGAGAGGTGGAGATTGAGTTAAAACAAACAGGACTTCTTTTGAGTAGCCATTCTTTACTGACAGAGTCCTCCCATTAAGGGTAACTTGTCACCTTGAAATACGTTATTTATCTGCAAAAATGTGGTTAATCTGCAGGTAAATAGGGTTTAAAGCCTGGTTAACTGGCTTAATGGAAAAGCGTTAGCTACAAGGAGAAAATTAAGTTTTATTCTCCTTGCCACAACTTACTTCCGGTCATAGGGTCGGTGTAAGGTGGGAAACATTACAGTCTCCACTAACTACCAAGTGAGCGTGCTGTAATAATGTCCCGTCACCTTGACTGTAACATCGTCCAAGGAGCCAAAACTCAGGCTGGGATTCATTGAACGACTAACATGGCAGCAATACGTGGCAACTCATCAGCAACCTGCAACTGCGTCACAGGGAGCTGATGGGAGCAGGTGAGTGAATGCACCAGCCATCGTGATATCTAAATGCTGCTGTCAGCGATTGACAGGGGCATTTAAATACTTAAAACAGCAGCAATCAAGGTGAGCTCTGATTATTGCTGTTACAGGCAGACGCCAGCTATGTATCACATCTGACATCTGCCCGGTATGGAGCAGGCTCAGCTCCTGAACCCGCTCAATACAATCATATCCCTAAGGTTACAGTTATGTTAAGGTTAGTAAATTTCACTTGTCTGTTTCTAAACATGGAAAGGCAAAAGTAATTCCCTTACACATGTGAAAGAGCCCTTATAGATTTAGTAAATGTGCCCACACATGAATGTTTTTACACACCACAATGCACTGTTACATACACACATCTTACAAAAATACATAAAATTACAGATACACAGACATAGCTGCAGACACGCTCAAACAGACAGAGACGCACACACGCATCAGTACATAAATACATCGCCTGAACCATCATCAGTACATGGTACATCAATTGTAATGTTCGGTATACCCCATATACCTTTGTATACCATGAAGCTACAACTCCCAGTATGTCCTTAAAAATGGAGATACTGGGAGTTGCTGTTACCAGTCATCAGACTGTGAACCATTCAGGAACCACAGTACTGATGAGACGCAGGCAAGATCACAAATGAGCATTTACATCCAGGTATCTTACCTGTGACATCTTCTCTGATTAGAGTTGTTCTCTTTCTTTTAGTCTCCATCTCGTCCAGACCCCATGATGACTTTTCTCATCCACAGCTCGTCTCTGCAGACCTCCATCTTCTCCGGTCTTCTGCAGCACATCCTGACACAGTGCCCTTAAAAATAGCAGAGTCATTATAATGCTCCTGAATAAAAATATCTGCCCTACACTGAGCTGCGGTATAGACTACTAACTCTCATAATCAGGCCCGGATTGGTAATCTGCCCAACCGGGCATTTTCCCGCTGGGCCGCAATATAAGTGACTCTGTGGCAGGCCCGGTTGGTAATCTGCCCAACCGGGCATTTTCCCGCTGGGCCGCGATATAAGTGACTCTGTGGGCCGCTGGAGTGGCGGCGCCTGCATATCTGGCCGCCGGCCCGTTTAAAATTCTTTCCGCCAGCCCTTTAAATCTCCGGGCACGGCGGTTTTACACAGGTATGCGTGCTGGCAGAAGCTGCATCATCACTCACCAGTCTGTGGCACAGGAGGGGGTTAAGAACGTCTGACATTGCACGTCAGGACGTTCTTTGTGGACAGAGACAGCACGCTCTTCTCTCCTGCTCCAGTCTGCAGCGCTGACCTATCAGGGGAGGAGACCAGAGGCTCAGGACCTCCGGCCTACCTGCGCCCGCCTGTAATCACTGGATGCCTGCCAGGATTGGAGTGATGGTGTGTCTAGGACCTGGTGAGTAAGTGAATACAGGTGCTGGGCTGCAGTGGGGGGCTGACTGGTGCATACATGTGCTGCAGTGGGGGGGCTGGTGTATACAGGTGCTGCAGTGGTCTGGCTGGTTGGTGTATACAGGTGCTACAGTGGGCTGGCTGGCTGGTGTATACAGGTGCTACAGTGGGCTGGCTGGCTGGTGTATACAAGTGCTGCAGTGAGGGGGCTGGCTGGTGTATACAGGTGCTGCAGTGGACTGGCTGATGTATACAGGTGCTGCAGTGGGCTGGCTGGTGTATACATGTGCTGCAGTGGGGGGGTTGGCTGGTGTATACAGGTGCTGCAGTGGGAGGGCTGGCTGGTGTATACAGGTGCTGCAGTGGGAGGGCTGGCTGGTGTATACAAGTGCTGCAGTCGGGGGGGGGCTTGCTGGTGTATACAGGTGCTGCAGTGGACTGGCTGATGTATACAGGTGCTGCAGTGGGCTGGCTGGTGTATACATGTGCTGCAGTGGGGGGGTTGGCTGGTGTATACAGGTGCTGCAGTGGGAGGGCTGGCTGGTGTATACAGGTGCTGCAGTGGGCTGGTTGGTGTATCCAGGTGCTGCAGTGGGCTGCCTGGTGTATCCATGTGCTGCAGCGGGGGGCTGGCTGATATATACAGGTGCTGCAGTGGGCTGGCTGGTGTATACATGTGCTGCAGTGGAGGGGCTGGCTGGTGTATACAGGTGCTGAAGTGGGGGGGCTGGCTGGTGTATACAGGTGCTGCAGTGGGCTGGCAGGCTGGTGTATACTGATGCGGCAGTGGGAGGGCCAGCTGGTCTATATAGGTGCTGCAGTGGGGGGGCTGGCTGGTGTATACAGGTGCTGCAGTGGGCTGGCTGGTGCATCCAGGAGCTGCAGTGGGCTGGATGTTGTATCCATGTGCTGCCATGGGGGTGCTGGCTGATGTACACAGGTGGTGCAGTGGGCTGGCTGGTGTATACAGGTGCTGCAGTGGGGGGGCTGGTTGGTGTATACAGGTGCTGCAGTGGGGGGGGCTGGCTGGTGTATACAGGTGCTGCAGTGGGCTGGCAGGCTGGTGTATACAGATGCCGCAGTGGGGGGCCAGCTGGTGTATACAGGTGCCGCAGTGGGGGGCCAGCTGGTGTATACAGGTGCCGCAGTGGGGGGGGGCTGGCTGGTGTATACAGGAGCTGCAGTGGCGGGGGCTGGCTGGTGTATACAGGTGCCGCAATGGGGGGGGGCTGGCTGGTGTATACAGGTGCCGCAATGGGGGGGGGCTGGCTGGTGTATACAGGTGCCGCAGTGGGGGGGGTGGCTGGTGTATACAGGTGCCGCAGTGGGAGGGGCTGGCTGGTGTATACAGGTGCCGCAGTGGGGGGGGCTGGCTGGTGTATACAGGTGCCGCAGTGGGGGGGGCTGGCTGGTGTATACAGGTGCCGCAGTGGGGGGGCTGGCTGGTGTATACAGGTGCCGCAGTGGGGGCTGGCTGGTGTATACAGGTGCCGCAGTGGGGGGGCTGGCTGGTGTATACATGTGCTGCAGTGGGGGAGCAGGCTGGTGTATACAGGTGCAAGCTCAGTGGGGCTAGTGTAAACAGGTGCTGGGCTCAGTAGGCAGCGGGGCAGGTGGTGATGATACATAGATATATATTATATATGCCCATGATACTATATGTGGGGCCATTATAATATGTGCAGGGCTATATGTGGGGCCACTATAATATATGCAGAGCTATATGTGGGGCCACTATATGTGCAGGGCTATATGTGAGGCCACTATCATATGTGCAGTGGGCTGTCTGGCTGGTGTATACAGGTGCTGCAGTGGGCTGGCTGGTGTATACAGGTGCTGCAGTGGGGGGGCTGGCTGGTGTATACAGGTGCTGCAGTGTGGGGGCTGGCTGGTGTATACAGGTGCTGCAGTGAGGGGGCTGGCTGGTATATACAGGTGCTGCAGTGGTCTGGCTGTCTGGTGTATACATGTGCTGCAGTGGAGGGGGCTGGCTAGTGTATGCAGGTGCTGCAGTGGGCTGGCTGGTGTATAAAGGTGCTGCAGTGGGCTTTTCCTTAGGATAGGTGATCAAGGTCTGATCTGTGTGGGTGCGATGCCTGTCCTGATGCAGGACAATTTAGTGGTAAATATTTCATCTTGTGTATTGACAGATGCTGATTATATTTTATCCAAAGGACTGTCGTTTTGTCCTGTGAACTCTCCCGATTGGTTCGAGATTGAATGTGATTTATTCTCGTTCTTTAGAAGATTACGATTAACGTCATATTTTTCAGATAAACGGGAGGTTTCTAATGTTTTGACTGATTGTAAGTCTTCTGGTTTCACATTTCATGGAGTTGGTTTGTACTCTAAGAGTAATTTCCAGCCCCCTGTTAAGAATAGTTTTGTTGAGTCCTACATCCAGCTGGTTGAAAGAGAGATTGCACAATTAAAGAAAAGTTCTCGATATAATGCTAAGGGTAACCTTGGCCTTGTTGAGAGACAAGCTTTACAAAGGCTATCTAAGAATACAGCTATCACAATTAAAAATGCTGACAACGGTGGATGTTGTGAGTTCATTTTCCCCTTCACCACTGAGGCCCGATGAACTCCCTCTTCTGGTAAAGAAAGGTAGTGAGCCTGATTATCAAGCACCTGAGCCTAATGATGATGACTGGCTGAGTGGAGTTACTGACTGGATATAAGGCCGCCAACGTCCTTCTGCCCTGCGGGTGATTTCTCTGAGGGATTCTTGGAGACCAGTCTGAATTCCTGCTCTTCTAAAGCTAAGTTTTCTGCTCTGCTTTTTGCATTTGTGCTTTGACTTTGTTTTGCTTTGTTTTTCTGGATTTCTGCCATTCCCTGCTGGGGTGAGCTGAATTCCTTTAGCTCTGTCTTCAGAAAATACCTGAATGCTGATATAGTTTTTTGAAGCCTAGCTGCTTCAGGGTCTTTTTCCATATCAGCCTGTTGGCTTATGTCTTTGATAGGGTTTTGGCAGATTGCAGACAGCAACCTTCCTTTCCTGTCCTGTTTAGTTAGCTTGGGCCCCATCGTTTGCTCAGCCTATCTTTCTATCTGTGTGAGTGTTTTTTCATCTTGCTTCACCGTCATTATATGTTGGGGGCTGCCTTTTACTTTGGGGTCTGCTCTGGGGCAGTTTAGATTTCCTTTTCTGTCTTTAGGCTATTTAGCTCTCCGGCTGTGATCGAGGGGTCTAGGGCACCGTAGGAACCCCCCACGGCTACTGCTAGTTGTGTTGATAGGTTCAGGGGTCTGCAATCTGATAGTTGCCAATTTCTCTGGTTTTCTGGACGTAGCTTCTATTTTTGTGTCTGCCTCCTACGGTGACTCATTCATAACAGGTGGAGCTGTGGTAGTAATGGACACCAACAAATATAAGGCTGAGATTTTGCAACAATTGTCGGATGTTGATGTGTATATACTAAATTGACAGGTGATCCTACCTCTCGCTTTCTTAGTGAGTTATGACTCCTGGTGGATGATGCCTTTTTTAATGGACTCATTGACCAGAAGCAGATGGATTTTTTGATTGTGGATATTCCAGTGACACCAATTCTATATACCCTTCCGAAAATCCACAAAGATCTTTTCAATCCTCCCAGGTGCCCTATTGTATCCGGTTGGGGTTCGCTTTTTAATAAAGTGGCTACTTTTTGGACAAGGTTTTGAGACGGTTTGCAACATCAGCACGGTCATATATCATGGACACGAATGATTTCTTGGGTAAAATCAAGGATATTAAGGATGGTTCTAATAGAGTGTTAGCCTCATTTGAGGTGGCCTCACTGTATGCTTCTATTCAGCATGACAAGGGCTTGGAAGTAGTCGGTGTGGTGCTATCAGGCTCGGACGTGGGCCCAGAACGTGCACAGCTGGTCCTCTCCCTGTTAGGTTTCATCCTTAGGAAGAATTATTTTCTTTTTGGGGATGATTATTACCTGCAGGTGCGTGGTACCGCCATGGGGTCCAATGTGGCCCCAACTTATGCAAACATCTATATGGCGGTATTTGAGGACCGGCATGTGTACAATTCCATCTACTGGTGCCATGTCCGGGCCTGGTGGCGCTACATCGACAAAGTTTTCTGTGTATGGGAGGGTAGTGTTGAGGACTTATACAACTTCCAAACATAATTGAATAGAATTTATCCAGAGTTGAAATTTACTCTAATACAATCTCTGACTCAAGTCCAATTTTTGGACACAATGGTATACAAAGAAGGGAGTGCATTGTGTACAGATCTCTATGTTAAGGAAACTGATAGGAATAGTCTTTTGTTGTACAATAGTAACCACCCAAGGAAGATGGTTGAGTCTCTCCCCCGGAACCAGATGCTACGAGTGTGGAGAATAGTTAAGGATGAGAATAAGCTGAAGAGTAGACTTGATGAGATGTGTCATAAATTCATCAATAGGGGTTATCCGGTGGGACATGTTAAACGTTTTAAAGAAAAGGCTATGACTTCTGATGAACTCTGCTGTAAACGTGATAAAACAACTAATACACGGGTACCATCTGTGTCAACTTTTTGCCCTATTAGTGACAAAATCAATGGAATCTTGAATAAACATTGGGACCTTCTGCGAAAGGGGTTACCAGAGGTGCCTGAGTTTGCTAATAGACCAAATTTCATTGTATAGGCGTGGATACAATTTAAAAGATAAATTGGTGAGAGCAGATGTGGGGCCTAGTAGAATTCTGTGACAATTGACATTGGGCCCTTTGAGTCTTGGCAACTTTATGTGTCTCGGGTGTGCGTGCTGTGGGAATATGATCAAGAGTGACAGCTTCAATCATCCACATACTGGGAAGAAATTTTTGATTAAGGAACGATTTACGTGTACTGCCAGTTTTGTTATTTATGAGATCAACTGCCCTTGTGGGTTGATGTATGTAGGTGAGACCACTATGGAAGTTAGGGCACGGATCAGTAAACACAAGAGTACTATCAGAACTCAACTCCTTGAACTACCAACACCGAAGCATTTCATTGAATACAGACATTCTGTGAATCAGTTACGGTTTAGGGTGATAGATGGGGTCCCTATGTTGAGACGGGGTGGTGACAGGACTATATTGTTAAAAAGAAAAGAATTGAGGGGGATTTCGACTTTGGGTACACTACAGCCGAAAGGCTTGAACCTTGAGTATAATCTGCAAATTTGTACTAAATAGTCCACATAGGTCTTGACAGCATCATTTTTTGGTTTTTAATTAGCATTAGTTGGTTTTAATTGTTTTTTTTTTTCATGAATGGTGTTTTGAAGTGACCGGAGGACATGGGGACTGAATTGTCCTGAAGCTTTTGTATATTTACCATTTTTTTATGTGAATTTGCATATTTCTCAATCCCCATGCCCTCTTGTCTCTGTATATTTATGCTATAATAAAGTTATTTCCTATACAGTCAATTTTATATTTTTCTATATTTCTTATATTTGGGCCCATAGAGATGTTTCTAATTTATGATTTAATGAGTACATTGTGAGGTTTGTATAGATTGCCATGATGATGGCTTATTTACATTCTCCATTTGTTCACGCACTGGATCCCTTTGTAAAAGCGCTCCGTTTGGTTTGCTGACCGCGGTCATGTGACTGTGCCATTTGATCGCTTTTTGATTGACACAGGCTGCTGAAGGAATAGTTATAGTGACCCTGGTTTGCTTAATTCCGCCCTTGCGCTATATGCTTTATTGATTACCATGGAGTTGGTTTTTATATATATTTATAATTTGTGGATACATAAGCGCTGGCATTTTTTTTGGGGGGGATTGCGGTCATGTGACTTTGTCATGTGACCGCGCCCTGATTGACATTGGTTTCTGGGATTGCGGTCATGTGACTTTGTCATGTGACCGCGCCCTGACTGATATGGGCTTCTATAGCTACAGATACATTGACCGCGCTGGGCGCTACTGCGCATGTGCGGTATCTATGACACCACGGTCCGCGTCCTGGAGTGTTATCGCGGGATTTGTGTCCTGTGATGTCATCTCCTCTGCAGCAACATGTTGGCGCTGCGTAGTGACTCTGGTGGGCGGATGTTGAACGCTGGATGGCGGATCTATCACATCTTAAAATGTGTAGGTAAATTTAATAGGCTGCCGGGGTTGGCGCCTGTTTTTGGGAATATATCTATTGGCTGGTTAGTTTGATTGGTGACGTTTTCTGTATGACTACATCTGATTGGTATGGGGTTGCTATGATACTTGGGGACGCTGACATATGATTGGTGGTTATACATATGGGATTGGATTTATTTTTTGTTTACTTTCATCATTTGTTGATAAGATTGCACCATTTCTGTAATATGTTTTAAGATTATGTTCACACTGTATTGTCACTTATATGGTATGTATTTTTATATATTTTCTCTGTATACTACTGCTATTTATTAATTATGGGCGGATTCTTGATGGTGATTGGCTACTTTGGGCTATTTAAGACCGCCATATTTGCTATGTACTATACTTGAAAAAACCATGCGGTTTTACCTGCGGTTTGCCACCTGGACAATGGAATAGGTGGCAAACCGCAGCAGAATCCGCAGAAATAGTTGACATGTCAATTGTTTCTGCGGATTCAAAACCGCAGCTTTTCCGCAGTTAAAAATCCGCAGCATGTGCACAGCGGAATGTAAATCCCATAGAATAACATGCTACTGTACACTGTCTGCAAAACTGCTGCAGTTCTGCTGCGGTCAAAACCGCAGCGTGTGCACATAGCCTTAGAGACTGCGACTTAATGTCATCTGTTGGTGCCTATTGTGTTCCGTGGAAATAAATGAACTGTTCGGCGTGCAGTCGCCCACGGGAACTGGGCAAAGTGCTCCAAAGTGTTTAGTGAATGCGAGTTAAGCCGTATACTAGGAAGTGCTAAGGACTATGTGTGTGATGTGTAACATGGCGGTTTATGCGGAGTAAAATTTACCCGAATAGACTATTTTGTGTAGAAAACATGCCCGTGCCTTCATCCCAATGCTAAACGAGTGTCCTCCAACCAGAGCCGGACTGGCCATCAGGCATTTCTGGCAAATGCCACAACGGCCGGTCCCACTGGTGGGCCGCTTGATCACCTCCTCTCCCTCTTCAGCACGCACACCCGGCAGCATAGTCTGCCTTGCACACACTATCACGCTGCACTGATGAGACCAGCAGGACCAGGGGGCGGCGCTGTGCTGTTCTGTGCAGCCCCTTGGCACTGCTGATTCTCCAGTGCGATTGTGTACACAAGCAGGGGGCGCTGTGCAGCTCCCTGTGCAGACGGTTTAGGCCTCCCGGTCGGCACTGTACTGTACCATAGAGTTGTACAAGTGCCGCCATCCCAGTATTGCAGACACACCGCATGATGTGAGAGTGGACGTCACCTGCAAGCCGGCCGGCCTGAGAGGAGCTCCTGTGATGAGGTCAGCAGAGCAGGGGGCCGGGGCAGGTGGTCTCTGGCAGGGTCAGATATTGCCTTGTCTGGTTGTCTGCAGTCGAGCTGACTCGCTGAGGCAGGTGAGATGATTTATTGCCCAGCTTGAACCTTGACACAGATCGGGTCGCGCTGTCAGTGGGGTCATCAGCTCCAGCGTCCCCCTATCTGTGTGTAAGATCAAGCTGCAGCAATGACTCCCAGTCTCACAGCAGCCAGCTGTATACAGGATCATAGGCTGACTGCTCCTCAGCCCGGCTCCAGGACATCATACACTGCATATAATATATACAGCCACCATATATCATCTCATGTATGGCCTGTAGCCCGCTCCAGGAGTGATAATAATAATCTTTATTTATATAGCGCCAACATATTCCGCAGCGCTTTACAGTTTAACAGTTTCAGAACACAAGTCATAAGTAACAACGTTAACAATACAATAATTAAAGCAAAATAAGACGAAATAAGACGACCCTCCTCGTGAGAGCTTACAATCTACAATGAGGTGGGGGAGATACAAAGTACAGGGGTGTATTTACAATTGTGTATTTACAATGAAGGTCCAGCCATCTTGAGGGAGTGAAGGATGGAGATAGTGAATGAGCTACACACGCACACTTACACATAGAATGACTTTGATTAGTGAACGTGATAGGCCACTCTGAACAAATGTGTTTTGAGGGAGCGCCTAAAACTTTGAAAATTGTGGATAGTCCTGATTTCTTGGGGTAGAGCATTCCAGAGGATAGGAGCAGCACGGGAGAAGTCTTGGAGTCGGGAGTGGGAGGTACGGATTAGTGCAGAGGTTAGTCGAAAGTCGTTTGTTTCCAGAACGCAGCGATCGGCTAGGCCGATAGACAGAAATGAGGGAAGAGATGTAAGGGGGTGCCGCACTGTGGAGAGCTTTGTGGGTGAGAACAAGTACTTGGAATTGGATCCTATAATGAATGGGCAGCCAATGTAAG
Source organism: Dendrobates tinctorius (assembly GCF_039654945.1). Taxonomy (NCBI): domain Eukaryota; kingdom Metazoa; phylum Chordata; class Amphibia; order Anura; family Dendrobatidae; genus Dendrobates; species Dendrobates tinctorius. The sequence goes on along the minus strand of NW_027361724.1, from coordinate 18,877,497 downwards.
GGCTGGCGAAGAGCGGACGCGTCCGAGTACCGATTAGCCAGATGGACGATCCTGGCCACTGCATTAAGTATGGACTGGAGAGGGGATAGTCGAGTGACGGGGAGGCCAATTAATAGAGCGTTGTAGTAATCCAGGCGGGAGTGGATCAATGCAACAGTGAGGGTTTTTTTTGTTTCCATAGTGAGAAAAGGGAGGATTCTAGAGATGTTATTTAGGTGTAAGCGGCAAGAGCGAGCTAGAGATTGTATATGGGATGTGAAGGAGAGATTGGTGTCAAACATAACACCCAGACAGCACGCCTGCTGCCGGGGTGTTATTGTGGTACCACCCACGGAGAGGGAAATGTCAGATTTAGGGAGGTTAGTAGATGGCGGGAGCAGAAGTAGTTCAGTTTTAGCGAGGTTGCATTTCAGATAGAGGGAGGACATGATGTTGGAGACTGCGGACAGACTGTCACTGGCGTTCTGTAGTACAGCGGGGGTAAGGTCGGGGGAAGACGTATATAGTTGTGTGTCATCAGCATAAAGATGGTACTGAAAGCCAAATCTGCTGATGGTCTGTCCAATTGGGGCGAGTGATCAGTCAGTCATATACAGTGGGGAAAAAAAGTATTTAGTCAGTCAGCAATAGTGCAAGTTCCACCACTTAAAAAGATGAGAGGCGTCTGTAATTTACATCATAGGTAGACCTCAACTATGGTAGACAAACTGAGAAAAAAAATCCAGAAAATCACATTGTCTGGTTTTTTTTTCATTTTATTTGCATATTATGGTGGAAAATAAGTATTTGGTCAGAAACAAGCAATCAAGATTTCTGGCTCTCACAGACCTGTAACTTCTTCTTTAAGAGTCTCCTCTTTCCTCCACTCATTACCTGTAGTAATGGCACCTGTTTAAACTTGTTATCAGTATAAAAAGACACTTGTGCACACCCTCAAACAATCTGACTCCAAACTCCACTATGGTGAAGACCAAAGAGCTGTCAAAGGACACCAGAAACAAAATTGTAGCCCTGCACCAGGCTGGGAAGACTGAATCTGCAATAGCCAACCAGCTTGGAGTGAAGAAATCAACTGTGGGAGCAATAATTAGAAAATGGAAGACATACAAGACCACTGATAATCTCCCTCGATCTGGTGCTCCACGCAAAATCCCACCCCGTGGGGTCAGAATGATCACAAGAACAGTGAGCAAAAATCCCAGAACCACGCGGGGGGGACCTAGTGAATGAACTGCAGAGAGCTGGGACCAATGTAACAAGGCCTACCATAAAGTAACACACTACGCCACCATGGACTCAGATCCTGCAGTGCCAGACGTGTCCCACTGCTTAAGCCTGTACATGTCCGGGCCCGTCTGAAGTTTGCTAGAGAGCATTTGGATGATCCAGAGGAGTTTTGGGAGAATGTCCTATGGTCTGATGAAACCAAACTGGAACTGTTTGGTAGAAACACAACTTGTCTTGTTTGGAGGAAAAAGAATACTGAGTTGCATCCATCAAACACCATACCTACTGTAAAGCATGGTGGTGGAAACATCATGCTTTGGGGCTGTTTCTCTGCAAAGGGGCCAGGACGACTGATCCGGGTACATGAAAGAATGAATGGGGCCATGTATCGTGAGATTTTAAGTGCAAACCTCCTTCCATCAGCAAGGGCATTGAAGATGAAACGTGGCTGGGTCTTTCAACATGACAATGATCCAAAGCACACCGCCAGGGCAACGAAGGAGTGGCTTCGTAAGAAGCATTTCAAGGTCCTGGAGTGGCCTAGCCAGTCTCCAGATCTCAACCCTATAGAAAACCTTTGGAGGGAGTTGAAAGTCCGTGTTGCCAAGCGAAAATCCAAAAACATCACTGCTCTAGAGGAGATCTGCATGGAGGAATGGGCCAACATACCAACAACAGTGTGTGGCAACCTTGTGAAGACTTACAGAAAACGTTTGACCTCTGTCATTGCCAACAAAGGATATATCACAAAGTATTGAGAAGAAATTTTGTTTCTGACCAAATACTTATTTTCCACCATAATATGCAAATAAAATGAAAAAAAAAACAGACAATGTGATTTTCTGGATTTTTTTTTCTCAGTTTGTCTCCCATAGTTGAGGTCTACCTATGATGTAAATTACAGACGCCTCTCATCTTTTTAAGTGGTGGAACTTGCACTATTGCTGACTGACTAAATACTTTTTTCCCCACTGTATATACACAGTGCACTAAGTACATACAGTGTATAGGAGAATATGTCACTGACATATCCAATACTATGTGCACAGACATCTGATTTTATTTACAGGGTAATATGTGATAGTGTAAAATCTGATGTCTGCAGTAGTAGTGTAATATCTAGCATGCCATATTACACTGTATATAACAGCCGATGTCTGTACACATTGTATAGGATATATTAGGGATGTAATATACTGTGTGCGCAGACATCGGATGTTATATACAGGGTAATATGTGACTGGTGTAATATCAGATGTCTGTAGTCACAGTATACAGTAGCGTAGATACCAGGGTGCAGCTTGTACGGTTGTCCCGGCCCCCGCGCTCAGGGCGCCCATCCAGGGCTACACTGCCCTTACTGTAATTAATCAGCATGTATGATGCGCATACACCGTTAAGCCCTGCGGTAGAGCAGGGAGACATGATCTTCCGGCACCACCGCTTTCTGTTCTGTAGACGTCAGATCACTTTATGCCTCAGGTCTACAGAACGAAGCACAACGAGGATGTCAGAGTTCTGGCACCGGGACTCTGACATTTGGTGCGGGAGTCGGTGCTGTTACAGCACATTGCCTTGCCACTGGATTCTGGGTTAGAAAAGTATATGATTTTTTTTTATTAAAACTTGTGGTGTCATGTGGGGGCATAATAAAGAATGGGGGAACCTTACTGTATACATAGTGTGAGGGACCCCAAAACTGTGTGGGGGCCCTCATACATTTTCAGGACTATTTCAGCAGCCATTATATAACTTGTGGACTAATGCAGGGGCCATTATACAGTTTGGGAGCTAATGTGGGGGAGCATTATACTGTACAGTTTGGGAGTTAACGCGGGGGCCATTATTTAGTTTGGGAACTAATTCGGGGACCATTATACAGTTTGGGGACTAATGCGGGGGCCATTATATAGTCTGAGGGCTACTATGGGATTCATAATTCAGTATTTTAGGGGGAAGAGTGGGGATATCATGCTATGTATAGGGAAGCTGTGGGCCATTCATACTCTGTATAGCAGAGCTGTCGGACCACCATACTATGTACTGGGGAGCTGTAGGCCCACCATACTGTGTATTGGGGAGCTGTCGGCCCACCATGCTGTGTATAGTGGAGATGTGGGACCATCATACTGTGTATAGTGGAGCTGTGGGCCCATCATTCTGTGTATAGTGGAGATGTGGGACCATCATTCTGTGTATAGTGGAGCTGTGGAACCACCATACTGTGTATAGTGGAGCTGTGGGCCCATCATTCTGTGTATAGTGGAGCTGTGGAACCACCGTAATGTGTACAGAGGAGCTGTGGGCCCATCATACTGTGTAGAGCGCAGTTGTGGGAACATATTGTGCATAGAGAACTGTGGGTGTATTATACTGTATATAGGGGTTACAGTTTCCCCATCATAATGTATATAGAGGAGTTGTACATTGGGACTCAGGGGACATTAGTAGATGTTAAGCAGGCACTTAAAGGGAAGGTGCCATCCAAAAACTTTTTTTTCAGCAATTGAAAAAAATGTGAAGAATTAATGTTTACATTTTCTTAAAAAATATTATCGTTTGTTTTTAAATTTGTAAAATATGAAAAATAATTTTAAAAAGTTTGGCATTTCCACTTGTTAACACTAGGGGGAGCAGCTACTGAAGTTTGGCACAAAAACCTAGTGCAACTAGATCACATTACTGCACTGGAGTAATTATGGGTGGAGTCTGCTGACATGGGTGTGGTGTCACTCCTCTCCTCCCCTTCTGGGTGTTTGCTAAGGGAAAAGAGAGGATGACATCTAGGAACACAGTGAGCCGCCATTTTGATGGGGCCTGCAAAGTTACTGACTGTCTTTGCATGTAAAGTCTGGATCAGAACAGGCCATCAATCAGCAGAAATGTGTCCTGGATTTCTGTGGAGCAGACGGTCCATCCATGTGTCTAAAACACAGCGCTCTATGTACAATCCCTGGCACCGAACAGGGTGCCCCCCACAGACCAGCACACTGCTCTCCTGAAATACTCTGTGCTGCACAGCACCCTGCTCCTTCCACCATATATCAGGCACCTGTCTCCTCACTTTCACACATCGCCAGGACAGGATCTGAGGAGCGGAATGGGGTCTTCGGTCACCGAGGATGGCAGGCAGCAAGGATTCTGGGAGCAGGGTGACAGCAGCACAGAGTATTTCAGGAGAGCAGTATCACACGGGATAGGATTAGATCCACGGCTCAGCAGTCAGTATCACACAGGAGAGGATTAGATCCACGGCTCAGCAGTCAGTATCACACAGGAGAGGATTAGATCCACGGCTCAGCAGTCAGTATCACACAGGAGAGGATTAGATCCACGGCTCAGCACAGTATCACACAGAATTGGATTAGATACACGGCTGAGCAGTCAGTATCACGCAGGATATGATTAGATACACAGCTCAGCAGTCAGTATCACACAGGATAGGATTAGATACACGGCTCAGCAGTCAGTATCACACAGGAGAGGATGAGACACACGGCTCAGCAGTCAGTATCACACAGGATAAGATTAGATACACTGCTCAGCACAGTATCACACAGAATTGGATTAGATACACGGCTCAGCAGACAGTATCACACAGAATAGGATTAGATACACGGCTCTGCAGTCAGTATCACACAGGATAGGATTAAATACACAGCTCAGCAGTCAGTATCACACAGGACAGGAATAGATACACGGCTCAGCAGACGGTATCACACAGGATCGGATTAGATACACAGCTCAGCAGACAGTATCACACAGAATTGGATTAGATACACAGCTCAGCAGACAGTATCACACAGAATAGGATTAGATACACGGCTCTGCAGTCAGTATCACACAGGATAGGATTAGGTACACGGCTCAGCAGTCAGTATCACACAGGATAGGATTAGATACACGGCTGAGCAGTCAGTAACACACAATAGGATTAGATACACAGTTCAGCAGAAAGTACCACACAGGAGAGGATTAGGTACACAGCTCAGCAGACATTATCACACAGGATAGGATTAGATACACAGATACACATGTTGTTTTTCAAAAGGCTGAAAATAAAATACTATCAATACTTGGGTAATCATTTAATTAATTTGTGTTGCAAATCTGTAGTGTTGAATATATGATGTGAAATGTTTTTATGTGCAATATATTCATTATAATTTGTTATAGCTAACCTCAGTTGGTTACTATACCCAGGCAATGCCGGGCTCTTCAGCTAGTATATATAATGTGTGTGTGTGTGTGTGTGTATATATATATATATATATATATATATATAATATTTATGTATATATTTAGCTTTGTCGCCATAAAAGGAAGGGGGCCCAGGCACATTTCTTGCACTGGGGCCCCAAGCTGTCAGTGTCCTCCCCTGATGGGATAGATAGATTGCTAGATAGATAGATATGGGATAGATAGATGCATAGATATATCTATCCATATATGTATAGATATATCCATAGATATATCTATACATATATCCATAGATATATCAATAGATATTTCCACAGATATATCCATAGATCTATCCATATCCATGTTTATTAATGAACAATATGTTTCATTTAAAAAAAAAAAAATGGTGTGGGCTCCCGCGCAATTTTCTGTGCCAGAGGGGGAAAGCCGATGGCTGGGGGCCAATATTTGTAGCCTGGGAAGGGGGTAATACCCATGGCCCCTTCCCAGGCTTTGAATATCAGCCCGCAGCTGTTTGCATATCCTTTACTGGCTATTAAAATAGGGGGACCCCCCAAAAAATGAAGTGGGGTCCCCCTATATTTTATAGCCAGAAAAGCCTACGCAGACAGCTGCGGGCTAATATTCATAGCCTAGGAAGGGGCCATTGATATTGGACCCCCCCTGGCTACAAATACCAGCCCGCAGCCACCCCAGAAATGGCGCATCTATAAGGTGCGTCAATTCTGGAACTTAGCCCCTCTCTTCCCACTCCCGTGTAGTGGTGGGATATGGGGTAATAAGGGGTTAATGTCACCTTGCTATTGTAAGGTGACATTAAGCCCGGTTAATAATGGAGAGGCGTCAATAAGACACCTATCCATTATTAATCTGATATAAATAAAGAGTTAAAAAACCACACACATAAGAATTAAGTATTTTAATTAAATAAAACACAACACCGTTATCATATTTTTATTGCACGCCCACATCCAAACAACACCTTCGGTCTCCTATAATGAAAAGTAAAAAAATAAAGCAACTGTATACTCCCTGTCCGACGCAGTCCAATTAATAACAAGTGTCCCACGACGATCTCCCCTACAGAACAGTGACATCAGGTGATGTCACTGCTCTATAGGGCCTCCCAGTGATGAACTGACAGGAGTGTTGTGAATTCTCTCTCTGGCTTCCCTCTGGTGATTACTGAAGATAGTGGAGCTGGTCAGATTGAGAGTCCTCTTTCTGTGCTCCCTCTGGTGGTTACTGGAGGTAGTGAAGCTGGTCTGATTGACAGAGGCCTGCCACCTGATAATGAGGAAGACGATTGGAGATCTGGGGTTTCTGATTGGGATTTAAGACAGTTGACTCCCTCTATCAATGCTGGTGATTTTCTTCTTGTGCCTCCTGAGGTCTGATGTCTCCTGCTCTTTCCCTGCATGTTCAGCTAAGTGGTTCATTTGCTATTCTGTTTGCATTTGATCTGGTTTTGTTTATCTCTGCTTTGTGCGGGTCAGCTAGCTCCAGCTGTGGCTGTGCTGAATCACCGCCCATATGTTACTGCATGTACCAGTTTGTTTTGTCCCCTTTTTTATTGGTCCCTTTTTACTTTGCTTTCAGAATATACCAGAGTGCTGATTAGTGGGGGCGAAGTCGTGCAACTTCAGTGTTTTTGTGCAGCAGATGTGTTGGACTTTTTTGCAGGGTTTTTTGCGTGATTGCAGACAGTGTCTTTCCTTTCCTGTCCTGTCTAGTCAGTGTGGGCCCCATAGTTTGCACAGTCAATTTTTCTGCCTGCGTTTGTGTTTTCATCTTGACTCACCGACAATATATGTTTGGGGGCTATCTATTCCTTTGGGGTCTGCTCCGGGGGAGTTTAGATTTCCCCTTTCTTACTTTAGGCTTAGTTAGCTCTCCGGCTGTGCCGAGGCGTCTAGGATCATCGTAGGTACGCTCCACGGCTACTGCTAGTTGTGTGGACAGGATCAGGGGTCTGCATCCGCTTAGTTACCAACCTCTCTGGTTTTCTGTGGCTTAGCCTGGGTCTGCTATCCTCAGCGGTGACCCATTCATAACACAGGAGACAATGCCTCCTGCAGTGCATCACTGAGGTACCTGAGTTCAGGCTCTCACTTTACAGCAATGCTGCATGAGAATTAGTGTTAGGATTACGGGACCTCTTTCCCAGCGGCAGAGGGATATACTCTGCAGAGGATTAGATCCGCTGTCAGTTCATCGTAAAAGCCCCTGTATAGCACTGACTTACCCGATGTCAGTGTTCTACACCGGAGATCGTCGTGGGACCCTCGTTATTAACTGGGCTGGAAAGGTAAGTATAGGTTTGTTTATTTTATTTTTATTAAAGGAGACGAGGGCTTCGGGGAATTAGTTGATTGGTAAGTATGTACTCTATGTTATGTTGTATGTTATATGTTGTATGTTCTGTATGTTTTTTTTGTTTGTTTTTTTATATTCAACACATTAACTTGATGATGGGACTACTACTGTTCCATCATTGGCTAATGTGTCACTCACTGTCAGTGTAGCACTCTCTTCACTCCGGCTTCCAGTCCCAAAGAGCCGGTTTTCCCGCACGTTTGCCCCACTCCTTAAGGTATGATACTAATTATTGGCTTTTTCTTAAAAAATAGAACTGAATCTAATATAACAGAGTGGGAGACAGGCTCTGACTCTGAGGTCCAAGTGGACCCAGTTGGTGAAGGGGAAGAACAGGCTGGACCATCATCCCATCAAGTTAGCAATCACCATCCACCACCACCAGCATGGCCATCTGCAGGACAGGAGGCTAATCAAGAAGAGGAGGACCGTGGGCAGAGTAGCAGCCCAACCCTCCCACTTGATACCTCACCACAGGCTGCAGTAGTGTCACTGCCTGAGCGATGCAAACTGGATACCAAACGCCAAGTGGATACTGGGGTATTGAACTACCTGTCCGGCACTGCAAATGATGATGGGGAAGAGGCATATGCCCGGAGTCTGGCTCGCTATCTACGCACAATACTCCGAGAAGTCAGGCTGTGGGCCAGAGGTGCTCTACAAATTGTAATAGATGCCTGCACCCCACCCAATAACCCAACTCAGATCTTGGCTTATCTAGACAGATGCCAACTTTCACCGGCAAACCGTCTCCAAATGCCAGTGCCACCAGAGGATAACACTAGACCTGAAAGTGATCCCCTTCCACGCGTAGTCCATCCCCACAACTACCTCAAGGTGTTAGCCAACACCGCCCACAACATGGGCATGTATATCCTCCTGCAGTACATCACCAGTATGGCCACTTGACCATACCCAGTGGAGGAGAGTGGCCACTACATTGGTATGGTCAACATGGACATTCTGGGGTGTATCCGCACATGGGCCCTGTCAATGCCCTTGAGCATGTCCCGCATTACCAAAGTGGACAGTACCAGCATGTTCCACCCCAAGTACCTTCCATGCTCCATCATGCCGCCTCAGCCACCAATCAGCATCATGGCCAATTAGGCCAACAAAGTACCGAAAACACTCAGGCTGCTGCTCCACCATCTCCACCACCTACATATATAAATTTGTGAGTGTTTTTTTGCCTTGGTTTTATAATTTTGTGTTAAAAATTTTCTTAGTATTGTTTGCTTTTGTCAAACTTTCTTTCTGGCCTCAAATACAGGCCATATTTGCCATATGACATTAATATGGTATGTTAACTACTACAATTTATGCAAGTAAAAAGCGTAAAGTCAATATGGTTTTCTAGTTTTTTTAATGTTTAGATGATGCTTGGAATGTCTTATTTGAGACATATTATATTTTTGGGTAAAAAAAAGGGAAATTTACCAAAATTTTGTGTTTAGCACACACACACCCAAACAAATCATAACATAGACAATGCATTGTCTTGCCAAGGAGTATATCCCTCCGGCAAAGCAAAATAAGTAGCGAAGACATCACGCACTTTAAGTCCAGATGGTGGCCGACGTGTTTGATGTCCATGTTGAGTAGGCCCGACAGTATTTACACCAGCAACATCATAAGCTTTGTTGGCAAGACAGTCATGTTTTCGGGTAAAGTTGTGTAGTACCACACATGCTTTTATAACTTGATTTACATTTTGTTCGCTTAGTTGGATTGCAGGCTGCAGAACCCACCATTTGGCAGTGAGAATGTCAAAGGCACACTCCACCAGGCGGCGTGCATGGGATAGGCGGAAATTAAAAATTCTGCGCTGGTGGTCCAGCGTTCACCTTGGATAGGGCCTAATGAGGATCCTGGTTAACTGAAAAGCCTGATCACCAACCATCACATAAGGCACTGGTTCTAGATTAGACCCTGGTAGCTGACGTGGGGGTGGAAGATCCAACTGACAATGCCTGAAATGGTGGATTTACCGAGTAAGAACTCAAGGTGTAGGCCCGCATAGGATATCCCAGTGTACAGAAAGCTAGAGGCACAAATAAAAAAAAATTAGGATCTAAAAAAAATCTTAAAAAGCCCCACAACATTTTAAGGTTGGTAGCATACCGTAAAGTCAGTAGAAGACGCTCCTCTGCCGAAATAGCTTGCACATCACAGTGTTCTTGTACGTGATCCCAGAGCGCACAGTTTCGAGAAGATCAAATGTGGGCAAGCTAATCCTGCAATATTGATAGAACATGTCTGGATGGCTGCGTAGTGAAGCATACAGACGGTGAAAATGGCCTTTTGTCACCCGTTGTCTCAAAAGTGGATGGACCCACATTCTTCTTGTCCGCCTCCTCAGATCAACAATCACAGGGTAAGGCTCCCCGAAACGTTGGTGCAAAACCCAGTATAAAAGAACCTGCTCAGTGGTGTTAAAGGTTAGCCTGTATGACATGTTGCACACAAGTCAGCTCGAGAAACACAACAGCAAACTAGGAGGAGAAGCTGACTTGGTGGTCAACCAATAAATAGCCTAAAACATTAATTTAAAATTATTTTCAGCTCAGAAATCAATCATTTGCTCGTTTTTCAAGCCGGCGAGAAGATCTCGTCATACGGATGCCATACGGATGTCACACGGATCCTTAGATGCAAGGAAATCGCATCATCGCATTTAAAATGAATTATATACGGATCTACATACGGAAAACAGTTGTGCAATTATTGCATTACAAAATCGGACTGATTTTTTTACACGTTGTGTGTGACTCCGGCCTAAGAAGAATATGATTTTAAAACCTTCCTAATAAATGTGAGTTTTATCTTTTGTCACTAATTTTGGTGCTGGAGACCCCCTCTTTTTTCCTTTGGATTTGGATTTACAGCACCAGTTGAACCGCACTGGACATCTCCTGGCATCAGACCGCTTATGGACTATATGGACACTGATGTATGGTAGGCTGAATATTTTCTCCTTCGTCTCATTGGGGGACACAGGTACTGTGGGTGTATGCTACTGCCACCTGGAGGCTGACACTAAGTGAACAAAAAAAGGTTAGCTCCTCCTCCGCCACATACACCCTTGCCCCAATCGCGGGCGGAAACCAGTTTTTTGCTTAGTGTCCTGTGGAGGCACACACGTCTGCATGTCTCCAGACTTTTATTTATTTATTTTTTCCTTTTTCTTTTTACTATGAAGATAAGACAGGGGCGACGGACCCTATTGAAAGGGGCCGATCTCCCCAAACCATCAACGGGCGAGCACACGTTGAGTATCGTCTCCGCGTATCCTTTCCCGCACCATGGGACATATCGGAGCCGTTTTTCCCCAGACTTCTATTTTTTTTTTATTTTTTATTTTGTGAAGAAAATACCGGGGCAACAGATCCTATTGAAAGGGTCCGATTTCCCCAAACTATCAACGGGCGAGCACGTGCGAGTGTCCCTCCACGTATCCTCTCCCGCGACGTGGGAGATTATGCCAGACTTAGCCCTGTCCACCCCTAGGTATAGAAACCGTCGGCTTGTACAGAGGCACAAGACTGGTCTGCGCGGCCCCTACTGCTCCACCAACGCTAGACGGCGGTGCTGCAGGGCGGCGGACGGTCCCTCTCCTCACCCTGGAAGTTGGACGGAGCTAGGGTGCCTGCACCGTCCAGAAGATTACCCCCTTCCCTCTACCTGGAATTGTCATGAGGATCTCCTTCGTCAGGTATGGAGGGCTGGGGAGGGTCCTGCGGCAGCGTTCGGAGGGCGTCAGGCATCAGAGGAATGCAGGTGAAAAAGAGGATGTCAGCCCCGTCCCCCTTCCCTACCCCGGCGCAGTCGCCGAGTTCTGGCGCCGATTCCAGCGCCCATAGAGTGCGGGGTTTCCTGCGCACATCCACCACACGGCCGGCAGGCAGATAAAAATTTAGTCCGCGGCTTCGGCCGAGACTAGGCCGCGGGTGGAAGTCCCGCCCCCGGTGTGACGTCATTTCCGGCGCCCACCCCCCGCGACTAGGGCGGACGCCAAACAAATTGAACTCCCGGCTTCAGTGCAAGGTGGGCCGCGACTGGAGGAGGACATCTCAGCCTACCCAGAGGAGAAAGGACGCAAGGGAGCTCAGCAGCAGGCGGGGGGACACAGGATCGGGGTAAGTGTGACCCCGACCCTAGAGGCCCCGCTACGTGCAATAAAAGGGGGCTTTCCTCCTCCTTCCTCTCAACCCTCATAGTATAGATTGAGTCTGGCAGGCATTATGGCCGGAAAAGTAAAGTCACACACGTTCCTTTATGCCGCATGCATTTCCTGTGGGGCTATGTTCCAGCGTGCTCCCCTGCGACAGAGCCCAGTAGTCCGGATCCCCCCGGAATGGGCCTTATCGCTCTCGCGGTCTATGGCATCGCTGACAAAGGCAATTGAGACCCTTCAAGCCCCAGGTAGGGGCAGAGATGGCGGCTCGCCGGTCTGGGAGGGATCATCCACCTCACAAGAGCCTCCGGTCTGCAGGGGCCGCTCTCACTCTAGGCAGGTACAAAGGAAAAGAACCCACACTTCGTCTCCGGGCCCATCCGGTGCCTCGGCATCTGTGAGCGCGGCGTCTCGTTCACCGTCACTATTATCCGGGAGCGAGCAGAGTTCAGGTTATGACGCAGACAAGCCCCTGGACCTAGATACTCCAGGGTGGCCATTGAAGCAGTCAATCAGAGTCTGGGAATCGAGGAAGATATCTCCCTGGCCTCAGGTCATAAGGAGGCCTTTAAGAGGGCCAAACGACCGCATAGAGTGTTTTGCACTCACCCGGAGTTCGAGGATATAGTGCAGCATCATAGGGAACGACCGGACAGGCATTTCTCGGGCTAGAAAACACTGGAAGCAAGGTATCCGTTTGCACCGGAGCTCTGTAAGAAGTGGGCGGAATCCCCAGTGGTGGATCCGCCAGTATCGCGCTTGGCCTCAAAAACTTTGTTATCAGTACCTAGTGTTTCTGCCATTAAAGACCCCACGGATCGGCTCATAGAAAGCTTGGCCCGCTTGGTGTATGAGGCATCAGGAGCAGCACTCTCCCTCATTCGCAGCAACATGGGTAGCCAAGGCCATGATGTCATGGTCAGATTCACTAAATAAGGTCCTGCAGGATAGGGACCTGCCGACGGAAATATCAGAGTAGCGAGTCAGATCGCGATGGCTGGTGATTACTTAATCAATGCTTCCTTAGATGTGGCTATTTGAGCGGCACTTGTGGCTACAAATGCAATCGCCATTAGGAGGGCCCTATGGTTAAGGATGTGGCAAGCCGATTGGATTTCCAAAAAATCCTTGACTTCCCTACCTTATCAAAGTGGCCGCCTATTTGGGGAAAAATTAGACCAACTCATCTCTGATGCTACAGGGGGAAAAAGGAGTTTTCTCCCACAACAGAAAATTAAACCGCCTTTTCGCCAGCCTCAGGCACGGTTTCGTGCATTTCGCAACCCCGGGTGGATGGCACCGGCCAGTTTCGCCGCGCCAGCCCGCTACAACCAAGATAAGGATCGACAGGTCACATATAGAGCCAACCCGCTGGGCAGGATGTGGGCTCGCCAGCCCAGGTCAAGGGGAATAAGATCCCAAAGATCCTCAGCCAAATGACTCGGGGCGCCCTCTACCCAAAAGTGGCAGGGTAGGCGGCCGCCTGCTCCGGTTTCGCCACATCTGGGTCACGGTAGCACGCAACTCATGGGTGGCAGAATTGGTGTCCTCAGGGTACAAGATAGTTTCTCAGGTATCCTCCAAAGTGTTTCTTTCTGTCCCAGCTTCCCAAAGGGGAGGCCAGGGCAAAGGCGCTGATAGGGGCCATCGAGTCACTCCAGCGCAACGGAGACATTATTCCCGTAACAGAGTACAAGAGGACTCAGGGTTTTTACTCCAATCTGTTCGCGGTCCCCAAAAAGGACGGGACAGTCAGGCCAGTGCTGGACCTAAAGCTCCTGAACAAGTTCATCAGGATCAGACATTTTCGAATGGAATGTCTCCGTTCGGTTATATCGGCCATGGAGCAGGGAGAATACTTGGCCTCGATCGACGTCCAGGATGCTTATCTGCACATCCCTATTTTTCCTCCGCATCAGAGGTTCCTACGTATTGCCATCAACGGTCGCAATTTCCAGTTTGTAGCACTTCCGTTCGGGCTAGCCACCTCCCCCAGAGTGTTCACAAAGGTAATGGCAGTTGTCATGGCCATTTTGCACTCTCGGGGTCTTGCCATACTTAGACGACCTTTTGGTGAAAGGCCCCTCATTTCGGGCATGCAAGGAAAACGTCAGCATCACGCTGGATACCCTATCCCGTCTAGGATGGTTGGTCAACAGAAAGAAATCATCCCTTGTCCCAGCCCAAAGGATTTCTTTTTTTAGGGATGTTTTTCGACACCTCCCGAGGGTTGGTAATTCTCCCTCAAGACAAGGCTCTAGCGCTTCGGCAAGGAGTCCGGAAGCTGCTGCAACCAGTCCCTCACACCATCCGGTTTGGGATGAGGGTGCTAGGGAAGATGGTGGCAGCAATGGAAGCGATTCCGTTTGCCCAATTTCATCTTCGTCCCCTACAGCACGCCCTCTTGTCATCCTGGAACAAGAACCCATTCACGCTCGATCACCGGTGCCGGTTGTCCCCTCAGGTCAAACAGTCACTAAAGTGGTGGACGAACAGTTCCTCCCTGCTTCAGGGGAAACCTTTTCCCCTGGATCAATGGCTGGTGGTCACAACCGATGCGAGCTTTCTCGGCTGGGGAGCAGTTTTTCGTCACCACACGACCCAGGGGCAATGGTCGAAACAGGAGGCGTGCCTCCAGATCAACTTGTTGGAGATACGAGCAGTGCGTTTGGCGCTGCAACATTTCCAGCACCTTCTAGCGGGACGGCCTGTCCGGATTCAATCGGACAATACCACGGCGGTGGCTTACGTAAATCATCAAGGGGGTACGCGCAGCAAGGCAACCATGCGCGAGGTAGAACACGTACTTCGCTGGGCCGAGAGGAACCACTCGGTAATTTCAGCAGTCCACATACCGGGCGTGGAAAATTGGGAGGCGGACTTCCTCAGCCGGCAGGGGGTCGCGTCCGGGGAATGGTCTTTGCACCCCGAGGCCTTCCTGTAGATTTGCAAACGGTGGGGGACACCGGATGTGGATCTGATGGCCTCCAGGGTGAACGCCAAGGTGCCCATGTTTGTCGCTCGATTTCGGGACCCGCAAGCGATAGCAGTGGATGCGCTGGTTCTGCCATGGAACCAGTTTCGCCTTCCATACTTGTTTCCCCCGCTGCCGCTGCACCCGAGGGTTATCAAAAAGATCAAAACAGAAGGGGTTCCAGCGAGTCTGCTGGCTCCAGACTGGCCCCGCCGAACATGGTACGCAGATCTAGTGCAGCTGCTCGCTGACGTCCCTTGGCGACTGCCAGAGCGCCCAGATCTACTATCCCAGGGCCCGATCTTCCACCCGAACCCAGGGGCCCTGTGTTTGACGGCTTGGCCATTGAATCTTGGATTCTGACCCAGGCGGGGTTTGGGCGTGAGGTGGTCGCTACAATGGTTAGCGCCCGGAAGCCTACCTCAGCAAAAATTTACCATCACACTTGGAAGGTCTTCTTTGATTGGTGTCGAGATTGTGGGGTTGCTCCACTGATCTTTTCTATCCCCAACATCTTGGCTTTTCTTCAGTCAGGCCTAGACTCATGGTTGGCCCCGAGCTCCCTTAGGAGACAGATATCGGCCTTGTTGGTCCTCTTCCAGCGAAAAATCGCTGCCAATAGGCAGGGGAGGACGTACATCCAGTGGGTTTCACATTTGGTACCCCCCCCTATAGGGCGCCTCTAGACTCCTGGGACCTTAACCTGGTCTGGAGTGTCCTGCAAGAAGCTCCTTTTGAGCCATTACGGGAAATTTCTTTGTCGTACCTTTCCCGGAAGGTGGTATTCTTGGTAGCCATAACTTCCATTAGGCGAGTCTCAGAGTTGGCAGCCCTATCTTGTCGAGCACAGTTTCTCACTTTCTTCAAGGATAAGGTGGTTCTCAGACCAGCTCCCCCCTTTCTGCCAAAGGTTGTGTCCTCATTTCACATTAATGAGGACATTGTCCTGCCTTCATTTTGTCCAGCACCAGTACATCAGGTGGAAAGAGCGCTTCACACAGTAGACCTAGTGAGAGCACTCAGAAGGTATGTGTCGTGGACGGCGCCCTTTCGCCTGACAGGCATGCTGTTCGTGCTCCCCGAAAGGCGCAGGAAGGGACTCGCAGCCTCAAAGTCGACCATAGCCAGATGGATCCGTCTAACTATTCAAGAGGCCTACCGCATTAGAAGCACGCCGATTCCAGCAGGGATCA
Source organism: Dendrobates tinctorius (assembly GCF_039654945.1). Classification (NCBI taxonomy): domain Eukaryota; kingdom Metazoa; phylum Chordata; class Amphibia; order Anura; family Dendrobatidae; genus Dendrobates; species Dendrobates tinctorius. The sequence continues at coordinate 18,861,347 of NW_027361724.1, read as the reverse complement.
GAGTGCACTCTACTCGTGCAGTGGGCGCTTCGGCACCAGGCTTCGGCGGAGCAGGTATGCAAAGCAGCAACCTGGTCCAGCCTGCACACATTTTCTAAACATTACAAGGTGCATACCCAGGCTTCGTCAGATGCGAGCCTGGGTAGGAAAGATCTCCAAGCAGCAGTGGCGCACTTTTAGACAGGAGGTGCTTGTGGCTTGGATCGGTGAGTCAATCTCCCACCCAGGGACTGCTTTAGGGCGTCCCACAATACCTGTGTCCCCCAATGTGACGAAGAAGAAACATGGATTTTGTGAGTACTCACTGTAAAATACTTTTCTCCGAGACGCTCATTGGGGGACACAGCACTCACCCTGATGGCCAGTTGGCTCTTGTTTATTTAATTAATGTGTTTTCCTTTTAAGATTAGGGTGGTCCTTTTCCAGACTTATTGTATTCTGCATTAAGGATGTTTTGTTTCATGTTCTCCTACTGCTGTTGCACTAAACTGGTTTCCGCCCGTGACTGGGGCGAGGGTGTATGCGGCGGAGGAGCTAACCTTTTTCTCTTCTCAGTAGAATCCTATGCAGATTGCTTCCTTGCGATGGTAAACTAACCCTTTCTATGCCAGCAAAGGTCAAAACATTAAGATTTCCTCCATGTATATCCCTAATATGATTTATTAGGCGTGGAACCCCTTTGCCTGTACCAATAGAGTTGAAATGCTCCCTGAACCTTACATACATGGGACATATCGTTTTCCCTATTGTGGTGTAGTAACCACTGAGTCCGCTAGGGGGCGCTGTGTGGATGTCCCAGGAGAAAGGATGAATGGCAGAATACTGAATGGCCGTTATGTATCTCAAAGTGGGTGGCTTTGGGATGGAGACTTATGTGTTGATCAGCAGTGATACTGCTGAGGTGTTTCAATGTGTAAGGGGGAAGTCTCCAGGTAACTAGAGAGATGGGTGGACCTGGTTACCTACAAACCCCCCCAGGGGGTGTGTTTAAAGCACTATTGTAAAGAGTGTGTAAAGGCTTGAAGGACCTGTGATGAGGTCAGTCATGTGACCCGGTGGGCGTGGCTATGGACCATATAATGTGGCCAGGGTAGGTCACATGGGGGTGAATACTGGGACCTGGTTGGTCCAGTGTGGAAGGTCCCATCTGAGTGAGATGGGGCTGCCTTCTGCCAGCAAGTGAACGCTGTGTTAATGGCTGCACGTGCCTGGTAATTCCCTGGAGGGAATGGACGTCTGCCGCATGATGAAGAAGGAACCACGAGTGACCCTGATGTGGGTGAGATAACACTGAGGCTAGAAAGCCTGCGCATATATAACCCGTGTGACCACAGGGATTACAGAGCTGAACTCTGTCATGGACGCTATGCTGGTATATGAAGTTTATGTTGCTTCTGTGGGTTTATGCTGCTAAATAAACCACATGGACTATGATGTTGTATGGAAAACTTGTGCCGGATCTGATTTTGTGGCTGCTGAGCGAGTATCCCCTACTTGAATGACAGCGCTACCTCACATTATATAGAAAAATTTACAGGGACAAAAGATCACATACACTACATGAGTAGTTTTACAAGAAATGAAATCAAAGACGCAATGAGAGGAAATCCTAATGTCGATTTTTCTCCAACCACTGCTTTTTTCCCTCAGGTTGTTTTAGCTTTTAATACAATTGTTTTTATTCAATTTTTGTATAACAATAATTAGATATTATAATAATAAGAATCTTAGCTTTGTATGTTGTTATGAGGGATTTTTGTCGGGAGGAGCTTGCCTCACCTTGGGTATTTGATCTCCCGTCATTTCCCCTAATTCATGTGACCCGTAGAAGCGTGTTTGTCTGCGAAACATCCGTCGTCATTTTTTGCACCCCTGTTCCCATTCTCCCGTTGAAGATTCTTCAATAAAGTTTCATATCCTGACCGGTGAGTGCCTTCTATTTTTCTTCTTATGGTAATATATTAAACACCTTCTTCGCCACGGTATTCGCGGTGGAAAATGAAATGCTAGGTGAAATACCGAGAGACAAAGAAAACCCTATATTAAAGGTCACCAATCTAAACCAAGAAGAGGTGCAAATCCGGCTAAATAAGAGTAAAATGGATAAATCTCCAGGTCCGGATGGCATACACCCACGAGTACTAAGAGAACGAAGTAATATAATAGACAAGCCATTATTTCTTATATTTAGGGACTCTATAGAGACGGGGTCTGTTCCACAGAACTGGCGCATAGCTGCAATGGTTTCTACAATACGCATCTATTTCAAGTCTTGAATCTGCAGATTAACTCTGTCAAGGGCTAGACTACATTTCTGGTGTAACTTTTGAAGAATTTCCTGGGTGGGCATTGCCATGCCCCATTCCACCCATGTTCTGCACACTTTTGCAAACCTCACCAGGACTGACTTGAAAACGCCAGAAATCTGGTGAAAGCACTTAGATGACTTGTGCCCTTTGTGTCATGAGTAGTACTATTAAACTGGGATGTTATAATGAGTGATTTGATATTGTATTGAGTGATTATTCGGTCGTCCATGACAGCACCACCTGAGTGAGAGAGGGGATCCACCCCTTAGGAACAGGAAACCTACAGATACAAAAGGGTGGCACCTCTCCCACGCATCAGTTGGTTTCCTGTTCCTAGAGGACAGGACTCTCTACAGATCGTCCGTCATGGAGTCGTCGTTGAGTACCCAGGCCGGCTGACCGACTCAGATAGCGAGGGGGTCTCCTACCTCGGTCAGTGCGGGGTCCCTGGAGGCGCCACGGTGGGGCCGGGTAGGTCACCACAGCAGTGGACGGAGCAGGTGGAGCAGGGGTCCGGTGGATGCCGTCTCCAAAAAACGCCAGCACCTGGTATGTATGCCCCGGTCCTGCTGCGCTTCCCCAGGCCCGGTCCTCCCGGTCAGTGCTGGCCCCTGGCGGGCTCATGGCGGCGTGCGCAGAGGGGCAGTGGGGCATTCCGGCCAGGAGGCGCTGCGCGGCTCCTTCGCGCGCGCTCCCGCAGGGCTCTGATGAGCGGCGGAAGTGACGCGGCGGAAGGGGCGGAGCGATAGCGCCAATACCGGAAGTCGGGTGCCGGCCGGCCTCCGGCGCGCGCCGCGGGTGCATGCCCGTCCGGGGGTCGCGCGGCGACCCGGGTAAGGCGAGGGGGGCCGGAGCATGGGGGAGGGAGTGCGGAAAGCCGGGTGGGTGGTGCTATGGCAGGATACCTGCTGACCCGGACACCAGGAGGCCATATAAGGCAGATGGGGATGCCGCTGGGGTGCTTCTGAAGGCCCCAGCAATGGATACAACGGAAGCCCCCTTGGACCAGCAGGACGAGGCGCAGGAGCGCCCGCAAAAACAGGCCACGACAAAACCGCTTGCGAGTGGCCAGCAGAAAAAACAGAGACGAACTAGCGACCAGAGCCGCGAAAGTTCCTCCAGAAAGGACCCCCCTGCCTCCCTCCGTGATCCGGTACCTGCTTCATCTGCATGGGTAAGAGATCTCCGTGAATGTACCCTGATGCAGTGTTCCCTTATGTTTTTTTTCAGGGGAAGAAGGCTACGGGAAAACAGAAGCACAGGGAATGTGCCCTCTGTAGTTCCCCCCTACCAGATGGCCACCCTAAAAAATTATGCCAACCATGCATTCGGCAAACGGTAGGGGTTATTAAAGACAGGGAGTCCAGGGGTAGATTGTCAGGCCCTTATACTCTCCCCCGTTTATGCAGGTAGCGGAAGAGACACCTGACTTCACTTCGAACCTGAGAGAGATGATCAGGGCAGAAATGAAAGTCTTACCTCAAAGAGAACCTTCTAGGAGAAGAGAGGCTAGTGGTTCAGGCTCGGAGACCTCAGTCGCCCCTGGGAAAGGCGATAATTCCTCGGACTCCTCGGCCTCCTCGTCGTCTTCCTCGGATGAAGACTCTAGCCGGTTCTGCTTCCCCTTAGACCAGATGGACAGATTAGTGAAAGCAATACGGTCCACCATGGGGGTAGCGGACAAAAAACGGGAACTCTCAGCACAGGACATAATGTTCGGGGGTCTAGACCCCAAAAAACGCAGAGCTTTTCCATTAAACGATAAGGTTCAGAACCTAATTGACAGAGAATGGAAGAGACCGGAAAAAAGGGGCTCCATGCCATCAGCCTTTAAGCGGAGATACCCCTTTGATAACCCGGTAGAAAACAGATGGGATAAAGCCCCGAAACTAGACGCAGCAGTAGCCAAAGCATCTAAAAAATCTGCCATACCATTTGACGATATGGCCTTGAAAGATCCGCTAGATAAAAAAGTGGATTCTTTTCTTAAAGGGACATGGGAGATGTCAGCAGGCGCGTTAAGACCAGCGGTAGCTGCCACCTGTACAGCCAGATCGATGATGGTCTGGCTAGATCAGCTGGATTCCGAGCTAAAAGACGGAGCTTCAAGATCATCTATTCGGAAAAGTTTGACGATCATTCAGAATGCCGCGGCGTTTTTAGCCGATGCTTCTGCAGACTCTGCAAGAATGGCGGCTAAAGCCGCGGGTCTATCTAATGCAGCGCGAAGAGCGCTCTGGTTAAAATGTTGGCCAGGAGATATTCAAGCCCGGTCCCTTCTCTGTTCCATTCCCTGCGAGGGGGAGTACCTATTCGGCCCTGTCTTGGACGAATTGTTAGAGAAAGCTGGAGATGACAAAAAGAAATTTCCCAGTCTCCCGAACCCCTCGTACAGACGTCCTTTTACCAGAAAAGGTTTTTTCCGGAGAAGGCCGTCCAGAGATCAGGGCAGATGGGAGGAGAAAAAAAGGAAAGGTACAGGATTCATGTTTGGAGGGGGGCGCCAGGAAGGTCCAGCTCGAGATACGAAAAAGCCGCCCCAATGACTAGTTACCCCGGTAGGAGGGAGACTAGCTGCCTTCTACCCATCCTGGTCTCTGATCTCTAATAGCAGCTGGATATTGGGGATAATAGCCGTGGGACTACGACTAGAGTTTTCTAGGGTTCCCCTTGATCAATTTAAAATCACCCCACTCAGGTCGTCTGCTTCAGAACAAGCTGCCCTGGAGGCCGAGGTTCATGACCTGTGCGCCAAAAAAGTCCTGATAGAGGTTCCAGAGGGAGAATGGGGGAAGGGATTCTACTCCCCTCTGTTCCTGGTCCACAAACCAGACAGCTCCTTTAGGACAATAATAAACCTTAAGGCCCTCAACAAGTTTTTGGTCATACGTCCTTTTAAAATGGAAACAATTAAATCTGCAATAAAATTGCTGTTCCAAAACTGCTTTATGGTGGTGTTAGATCTGAAAGACGCATACTACCATATACCCATCCATGCAGGCCATCAGCGGTTTCTCAGAGTGGCGGTTCAGTTGGATGGGTCAATTCGACATTTCCAATATGTGGCCCTCCCTTTTGGAGTGGCAGTCGCTCCCCGAGTGTTTACTAAAGTAATAGCGGAGGTCATGGCCCATCTATGTGAATCGAACATTCTGGTGATCCCCTACCTGGACGATTTTCTTATTGTAGGTAAAACGGCGAATCATTGTTTACAACAGCTACAAAAGGCAATGTCCGCCCTAGAACGGTTAGGATGGTTGCTGAACGTCAAAAAGTCTCGGTTGCAACCAATGAAAGTCCAACAATTCTTGGGCCTAACCCTGGATTCTGAAAAACAGGAATGCCGTCTGCCTCCGGAGAAGCTTGTTCGCCTCCATTATCAGATCCTGAACGCCTCCAATAACCCCACCATGTCCCTCAGGAAAGCCATGTCCCTTCTAGGCTCTCTTTCGGCCTGTATCCCGGCAGTCCAGTGGGCCCAGTTTCATGCAAGGAAACTACAGAGCGAGGTCTTATTACATCAAAAGGTCCTTGGGGGTTACTTGGAGGGTCAGCTAACCTTGTCCCGTAACACAAGGGAGTCCCTAGAGTGGTGGTTAGACAAGGATAACTTGTCTAAAGGGGTGCCCTGGGAGTATAACGTAACCCGCATAGTCACCACGGATGCTAGTCCTTACGGTTGGGGAGCTCATATGGGTGAAATATTAGTCCAGGACCAATGGCAACATGATCAGTTAGGAATGTCATCTAACCTAAAAGAATTGACAGCAGTAGAACAGGCGGCTAAAAAGCTCCTTGTGTATCTACAGGGCCATCACGTGCGGGTGTTCTCCGACAATCAGGTCGCCGTGGCATATATCAATCACCAAGGCGGGACCCGTTCCAGACCCCTGATGATTGTAGCAGAGCGGTTGTTCCATCTAGCAGAACAACACTTTCTATCTTTAACAGCGTTGCATATAAAAGGAAGAGACAACATCACGGCAGACTTTTTAAGCCGCAATCAGCTAAAGCAAGGGGAATGGTCCCTAAACTCCTCCATATTCAATCTGATTGTTCAAAAGTGGGGATATCCAGAGGTAGACCTCTTCGCCACCAGAGACAACAGGCAATTGAAACAATTCTGCTCCCTAAATCCCAGAGAGAATCCTCTGGCGGTAGATGCCTTCCTGATAAAGTGGGACTTCAAACTAGCCTACGCCTTCCCTCCCCTATCTCTTCTACCCCTGGTGATGAGGAAAATCAGGAAAGACAGAGCGAGGGTTATAGTCATCGCTCCATTTTGGCCCAGGAGAGCATGGTTCTCATGCCTCAGGACCATGTCGGTGTCCGATCCTTGGGTTCTGCCGGACATCCCGGATCTCCTGTCCCAGGGCCCAGTCTTCCATCCTCAGGTGGCTGGCCTTCATCTGACGGCGTGGAGTTTGAACGGTCATTATTAGAAGAGAAGGGCTTCTCCGCAGACCTAATTAACACCCTACTTAAGAGTAGAAAAATCATTACCACAAAAATTTATGTCAGAATTTGGAAGAAATTCCTTCAAAACTCAGGAGTAGTCGCTGGGGATTCAGCGCCTATAATGCAGATATTAGAGTTCCTACAAAAAGGTCTGGACATGGGGCTCTCTACCAGTACCCTTAAAGTTCAAGTGTCAGCCTTGGGGGCTCTGTTTAGCTGTAACATCGCTGGTAATTATTGGGTAAGCAGGTTCATTAAGGCGGCAGGTAGATCCAGGCCAATAATGAAGGATAGGTTCATGCCGTGGGACTTGAACCTAGTCCTCACTGCTATGACAGAGACCCCATTCGAACCTATCTCGTCGGCTTCCCTAAAAAACCTGTCCCTCAAGGTAGCCTTCCTGGTAGCTCTAACATCAGCCCGCAGAATAAGCGATATCCAGGCTTTATCTAGGTGTCCTCCTTATTTACAGTTCAAAGAGGATAGGGTAATACTTAGACCTGACCCAGCGTACTTGCCGAAGGTAGTGTCTAGTTTCCATAGGACACAGGAAATAGTTCTTCCATCCTTCCTCCCTAATCCAACTAACGAGAAGGAAAAGAAACTACACACCCTGGATGTCAGGAGAGGCCTCATAGAATATCTGACAGTCACCGATCCCTGGAAGAAAGATAATGCCCTATTTATCTCTCATCAAGGCCCCAGGAAAGGTTGTAGAGCATCAAAAAATACACTAGCCAGATGGATTAGAGAGGCGATTTCAATAGCATACACCTCAAAGGGCAGGTCACCACCCGGGAAGCTGAGGGCGCATTCCACCAGAGCCATGGCAACCTCATGGGCCGAAAGATCAGAAGTCTCCATTGACCAGATTTGTAAGGCGGCTACTTGGTCCTCTCCGAGCACCTTTTATAGTCATTATAGGCTAGACCTGGGTGCTTCCACAGACCTCTCTTTTGGTATAAGGGTGCTGCAGGCTGTAGTCCCTCCCTAAAGCTGATATTACTCTCTGTAAATCTCTCAGGTGGTGCTGTCATGGACGACCGAATAAAGTCTTAGTTACTCACCGGTTAACGGTATTTTTCGGAGTCCATGACAGCACCCGTATATTCCCTCCCTTATAGTTTGATTGGGGTGTGCACGTCTATTTCTTGTATATGCTCACTGGTGGTAAAAGTTTATAATTGTAAAGAATACTGTACATAAATCATGCATTAACCTTGGAAGTCCTCTTGTGCTCTGTAATCCAACTGATGCGTGGGAGAGGTGCCACCCTTTTGTATCTGTAGGTTTCCTGTTCCTAAGGGGTGGATCCCCTCTCTTACTCAGGTGGTGCTGTCATGGACTCCGAAAAATACCGTTAACCGGTGAGTAACTAAGACTTTCACTGCTAAAATTTAAGAAGGGACTGGATGCCTTTCTTAAAAAGTATAATGTTACAGGGTTTATATACTAGATTCCTTGATAGGGCGTTGATCCAGGGAACTAGCCTGATTGCCATATGTGGAGTCGGGAAGGAATTTCTTTCCCCAATGTGGAGCTTAGTGTTTGCCGTATGTTTTTTTTTCCTTCCTCTGAATCAACTTGTTAGGCTATGGGTTGAACTAGATGGACTTAAAGTCTCCTTTCAACCTTAAGGCTATGTGCACACGTGCTGATTTTTTGTGGAATTTTCTGCAGCAATTCCGCAACTTCTGCCACAGGAAATCTGCATGCTGATTGACAGGTTGGTCACACTCGTCAAACATAGTGTTTGACGAGTGTGACCAAATTTTTTACTATTGAGGCTGCCTATGCAGTAAAAGATATTTTGTTAAAAATAATAAAAAAAAATAAAAAATCGGGATATTCTCACCTTCCAGCATCCGCCGCAGCCTTCCCGATCCTCGCGATGCTCCCGGTCCCAGCGATGCCTTGCGACAATGACTCCATATGATGTAGTGGTCTCGCGTGACCGCTACGTCATCACTGGTCATTGTCGCAAGGCATCACTGGGAACGGGAGCTGCCGGGAGCATCGCTGATACCTGGGAACTCTGCGGGGGACGCCGGAAGGTGAGAATATCTCGATTTTTTTATTTTAATTCTTTTTTTTTTTACCAGTGATATGGTACCCAGGGCCTGGAGGACAGTCTCCTCTCCTCCAGACTCTGGGTACCATCCCCACATTTTCTGCAAAAAGAATGATCCTGCTGCGTATTTTTCCGCAATGCGATTTAGCAGCGGAAAAATACGCAGCATTAGCACAGCATGTGCGGAATGCCATTGACTTCAATGGCTTGCTTATTTTATGCGTTTTCACGCGAAAAAACTTGGCAAAAGCGCATAAAATATGCGGGACTTCCGGACGTGTGCACACAGCCTAAATACTATGTTACTGTGTTACTATGTAACATTATTTTGTAATATAACTTAATAAATTTAATATTACAGGTTATGGTGACTAGATCCACTGAACTAGTCTGATTGCTCAAAGGAGTTGAGAAGGAATTTTTCCCCTACTATGGAGCTATCAATGTCTGCCCGATGGGTTTTTAGCCTTCCTCTGGATCAACAAAGTAGGCTATAGTTTGGGATTGATGGACTTACCGTAATTCTACCTTCAACCGTAAAACTATGAATATTTTGTGTCTTACTATTAAACAGTGTGGAAATGCATGCAAATATTAAAGAGAAAGCTGGATTGATTGCAAATTTATGCATGAAAACAATGCAATAATCACAAGAAATAGCAATCTCCAGACATGACCAAACTGTAAGTACTGTACTGAGGTTGAGATTTTAACCCCTTCATGACCCAGCCTATTTTGACCTTAATGACTTGGCCATTTTTTGCAAATCTGACCAGTGTCCCTTTATGAGATAATAACCCAGGAACGCTTCAATGCATCCTAGCGATTCTGAGACTGTTTTTTCGTGACATATTGGGCTTCATGTTAGCGGTAAATTTAGGTCGATAATTTTTGCGTTTATTTGTAAAAAAAAATAGAAATTTGGCGAAAATTTTGAAAATTTCGCAATTTTCAAATTTTGAATTTTTATTGTTAAACCAGAGAGTTATGTGACACAAAATAGTTAATAAATAACATTTTCCACATGTCTACTTTACATCAGCACAATTTTGGAAACAAAATTTTTTTTGTTAGGAAGTTATAAGGGTTAAAAGTTGACCAGCGTTTTCTCATTTTTACAACAAGATTTACAAAACCATTTTTTTTAAGGACCACCTCACATTTGAAGTCACTTTGAGGGGTCTATATGGCAGAAAATACCCAAAATTGACACCATTCTAAAAACTGCACCCCTTCAAGCTACTCAAAACTACATTCAAGAAGATTATTAACCCTTCAGGTGCTTCACAGGAACTATAGCAATGTGGACGGAAAAAATGGACATTTTAATTTTTCCAACAAAAATTTTATATTAGCATCAATTTTTTCATTTTCACATGGGTAACAGGATAAAATGGATCCTATAATTTATTGGGCAAATTCTCCTGAGTACACCGATACCTCGTATGTGGTCATAATCCACTGTTTGGGTGCACGGCAGGGCCCGGAAGGGAAGGAGCGCCATTTGACTTTTTGAATGGAAAGTTAGCTCCAATCGTTAGCGGACACCATGTCGCGTTTGGAGAGCCCCTGTGTGTCTAAACATTGGAGCTCCCCCACAAGTGACCCCATTTTGGAGACTAGACCCCCTCAAAAATGATTTTTTAGCCCGCTATATTTTATTTTCACAAGGCTAACAGGAGAAATTGGACCACAAAAGTTGTTGTGCAATTTGTCCTGAGTACACCGATACCCCATATGTGGGGGGAACCACTGTTTGGGCGCATGGGAGATCAGAAGGGAAGGAGCGCCATTTTAGATTGCAGAATTTGATGGAATGTTGCGTTTGCAAAGCCCCTGATGTGCCTAAACAGTAGAAACCCCCCACAAGTGACCCAATTTTGGAAACTAGAATCCCCATGGAGCTTATCTAGATGTGTAGTGAGCACTTGGAACCCCCAAGTGCTTCACAGAAGTTTATAAACGCAGAGCCATGAAAATAAAAAATATTTTTTTTTCCTCAAAAAATGATTTTTAGCCCACAATTTTTTATTTTCACAAGGGTAATGGGAGAAAATCGACCCCAAAAAGTTATCCAGTTTGTCCTGAGTATGCTGGTACAGTAAATGTGGGGGGGAACCACTGTTTGGGCACACGTCGGGGCTCGGACGGGAAGTAGTGATGTTTTGAAATGCCGTCTTGATGGAATGGCCTGCGGGTGTCATGTTACTTTTTCAGAGCCCCTGATGTGCCCAAACAGTGGAAACCCCCCACAAGTGACCCCCATTTTGGAAGCTAGACCACCCAAGGAACTTATCTAGATGTGTGGTGAGCACTTTGAACCCCCAAGTGCTTCAAAGAAGTTTATAACACAGAGCTGTGAAAATAAAAATTATTTTTTTTCCCACAAAAATAATTTTTTAGCCCCCAATTTTTTATTTTCCCAAGGGTAACAAGAGAAATTAGACGCCCAAAGTTGTTGTGCAATTTTTCCTGAGTAGACTGATACCCTATATGTGGGGGTAAACCACTGTTTGGGCATAAGTCAGGGCTCAGAATGGAGGGAGCACTGATTGACTTTTTGAACACAAAATTGGCTGGAATAAATGGAGGCACCATGTCGGGTTTGAAGACCCCGTGATGTGCCTAAACAGTTGAAACCCCTCAATTCTAACACCAATCCTAACCCCAACACACCCTTAACCCTAATACCAACCCTAATCATAACCCTAACCACAATCCTAACCCCAACACACCCCTAACCCTAATACCAACTCTAACCCTAATCCCAACCCCATCCCACCCCTAACCCTAATCTTAACCCTAATTACAACCCTAACCATAATTCCAACCTTAACCCTATTTCTAACCTTAACCCTAATTCCAACCCTAACCCTAATTCCAACCCTAACCCTAATTCCCACCCTAACCCTAATTCCAACCCTAACCCTATTTCTTACCCTAACCCTAATTTCAACCCTAACCCTAATTCTAACCCTAATGGAAAAATAAAAATATTTTCTTTATTTTATTGTTTGTGCCTGCCTATGGGGGTGAAAAGTTGGGTGGTGATTTTACTTTTTTTTAATTTGATCACTGTGAGAGTTTATCACAGTGATCAAAATAAATGAATAAATCTGTTGCTTTGCAGATTCTGGCGGGCGCACTGCGCATGCGCCCGCCATTTTCCAAGATGGCGACGCCCATAATCCGTGACGGCGGGACACCAGGATGGCCAGGCAGACATCAGAGGCACTGTGGAGGGTGAGGGGAGGTGATTGGAAGGCAGTGGGGAGCGGAGGGAGGGGGAGCAGATGATGGTGGCGGCGGCCGATCGGCGCCTTCAGTCGGTGGGAGGGGTCTGATCATTGTTCCAAGCCATGGCCGATGCTATTGCAGCATTGGCCATGGCTGGATTGTAATATTTCACCAAATTTCTTTGGTGAAATATTACAAATCGCTCTGATTGGCTGTTAAAAGTGAAATAGCCAATCAGAGCGATCGTAGGCACGTGGGGGCTAAGCCACCCCCCCCTGGGGTGAACTGCAAAGGGTCCTCTGTGTGCGGGTTGGGTGACCTTTCAGTGACCCCAGTCACCCGACCCGCAGGGGGCAATCAATTCATGACACCACATAGGTGTCATGGGTCGGATTTGCACCGACTTTCATGACGCCTACATGGCGTCAAAGGTCGGGAAGGGGTTAAGCAAAAGTTTATGTAAGGTAAGGTCACCTTTTACATTTGTCACTGTACAACATCAGAACCGAGCACCACTGAATACATTGCAATGTCAGCAACCAACTACTAGTACTCAGTAATTCAGGAGCCAAACAATATAGGCACAACTCCACCTATTGATTTATCACTATTTGGCTACCAATAATGAAACATGGCTCCAAAAAATGGTGCTCTCAATTTAAAATAATATTTTATTGAATAACAATTAAAACACATATACAGAGAGGTGTATATCCAATAATAAGAGGACCACCATAAAAACAAGAGACAAGAAAACGAATAAATGGCCAAAAAATGTTTGTGATAGTATAAAATATAAATTTTATTAGTATACCAGGACTTAAAATGGTGTAAGATCAAAGAGTTACATAATTAACAATTGACAATATCAAGCAGTATGCCATATAACAAAAGGAAAAGAAAAATGGGGCACAACTCAGTAGTATAAAATTAGGTGTGGATATCTATGAATGTACAGGGATATACTGTAAAAAAAAATTATAATTTATAATAAATATTGTAATGTGAAAAAATTGAAAACAAAGTGTTAAAAAAGTATAAAACTACAGTGTGTGAAATACACATATTATAATTGTGCTAAAAATGCACAATGAGAATAATAATAACACCCAGAGTAAAGTGCAAAATATGTGCAAAAAAAATATTTTGCTGACTGCAAATTTGAACACAAAAACTGATAGTGTGGTGTAATAACCAAAAAGAACCACCAAGTGGCAGTATATCCACAAAAAGAAAGCCTCAGCACATCTATCTTTGTAAAACTAAGAACTATCTTTGTAAACTAAGTATGGTAGTAATACTATATATAAGCATAGTGCCAGTTTTAATATATCCACATCTTTATATTAGGACCAGGGCTAAAAATGAAAGCAGGTAGGTATTATAATATGCTGTTAACTATAAGTAACTCACAATATGATGTCAGCAACTCCTGGTCTCCTGAGGCGCCCTCCCCAACATCCTCATCAGGGGCTTCTCTTTTTGTGGATATACTGCCACTTGGTGGTGCTTTTTGGTTATTACACCCCATTTTTCTTTTCCTTTTTTTATATGGCATACAGCTTGATATTGTCAATTGTTAATTATGTATCTCTTTGATCTTACACCATTTTAAATCCTGATATACTAATAAAATTTATATTTTACACTATCAAAAAAATTTTTGGACTTTTAGTCGGTTTCTTGTCTCTTGTTTTTATGGTGGTTCTCTTTCCAATGTCCAATATTAGTACAGTCTAATTCATTCAGTAGTGCTCAATTTACGTGGTTTTCTTACCCATGGCTTACTTTGATTCACATTGTTGACAGAATTATAATTTTTTGCACTCTGAATTTGGGTCCCCCACTCTTGTTACCCAATAATAAGAGGGACTAGAAAAAACCCTGGGATATCCTCCAAAAAAGGTCCATAAATATGATATGCAGCCCTATTAATAATATAAACTTATTATGCAGTGCAAAACATCTATATACATAATTGCCTTAAATTGCCTGTCATCCACTTCCATCTGGATGTCCCCGAATCCCACAATCCACTGCGCTGTACCGGAAGTACACCGACCGCCATTTTGGTACACCCAAGTGATGCCGCTCGGATCCAGGCCACCGATACGATCCCAAACGCCGCTGTGATCCCAGCCACCACTGCGATCCCGACCGCCGCTCGGATCCCAGTTGCCGCTTGGATTCAGGCTGCTGCGATCCCAACCGCCGCTGGGATCCTGGCTGCTGCTTGGATCACAGCCGCCGCTCGGATACAGGTCACCACTGCGATCCCGACCGCCGCAGGGATCCCAGCTGCCGCTCGGTTCCAGGACGCCGCTGCGATCCCGACCGCCGCTGCGATCCCGACCGCCGCTGCGATCCCGACCACCGCTGGGATCCCGGCCGCCACTGGGATCCCAGCCTCTGCTCGGATCCAGGCCGCCACTGCGATCACGAGGCTGTGAAAGGGGTATAACGAGAGGGGTGTAATGAATGGGGTGTAATGAGAGGGTGTAATGAGGGGGGAGTAATGAGAGGGATGCCGCCACCAGGACCCACCGCCTGACTACACGCGCCGGATCCCGCCGCTGCCTGCCCACACACCTCCGTGCAGTCACAGTGGGCAGGAAAGACCGCAGCTTGAAGCCTGTGCTGGAGATTGGGTGCGGCCACACTCTGGTGGCGCCGCACACTATCTCCAGCACAGGCCGCAAAACACCGTCTTTCCTGCCGGTTGTGACTGCACGGAAGTGGGTGGGCTGCCACCCCCAGCGCCACAAAGCTGCCCCCATCGTGATGTTACTGCCCTCCTGATGCGATAGCATCGGGCACACATCTAGTATAAATATAAATAATCAATGTATTTTGATGTAACCTAAGTAAATACGATAATAGCAGAGATACCAATGATAGGGTATGTACAAACAGACACATCGGACCTGTTCACATATAAAGGACCGCTATAAAAGCATGTCAAACAACAAAGTGCAGGGCTTTCCAGCATCTAATAACCCCTACTGTGAACCGCTATTAATGCCAAGGCTCAGCACCAAATGATCACCGCTAGTGAAGTAAATGGGCACTCATACCTAATATGGACACATGGAATCCCCCAGGAATCCCTCTGCCCTGATGCGCATTTCGCTGCACCTTCTTCGGGAGGCATAACCCTTAGCTTAAAGGGTTTTCCCATGAACAGTCGCACCCCTTTCTACTAAGTACTTGCTGCCTTCTATGGCAACACAGCGGGTACCATCTTTGAAACAGTGAATGCAGTCAGCCTGCACAAAAATTGAACGCAGAGACCACAGTCAGCCATCTAACCAGCACTTTTGTGTGGTTCCATCTTTGAATCAGGGAAGACAACCAGTGCTTAAGAATCCAAGATGGACTGCTCCCTATGCTGAGGTCTGGCACAGCTCTTAGCCCTACTACCCAGGGACAGTTCTCTTTGCCCTACTACCCAAACACAGTTCTCTTAGCGCTTATATTTGAACCCTTGGTCCTGTGTTCTGTGGTTGGTGTCTTTTTGCTGAGCCACAGCAGATTCACCTTTTTGTTGGTGGTTTTTGTTCTGTTCTATTTTTTCCTGTCTGTTTTGGGCCACAGGTGTTTTTCATTTACTCTGTTTTCCCTATCACCTTTCGGGTGCAGCTTTGCATTCCTTCCCTGCTGATGTTTCCTGCTGTTGATAGTCTTTGTTGGATTCATTCACTTTACTGTAGTTTGTGTTGGTTGGAGTTGTCCGATAGCGTGCACTGAGTGGTGAGCGCGTTATTCCAGACCCGGTGCCTGTGGCCGTGTGCACTACTCAGCAACAAGTGATCTGAAGTGAGCGCTTTCTCATCACCTGCTGCTGTCGGCTTCTACTGATCTAATTTCGCTGACTGCTCTCTCAGCTGTGGGGTGCTCGATGAGATTACTAGAAGCCGCCAGCAGCAGGTGACGAGAAAGCGCTCACTTTACATCACTCATTGCTGAACACTGCAGACATCCCGCCGGCACCATGTATGGAATAACGCACGTACAGCAAAGCCGGCTCAATCACAGACTGTGAGACTGCACATACAGCACGGGAACGTCTATAATGGAGGTGATATTTGGAGGGATTGATGTCACCGGAAGGGGAGGGGCCTCCTTCAGTCCAGTGAAGACCAGATAGCCAGAAGCAGTGCTGTGCTCAGGCTGCTGGAGAGAAGTGATAGGCAGTCCGGCTCTTTTTGGTGATCTGGCCCTCATGGCTCTGCTCACCAAAAAGAGCCAGCTCTTTTTGGATCGTAAATGGATGCCTATTAAATATGTGCTCACCACAGGTTAACCCATATTGAAGGTGACGTGAATATGACTGAAACTCCGCTCACCAGTGGTCAAACCCACGCCCATATGCAGCCAACCAATTAAATTAATGAATAGATGGGTTTTGTTTCAGGTGGGCGGGGTTACTTCTGCCGAACTTGGGAATTATATGCCCAGTGAGAGCCATTAAGAGAATTCAGTGGCTCTCACTAGAGTGTCGGCTTCACCACCGGGATATAAATATTACATTCCTCCATTCTATTCATTACAGCAGTCGGGTAGGCTATCTTTATTTTGTTTTCGTCTTTACATGTCCTATTTTTTTTCTTTTTCCCTTTATTTCTGATTGGTTTACATGTTTTGCATTTTTTGCCTGAACTATTTTTGTCCCTAGACTGATATAAGGTTGCTGTTATAGGTTATTTTACTGGGATATTCTAATATGTCTATATATTGGACCCATTTGGGCCATAGTAGTCAAATATATTGTGTATCTTTTTTCCTTTTTGTTAGTACACTGATGAAGGTCGAGTTAGAACGAAACGTCTGTGCTTTGTACTACTGACTGTTTATTAAGTCTTCCTATTATTCATCAAACAAGTTGAGTGCCAGGTTTTGTTTATATATACCGGCTTCACCACCAGACATGGAATATGGCATGGGACAGAATGACGGACAGTTGAGGGATAGTTATTTTTTATTTTTGTTTTATTACAGGAGACGAGAGATTCAGTGGAATGGGTGATGACGTGAGTATGGTTTAATTTAGAACCATTAAAGGAGTCTGTGTCATTCTTTCAATTAAAGGACTTTATTCTTGCTTTGTCTTTATTTACCATTTACAGTAACTATAGGATTAGTAATGGATAGGTGTCTTATAGACGCCTCTCCATTACTAAGCCGTGGGCTTGATGTCATCTGACAATACAAAGTTGGCATCAACTGCACAAATATGAGCCCCGCTTACCCCTGCTACAGGGCAAGTGGGAAGAGGCGGGCAAAGCATCAGAATTGGCGATAGGAAGCAGGGTTTGTCGCGCTGTCATGCACATGACAGCATGGCAAACACTGGATGTTCGGACCCCCATTCTAGTGACTGGTCTGTATGTATCCTGTGTCTAGTGTGTGACTGGTCTGTATGTATCCTTGTCTAGTGTGTGACTGGTCTGTATGTATCCTGTGTCTAGTGTGTGACTGGTCTGTATGTATCCTGTGTCTAGTGTGTGACTGGTCTGTATGTATCCTGTGTCTAGTGTGTGACTGGTCTGTATGTATCCTGTGTCTAGTGTGTGACTGGTCTGTGTGTATCCTGTGTCTAGTGTGTGACTGGTCTGTATGTATCCTGTGTCTAGTGTGTGACTGGTCTGTATGTATCCTGTGTCTAGTGTGTGACTGGTCTGTATGTATCCTGTGTCTAGTGCGTGACTGGTCTGTGTGTATCCTGTGTCTAGTGTGTGACTGGTCTGTATGTATCCTGTGTCTAGTGTGTGACTGGTCTGTGTGTATCCTGTGTCTAGTGTGTGACTGGTCTGTGTGTATCCTGTGTCTAGTGTGTGACTGGTCTGTGTGTATCCTGTGTCTAGTGTGTGACTGGTCTGTGTGTATCCTGTGTCTAGTGTGTGACTGGTCTGTATGTATCCTGTGTCTAGTGTGTGACTGGTCTGTATGTATCCTGTGTCTAGTGTGTGACTGGTCTGTGTGTATCCTGTGTCTAGTGTGTGACTGGTCTGTGTGTATCCTGTGTCTAGTGTGTGACTGGTCTGTGTGTATCATGTGTCTAGTGTGTGACTGGTCTGTGTGTATCCTGTGTCTAGTGTGTGACTGGTCTGTGTGTATCCTGTGTCTAGTGTGTGACTGGTCTGTATGTATCCTGTGTCTAGTGCGTGACTGGTCTGTATGTATCCTGTGTCTAGTGCGTGACTGGTCTGTGTGTATCCTGTGTCTAGTGCGTGACTGGTCTGTATGTATCCTGTGTCTAGTATGTGACTGGTCTGTGTGTATCCTGTGTCTAGTGTGTGACTGGTCTGTATGTATCCTGTGTCTATTGTGTGACTGGTCTGTATGTATCCTGTGTCTAGTGTGTGTATGTGGCACGTGTCTAATACAATCTTTCTGTGCTTATAGAATGTCATTGTTCTCGGCAGCACTAGTGTGTGACTGGTCTGTGTGTATCCTGTGTCTAGTGTGTGACTGGTCTGTATGTATCATGTGTCTAGTGTGTGACTGGTCTGTATGTATCCTGTGTCTAGTGTGTGACTGGTCTGTGTGTATCCTGTGTCTAGTGTGTGACTGGTCTGTATGTATCCTGTGTCTAGTGCGTGACTGGTCTGTATGTATCCTGTGTCTAGTGTGTGACTGGTCTGTATGTATCCTGTGTCTAGTGTGTGACTGGTCTGTATGTATCCTGTGTCTAGTGTGTGACTGGTCTGTGTGTATCCTGTGTCTAGTGTGTGACTGGTCTGTGTGTATCCTGTGTCTAGTGTGTGACTGGTCTGTATGTATCCTGTGTCTAGTGCGTGACTGGTCTGTGTGTATCCTGTGTCTAGTGTGTGACTGGTCTGTGTGTATCCTGTGTCTAGTGTGTGACTGGTCTGTATGTATCCTGTCTCTAGTGTGTGACTGGTCTGTATGTATCCTGTGTCTAGTGTGTGACTGGTCTGTATGTATCCTGTGTCTAGTGCGTGACCGGTCTGTATGTATCCTGTGTCTAGTGTGTGACCGGTCTGTGTGTATCCTGTGTCTAGTGTGTGACTGGTCTGTATGTGTCCTGTGTCTAGTGCGTGACTGGTCTGTATGTATCCTGTGTCTAGTGTGTGACCGGTCTGTGTGTATCCTGTGTCTAGTGTGTGACTGGTCTGTATGTATCCTGTGTCTAGTGCGTGACCGGTCTGTATGTATCCTGTGTCTAGTGCGTGACTGGTCTCTGTGTATCCTGTGTCTAGTGCGTGACTGGTCTGTGTGTATCCTGTGTCTAGTGCGTGACTGGTCTGTGTGTATCCTGTGTCTAGTGCGTGACTGGTCTGTATGTATCCTGTGTCTAGTGCGTGACCGGTCTGTATGTATCCTGTGTCTAGTGTGTGACCGGTCTGTGTGTATCCTGTGTCTAGTGTGTGACTGGTCTGTATGTATCCTGTGTCTAGTGCGTGACTGGTCTGTATGTATCCTGTGTCTAGTGTGTGACCGGTCTGTGTGTATCCTGTGTCTAGTGTGTGACTGGTCTGTATGTATCCTGTGTCTAGTGCGTGACCGGTCTGTATGTATCCTGTGTCTAGTGCGTGACTGGTCTCTGTGTATCCTGTGTCTAGTGCGTGACTGGTCTGTGTGTATCCTGTGTCTAGTGCGTGACTGGTCTGTGTGTATCCTGTGTCTAGTGCGTGACTGGTCTGTGTGTATCATGTGTCTAGTGCGTGACTGGTCTGTATGTATCCTGTGTCTAGTGTGTGACTGGTCTGTATGTATGTATCATGTGTCTAGTGTGTGACTGGTCTGTGTGTATCCTGTGTCTAGTGTGTGACTGGTCTGTATGTATCCTGTGTCTAGTGCGTGACTGGTCTGTATGTATCCTGTGTCTAGTGTGTGACTGGTCTGTATGTATCCTGTGTCTAGTGCGTGACCGGTCTGTATGTATCCTGTGTCTAGTGTGTGACCGGTCTGTGTGTATCCTGTGTCTAGTGTGTGACTGGTCTGTATGTATCCTGTGTCTAGTGTGTGACCGGTCTGTGTGTATCCTGTGTCTAGTGCGTGACCGGTCTGTATGTATCCTGTGTCTAGTGTGTGACTGGTCTCTGTGTATCCTGTGTCTAGTGCGTGACTGGTCTGTATGTATCCTGTGTCTAGTGCGTGACTGGTCTCTGTGTATCCTGTGTCTAGTGCGTGACTGGTCTGTGTGTATCCTGTGTCTAGTGTGTGACTGGTCTGTGTGTATCCTGTGTCTAGTGTGTGACTGGTCTGTGTGTATCCTGTGTCTAGTGTGTGACTGGTCTGTGTGTATCCTGTGTCTAGTGTGTGACTGGTCTGTGTGTATCCTGTGTCTAGTGTGTGACTGGTCTGTGTGTATCCTGTGTCTAGTGTGTGACTGGTCTGTATGTATCCTGTGTCTAGTGCGTGACTGGTCTGTGTGTATCCTGTGTCTAGTGCGTGACTGGTCTGTGTGTATCCTGTGTCTAGTGTGTGACTGGTCTGTATGTATCCTGTGTCTAGTGCGTGACTGGTCTGTATGTATCCTGTGTCTAGTGTGTGTTTGTGTCATGTGTCTAGTGTGTGTATGTGGCACGTGTCTAATACAATCTTTCTGTGCTTATAGAATGTCATTGTTCTCGGCAGCACTTGTGTTGTATATACACAAAATTATCTGTTGCCGATAAGAATGTTTTTAAATCAAGTATAAAAATCATTTCACCCAACAAATGAGTGCATTGCTGGTTTGTCAGGTGATTGTTTGGACATTGTATATAGTTGGAAAAAATTCCCTCATTATCAGCTTTACTAGATGGAAGCTAAGGGAAGACTCTGCAGCTAAAACCCCTTAAGCGTGGTGGCCCCCAAGAATGATTTTCTCTGGTGGGCCCAAACTACTCCAGTCCGACGCTGGAGATATGTATCAGCATGGGACTCCATATACACCAACCAGGATGGGGACATATATACCAGAATGTGGGGCCATATACAGTACACCTGGATGAGTTCATATACAGTTGTGTGGAAAAAGTGTTTGTCCCCTTCCTGATTTCCTATTTTGCATGTTTGTCACACATACATTTTTCAGATCGCCAAACAAATTTAAATATTAGACAAAGATAACACAAGTGAACACAAAATGTAGTTTTTAAATGAACATCTTTATTATTGAGGGAAAAGAAAATCCAAACCTACAGGGCACTGTGTGAAAAAGTGATGCCCCTATATATGGGGGGCCTTATAGAAGAGGATGAGGGGTCATATATACCAGCATGGGGGACTTATATCTCTAGAACGGGCCCATAATGGGGGACATTTGTGCAGAACTGGGGGACATTTCCCCTATAACAGTGTCAGCAGCAGATCCCCTCCATGGTATAGGCCATTGTTCCTAAGAGCGGAGGGTGTGGTGATTATAGCTGATAATGGCAGACTGCTCTTGCAGGCAATTCAGGTGCCTCTGCTGACGCCAGGCTGACAAAGCAGTGGATTATTTTTTAGCTCTGCTCTGTTAGCAGGTCAGGACTTCCGACATCATTCTGATTGACAGTATGATTCCTGCTGCTTAATTGTGTCACCTCATTAACAGTGCGGAGTAGGGAAGAATCCACCGCTCTGTCAATGTGACGTCAGCAGAGGCAGCTGAATCTATGGCAGGAGTCGTCTATGACCAATGTGTGTCGGGGAAGAACGGCGCCAGGCAAAACAAGCAAGCAAGTAACAACTACCTGCCTGTTAGTGCTTAGACACATTTTTCGCTTCTCAGAAAGTCCCGGATGTCCCTTTTAGGCCATGTTCACACATTCAGTATTTGCGGGCTGTGCGGAGGGGTCTGCGGGCTATGAGGAAGGGGTCTGCGGTGATCTATCCCATATCTATTTATCCCATATCTATCTATCTATCCCATATATATCTATCTATCTATTTATTATCTATCCATCCCATATCTATCTATCTATCCCATATCTATCTATCTATCTATTATCTTTCCATCCCATATCTATCTATCCCTTATCTATCTATCTAGCTATCTATTATCTATCTATCAATCTATCTATTATCTATCCATCCCATATCTATCTATCTATCTATCTATCTATCTATCTATCTATGTGTGTAATGGAGTGTGGGTTGGACAAATGTAAAAGATGAGTTTGGACAGAAATGACATCACAAATTTTTTTTTTTGTTAAATAATATATCTTTAATTAGCTTACAAAAACGCATACAATGCGTAGGTAAAAATCGCATCAAAAGTGCACCTGCGTTTTCTGCCAAGAGATGCGGATTCTGTGCGGAAAAATCCGTACTGGAATCTGAAACATGTGCAGATACCCTCATAGCTTTCAGCACTATAAGGCTGTGCGCACAAGCTGCGGATTGTCCTGCGGATTTTTCCGCGTGAATTTGTCAAAAACGGCAGGTAAATCCACAGGTCAAAAGACCTGCGGTTTATCTGCAGTTTTTCTGTGGTTTAGCCTGCGGTTTTCCCCTGCGGTTGGACACCTGTCATGGATCAGGTGCCAAACCGCAGCGGAATCCACACAAAGAATTGACATGCTGCGGTTTTGAAACCGCAGCAAATCCGCGTGGAAAAATCTACACTGCACAGCGGTTTTCATTTTTCATTGATTTTAATGGTACTGTAGCTGCGGATCCACAGGACCAAAACCGCTGCTGATCCGCAGCAGAATCCGCAGCGTGTGCACACACCCTTAAGGTATGTACATGGGAACATATTCACTATTTTTAAAAAAGAATGTCTGTTTGTGCATGCTCGTGCGTGTGCTCAGCATGCTTGCAACTTGTTACAATAAGCTTGAAGATAGAGGAGGGAGGTGTTTGGGTGTATTTTGGAGTGGGTGTGCTAGGTGCTGGCTTAGGCCAGGTTCACATAGCGTTAACCAGCCCTATCAATGCATAGCGATATGCGTTATGCTATACCGCTAGCACTGATGATTCTTCAGCGCTCGCTGTGACGGAGCTGCAGGCGGCGTCCGAGGCTCCGTCAGTGCTTAACGGCACATCGCGAACGTGTGCCACTTTACGGCATACGCCGCGATGCGCCACATAATGGCGCAGTGAGAACCCGGCTTTACAGGCAAGTGCAATGCATCATGGAACTTGTAGTATTAGAGCACAGTTAAGGTACTGTCACACTAAGCGGTATCGCTAGCAATATCGCTATAACTAGTGAGTTTTTAGCGATATTGCTAGCGATATCGCTGTGTGTGATACCTACAACCCGCTCCCCCGCTGGTTATGGCTGATCGCGCGAGAACGTCCAGGACCGCTTCTCGTCGTCAGCTTCCTGCGGCGCTTCCTGTGGAGAGACGAGCGACGCGTGGACGCGGGCGGGAGGACGTCAGGATCGCCCCGTCTGACAGGTAAGTAGCGACCCCCGACCCCTGCGATGTCGCTGGTGAGATCTGCCTGTGTGGCAACTCACTAGCGACCACTTAGCGATGCACTAGCAATCCTGACCGCGTCATATCGCTGGTCGGGATCGCTGGTACATCGCTAAGTGTGACAGTACCATAAGTCAGGAGAAAGGAAGTTGTCCATTAACCACATGAGAGCTGGAGCCAGCACTGAAAATGTGCTTCTAAAGTATGATAAAAGCTAATATTGCTAAAAAAAAACAGTCGATGTTCTGAGTGGCACATAATAGCAAGATTTATGAAAAAAAAGTGATAATACTGGACAACTTCTTTAATAGGATAAAAAAAATGTGATGGGAGTATTTCTTTAAAAACAATCACACATATCCGTATCCTTTTATCTATAATGGGATCTGTTTAGATTCCAATAGGGCATCTGCCAAATGATGGAAACTTTAGTTGAAATTAAACAGCCCCATTATAATTTAGTCATATTATTTTCCATGACTGTCTTTGGGTCTTACATGCAAAATGTAGGTAGTCAGTGATGAATATCGCTATTAAACCCTTGTATTGTGCAAATGGTCCACAAACAATGACTGTTTCATATCTAACTTTGAAAACACACTCTCTATTGAGACTCACCCATAAAGTTCATCACCTCTTTTTACTTTTGTCGCTATGGTTTTGGTGAAAAAGAGGGGGTACTTTTACTTTAGTTTCTAACTCATTCCTTTACTTGGGTGCTGAGGGTTCATCAGGGTGATGGTGGGGGTGCGGTTAGCTTCATTTTCCTATGAAAATAATGTACCTTGTCCTGGCCATGGCGTGAGTGACAGCTCAGCCGTCCTATGGATAGTAGCTGCTGATAATGTCAGATCATTGACAATTGTAGCTTCAAGCTCAGTGGTGTGTTGATGCTGTGCTCAGTATTTTGTTATTCTGATCTATCATTGCCGGACCTAGGATTTGCCTTCGACTACCCGTTTGTATAATCCTTTTGCCTTTGATGTATTCTGACTTTAGTTACCAGACCCTGGACGTTGCCACTGACTATCTGTTTGTCTTTTCCCTCGGTCTTTGACGTACCATCCTGGCTTTTGACCTTGGACCTCTTGACCACTCTGCCTCACGTCTATTCCATAAGTAGTGACCAGCTTCACAGGATGAAAGAGAGTGAAGTGATGATGGGTCCTATCATTATTGGGGTTTCTGTTGTTTTCTTGTGTAATGGGTTTACCATGTAGGCCTACAACTTCAAATAATTCTGTGGCCTTCAGGATAGAGACTTCAGATTTCTGTAGGACACTGCAGGCTGCTACAGTGTCTACAAGACACTCTATTGTGTTAAAGGGCATATCAGAGAGGGTAAAATGAACAAAGGCATCAGACCCCTAGTTTCAGAGATGACTAGTAGAAGTGGAAGCCCTTCATGTCAATTGCTCCTTCCCTGCAGTATTTTCTTTGGGGCCTTACATTTGCTTCTAGAAGTGGCCCAGTTCATCACAACCGTAGCACCTCAACTTACTGAGGTCCACCCTTCCAGGGAACACCCTTTTTTTGCCTGATCTTTCCCATTGTTTGTTTATACGAATTTTAATCACTCTTAAGGCCCCTTTACATTTAGCGATGCACCAGCGATCCGACCAGCAATCCGACCTGGTCAGGATCGCTGGTGCATCGCTAAATGATCGCTAGTGAGCTTTCACACCTGAAGATCTCACAGCGATGCAGCAGCGACGCAGCGCACGATACTCACCTTTCACACACAGCAATCCTGACGTACTCCCGCGCGCCTCCACGCGTCGCTCGTCGGTGCCAGCAGGAAGCCCAGCAGGAAGCGGATGACGAGAAATGGAGTCGGACATTCTCGCACGATCAGCAATGGACAGCGGGGGAGCCGGTCGGAGGTAAGTATCACACATAGCGATATCGCTATGTGTAAAACCCCTTTACTTTCTGGAATTTCTTTTCCTCCACCTCTTGAACATTCCTTTGAATTGAACTAGCCAAACTTAGTGCTGGGACTTACTTCTCATGCCAATCAGCATGAGCAAAAATTACTGAGTCTCCTTATCCCATCCAGACTCCAAGATAGCAATCAACTTTTTTCCCATTCGTTGGTCCTTCAGGCTCGCTATTGTCTGCTCAAGAATGTTCGTGAAGTGACCATATAAAATCCGTTATCATCCTTCAGCTTGGTTCAGCTGGACGTGGCTCTTCTTTAGCACATGATGTTCACAAAGGAGTCATAAAAACATATTTTACTAAGCAGATACTCAATTTCTTGTTTAAATTGTCTTTATTGAAAATGTTCTAATTATTATACAAAATGGAGTTAAACAACATGAAGGAAAAGAAAAGAAAAGGAAAAATATGGGGAAACAAGGGAAAATAAAGGAATATGGCAGAAGGAACTATTGTAAAGCAATAACAGTTATTCTATCTCTGATACATGTACCAAGAGATACTAAGATCAAGGGTAAGACAATGGAATTATCATTTCTTTCACAGTATCTCATCATTTTATAGTTTCATTGTCACATATTATATAAGCTAGCCATGTTCCTGATCAGGGCTGCCATAAGGAATTATTGGGCCTCATACTGGCAAAATTTTGGGGCTCCCTTGAGACTCCGCCCCAGCTCCACCTCAGTTCCGCCTCTACCCTAGCCCCATCTACACCCCTTGAACTTTCCACAGACCCACCACCCACCCTTGAGAAAACTCTTCTGACCCCGTTCTCACCAAGCACACAGTAACAGTTCCCATGGAACCATATCACATACATAACCATCAGCTTTTGATTTGACCAACAGATTTTTAAGCCTGCCACCACGACAAGGTAGACTCTTTGGGCAGGGCCCTACTCTACTCTAACGTATTAAACATTTCTTAAAATATCCAATACTCTTTTTAGGTATATTTTTCTTTAAGGGAATGTGTCACATACATTTTTTTAGCTAATTGAAATCAGATTGTGATCATCTTTTTTATAATCTGTATTTCTGATTGCAAATTATTGTATTCTGTTTCCTGTACATTTATGGAAGCTGCTTTCTTGCCTGACTGAAGATAAGGACATTGGACATACACATGTATATATAAATATATATATATATCATAAGACATTTTAGGGAACTCTATTTCCTTCTAAGAATTTTCTCTTTATGTTCTCATGTTGTAGTGACATGCAGATGTCATTTTGTAGGAAGGGGAAGAGGTGAGCTGTGACACTACATACTGTGAATGGTGAATTCTGTTATCTCTCAGATTATGAGCTTGCAGGCAGGGCCCTAATTTCTCTTGGTATTTGTTGTTTAAGTGATTATTGTTATTCTGTAATGTCTTTTATTGTCTGCACAAGTCCCCACTAAAATGTAAAGTGCTGCGGAATATGTTGGCGCTATAGAAATTAAAATAATTGTATTATTATTGTAATCCTGCCTGTTATGATAATGTGGTGACTGCTAATAAGGGATCTCTTCTGGACATGTCAGTCTGCTAGAAAAGCCGTTTTTGTTTATTTTATGACTGAAGGGGTGACAAACTTTAAAGTAAATTCTTGCAAAACTTTAAACTATGATTAAAAGGATTGGCCATTTTCTGGTTATTGTTGACGAATGTCTTTGACATGATAAGGCTCTTACTAATATGGCCTTTCTTGAATTTCAGCACCAAGTATGAAAAATGGGAAATAGTGCAGATATTCAGCATAGTCTATATTTCTAAGTGCCTTTTAATCATCTCACAAACATAGTGGATAACAATAACCAGAGAGTGGTCAATGCCCAAAACATAAAAGCTTCGTAACACATTCCCACTAAATATTTTGCTAACTAAATCTATTTTTCATAAGAGTCATTTAGTTAAATCAATTGGTCAATTACATAAGGTGAAAAATTACACTGTCAATAACAAAAGAGATAAACAAACGAAACAGACAAAAAAGACAACACATATAGCCAATCAAAACAATGAAAATAAGGTTATTTTGTGAGATCAGAGAAAAATAATAAAAAATCAACAAAGAGTATTGCACACGATCTAAGGAACGGAACCATGTCCAACCCCCCTTTATGTTCTGCTCACCAGGCCCCGTACACGAGTAAGGGTAGTCATGCCCTGATGGCGGCCAAGTTTCTGCATATCGTGAAATGACACTTGTTGAAAACCTATACTACATGAAGTATGTAGCTAGTCTGCGTAGATTATGGGTTGTCAGAAACCCATTCTTTGCTACCTATAGTTAACATTTCATCTACGCATTCACTCAATCATTATTAAAAGGAAACTGTCACCCCCTGGGACATATATGACCTATTAATATGGGCACACAGGTAGTAAGTAATAGTCCTACCTGTATGCCTAATATTAAAGATCTTGTGGAGAATTGTTATATACTGTCTGTATGTTAATGATTTCTTCCAGACTCCCATGACATTTCTCCACAACAGGACCATTAACATGAGTCATACAGTTAGGACTAGCTTAACATTTCTATTACCTGTACGCCCATATTAATAGGTGATATACGTCTCAGGAGTGACAAATTCCCTTTAAAGCATAAACACACATATATTAATTTTTATTTATCTAATAGGATGACGACAGCTGTCCAGACCTGCATCCCACCACAGCAACCACTCTGGCGTAATCCCCGGAGAATGAAATCTATCAATATCCCTGCTGCACACTTACAGCAAGAATCTGTACAAGAATACTGAAAGCTCAGAGATTGTGAGAGGAGAGCTGCGGTGAGCTTACCTGCAGCAGAGCAAGACCTGAAGCAATTGACCACTGGGGGGTGGCCGGAGGCGGAGTCACCAAACATACAGCAGCAAGTATGACTATACTAGCGCACGGCGGAACAGCCATGCACGCTTTCTATAGCGTACGGAACCTGCCGGAAATCTCCAGAACTCCAATAGGAGCCAATAGGATTCACAGCAGGACCTAAGCACCTGACTCCCGAACTCCAATAGGAGCTCGTCCTGTGAGCATGCTCAGAAGCTGGCACAGAGGACTTAGGCTCTGAAGATAAATGTGAGGACCTGGGTTTCTGCATAGGTATGGCAGAACTCAGATTCCTAACAAGGAATCTGTGCAAGAATACTGAGAGCTCAGGGAGTGTGAGAGGAGAGCTGCGGTGAGCTTACCTGCAGCAGAGCGGGAAGGACCTGAAGCAAGTGACCCCGGGGAGTGGCTGGAGGCGGAGTCAGACGCCGAGGAGCGGCGGTGACCTTCAATGCCGTAAAGTAGATAGATCATGCCGAAGTCAAGCCAGGAGGTCGGTGAGGTCCCAAAGGGTTAAACAGAGAGTGGTCAGGACATAGCCAAATGTCAGAAAACCGGAGATAGCTGTATGGTACAAATGGGGCAGACTGGTGGGAAGTCAGAGGAAGCAAGCCAAAGGTCAGAGCCAGAATACACAGTAAGCACAGAGTCACAAGGCAAGGAAGAGAACGAGAAAACAAACCGGGTCATACACTGAGAGACAATCAGACAAAAGAGTATGCAAGCTCACCAGGGGGTCAGACACACAGCCAAGAATGAATGTATCACTGACAGGGATCTCAGACAGGAGCGGGTAAGTATATCCCACCCCAAACCAAAAGGAGGCCACAAAATTAACCCTGAGAGGACGGGATAAAGAAATCCCGTCCATAGCTATTACAGAAATCATCCTCAGTGACAAAGCAAGTGGCTACGCATCTCCCTTTGCTCTTAGAATATTTACTCATCTAAGAGGGCTGCTCAAACTGTTGGAGTGCAGCTGTGGGACCCTATTTTCAGAGATGATGTCCTCCACCCGAGGCTCAAAAAGCTGAAAGGGTCTTCAGGAGAGATGGGTAGTTGAGCTAGGCTATCAGACTGTCACCTCTGTAGCTGTAGTGTCATCCTTCCTATGGTTCTATTCAGGGGTGGACAGGGGCGGAAATGTTATTGGTGCAACTGCACACAGGTCAAGAGATAAGATGACCCATCTCCACCTCCACAGTGGATGAAATTGTGTGTTATGATGAGTTATTGGGCTGATTATGAGTATAAAGACAGAATATAACATTTCTCCACAACAGCACCATTAACATGAAGCATTCAGTTAGGACTAGCTTAACATTTCTATTACCTGTATGCCTATATTAATAGGTGATATACGTCTCGGTGGTGACAGATTCCCTTTTAAGCATAAACACACATATATTAATTCTTATCTATCTAATAGGATGACGACAGCTGTCCAGACCTGCATCCCACCACAGCAACCACTCTGGCGTAATCCCCGGAGAATGAAATCTATCAATATCCCTGCTGCAGTATTACAGCAGGAATCTGTGCAAGAATACTGAAAGCTCAGAGAGTGTGAGAGGAGAGCTGCGGTGAGCTTACCTGCAGCAGAGCAACAACTGAAGCAAGTAATAACTGGGGGTGGCCGGAGGCGGAGTCAGACGCCGATTAGCGGCGGTGACTGGCAATGCCGGAAAGTAGTTAGATCGTGCCGAAGTCAAGCCAGGAGGTCGGTGAGGTGCCAAAGGGTTAAACACAGAAAGTGGTCAGGACGTAGCCAAATGTCAGAAAACCGGAGACAGCTGTACAGTACAAATGGGGCAGAGTGGTGGGAAGTCAGAGGAAGAAAGCCAAAGGTCAGAGCCAGAATAGACGGTAAGCACAGAGTCACAAGGCAAGGCACAGAACGAGAAAACAGACCGGGTCATACACTGAGAGACAATCAGACAAAAGAGTATGCAAGCACACCAGGGAGTCAGACACACAGCCAAGAATGAAAGTATCACTGACAGGGAACTCAGACAGGAGCGGGTAAATATAGCCCTCCCCAAACCAAATGGAGGCCACAACATTAACCCTGAGAGGACGGGATAAAGATATCCCGTCCATAGCTATGACAGAAATCATCCTCAGTGACAAAGCAAGTGGCTACGCATCTCCCTTTGCTCTTAGGATATTTACTCATCTAAGAGCGCTGCTCAAACTGTTGGGGTGCAGCTGTGGGACCCTATTTTCAGAGATGATGTCCTCCACCCATGTCTCAAAAAGCTGAAAGGGTCTTCAGGAGAGATGGGTAGTCGAGCTAGGCTATCAGACGGTCACCTCTGTAGCTGTAGTGTCATCCTTCCTATGGTTCCATTCAGAGGTGGACAGGGGCAGAAATGATATTGTTGCAACTCTACACAGGCCAAGAGGTAAGGGAAACCATTTCCAACTCCACTGTAGATGGAATTGTGCATTATGATGAGTTATTGGGCTGCAAAGTACTCATATACTGTTCTTGCATAGGGGTCCTCTTCTATCTGTGTCAGTCAGTGGCTCCAATGTATAATTAATTTCCTGCAATGAGAATAACATCACATTAATAGTTTCCAGGCAATCAAGCTCAATACAATCAATCCTATAACTACCACTATGGGCTTTAGCAAAGTTGAGATTACCGTATATACTCGAGTTTAAGCCGACACGAGTGTAAGCCGATGCACTTAATTTTGCCACGGAAAACTAGGTAAGCTCCATCACCCCATCATTGCCTTCTAGACCATCACTCCCATCATTGCCTGCTCCATCATACACACAGACATACACACACACAGACATACATACATACACACATACACACAAGACACCACCTCTCTCCTCTCACCTGTCCGCAGCATCGCCCGCGCTTCCTCCCTCACACAGCAGCGGCCGCTGAATGATGATGTCATTCAGCGGCGCTCCTCTGTGTGAAACAGGAAGCGCGGCCTCCGGGCAGGAAGCAGGACGGACCCTTGCTGCTCCGCTCCTGCTATTCACTCTTGCAGGCAGCGGAGCTGCCGTGATCGCATCGCTCCCTGCCCGCCGCTGCACTGCACTGCAGGGTGGAATTGCTGCTGCCGCGCCGCCCCCACACACATGCCGCCTGGGGCGGACCGCCCCCCCCGCCCCCCCCACGCTACGCCAGTGGGCCCAATGAATATCTGAGCGCTATGTGACAAGCTCGATGGCACAGCTGTGACCTAAGTGACTAGAGGATAAGTGAGAGTTTGAATCTCTGCACACACTTTTGGACACTGGACACTTTTGGATTGTGTGAGGCCCAATGAATATCTCAGCGCTATGTGACAAGCTCGATGGCACAGCTGTGACCTAAGTGACTAGAGGATAAGTGAGAGTTTGAGTCTCTGCACACACTTTTGGACACTGGACACTTTTGGATTGTGTGAGGCCCAATGAATATCTGAGCGCTATGTGACAAGCTCGATGGCACAGCTGTGACCTAAGTGACTAGAGGATAAGTGAGAGTTTGAATCTCTGCACACACTTTTGGACACTGGACACTTTGGGATTGTGTGAGGCCCAATGAATATCTGAGCGCTATGTGACAAGCTCGATGGCACAGCTGTGACCTAAGTGACTAGAGGATAAGTTAGAGTTTGAATCTCTGCACACACTTTTGGACACTGGACACTTTTGGATTGTGTGAGGCCCAATGAATATCTGAGCGCTATGTGACAAGCTCGATGGCACAGCTGTGACCTAAGTGACTAGAGAATAAGTGAGATTTTGAATCTCTGCACACACTTTTGGACACTGGACACTTTTGGATTGTGTGAGGCCCAATGAATATCTGAGCGCTATGTGACAGGCTCGATGGCACAGCTGTGACCTAAGTGACTAGAGAATAAGTGAGATTTTGAATCTCTGCACACACTTTTGGACACTGGACACTTTTGGATTGTGTGAGGCCCAATGAATATCTGAGCGCTATGTGACAAGCTCGATGGCACAGCTGTGACCTAAGTGACTAGAGGATAAGTGAGAGTTTGAATCTCTACACACTTTTGGACACTGGACACTTTTGGATTGTGTGAGGCCCAATGAATATCTGAGCGCTATGTGACAAACTCGATGGCACAGCTGTGACCTAAGTGACTAGAGAATAAGTGAGATTTTGAATCTCTGCACACACTTTTGGACACTGGACACTTTTGGATTGTGTGAGGCCCAATGAATATCTGAGCGCTATGTGACAAGCTCGATGGCACAGCTGTGACCTAAGTGACTAGAGAATAAGTGAGAGTTTGAATCTCTGCACACACTTTTGGACACTGGACACTTTTGGATTGTGTGAGGCCCAATGAATATCTGAGCGCTATGTGACAAGCTCGATGGCACAGCTGTGACCTAAGTGACTAGAGGATAAGTGAGAGTTTGAATCTCTGCACACACTTTTGGACACTGGACACTTTTGGATTGTGTGAGGCCCAATGAATATCTGAGCGCTATGTGACAAGCTCGATGGCACAGCTGTGACCTAAGTGACTAGAGAATAAGTGAGATTTTGAATCTCTGCACACACTTTTGGACACTGGATGCTTTTGGATTGTGTGAGGCCCAATGAATATCTGAGCGCTATGTGACAGGCTCGATGGCACAGCTGTGACCTAAGTGACTAGAGAATAAGTGAGATTTTGAATCTCTGCACACACTTTTGGACACTGGACACTTTTGGATTGTGTGAGGCCCAATGAATAACTGAGCGCTATGTGACAAGCTCGATGGCACAGCTGTGACCTAAGTGACTAGAGGATAAGTGAGAGTTTGAATCTCTGCACACACTTTTGGACACTGGACACTTTTGGATTGTGTGAGGCCCAATGAATATCTGAGCGCTATATGACAAGCTCGATGGCACAGCTGTGACCTAAGTGACTAGAGGATAAGGGAGATTGGATTGCTTTTAAAAAAGCAGTTTGCGGAATAGTGGGTAAACAGCAATGCCAGCCTGTCAGGAAGCCTTAAAAGGCAGCCCAACAACCAACACCACTGATACACCACTATATAGCCTCCCCTTGCACTGCACACAGTGACTGGTGTGTTGTGAAGGCCAAATTGCTATCAGCAGCAGAAGCAGTTTTTTTTTCTTCTCAGCAGGACAAAAAAAAAAAATTGGGATTGCTTTTAAAAAACCAGTTTGAGGCCCAATGAATATCTGAGCGCTATGTGACAGGCTCGATGGCACAGCTGTGACCAAAGTGACTAGAGGATAAGGGAGATTGGATTGCTTTTAAAAAAGCAGTTTGCGGAGCAGTGGGTAAACAGCAATGCCAGCCTGTCAGGAAGCCTTAGAAGGCAGCCCAACAACCAACACCACTGATACACCACTATATAGCCTCCCCTTGCACTGCACACACAGTGACTGGTGTGTTGTGCAGGCCAAATCGCTAGCAGCAGAAGCAGTTTTTTGGTCTTCTTCCCTGCCTAACGCTCTCCCTACAGAATCAGCAGCAACCTCTCCCTATACTGAGATCGGCAGAAGTAAGATGGCGGTCGGCGTGCACGCCCTTTTATACCCCCTGTGACGCCCACCAAAGCAAGCCAATCACTTGCATGCCCTTCTGAAAGATGGTGGTGACCCGTGCCTATGTCAACACGTTGCCCACAGTGTCCGTGGATCCTGATTGGCTGAAAAAGAGCGCAAAACAAACTTTTGAAACGCGACTTTGGCGCGTAAGTCGCCGACCTCATCCTAGGGTCGGGTTTCGTTTCATGAAACCCGACTTTGCCAAAAGTCGGCGACTTTTGAATTTTTTCGACCCGTTTCGCTCAACTCTACTCTACTTATTACCCCATATCCCACCACTACACAGGAGTGATAAGAGAAGGGCTAAGTGCCAGAATGGAAGCATCTTTTAGATGCGCCATTTCTAGGGCGGCTGCGGGCTGGTATTTGTAGCCAGGGGGGTCCAATATCCCAGCCATCCTACAGCAAGGAAGCAGCTTGCGGGTCGGCAACACAGACAACTGGAGACCAGGAAGCTGGTATGTCAGGTCTTCCCCTGTCCCAGGTCTCTGCCACTGGTTTTGAGGGCACTTCCCACCAGCGGCAGAGGGCCTTGGACAGGAATGTCATGCCCGAGTTCCTTCACTAGAGCTCAGTTTTTCAGAATGGCATCAAGGTGCTATCACACAGAGTGGAAAGCGGTTTTAACAACATGGACCACCGCTTCCAGTCTGTCAACAGTCGCCTTGACCGTCTGGAAGCCGACCTCAACAGACCAGTGCACCATTTTTACAGCAAAATTGAACGGGCCATGGCAGAACACCTTAGTCCTGATCTACAGCTGACTGTCCTGCAGGACTGCAACACTGCTTTCTTGCAAGCTATGCAGCAGAGTCAGTACGTGCAGCAGTCAGTGGTGTCATTTCCAACTGTGCCACCACTGACTCGCTTCACCTCACTACCTGCTTCTGCTGCATACCACCGCACGGCCACCTGCATTCCAAGCCAAACTGGACACCACTACACCACCGCAAGGCCGAGTGCTGCTGGACATTCCCCCGCCACCACCATGGTAAGTGTAGCTCCTGTCTGGACCACCACTGCCACCACCACGTCAAGGCAGTCACCCAGCTCCAGGAGGTCCAGGCATGACACAAGATCACAGGAGACACAAAAAGAGGAAAACTTTGACTGTCCCTCCCCCCTCACCTGACACTGTGACTCACCTGCCTCGACTTCCATCCCTGAGCTCCTTTCCCCCCAACTTTCGTCGCCCCTTCCCCTAGAACCCCTTCCTAACCTTCCAGCCATTCCTCGCCACTCCACACCCCCAACTTTCCACCATGTTCCCCCAAATGTCATTTCCAAAAAAGTTGTTTTAATTTTTTCTTTTTAAATAAATTTCAAAGCCTGGTTTCCCCTAATACTGTTTGATTAATGTTTTTTTCACCACCTACACACACTGCGCCGTACTCACACTGCGCCATACATTGTGTTTTTGCCACCACATAGCTCCATTAATGACACATGTTTTTTGTGTCATTCCTGGAGATGTGTAGTCAAAATCACAAATATATGACTTGTATTTTCACCACCAGTCTTTTCAGTCTGCTAATATTGCACAGACTGAATAGAGGATGGTGTTGAGTGCAAGGCATATCTATTGTTACCTTGCCAGGTATCATAAAGAGTGAATTGAGGATGGTGTGTTTTTACCATTATCATTTCACTCTTTGTGACACAAGGCCGGGGGATTCTAGATATACCTTGTAATTAACCACATCCTCTATTCAGTGTGTGGTGAATAAACTGAAGAGATGATGGAGAAAATACACGTCATATCTACAATACCCTGGCCTCGTATCATAACTATTTTTCACACCTGGGCAGGTGAATACACATGAGTTAACCTGCAGCGTCGCTTCAGTTTGCATTATCTATTGCACGCAGACTGGAGCGATGCTGGAGTTTAACTCATATGTGTATTAACCTGGCCAGATGTGATAACTTCACCATGACACCAGGCCTGGGGATTGTAGATGTTTTATAAACTTTATCATTTCTCCAGTCTGCGTTCATACTAAAGCCACAGTGGAGATCCTATATTAATATTTATTCTCAGATGGTCAGGTGTCATAAAGAGTGAAGGATGCTATTGCAGCCCAAAATCACTGTGAATTCAGGCAATGAGTTTGCAGCAGGTTCATCGGGTTCAAAGTTAGGATGATCTTTAGCCATAACAAAATTGTGAAGAACCACACACTCCTTCACCACCTCATCCACTGTTTCCAGTTTAAGATTAATGGCTGTGCCGAGAATGCGCCATCTGGAGACAAGAATACCAAAAGCACACGCTACAGTTCTTCGCGCCCTGGTCAGTCTGTAACTAAAGATTTTTTGGGTGTGACCCAGGTCCCGGCTGGAGTAGGGTTTCATCAGGTTTTGGCACATTTGAAATGCCTCATCCCTAACCATTACAAATGACTGTGGTGGACCTTCGGTGTGGGGAAGAGGCCGTGGCATGGGGACATTGAAATGGTTGCCATACAACCTCCGGCCCATGTCCGAGTTCTTAAAAGCCTGGGAGTCATTCCCACAGCCAAATGCCCCAATGTCCACTGCAACAAATAGACAGTCTGCATCCGCAATGGCCATGAGTACTGTAGAAAAGTACTTTTTATAGTTATAGTACTCCGATCCACTTCTTTTGGGTTTGATTATCCGGATGTGTTTCCCATCCACCGCTCCCAAACAGTTGGGGAAATTGCAGACTGTCCAGAATTTTTCAGCAATATGTATCCACTTTTCCACGGTTGGCAGGGACATAAATTCTGGACAGAGAACGTCCCACAAAGCCCGGCAGGTGTCCGCAACTATTCCCGACAAGGTGGATATTCCAATTCGGTACTGGAAGTGGAGTGATGACAGGGTCTCTCCAGTAGCCAGGAATCTGCCAAACAGAGAAGCGAAACGCGCGTTGGGGCGACGGGGAAGCCAGCATCATACACTAACAAACATGTAAGTGCCCTTTCTCTGGGAGTTTCTCCTTATTACATTCATCTAATTGG
This sequence comes from Dendrobates tinctorius, assembly GCF_039654945.1. Taxonomy (NCBI): domain Eukaryota; kingdom Metazoa; phylum Chordata; class Amphibia; order Anura; family Dendrobatidae; genus Dendrobates; species Dendrobates tinctorius. Next base: position 18,824,589 of record NW_027361724.1, on the reverse strand, counting down.
CTGCACACCACTATATCACCGTTAGGTGTGGTATATACAAATAGATAGGTGGCATATTTTTGAGATTAGAGTCTCCATGTATTTAAATATAGGCTGTGCCTTTTTTAATTAAGGAATTTTTCCTTTTATTTAAATATGCTTACCCAGTATACATGAATTTAACAATTATGGGTGCTGTCTGTACCAACTAGTGGCCTACTGTATGATTAATTCTCATTACAATTGTATACAGGCTATGCCTGCTTTGAATTAAATAGTCACAGTGTATGCTGTTTATGGGCAAACGTGCAATATGGCTCCCTGTTTGGATAGCAGTATCCTTTTTTGTCATCTGTGAACAATTTGTAATGTTTGGATATTTTGTGTAGCAAATTGTGCTTAATAAAATTTGTATATTTTGGCAATTTAAACTAATTCTGCTGTGGTTGATTAATATTGCTCTGAGTTTTTGCCGTAATAATCATTCATTGGTTTTTTTTGTGTGTTATAACAATAATTCTGCAGGCTTTTGTTTACTACATGGCAGAACAATAATTCTGCAGGCTTTTGTTTAGTACATGGCAGAACAATAATTCTGCAGGCTTTGGAATAGTACATGTCAGTACAAAGAAAATTAAGCAGGCATTGGTTTGTAAATATCACGTACCGTAATGTGACCAGGAGCCATTCCTCAGGAGGAATTGCATGACGGAGCTGTGTCCTGTCTCCGGATGGCTTCTTGAACACGAGCAAGCAAATCCATGAAGCTTTCTTGGGACATCCAGGTATAGTTACTAAATTTTGCTGGGTTTCCCTGGAGCTCGTTGCAGAGGGTGTGGTACGCTCCACGGCTCTCCCAGAGTTCAATAATCGGATGTATCCACAAAGGCCCTTGCTGCTGTCTTCGCTGTCTCTGTCTCCCTTTGTTGCTGGCAAGCAAATGCAAAAGCCTGAGCCAGCACGATGTCCAGATCCAAGTTAAAGTGAAAACTCTTCCAACGCAGATCCATTTTCACAAAGGAAAAAGTAACCAAATCTGAAGAATTCAGCTGTAAACAGGGTATACATAAAGAATTCCCATGACACATGCCCACTGGTGTCCCATTGGTGGAGTCTGTTTCAAGAATTTTTCAAGGATTTTCCTCCTGTGAAATGTGACACCTAGACAACGCATGCGCATAAAAATACAAATGCATGCAAAAACGCATACAAACGCTGCGTTTTTTTGTCGTCATGCGCACGCTAATGCATAAAAAAATCGCTGCATTTACATGCGTTTGCAAGTGTTTTTTGGTTGCGTTTTATGTGTGCACGAAACACTGCACAAAAAGGCGCAAATGTGAAAGTAGTCTAACTACCGCTGTTAAAAGGAGTATCGACGGTCATTAAGGGGTTAAATAACAACTGTTGCTCCTGCTGATGACGTCACAGAATGTTGTGGTTTCTGGTTCCACCCCCTTGCATTATGACATCACACACACACATTGTGTAAGGAGCTGCAGAGCCAACATTCCATTTGACAGTTGCAGACGGTGGAGAGACAGGTAAGTCGGTTCTATGTTTTCTCTGGTTCTGTCCTTCATTCTCTTCTATCATCTATTTCTCATTTATTTTTTATTCATTAAGGAGTCTTTATTCTATATGATACAAGCAGGTCCAAAACAAATAGTGAACCCCTCAGATTAGGTGATGTCCTAGTTTTACAGCATTTCTTCCAATAGTAAAGGGATATATAGGATGTGACAGGATTTATCTCCAAGTACAGAAATGACAATGACTTCCCGATTATCCATCACATTTTATTGGTTTCTGACTTTCTTGCTCATCAGGTCCAAAGAACACTTATAACTGAGAGAATTCCCTCAGCCATAACTGGAACATGACGACTTCTTGATTTTAAGGCCATGAATTATTATAGAATCATCCAAATCTGGGAGATTAAAGTTATATCCTGTAAAACGAACACATGTAACCTGGAGACAATTATGGAATTGTCAGATGTTATTGAGACATTATAGTAATATGTAGTCTAAATCAAAAATATAAATCCAACCAATATTGGGAAATTCTTGTACAACACCGATGTATATACATATTAGCTCCATAGGTAGTGAAACTATTCAAATATTCCCCCACATTGGTAGGATTCATATTGTTTGATGCCTAGTATATTGGGCAATGCACTTCAATCGAAGCCAAATCCCAATCTACCAAAGGACCCCTTGACCAGAAAAGACCAAGCAGGATATAATTAATTCAATAATTTTTATTATATTAGTGGTAAAAATTGTATATTTAAAATCAATTTAAAAACAATGTGCAGGTAGGGACAATTGTATAACAATAAATTGGACCCAATTAAATATATACTATAATCGCATATGTATTTCTCCGTATATCTCCAATACCTCGTTCACTGGAAAAGTGCAAAATAAAATAAAAAAATGAAAAGATCAAATATATCAATATTCAATGAAATATAAAGTGCAATACGCATCATAGGTCCCCAGTAAGCAGGTAAATGTCTCCAATAGGCAGGTAAATGTCCCCAATAGGCAGGTAAATGTCCCCAATAGGCAGGTAAATGTCCCGAATAGGAAGCATAGCCCCCAGTAGGCAGCATTGTCCCCAATAGACAGGTAATTGTCCCCAATAGGCAGCATAGTCCCCAATAGGCAGCATTGTCCCCAATAGGCAGGTAAATGTCCCCAAAAGGCAGCATTGTCCCCAATAGGCAGGTAAATGTCTCCAATAGGCAGCATTTTCCCCAATAGGCAGCATTGATCTCAGTAGGCAGGTAAATGTCTCCAATAGGCAGGTAAATGTCCCCAATAGGCAGCATAGTCCCCAACAGGCAGATAAATGCTACTAACAGGCAGGCAAATATTCCTAATAGGCAGCATAGACCTGACCCAACTTAAACAAAAAAACCTAACAGTACTCACCTATGTCCCCCACTGCTCTGAAGAGGCACGCTGACTCCGTCTTCTTCTAGCACAGGCGGCGTGACGTCACATCAGGCCGTGCAGGTGGCATAATGACAATCACGTCGTCTGTGCTGCATATGGGTTGCCTTCCTTTGCTGTCTCGTCATTCCACCCGAAATTACAGGGCCCGCCGGCATTGAACTGTAGTGAAGATCAATGTCGGCCGGGCCCAGGGGCCAGATAAATGTCCTCAGCGGGCTGCATGTGCCCCGCGGGACATAGTTTGAGGACCCCTGTGTTAGAGTGTTGGGATTGTTGATTCCGCCCCCATTAGATGCGTCATATGATGTCAAAGAATGCTATGGCTTTTGGCCCCACCCACATTGGCTCTTATTTGTCATTTCATCAAATGTTTTGGTTGTTGGTTGTGCCCCCATTAGCTTCTACTTCTGATGTCAACGAAAGGGGATGGTGGCCATTCAGAAGAGAATGGCTCTTGACTACCTGTTAGCGATTGAAGGGGGCACTTGTGCTGTTATCGGTGAGGAATGCTGCTCCTGGATTGAAGATGCATATGATTCAATAGAAAAACATGGATAAAGTAAAGGAGCTGCAACAAAAAGCTAGAGATATATGCAAGGAGTGATGGAATCCCTTTTTCTGGATGGGGTCTATCACAGTTGGGATAAACAATATACCGTATATACTCATGTATAAGCTGAGATTTTCAGCACATTTTTTGTGCTGAAAATGCCCCCCCTTGGCTTATATGCAAGTCATTTTGCAGAAAGCCAGTGGGGGAGGGGGAGCGGCATCAGGAGCCAGTGACTGGGACATCAAACTCACCCATCTCATGCCTTCGCTGAATGTCCCTGCATCCTCCATTGTACCAGGGCAGGCAGTTTCTTCCCGTGTTGAGCGGTCACATGGTACCGCTCATTAAGGTAATGAATAAGGACGCGACTCCACTCCCATAGGCGTGGAGGCAAATTCATTACCTTAATGAGCAGTACCATGTGACCACTCAACACAGGAAGAAGCTGCCGGCCCCAGGACAACGGAGGATGCAGGGACGTTCAGCGATGGCACAAGGAGGGTGAGTATGATGGAGGAGGATGGGGGGAAGCATGGATGAGGAGGACTGGGGGAGCACTGAGGAGGATGAGGGGAGCACACAAGGAGGGTGAGTATGATGGCAGAGGACGGGGGAAGCACGAATGAGGAGGACTGGGGGAGCACTGAGGAGGACGGGGGGAGCACTGAGGAGGACGGGTGAAACACTGAGGAGGATGGGTGAAACACTAAGCAAGATGGGTGAAACACTGAGGAAGATGGGGAAGCACTGAGGAAGACAGGGGAAGCACTGAGGAGCAAGAAGGAGGGTGGGGAAGCACTGAGGAGGACAGAGGAAGCACTGAGGAGGATGGGGGAAGCACTGAGGAGGACGGGGGAACACTGAAGAGGACATGGAAGCACTTAAGACCACGGAGGAGAACAGGGGAAGTACTGAGGAGGACAGGAGAATCACTGAGGAGCACAGAGGAAGACAGAGGGAAGCATCGAGAAGGACGGAAGAAACACTGAGGAGGACATGGGAAGCACAGAGGAGCACGGAGGATGACGGATGAAGTACTGAGGAGAACGAAAAGCACTGAGGAGGACGAGGGAGCACAGAGGAGTACTGAGGGAGCACTGAGACGGACGGTAAGCAATGAGGAGCATGGAGGAGGATGGGGGAGCACAGAGGAGGAGGGGGAGCATGGAAGAGGACTGGGATAACGGAGGAGGACGGGGAGCACTGAGGAGCATGGAGGAGGACAGGGGAGCACGGGAAAGGACAAGGAGCTGAGCAATGCATAGAAGGATGGGACAGGGAGCCGAGCTGTGCATAGTAGGAGGGGAAAAAGCCACACAGAGCAGGACAGGGATGAGGGGACATTGCATACCCGGCTTATACTCAAGTCAATAAGCTTACCTAGTTTTCCGTGGCAAAATTAAGTGCATCGGCTTACACTCGTGCCGGCTTAAACTCGAGTATATACGGTAATCTCAACTTTGCTAAACCCCATAGTGGTAGTTATAGGATTGATTGTATTGAGCTTGATTGCCTGGAAATTATTAATGTGATGTGATTCTCATTGCAGGAAATTAATTATACATTGGAGCCACTGACTTACACAGATAGAAGAGGACCCCTATGCAAGAACAGTATATGAGTCCTTTGCAGCCCAATAACTCATCATAATGCACAATTTCATCTGGAGATGGAAATGGTTTCCCTTACCTCTTGGCCTGTGTGGAGTTGCAACAATATCATTTCTGCCCTGTCCACCTCTGAATGGAACCATAGGAAGGATGACACTACAGCTACAGAGGTGACCGTCTGATAGCCTAGCTCGACTACCCATCTCTCCTGAAGACCCTTTCAGCTTTTTGAGACTTGGGTGGAGGACATCATCTCTGAAAATAGGGTCCCACAGCTGCACCCCAACAGTTTGAGCAGCACTCTTAGATGAGTAAATATCCTAAGAGCAAAGGGAGATGCAAAGCCACTTGCTTTGTCACTGAGGATGATTTCTGTTATAGCCATGGATGGGATTTCTTTATCCCGTCCTCTCATGGTCAATTTTGTGGCCTCCTTTTGGTTTGAGGAGGGCTATATTTACCCGATCCTGTCTGAGTTCCCTTGTCAATGATACATTCATTCTTGGCTGTGTGTCTGAACGCCTGGTGTGCTTGCATACTCTTTTGTCTGATTGTCTCTCAGTGTATGACTTGGTCTGTTTTCTCGTTCTGTGCCTTGCCTTGTGACTCTATGCTTACTGTCTATTCTGGCTCTGACCTTTGGCTTGCTTCCTCTGACTTCTCACCAGTCTGCCCCATTTGTAGAGTACAGCTATCTCCGGTGTTCTGACATTTGGCTATGTCCTGACTACTTTCTGTGTTTAACCCTTTGGCACCTCGCCGACGTCCTAGCTTGACTTCTGCATGATCTATCTAATTTCTGGCATCGCCGGTCACTGCCGCTACTCGGCTCCTGATTCTGCCTCCGTTCACTCACCGGTGGTCACTTGCTTAAGGACCTGCTCTGCTGCAAGTAAGCTCAACGCAGCCCTCTTCTCACACTTTCAGAACTCTCGGTATTTTTGCACAGATTTCTGCTGTAATACTGCAGCAGGGATCTTGATAGATTTCATTCTCCCGGGATTACTCCAGAGTTGTTGTTGTGGTGGGATGCAGGTCTGGACAGCTGTCGTCATCATCCTATTAGAAAAAATAAGAATTAATATATGAGTGTTAATGCTTTAAAGGGAATCTGTTACTCCTGAGACGCATATGACCTATTAATATGGGCATACAGGTAATAGAAATGTTAAGCTAGTCCTAACTGTATGCCTTATGTTAATGGTGCTTTTGTGGAGAAATGTTATATTCTGTCTTTACGCTAATTATCAGCCCAATAACTCATCATAATGCACAATTTCATCTACTGTGGAGGTGGAAATGGGTCCCCTTATCTCTTGGCCTACGTGCAGTTGCACCAATAACATTTCTGCCCCTGTCCACCCCTGAATGGAACCATAGGAAGGATGACACTACAGCTACAGAGGTAACCGTCTGATAGCCTAGCTCAACTACCCATCTCTCCTGAAGACCCTTTCAGCTTTTTGAGACTTGGGTGGAGGACATCATCTCTGAAAATAAGGTCCCACAGCTGCACCCCAACAGTTTGAGCAGCGCTCTTAGATGAGTAAATATACTAAGAGCAAAGGGAGATGCCTAGCCACTTGCTTTGTCACTGTGGATGATTTCTGTCATAGCTATGGACGGGATTTCTTTATCCCGTCCTCTCAGGGTTAATTTTGTGGCCTCCTTTTGGTTTGGGGAGGGCTATATTTACCCACTCCTGTGAGTTCCCTGTCAGTGATACTTTCATTCTTGGCTTTGTGTCTGACCCCCTGGAGTGCTTGCATACCCTTTTGTCTGATTGTCTCTCAGTGTATGACCCGGTCTGATTTCTCGTTCTGTGCCTTGCCTTGTGACTCTGTGCTTACCGTTTATTCTGGCTCTGACCTTTGGCTTTCTTCCTCTGACTTCCCATCACTCTGCCCCATTTGTACTGTACAGCTGTCTCTGGTTTTCTGACATTTGGCTACCTCCTGACCACTTTCTGTGTTTAACCCTTTGGCACCTCACCGACCTCCTGGCTTGACTTCGGCATGATCTAACTACTTTCCGGCATCGCCAGTCACCGCCGCTAATCGGCGTCTGACTCCGCCTCCGGCCACCCCCCAGTTATTACTTGCTTCAGTTGTTGCTCTGCAGCAGGTAAGCTCACCGCAGCTCTCCTCTCACACTCTCTGAGCGTTCAGTATTCTTGCACAGATTTCTGCTGTAATACTGCAGCAGGGATCTTGATAGATTTCATTCTCCGGGGATTACTTCAGAGTGGTTGTTGTGGTGGGATGCAGGTCTGGACAGCTATTGTCATCCTATTAGATAGATAAGAATTAATATATGTGTGTTTATGCTTTAAAGAGAATCTGTCACCCCCGAGACGTATATGACCTATAAATATGGGCATACAGGTAATAGAAATGTTAAGCTAGTTCTAACTGTATGCCTTGTTAATGGTGCTGTTGTGGAGAAATGTTATATTCTGTCTTTACGCTAATGATCAGCCCGATAACTCATCATAACGCACAAATTCATCTACTGTGGAGGTGGAAATGGGTCCCCTTATTTCTTGGCCTGTGTGCAGTTGCACCAATATCATTTCCGCCCCTGTCCACCCCTGAATGGAACCATAGGAAGGATGACACTACAGCTACAGAGGTGACCGTCTGATAGCCTAGCTCGACTACCCATCTCTCCTGAAGACCCTTTCAGCTTTTTGAGACTTGGGTGGAGGACATCATCTCTGAAAATAGGGTCCCACAGCTGCACCCCAACAGTTTGAGCAGCACTCTTACATGAGTAAATATCCTAAGAGCAAAGGGAGATGCTTAGCCACTTGCTTTGTCACGGAGGATGATTTCTATCATAGCTATGGATGGGATTTCTTTATCCCATCCTCTCATGATTAATTTTTTGGCCTCCTTTTGGTTTGGGGAGGGCTATATTTACCCGCTCCTGTCTGAGTTCCCTGTCAGTGATACATTAATTCATGGCTGTGTGTCTGACCCCTGGTGTGCTTGCATACTCTTTTGTCTGATTGTCTCTCAGTGTATGACCCGGTCTTTTTTCTCGTTCTGTGCCTTGCCTTGTGATTCTGTGCTTACTGTCTATTCTGGCTCTGACTTTTGGCTTGCTTCCTCTGACTTCCCACCAGTCTGCCCCATTTGTACTGTACAGCTATCTCCGGTTTTCTGACATTTAGCTACATCCTGACCACTCTCTGTGTTTAACCCTTTGGCACCTCACCGACCTCCTGGCTTGACTTCGGTACGTTCAAACTACTTTCCGGCATCTCCGGTCACCGCCTCTACTTGGCGTCTGACTCTGCCTCCGGCCACTCCCCGGTAGTCATTTGCTTCAAGTCCTGCACAGCTGCAGGTAAGCTCACCGCAGCTCTCGTCTCACATTCTCTGAGCTTTCAGTATTCTTGCACAGATTCCTGCTGTAAGTCTGCAGCAGGGATCTTGATAGATTTCATTCTCCGGGGATTACTCCAGAGTGGTTGTTGTGGTGGGATGCAGGTCTGGACAGCTGTTGTCATCCTATTAGATAGATAAGAATTAATATATGTGTGTTTATGCTTTAAAGAGAATCTGTCACCCCCGAGACGTATATGACCTATAAATATGGGCATACAGGTAATAGAAATGTTAAGCTAGTTCTAACTGTATGCCCTATGTTAATGGTGCTGTTGTGGATAAATGTTATATTCTGTCTTCACGCTAATCAGCCCAATAACTCATCATAACACACAAATTCATCTACTGTGGAGGTGGAAATGGGTCCCCTTATTTCTTGGCCTGTATGCAGTTGCACCAATATAATTTCCGCCCCTGTCCACCCCTGAATGGAACCATAGGAAGGATGACACTACAGCTACAGAGGTGACCGTCTGATAGCCTAGCTCGACTACCCATCTCTCCTGAAGACCCTTTCAGCTTTTTGAGACTTGGGTGGAGGACATCATCTCTGAAAATAGGGTCCCACAGCTGCACCCCAACAGTTTGAGCAGCACTCATACATGAGTAAATATCCTAAGAGCAAAGGGAGATGCTTAGCCACTTGCTTTGTCACGGAGGATGATTTCTGTCATAGCTATGGATGGGATTTCTTTATCCCATCCTCTCATGGTTAATTTTTTGGCCTTTTTGGTTTGGGGAGGGCTATATTTACCCGCTCCTGTCTGAGTTCCCTGTCAGTAATACATTAATTCATGGCTGTGTGTCTGACCCCTGGTGTGCTTGCACACTCTTTTGTCTGATTGTCTCTCAGTGTATGACCCGGTCTTTTTTCTCGTTCTGTGCCTTGCCTTGTGATTCTGTGCTTACTGTCTATTCTGGCTCTGACCTTTGGCTTGCTTCCTCTGACTTCCCACCAGTCTGCCCCATTTGTACTGTACAGCTATCTCCGGTTTTCTGACATTTAGCTACGTCCTGACCACTCTCTGTGTTTAACCCTTTGGCACCTCACCGACCTCCTGGCTTGACTTCGGTACGTTCAAACTACTTTCCGGCATCGCCGGTCACCGCCTCTATTCGGCGTCTGACTCTGCCTCCGGCCACTCCCCGGTAGTCATTTGCTTCAAGTCCTGCACAGCTGCAGGTAAGCTCACCGCAGCTCTCTCTCACATTCTCTGAGCTTTCAGTATTCTTGCACAGATTCCTGCTGTAAGTCTGCAGCAGGGATCTTGATAGATTTCATTCTCCGGGGATTACTCCAGAGTGGTTGTTGTGGTGGGATGCAGGACTGGACAGCTGTTGTCATCCTATTAGATAGATAAGAATTAATATATGTGTGTTTATGCTTTAAAGAGAATCTGTCACCCCCGAGACGTATATGACCTATAAATATGGGCATACAGGTAATAGAAATGTTAAGCTAGTTCTAACTGTATGCCTTATGTTAATGGTGCTGTTGTGGAGAAATGTTATATTCTATCATCACGCTAATCAGCCCAATAACTCATCATAACACACAAATTCATCTACTGTGGAGGTGGAAATGGGTCCCCTTATTTCTTGGCTTGTGTGCAGTTGCACCAATATAATTTCCGCCCCTGTCCACCCCTGAATGGAACCATAGGAAGGATGACACTACAGCTACAGAGGTGACCGTCTGATAGCCTAGCTCGACTACCCATCTCTCCTGAAGACCCTTTCAGCTTTTTGAGACTTGGGTGGAGGACATCATCTCTGAAAATAGGGTCCCACAGCTGCACCCCAACAGTTTGAGCAGCACTCATACATGAGTAAATATCCTAAGAGCAAAGGGAGATGCTTAGCCACTTGCTTTGTCACGGAGGATGATTTCTGTCATAGCTATGGATGGGATTTCTTTATCCCATCCTCTCATGGTTAATTTTTTGGCCTCCTTTTGGTTTGGGGAGGGCTATATTTACCCGCTCCTGACTGAGTTCCCTGTCAGTGATACATTAATTCATGGCTGTGTGTCTGACCCCTGGTGTGCTTGCATACTCTTTTGTCTGATTGTCTCTCAGTGTATGACCCAGTCTTTTTTCTCGTTCTATGCCTTGCCTTGTGATTCTGTGCTTACTGTCTATTCTGGCTCTGACCTTTGGCTTGCTTCCTCTGACTTCCCACCAGTCTGCCCCATTTGTACTGTACAGCTATCTCCGGTTTTCTGACATTTAGCTACGTCCTGACCACTCTCTGTGTTTATCCCTTTGGCACCTCATCGACCTCCTGGCTTGACTTCGGTACGTTCAAACTACTTTCCGGCATCGCCGGTCACCGCCTCTATTCGGCGTCTGACTCTGCCTCCGGCCACTCCCCAGTAGTCATTTGCTTCAAGTCCTGCACAGCTGCAGGTAAGCTCACCGCAGCTATCCTATCACATTCTCTGAGCTTTCAGTATTCTTGCACAGATTCCTGCTGTAAGTCTGCAGCAGGGATCTTGATAGATTTCATTCTCCGGGGATTACTCCAGAGTGGTTGTTGTGGTGGGATGCAGGTCTGGACAGCTGTTGTCATCCTATTAGATAGATAAGAATTAATATATGTGTGTTTATGCTTTAAAGAGAATCTGTCACCCCCGAGACGTATATGACCTATAAATATGGGCATACAGGTAATAGAAATGTTAAGCTAGTTCTAACTGTATGCCTTATGTTAATGGTGCTGTTGTGGAGAAATGTTATATTCTGTCTTCACGCTAATCAGCCCAATAACTCATCATAACACACAAATTCATCTACTGTGGAGGTGGAAATGGGTCCCCTTATTTCTTGGCCTGTGTGCAGTTGCACCAATATAATTTCCGCCCCTGTCCACCCCTGAATGGAACCATAGGAAGGATGACACTACAGCTACAGAGGTGACCGTCTGATAGCCTACCTCGACTACCCATCTCTCCTGAAGACCCTTTCAGCTTTTTGAGACTTGGGTGGAGGACATCATCTCTGAAAATAGGGTCCCACAGCTGCACCCCAACAGTTTGAGCAGTACTCATACATGAGTAAATATCCTAAGAGCAAAGGGAGATGCTTAGCCACTTGCTTTGTCACGGAGGATGATTTCTGTCATAGCTATGGATGGGATTTCTTTATCCCATCCTCTCATGGTTAATTTTTTGGCCTCCTTTTGGTTTGGGGAGGGCTATATTTACCCGCTCCTGTCTGAGTTCCCTGTCAGTGATACATTAATTCATGGCTGTGTGTCTGACCCCTGGTGTGCTTGCATACTCTTTTGTCTGATTGTCTCTCAGTGTATGACCCGGTCTTTTTTCTCGTTCTGTGCCTTGCCTTGTGATTCTGTGCTTGCTGTCTATTCTGGCTCTGACCTTTGGCTTGCTTCCTCAGACTTCCCACCAGTCTGCCCCATTTGTACTGTACAGCTATCTCCGGTTTTCTGACATTTAGCTACGTCCTGACCACTCTCTGTGTTTAACCCTTTGGCACCTCACCGACCTCCTGGCTTGACTTCGGTATGTTCAAACTACTTTCCGGCATCTCCGGTCACTGCCTCTATTCGGCGTCTGACTCTGCCTCCGGCCACTCCCCGGTAGTCATTTGCTTCAAGTCCTGCACAGCTGCAGGTAAGCTCACCGCAGCTCTCCTCTCACATTCTCTGAGCTTTCAGTATTCTTGCACAGATTCCTGCTGTAAGTCTGCAGCAGGGATCTTGATAGATTTCATTCTCCGGGGATTACTCCAGAGTGGTTGTTGTGGTGGGATGCAGGTCTGGACAGCTGTTGTCATCCTATTAGATAGATAAGAATTAATATATGTGTGTTTATGCTTTAAAGAGAATCTGTCACCCCCGAGACGTATATGACCTATAAATATGGGCATACAGGTAATAGAAATGTTAAGCTAGTTCTAACTGTATGCCCTATGTTAATGGTGCTGTTGTGGAGAAATGTTATATTCTGTCTTCACGCTAATCAGCCCAATAACTCATCATAACACACAAATTCATCTACTGTGGAGGTGGAAATGGGTCCCCTTATTTCTTGGCCTGTGTGCAGTTGCACCAATATAATTTCCGCCCCTGTCCACCCCTGAATGGAACCATAGGAAGGATGACACTACAGCTACAGAGGTGACCATCTGATAGCCTAGCTCGACTACCCATCTCTCCTGAAGACCCTTTCAGCTTTTTGAGACTTGGGTGGAGTACATCATCTCTGAAAATAGGGTCCCACAGCTGCACCCCAACAGTTTGAGCACCACTCATACATGAGTAAATATCCTAAGAGCAAAGGGAGATGCTTAGCCACTTGCTTTGTCACGGAGGATGATTTCTGTCATAGCTATGGATGGGATTTCTTTATCCCATCCTCTCATGGTTAATTTTTTGGCCTCCTTTTGGTTTGGGGAGGGCTATATTTAAACTCTCCTGTGAGTCCCTGTCAGTGATACTTTCATTCTTGGCTTTGTGTCTGACCCCCTGGAGTGCTTGCATACCCTTTTGTCTGATTGTCTCTCAGTGTATGACCCGGTCTGATTTCTCGTTCTGTGCCTTGCCTTGTGACTCTGTGCTTACCGTTTATTCTGTCTCTGACCTTTGGCTTTCTTCCTCTGACTTCCCACCACTCTGCCCCATTTGTACTGTACAGCTGTCTCTGGTTTTCTGACATTTGGCTACCTCCTGACCACTTTCTGTGTTTAACCCTTTGGCACCTCACCGACCTCCTGGCTTGACTTCGGCACGATCTAACTACTTTCCGGCATCGCCAGTCACCGCCGCTAATCGGCGTCTGACTCCGCCTCCGGCCACCCCCCAGTTATTACTTGCTTCAGTTGTTGCTCTGCAGCAGGTAAGCTCACCGCAGCTCTCCTCTAACACTCTCTGAGCTTTCAGTATTCTTGCACAGATTTCTGCTGTAATACTGCAGCAGGGATCTTGATAGATTTCATTCTCCGGGGATTACTTCAGAGTGGTTGTTGTGGTGGGATGCAGGTCTGGACAGCTGTTGTCATCCTATTAGATAGATAAGAATTAATATATGTGTGTTTATGCTTTAAAGAGAATCTGTCACCCCCGAGACGTATATGACCTATAAATATGGGCATACAGGTAATAGAAATGTTAAGCTAGTTCTAACTGTATGCCTTGTTAATGGTGCTGTTGTGGAGAAATGTTATATTCTGTCTTTACGCTAACGATCAGCCCGATAACTCATCATAACGCACAAATTCATCTACTGTGGAGGTGGAAATGGGTCCCCTTACTTCTTGGCCTGTGTGCAGTTGCACCAATATCATTTCCGCCCCTGTCCACCCCTGAATGGAACCATAGGAAGGATGACACTACAGCTACAGAGGTGACCGTCTGATAGCCTAGCTCGACTACCCATCTCTCCTGAAGACCCTTTCAGCTTTTTGAGACTTGGGTGGAGGACATCATCTCTGAAAATAGGGTCCCACAGCTGCACCCCAACAGTTTGAGCAGCACTCTTACATGAGTAAATATCCTAAGAGCAAAGGGAGATGCTTAGCCACTTGCTTTGTCACGGAGGATGATTTCTATCATAGCTATGGATGGGATTTCTTTATCCCATCCTCTCATGATTAATTTTTTGGCCTCCTTTTGGTTTGGGGAGGGCTATATTTACCCGCTCCTGTCTGAGTTCCCTGTCAGTGATACATTAATTCATGGCTGTGTGTCTGACCCATGGTGTGCTTGCATACTCTTTTGTCTGATTGTCTCTCAGTGTTTGACCCGGTCTTTTTTCTCGTTCTGTGCCTTGCCTTATGATTCTGTGCTTACTGTCTTTTCGGGCTCTGACTTTTGGCTTGCTTCCTCTGACTTCCCACCAGTCTGCCCCATTTGTACTGTACAGCTATCTCCGGTTTTCTGACATTTAGCTACGTCCTGACCACTCTCTGTGTTTAACCCTTTGGCACCTCTCCGACCTCCTGGCTTGACTTCGGTACGTTCAAACTACTTTCCGGCATCTCCGGTCACCGCCTCTACTTGGCGTCTGACTCTGCCTCCGGCCACTCCCCGGTAGTCCTTTGCTTCAAGTCCTGCACAGCTGCAGGTAAGCTCACCGCAGCTCTCCTCTCACACTCTCTGAGCTTCCACTATTCTTGCACAGATTCCTGCTGTAAGTCTGCAGCAGGGATCTTGATAGATTTCATTCTCCGGGGATTACTCCAGAGTGGCTGTTGTGGTGGGATGCAGGTCTGGACAGCTGTTGTCATCCTATTAGATAGATAAGAATTAATATATGTGTGTTTATGCTTTAAAGAGAATCTGTCACCCCCGAGACGTATATGACCTATAAATATGGGCATACAGGTAATAGAAATGTTAAGCTAGTTCTAACTGTATGCCCTATGTTAATGGTGCTGTTGTGGAGAAATGTTATATTCTGTATTTACGCTAATGATCAGCCCAATAACTCATCATAACACACAAATTCATCTACTGTGGAGGTGGAAATGGGTCCCCTTATTTCTTGGCCTGTGTGCAGTTGCACCAATATCATTTCCGCCCCTGTCCACCCCTGAATGGAACCATAGGAAGGATGACACTACAGCTACAGAGGTGACCGTCTGATAGCCTAGCTCGACTACCCATCTCTCCTGAAGACCCTTTCAGCTTTTTGAGACTTGGGTGGAGGACATCATCTCTGAAAATAGGGTCCCACAGCTGCACCCCAACAGTTTGAGCAGCACTCTTACATGAGTAAATATCCTAAGAGCAAAGGGAGATGCTTAGCCACTTGCTTTGTCACGGAGGATGATTTCTGTCATAGCTATGGATGGGATTTCTTTATCCCATCCTCTCATGGTTAATTTTTTGGCCTCATTTTGGTTTGGGGAGGGCTATATTTACCCGCTCCTGTCTGAGTTCCCTGTCAGTGATACATTAATTCATGGCTGTGTGTCTGACCCCTGGTGTGCTTGCATACTCTTTTGTCTGATTGTCTCTCAGTGTATGACCCGGTCTTTTTTCTCGTTCTGTGCCTTGCCTTGTGATTCTGTGCTTACTGTCTATTCTGGCTCTGACTTTTGGCTTGCTTCCTCTGACTTCCCACCAGTCTGCCCCATTTGTACTGTACAGCTATCTCCGGTTTTCTGACATTTAGCTACGTCCTGACCACTCTCTGTGTTTAACCCTTTGGCACCTCATCGACCTCCTGGCTTGACTTCGGTACGTTCAAACTACTTTCCGGCATCGCCGGTCACCGCCTCTATTCGGCGTCTGACTCTGCCTCCGGCCACTCCCCAGTAGTCATTTGCTTCAAGTCCTGCACAGCTGCAGGTAAGCTCACCGCAGCTCTCCTCTCACATTCTCTGAGCTTTCAGTATTCTTGCACAGATTCCTGCTGTAAGTCTGCAGCAGGGATCTTGATAGATTTCATTCTCCGGGGATTACTCCAGAGTGGTTGTTGTGGTGGGATGCAGGTCTGGACAGCTGTTGTCATCCTATTAGATAGATAAGAATTAATATATGTGTGTTTATGCTTTAAAGAGAATCTGTCACCCCCGAGACGTATATGACCTATAAATATGGGCATACAGGTAATAGAAATGTTAAGCTAGTTCTAACTGTATGCCCTATGTTAATGGTGCTGTTGTGGAGAAATGTTATATTCTGTCTTCACGCTAATCAGCCCAATAACTCATCATAACACACAAATTCATCTACTGTGGAGGTGGAAATGGGTCCCCTTATTTCTTGGCCTGTGTGCAGTTGCACCAATATAATTTCCGCCCCTGTCCACCCCTGAATGGAACCATAGGAAGGATGACACTACAGCTACAGAGGTGACCGTCTGATAGCCTAGCTCGACTACCCATCTCTCCTGAAGACCCTTTCAGCTTTTTGAGACTTGGGTGGAGGACATCATCTCTGAAAATAGGGTCCCACAGCTGCACCCCAATAGTTGAGCAGCACTCATACATGAGTAAATATCCTAAGAGCAAAGGGAGATGCTTAGCCACTTGCTTTGTCACGGAGGATGATTTCTGTCATAGCTATGGATGGGATTTCTTTATCCCATCCTCTCATGGTTAATTTTTTGGCCTCCTTTTGGTTTGGGGAGGGCTATATTTACCCGCTCCTGTCTGAGTTCCCTGTCAGTGATACATTAATTCATGGCTGTGTGTCTGACCCCTGGTGTGCTTGCATACTCTTTTGTCTGATTGTCTCTCAGTGTATGACCCGGTCTTTTTCTCGTTCTGTGCCTTGTAAATCTGTGCTTACTGTCTATTCTGGCTCTGACCTTTGTCTTGCTTCCTCTGACTTCCCACCAGTCTGCTCCCTTTGTACTATTCAGCTATCTCCGTTTTTTCTGACATTTGGCTACGTCCTGACCACTCTCTGTCTTTAACCCTTTGGCACCACACCGACCTCCTGGCTTGACTCTGGTAGGATATAACTACTTTCAGGCATCGCCAGTCACCGCCGCTACTCGGCGTCTGACTCTGCCTCTGGCTACTTCCCAGTAGTCACTTGCTTCAGGTACTGCTCTGCTGCAGGTAAGCTCACTACAGCTTTCCTCTCACACTTTCTGAGCTTTCAGTATTCTTGCACAGATTCCTGCTGTAAGTCTGCAGCAGGGATCTGTATAAGTTTCATTCTTTGGGGATTACTCCAGACTGCTTCTTGTGGTGGGATGCACGTCTGGACAGCTGTCATCATGCTATTAGATAAATAAGAATTAATATATGTGTGTTTATGCTTGAATGGGAATCTGTCATTCTCAGAGACGTATAATATGGGCATACAGGTAATAGAAATGTTAAGCTAGTCCTAACTGCATGAGTCATGTTAATGGTTCTGTTGTGGAGAAATGTTATGGAAGCCTGGAAGAAAACATTAACATATAGACAGTATATAACATTTCTCCACAAGATCTTTAATATTAGGCATACAGGTAGGACTATTACTTTTTACTTGTGTGCCCATAGTAATAGGTCATATATGTCCCAGGGGATGACAGTTTCCTTTTAATAATGATTGAGTGAATGCTTAAATGAAACGTTAACTATAGGTAGCAAAGAATGAATGTCTGACAACCCATGATCTACGCAGGCTAGCTACATACTTCTTGTAGTGTAGGTTTTCAACAAGTGTCATTTCACGATAGGCAGAAACAGGGCCGCCATGAGGGCATGACTACCCTTACTAGTGTACGTGGCCTAGGGAGCAGAACATAGAGGGGGGTTGGACATAGTTCAGTTCCTTAGATCGTGTGCAGTACTCTTTGTCGTTTTTTTATTATTTTTCTCTGATCTCACAAAATTACCTTATTTTCATTGTGTTGATTGGCTATATGTGTTGTCTTTTTTGTCTGTTTCGTTTGTTTTCTCTTTTGTTATTGGCAGTGTAATTTTTCACCTTATGTAATTGACCAATTGATTTAACTAAATGACTCTTATGCAAAAATAGATTTAGTTAGCAAAATATTTAGTGGGAATGTGTTACAAAGCTTTTATGTTTTGGGCATTGACCATTCTCTGGTTATTGTTATCCAATGTGTTTGTGAGATGATTGAAAGGCACTTAGTGGAGAAATTCAGCATAGTCTATATTTCTATTTCCCATATTTCATACTTGGTGCTGAAATTCAAGAAAGGCCATATTAGTAAGAGCCTTATCATCTCAAACACATTCGTCAACAATAACCAGAAAATGGCCAATTCTTTTAGTCATAGTTTAAAGTTTTGCAAGAATTTACTTTAAAGTTTGTCACCCCTTATGTCATAAAATAAAAAGAAACGGCTTTTCTAGCAGACTGACATGTCCAGAAGAGATCCCTTATTAGCAGTCCCCTCATTATCATAACAGGCAGGATTACAATAATAGCACAATTATTTTAATTTCTATAGCGCCAACATATTCCGCAGCACTTTACATTTTAGAGGGGACTTGTGCAGACAATAAAAGACATTACAGAATAACAATAATCACTTAAACAACAAATACCAAGAGAAATTAGGGCCCTGCCTGCAAGCTCATAATCTGAGAGATAACAGAATTCACAATTCACAGTATGTAGTGTCACAACTCACCTCTTCCCCCTTCCTACACAATGACATCTGCATGTCACTACAACATGAGAATATAAATAGAAAATTCTTAGAAGGAAATAGAGTTCCCTATAATGTCTTATGATATCTATATATATTTATATATACATGTATATGTCCAATGTCCTTATCTCCAGTCAGGCAAGAAAGCAGCTTCCATAAATGTACAGGAAACAGAATACAATAATCTGCAATCAGAAATACAGATTATGAAAAAGATGATCACAATCTGATTTCAATTAGCTAAAAAAATTTATGAGACACATTCCCTTAAAGAAAATTAAAGAAAAATATACCTAAAAAGACTATTGGATATTTTAATAAATGTTTAATACGTTAGAGTAGAGTAGGGCCCTGCCAAAAGAGTCTACCTTGTCGTGGTGGCAGGCTTAAATATCTGTTGGTCAAAACAAAAGCTGATGGTTATGTATGTGATATGGTTCCATGGGAGCTGTTACTGTGTGCATGGTGAGAACGGGGGGGCAGAAGAGTTTTTCCAAGGGTGGGTGGTGGGACTGTGGAAAGTTCAAGGGGTGTAGATGGGGCTAAGGTGGAGGCGCAACTGGGATGGAGCCTAGGCGGAGTCTCAAGGGAGCCCCAAAATTTTGCCAGTATGGGGCCCAGAAATTCCTTATGGCAGCCCTGATCAGGAACATGGCTAGCTTACATAATATGTGACAATGAAACTATACAATGATGAGATACTGTGAAAGAAATGATAATTCCATTGTCTTACCCTTGATCTTAGTATCTCTTGGTACATGTATCAGAGATAGAATAACTGTTATTGCTTAGTGATAGTTCCTTCCCTTTATTTTCCCTTGTTTCCCCATATTTTTTCTTTTCTTTCCTTCATGTTGTTTAACTCCATTTTATATAATAATTAGAACATTTTCAATAAAGACAATTTAAACAAGAAATTGAGTATCTGCTTAGTAAAAAATGCTTTTGTGAATCCTTCGTGAACATCATGTGCTAAAGAAGAGCCACGTCCAGCTGAACCAAGCTGAAGGATGATCATGGATTTTATATGGTCACTTCACGAACATTCTTGATGGTGCCCATCAGGAGGTGGCCACTTGGCATTGCTGTGATTTCTTTTTCTCATGTAGAATAAGTATAAGAAAAAAATTACAGTCCTGCTCTGCCCCATGGTATAACATCGGGCCTAGTGCTATCTGATAAATCATCGGATAGTTCTCGGCCATATTACATAATTGTGTGAACAAACTCTTGTTTTAATAAAGCAATTTTCTTTTAATTTGGAACAGCTGTGATCATGTTGGTTTATTATCCAAAACAGGACCCCCTCTATTACTGATAGCTGTAGAGGGTCACTTACACGCCTGCAGTAAACACATTTCCCTTGTGTAATATGATTGTGGGAGAGCTCGAGTACGGTGCTCACCACAATCATGCGTCTCTAGAACCAATGGAACGAATGATACCGAAATTTACACACATTCAGCCCTATTTCTCTTTTATAAGCTTTCAGGACAGCTGCAAAATAACCATTAGGCCCATGAACATGGCACTTTTATGTGCAGACTCCGAATTCTCAAGCCTCCACACAAGTTCTTCTCTACTAGACCCCATGTGAGCTCTAGGCAACACGCTTCCTCCTCATCCCCCGATAAAAGCTGCCAACAGTCCTGAAATAACAGGACAGTCCGTAAAAACGGGCACTTTTTTGCCCTGCTTGTAAAAAAAATGAAGGCTGCAGTCCCTGAATTTTTCTCTTGCCATCCTACCCCAGGTGTATGGGGAGAGATATCTATTCCTGGGGAAGAAGAGTTTATTGTGGAGTGGAAGAGGAACTACCGATCACCTGAAAAAAACAAACTAAATTAGATAGACAGGATGACTGAGACATAAATGTCACATTAGACCTTTGCCTATCCTGTCAGAGAACAATCTATGCCTTGTATAAATGGTCAGACAGATAGGAGAATCACCCAACATGTTCCGTGGACACCTGAGAAAGTGAAGGATTTCTGTCATCGATCACAAAACCACAGAACAATCCACTTCCATTTGTAAATAAGCTGTATAACATTAGTCTGTTACACCCGACATGGAGAGACTTGTTGCAGAAAATTAAAACAATAGCTGGACAGATTGATGCTTCGCCACCTGATGCACAAGACTCATTCTGCTATCTAACCCAAAAGAGCAAGGAAACTCTCCTCAAAAAGCATCGGATCCCTGGAACATGTGCTGTGACGTTGGACCTGGTGAGGCGTGAGTGTTGGACAGTCTCAAGCGGAGACGGATGTCCTGAATAGCACCCACTGAGCCCCTGGACCTGGTGAGGCCGGTGTGTTGGGAAACCCTGGGAGGAGGGTCGGCTCCCTGAATAGCACCCGGTGCGCCCTGTGTGTTGGACGGTCTCAGGAGGAGACGGACGTCCTGAATAGCACACAGACAGGACACGTGAGTTTTGTGTTGTGTGTGTGTTTTTTTTTCTTTTCCTTCTCAACTCAACTTGCGGTGGCTCAGGGGAGTCAAGAAGGTGACAAGCGGCTTGCTGTAACTCGACGGGTTACGAAGGTGACAAGCGGCTTGCTGTAACTCGGTGGGGTTACGAAGGGGACAAGCGGCTTCCTGTAACTTGTCGGTGTAACGAAGGTGACACCAGCAACTGTGTGTGAGCGGCAGCCGGAGGTGTCGGTGATCGGTGACAGCAGGAGCTGTGGCGGTGCCAGCAAGAACTTGTGTGGTATTGTACTTCAAGGGCCAGTACAGGCCCAAGAGACAAACTGTGTCGTGTGAACTGTGGTCTAAGGAGACCTGTAGAAATGACATGGGGAAATCCCGAAAGGGGGCGGTGACACAAATCGGGGTGGTAACCCAAAAAGGGGTGGAGTCCCAGAGGGAGGTGGTGACCCAAATCGGCTGTGGTAACCCAAAAAGGGGTGGAGTCCCAGAGGGGGGCGGTGGCCCAAATTGGGATGGTGGTCCAGAAAGGGGCCGAGTTTTCAAAAGGGGCAGCACTGGTTACCTCAGTGGACATGTCTGGGGAACCACAGTGTGTGTGTATGACTTTTTCGGAGTGTGGCATGTATTTTCCGGATAACGACAGGCCACAGGTGTGTACCGTGATGCTGCATCGGGAAGGAGTCTCTGGTAGGCTGGACTCAAAGAGTCAGGTGACTCTGACAGGAACTCCTCTCGTTTTATCTCTGACCGAGAAAAACGTCAGGGTTCGCTGCGACCATGGGGTCATTGTGAACTATACAGTGGACAGAGTCATGATCGAGATGACAAAGGGGGTTAAGTGCCAAGGTGGCAGTATTCCACCAAGCTTAGTGCATCCCTTTGAGAGGGGCCAGGACTTAGTCTTGTTTGATGATATGTGGCACGGGGATGGAGATGTTTCTAATGTTGAGCTAACAGACGTTGAGACGGTAACGCCTCCTAAAGTGGACAAGTCAGATGTAGAAGTGACCGGAGGAAGGGGTACATTTGCCCAACTTACGGACCTGACAACTCGTGACATGACGGATGGTGGGCTGGGAGATGAGACGACTGGACTAGACACATGGGTGGACGGTAACTGGAGGGTTCACTCGACTGACGGGGCTGATCCAGTGGTACCCTTTGAAAATATAATTAAAGAAGTAGTAGTGCGACACGTGCTGGCCAAAAGAGAACAAGATCATGAGATACAGTTGATATAAGAGACAGTGGAAGAACATCTCGAACGAGAAAGGGTCCTGAGACAAATGGCCGAGCATAGGGTGGAGGGTCTCGAGAAAGAAGTCTTGGAGCCCAGAGGTCACCTGTCAACGTGTCAAAACGTGAACAAGACCCTTCGGGAAGAGATGGAAGAACTCAGAGGAGCAGTAAAAGGTCTTCTGCGGGAGAAGAAGGTGGACAAAGACTTACAGCAGCCGAGCACGAGTGATAAGACGGAAATGCCAGTACCCATCTTGGCAAAGGGTCGTGAAGAGATAAAATCTCATGAAGTTTGTGAGCTAAGAACTGAAGAAGAGAGTCACCCGGTCGGGTCAACTGTAGTAAGGGAAGTGTCCGTGGTAAAGCCAGAGCCTTCTGTCCAGGAAGAGAGCAAGACCACGACCTTCAAGTCTGTGATTGAGGTGCCCGAAGACAAGCAAGAAGCCTGCACTGAGGAAGGTGTGCATGAGGCTTTTAAAAAGGCCGTCAAAGCGTGTAAGGTGCACTGGGCACCTGAGACTCGGCAGTTGGTGATAATATCAGCCAGGGAAGATACAGCAAACCGAGTAGCTATCCTGAAAGAAATGCATTTGCAATGTCTCCACACCAGTTGGTCAGGCGGAGTAATATGAAAGCTGCTCGACGCCTAGAGTTAGCAAGGGAGGCTATGGATTGGCTGGGTTTGCAGAAAGATGTAATTCCGGTACCCAAAGGTCTGATTGGGAGAATCATTGGAAGACTCAGGAAGGTAATGCAAGACCTTGTAAATATCTCCGGTGTGGTGAGGGTGAGGATCCCTCCTGATGATGAAGTCCAGGTATACAGTGAAGAGGCCATGGTTCCCATCATGGTGGTCGGCTCCATGGAAAGCCTGAGAAACTTTCGGATGCTCTAGGAGTATCGAGTGGGGTACCTGCAAGAGATTGAGCAGTTGAGGCTGGACCGTCGGTGGATCAATAAAGAGGTACGTAACACCAGGTGGCGGGAGCCTTCAACCCAAGATGTAAGGTCCTGAAGGGTTCCTCCAAGTAGTGACATGACAGGTGGCCAAAGAATGTCAGCAAGGCAGGGACATCAAAAATCGGCGAGTGGCAATTTTACTGGCAAGACGAAACTGAGAGACCTTAGCTCCTGTGAGACACTAAATAGGTCAGACTCAGGCCAGAAAGTTGACGCGACTGGGAGTGGGACTTCTGACTGTACCCACAGGGAGAGCCGGTCAGTGAGAGAAAGGTCAGGTGACGAAGCGCACTGCAGACAGGTGGAGACTAAAGAGTGTCTGGTCACTCTGATGGACTGTGACTGGAAGGCCAAAAACCAAGGCCGATATTCTGACTGCTGGGGGCGAGGGAGGCCTAATGTAGAGATGAGGCCCTACGATAGACAAAACAGATGGAGACGGTTCTCTCGACCTGTTGAGCAAGGTGTAATGAGTGCCCGGTCTCGAGATCCCGGGGTAATGTTGTGTGTTAAACCCCACAAGTTTAAACAGAGGGGGGAGGTATGTGGTGTAGCGACCACTGTGTCCGCTAGGGGGCACTGTGTGGGTGTCCCAGGAGAGAGGATGAGTGGCAGGATGCTGAATGACCATTATGTATCCCAAGGTAGGTGGCCTTGGGATGGAAGCTTGAAAATGTGTGTTGATCAGCAGAGGTACTGCTGAGCTGTCATTACACTGTGTCAGGGAGAGCTTTCCAGGGAGCTGGTGAGACAGGCGGAACCAGCTACCTGCAATCCCACCTAGGTGTGTATAGAACGCCATAGTAAAGTATATGTGTGTGAATGATTGAAGGACCTGTGATGACGTCATAGCCATGTGATCCGGTGGGCGTGGCTACGGACCATATAAGGTGGCTAGGGTAGGTCACATGAGGAAAATGCTTGGACCCGATTGGTCCGTGTGCAAGGTCTCGCTGGAAGATGTGTCTGCCTTCCGGAGTGCCTGTGTGCATAATGGCTGCACGTGTCTGAGAGCTCCCAGGAGTGAGAACCGATGTCTGCACCGTGGTGAAGCAACTATGAGGTAACCGGGACACGGGAGTGTTACTAAGAGACTGTATAGCATGTTGGCTGGATGGAGCAAAGCCTGTGTGCCCACAGGGATACAGAGCAGAACTCTGTCATGGACTCTATGCTGTTTTATATGAACTTTCTGTTGCATATGGCTTTGGTTTATGATGCTTAATAAACCGCATGGACTGTTGGAGTTACAGTGGTGGCCAAAAGTATTGGCACCCCTGCAATTCTGTCAGATAACACTCATTTTCTTCCTGAAAATGATTGCAATCACAAATTCTTTGGTATTATTATCTTGATTTAATTTGTCTTCAATGAAAAAAACAAAAAAAGAATTGTCCTAAAGCCAAATTGGATATAATTCCACACCAAACATAAAAAAGGGGGTGGACAAAAGTATTGGCACTGTTTGAAAAATCATGTGATGCTTCTCTAATTTGTGTAATTAACAGCACCTGTAACTTACCTGTGGCACCTAACAGGTGTTGACAATAACTAAATCACACTTGCAGCCAGTTTACATGGATTAAAGTTGACTCAACCTCTGTCCTGTGTCCTTGTATGTACCACATTGAGCATGGAGAAAAGAAAGAAGACTAAAGAACTGTCTGAGGACTTGAGAAACCAAATTGTGAGGAAGCAATCTCAAGGCTACAAGTCCATCTTCAAAGACCTGAATGTTCCTGTGTCTACTGTGCACAGTGTCATCAAGAAGTTTAAAGCCCATGGCACTGTGGCTAACCTCCCTAGATGTGGACAGAAAACAAAAATTGACGAGAGATTTCAACGCAAGATTGTGCGGATGGTGGATAAAGAACCTCGACTAACATCCAAACAAGTTCAAGCTGCCCTGCAGTCCGAGGTTACAACAGTGTCAACCCGTACTATCCGTCGTCGTCTGAATGAAAAGGGACTGTATTTTAGGATACCCAGGAAGACCCCACTTCTTACCCAGAGACATAAAAAAGCCAGGCTGGAGTTTGCCAAAACTTACCTGAGAAAGCCTAAAATGTTTTGCAAGAATGTTCTCTGGTCAGATGAGACAAAAGTAGAGCTTTTTGGGAAAAGGCATCAACATAGAGTTTACAGGAAAAAAAAAAGATGCATTCAAAGAAAAGAAAACGGTCCCTACAGTCAAACATGGCTGAGGTTCCCTGATGTTTTGGGGTTGCTTTGCTGCCTCTGGCACTGGACTGCTTGACCATGTGCATGGCATTATGAAGTCTGAAGACTACCAACAAATTCTGCAGCATAATGTAGGGCCCAGTGTGAGAAAGCTGGGTCTCCCTCAGAGGTCATGGGTCTTACATTAGGACAATGACCCAAAACACACTTTGGAGACTTCTAAGGTGGCCAGCAATGAGTTCAGACCTGAATCCCATAGAACACCTGTAGAGAGATCTCAAAATGGCAGTTTGGAGAAGGCACCCTTCAAATATCAGGGACCTGGAGCAGTTTGCCAAAGAAGAATGGTCTAAAATTCCAGCAGAGCATTGTAAGAAACTCATTGATGGTTACCGGAAGCGGTTGTTGGAAGTTATTTTGGCTAAAGGTTGTGCAACCAAGTATTAGGCTGAGGGTGCCAATACTTTTGTCTGGCCCATTTTTGGAGTTTTGTGTGAAATGTTCAATGATTTAATTTTGCTTCATTCTCTTTTGTGTTTTTTCCTTGCAAGCAAATTAAATGAAGATAATAATACCAAAGAATTTGTGATTGCAATCATTTTCAGGAAGAAAATGAGTAATATCTGACAGAATTGCAGGGGTGCCAATACTTTTGCCCACCACTGTATATGAGAAACCCGTGCCGGACCTGGTTATCTGGTTGCCTAACATGTGTCCCCTACCTGAATAACAATCATTACCTTACAATAGATGATAGATAGATAGATACATATGGGATAGATAGATAGATAGATAGATAGATAGATAGATGGATAGATATGGGATAGATAAATAGATAGATAGATAGATAGATACATAGAAATGGGATAATTAGATAGTTAAATAGATATTGGATAGATAGATAGATATGGGATAAATATAAAGATTGATATGGGATAGATAGTTAGATAGATAGATATGGGATAGATAGATAGATAGATAGATAGATAGATACATAGAAATGGGATAGTTAGATAGATAGTTAGATAGATATGGGATAGATAGATAGATAGATAGATAGATAGATAGATATGGGATAAATAGATATATATGGGATAGATAGATAGATATGGGACAGATAGGTAGTTAGATAGATAGATATAGGATAGATAGATACAGGGTCGGACTGGAGTACCTAGGGCCCAACAGGGCAATCGACTCTAGGGGCCCACCCTATGGCTACTATGATGGTGTGATATGTTATGTGGGTATCATTTTGTGTCTATTTATATTATACAGATTTCCATAGTGTTCTCTTGTTGCCCTGTATCATTCCGTGTATTCCCCATATTGTCTAGAGTCTCAATTACTTTCCAAGTCTGATAATTGAATTAGCTCACTTACTGTCTGCAGCCTGACTGTTAGGGATGGCGTAACGCACTAAATATTACATAACGTAAAGTGCGTTCACCGCCCGGGGTCTACCATGCAGAAGGTGTTAACATTGCTGCTAGATAATGCGGACGTACAATATGGCAGTATAACGCAAGTGGGTTGAACATCACCCGGTGCGCTGAGCGATCTCTGTTTATTCACAAAGACGCCTAAGTGCTAAACACAAAAGGCTGAGCCTGTTAACGTCACAGGTCTCAGAGAAGTGCACATACGATATATGACCACAGGAGCTGGAACCTAGGCAGAGGGTCAGCGTCCGTCTAGACCTATCGTGCGTGTGGCGTCGCTACTTCGGACGCCAAGAGGAGCTGCAGACTGCAGCACGGCAACCGACACTGCCGCTAATCGACAATGCCCGGTAGGAGGCGCACTATCGGACGCTAGCCCTGTGGAGGATGCTATTGTGGCTGTAGCTTGCCACTGACTGTAAACCTAAGTCCCTATACACACTCGGAATATCAGAGGGAGGGGATCTTAATGAGTCATTCGCAGGTACATGCATCCATCCTCATTGACACAGTTAGCCACTAGAGACTATATTAGCGCATGGCCGAGTGGCCATGCGAACCTTTTATAGCTGGGACCTTCCGGAAGCTTCCAGATCCCTGAGATGGACCAATCAGATCACGAGAAGGACCTGGGCATGTGACTCCCGATCTCCAATGGGAGATCGTCTCGTGAACATGCCCAGTAGAGCGACGGAAGGACTTAGCCTCTGGAGTGGCTTGTTGCTGAGCAGCCTGCGATGCTATTGCTGGACCAGAGGTGGCAGCAACAGCCAGACCCACAGAGCTGGTCTGAGCAGAGCGTCTGGGACACCGGGATTGCTGTGCAGGCTCCTGAGTGGTCAGTGGAGAATGGGAGACCGCTGAATGCAAGGCTCTGGATTCCTGCTGTGCAGCTGCAGTAACCCGACGCCTAACACTGACTGTATCTATGTCTCTTGATGACCCCCTGTAGTGCCATAATCCCCAAGGCACCTTTGTCAGGTCTGGGAGGCTTGAAAACCACCCCAACCTGTCTGACTACCCGTGGACATAAGGAGGGGGCAGGGGAGGACAGGAGCTGTACAAGTCAGACCCTGTATGGTGATGATCACGTGAAGACGGCACGTCAGAGAGAAGGGGAAGCATATGGACCCATTTTATCCTCTGTCCGCCGGATTATTGGACATTCATCCTGTTACTGAACTACATTTGTGTTCTGGACTATTGTAGCCCCAGTGTGATGAATTGTTCATGGACCTTTTATTTTTGCCTACAATAAAGGTATTGGGATTGTTCACACTTCCCTCACTCTGTTGATTGTGTGTTATCAGAGAAGGACCCCGTGACAGCTACCATAAACGGTATTATTGTTCATTTGTCAGCATTTCTCACGTGTGCCTTTTAGCAAACTATACAGTGTGCAAAAGAACTGTAATGTGCACTGCCCAATATCAAAGTTTATTTTTTATTAAAATGGAAGAAAAGCAAATAACTGTCAATCTTTTTTGGTCTGTGGCTCTATGCAAGGTTTCGTCTTATGGGCTAAGGATGATTCTGATAAATTTAAGGAATCGGCCCAGAACTACAATGGAGGCCCTTGTTAATGACCTGAAGAGAGCTGGGACCACAGTCTCACAAATCACCGTTTGTAACACAGTACACCGTCATGGATTAAAATCCTGCATGGAACGTACAGTAAGTTCCACCTGCTCACGCCAGCAAATGTCCAGGCCCACTTGAAGTTCACCAGTGACCATCAGGATGATCCAGAGGAGGCATGGGAGAAGGTAAGGTGAAAAATCTTTATTGAGACAGATTAAAAGGTAATAAGCTGCTTAATAGCCAGTATATACTGGAGGAAGGAATGTCCTAGATAACTGGACGTGTTTCGAACACGTGTGGTGCTCTTAGTCCTCAGCTTCACAATGAGCAGTCTTGCAAAAGTTAAAATACTCCCCAAACAGGTGGTGAAAAAATGAAGATAATTGCTCCACTAGAAAAAGGTTAACACCCAGATAACATGGCAGAGAGGGAGCGAGAAAAAAAAACAAAAAACAACATATAACACATTTAAGTTGCAACAGTACATGTCATATATATAGATGGCACAGACAATCAAATCAACCTGTTTGGGGAGTATTTTAACTTTTGCAAGACTGCTCATTGTGAAACTGAGGACTAAGAGCACCACACGTGTTCGAAACGCGTCCAGTTATCTAGGACATTCCTTCCTCCAGTATATACTGGCTATTAACCAGCTTATTACCTTTTAATCTGTCTCAATAAAGCTGGATACCTTCCCTTTTTTAACAAGCACTTGACGTCAAGCAGAGACGCTTCCTTGCTCGGATAGAACTATTCATGTGCGGTGTGGACATCATCATAAGGGTGAGCTGAATTAACTTTTTTCTACAGAAGGTAAGGTGGACAGATGAGACCAAAATAGAACGTTTTGGTATAAACTTCCCTCGCTGCATTTGGATGAAGAAAAAGGATGAGCGTAACCCCAAGAACACCATCCCAACTGTGAAGCATGGTGGGGGAATCATCATACTTTCGGGGTGTTTTTCTGCAAAGGGGACTGGACGACTGCATCGTACTGAAGGGAGGATGGATGGGTCGTATAATGCAAGATTTTGGTCAACAACCTCATTCCCTTGACCCAAAACACACAGCCAGGGCAACTAAGGAGTGTCTCTGTAAGAAGCATTTCTAGGTCCTGGGGTGGCCTAGCCAGTCTCTAGAGCTGAACCCAATACAAATTGTTTGGAGGGAGCTGAAATTCCATTTTGCCCATCGACAGCCCTGAAACATCAGAAAAAGTTCTGTATTTTCCATCTATCGTCATCGTTCTCTGGATCTATGAAGCCAGAGCTGTCAATCAAATTAGAGGGGAGAGGTGGAGATTGAGTTAAAACAAACAGGACTTCTTTTGAGTAGCCATTCTTTACTGACAGAGTCCTCCCATTAAGGGTAACTTGTCACCTTGAAATACGTTATTTATCTGCAAAAATGTGGTTAATCTGCAGGTAAATAGGGTTTAAAGCCTGGTTAACTGGCTTAATGGAAAAGCGTTAGCTACAAGGAGAAAATTAAGTTTTATTCTCCTTGCCACAACTTACTTCCGGTCATAGGGTCGGTGTAAGGTGGGAAACATTACAGTCTCCACTAACTACCAAGTGAGCGTGCTGTAATAATGTCCCGTCACCTTGACTGTAACATCGTCCAAGGAGCCAAAACTCAGGCTGGGATTCATTGAACGACTAACATGGCAGCAATACGTGGCAACTCATCAGCAACCTGCAACTGCGTCACAGGGAGCTGATGGGAGCAGGTGAGTGAATGCACCAGCCATCGTGATATCTAAATGCTGCTGTCAGCGATTGACAGGGGCATTTAAATACTTAAAACAGCAGCAATCAAGGTGAGCTCTGATTATTGCTGTTACAGGCAGACGCCAGCTATGTATCACATCTGACATCTGCCCGGTATGGAGCAGGCTCAGCTCCTGAACCCGCTCAATACAATCATATCCCTAAGGTTACAGTTATGTTAAGGTTAGTAAATTTCACTTGTCTGTTTCTAAACATGGAAAGGCAAAAGTAATTCCCTTACACATGTGAAAGAGCCCTTATAGATTTAGTAAATGTGCCCACACATGAATGTTTTTACACACCACAATGCACTGTTACATACACACATCTTACAAAAATACATAAAATTACAGATACACAGACATAGCTGCAGACACGCTCAAACAGACAGAGTCGCACACACGCATCAGTACATAAATACATCGCCTGAACCATCATCAGTACATGGTACATCAATTGTAATGTTCGGTATACCCCATATACCTTTGTATACCATGAAGCTACAACTCCCAGTATGTCCTTAAAAATGGAGATACTGGGAGTTGCTGTTACCAGTCATCAGACTGTGAACCATTCAGGAACCACAGTACTGATGAGACGCAGGCAAGATCACAAATGAGCATTTACATCCAGGTATCTTACCTGTGACATCTTCTCTGATTAGAGTTGTTCTCTTTCTTTTAGTCTCCATCTCGTCCAGACCCCATGATGACTTTTCTCATCCACAGCTCGTCTCTGCAGACCTCCATCTTCTCCGGTCTTCTGCAGCACATCCTGACACAGTGCCCTTAAAAATAGCAGAGTCATTATAATGCTCCTGAATAAAAATATCTGCCCTACACTGAGCTGCAGTATAGACTACTAACTCTCATAATCAGGCCCGGATTGGTAATCTGCCAAACCGGGCATTTTCCCGCTGGGCCGCAATATAAGTGACTCTGTGGCAGGCCCGGATTGGTAATCTGCCCAACCGGGCATTTTCCCGCTGGGCCGCGATATAAGTGACTCTGTGGGCCGCTGGAGTGTCGGCGCCTGCATATCTGGCCGCCGGCCCGTTTAAAATTCTTTCCACCAGCCCTTTAAATCTGCGGGCACGGCGGTTTTACACAGGTATGCGTGCTGGCAGAAGCTGCATCATCACTCACCAGTCTGTGGCACAGGAGGGGGTTAAGAACGTCTGACATTGCACGTCAGGACGTTCTTTGTGGACGGAGACAGCACGCTCTTCTCTCCTGCTCCAGTCTGCAGCGCTGACCTATCAGGGGAGGAGACCAGAGGCTCAGGACCTCCGGCCTACCTGCGCCCGCCTGTAATCACTGGATGCCTGCCAGGATTGGAGTGATGGTGTGTCTAGGACCTGGTGAGTAAGTGAATACAGGTGCTGGGCTGCAGTGGGGGGCTGACTGGTGCATACATGTGCTGCAGTGGGGGGGCTGGTGTATACAGGTGCTGCAGTGGTCTGGCTGGCTGGTGTATACAGGTGCTACAGTGGGCTGGCTGGCTAGTGTATACAGGTGCTACAGTGGGCTGGCTGGCTAGTGTATACAAGTGCTGCAGTGGGCTGGCTGGCTGGTGTATACAGGTGCTACAGTGGGCTGGCTGGCTGGTGTATACATGTCCTGCAGTGGGCTGGCTGGTGTATACATGTGCTGCAGTGGGCTGGCTGGTGTATACATGTGCTGCAGTGGGCTGGCTGGTGTATACATGTGCTGCAGTGGGGGGG
The DNA here is from genome assembly GCF_039654945.1 of Dendrobates tinctorius. NCBI lineage: Eukaryota > Metazoa > Chordata > Amphibia > Anura > Dendrobatidae > Dendrobates > Dendrobates tinctorius. The sequence goes on along the minus strand of NW_027361724.1, from coordinate 18,792,662 downwards.
CTGGCTGGTGTATACAGGTGCTGCAGTGGGGGGGCTGGCTGGTGTATACAGGTGCTGCAGGGGTGGGCTGGCTCCTGTATACAGGTGCTGCAGGGGGCTGGCTGTTGTATACAGGTGCTGCAGTGGGGGGGCTGGCTGTTGTATACAGGTGCTGCAGTGGGGGGGCTGGCTGTTGTATACAGGTGCTGCAGTGGGGGGGCTGGCTGTTGTATACAGGTGCTGCAGTGGGGGGGCTGGCTGTTCTATACAGGTGCTGCAGTGGGGGGGCTGGCTGTTCTATACAGGTGCTGCAGTGGGGGGGCTGGCTGTTCTATACAGGTGCTGCAGTGGGGGGGCTGGCTGTTCTATACAGGTGCTGCAGTGGGGGGGCTGGCTGTTCTATACAGGTGCCGCAATGGGGGGGGCTGGCTGTTGTATACAGGTGCTGCAGTGGGGGGGCTGGCTGTTCTATACAGGTGCTGCAGTGGGGGGGCTGGCTGTTCTATACAGGTGCTGCAGTGGGGGGGCTGGCTGTTCTATACAGGTGCTGCAGTGGGGGGGCTGGCTGTTCTATACAGGTGCTGCAGTGGGGGGGCTGGCTGTTCTATACAGGTGCCGCAATGGGGGGGGCTGGCTGGTGTATACAGGTGCCGCAGTGGGGGGGGCTGGCTGGTGTATACAGGTGCCGCAGTGGGGGGGCTGGCTGGTGTATACAGGTGCTGCAGTGGGGGGGCTTGCTGGTGTATACATGTGCTGCAGTGGGGGAGCAGGCTGGTGTATACAGGTGCAAGCTCAGTGGGGCTAGTGTAAACAGGTGCTGGGCTCAGTAGGCAGCGGGGCAGGTGGTGATGATACATAGATATATATTATATTTGCCCATGATACTATATGTGGGGCCATTATAATATGTGCAGGGCTATATGTGGGGCCACTATAATATGTGCAGGGCTATATGTGGGGCCACTATATGTGCAGGGCTATATGTGAGGCCACTATCATATGTGCAGTGGGCTGTCTGGCTGGTGTATACAGGTGCTGCAGTGGGCTGGCTGGTGTATACATGTGCTGCAGTGGGCTGGCTGGTGTATACATGTGCTGCAGTGGGGGGGCTGGCTGGTGTATACAGGTGCTGCAGTGGGGGGGCTGGCTGGTGTATACAGGTGCTGCAGGGGTGGGCTGGCTCCTGTATACAGGTGCTGCAGGGGGCTGGCTGTTGTATACAGGTGCTGCAGTGGGGGGGCTGGCTGTTGTATACAGGTGCTGCAGTGGGGGGGCTGGCTGTTGTATACAGGTGCTGCAGTGGGGGGGCTGGCTGTTGTATACAGGTGCTGCAGTGGGGGGGCTGGCTGTTCTATACAGGTGCTGCAGTGGGGGGGCTGGCTGTTCTATACAGGTGCTGCAGTGGGGGGGCTGGCTGTTCTATACAGGTGCTGCAGTGGGGGGGCTGGCTGTTCTATACAGGTGCTGCAGTGGGGGGGCTGGCCGGTGTATACAGGTGCTACAGAGGGGGGGCTGGCTGGTGTATACAGGTGCTGCAGTGGGGGGGCTGGCTGGTGTATACAGGTGCTGCAGTGGGGGGGCTGGCTGGTGTATACAGGTGCTGCAGTGGGGGGGCTGGCTGTTGTGTACAGGTGCTGCAGTGGTGGGGCTGGCTGTTGTGTACAGGTGCTGCAGTGGGGGGGCTGGCTGTTGTGTACAGGTGCTGCAGTGGGGGGGCTGGCTGTTGTGTACAGGTGCTGCAGTGGGGGGCTGGCTGGTGTATACAGCTGCTGCAGTGGGGGGGCTGGCTGGTGTATACAGGTGCTGCAGTGGGCTGGCAGGCTGGTGTATACAGATGCCGCAGTGGGGGGGCCAGCTGGTGTATACAGGTGCTGCAGTGGGGGGGGCTGGCTGGTGTGTACAGGTGCTGCAGTGGGGGGGCTGGCTGGTGTATATAGGTGCAGCAGTGGGATTGCTGGTGTATCCATGTGCTGCAGTGAGGGGGCTGGCTGGTGTATACAGGTGCTGCAGTGGACTGGCTGATGTATACAGGTGCTGCAGTGGGCTGGCTGGTGTATACATGTGCTGCAGTGGGGGTGCTGGCTGGTGTATACAGGTGCTGCAGTGGGAGGGCTGGCTGGTGTATACAGGTGCTGCAGTGGGAGGGCTGGCTGGTGTATACAAGTGCTGCAGTGGGGGGGGGCTTGCTGGTGTATACAGGTGCTGCAGTGGGCTGGTTGGTGTATCCAGGTGCTGCAGTGGGCTGCCTGGTGTATCCATGTGCTGCAGTGGGGGGCTGGCTGATATATACAGGTGCTGCAGTGGGCTGGCTGGTGTATACATGTGCTGCAGTGGAGGGGCTGGCTGGTGTATACAGGTGCTGAAGTGGGGGGGCTGGCTGTTGTATACAGGTGCTGCAGTGGGGGGGCTGGCTGGTGTATACAGGTGCTGCAGTGGGCTGGCAGGCTGGTGTATACTGATGCGGCAGTGGGAGGGCCAGCTGGTCTATACAGGTGCTGCAGTGGGGGGGCTGGCTGGTGTATACAGGTGCTGCAGTGGGCTGGCTGGTGCATCCAGGAGCTGCAGTGGGCTGGATGTTGTATCCATGTGCTGCCATGGGGGTGCTGGCTGATGTACACAGGTGGTGCAGTGGGCTGGCTGGTGTATACAGGTGCTGCAGTGGGGGGGCTGGTTGGTGTATACAGGTGCTGCAGTGGGGGGGCTGGCTGGTGTATACAGGTGCTGCAGTGGGCTGGCAGGCTGGTGTATACAGATGCCGCAGTGGGGGGCCAGCTGGTGTATACAGGTGCCGCAGTTAGGGGCCAGCTGGTGTATACAGGTGCCGCAGTGGGGGGGGCTGGCTGGTGTATACAGGAGCTGCAGTGGGGGGGGCTGGCTGGTGTATACAGGTGCCGCAATGGGGGGGGGGGTTGGCTGGTGTATACAGGTGCCGCAATGGGGGGGGGGCTGGCTGGTGTATACAGGTGCCGCAATGGGGGGGGCTGGCTGGTGTATACAGGTGCCGCAGTGGGGGGGGCTGGCTGGTGTATACAGGTGCCGCAGTGGGGGGGCTGGCTGGTGTATACAGGTGCTGCAGTGGGGGGGCTTGCTGGTGTATACATGTGCTGCAGTGGGGGAGCAGGCTGGTGTATACAGGTGCAAGCTCAGTGGGGCTAGTGTAAACAGGTGCTGGGCTCAGTAGGCAGCGGGGCAGGTGGTGATGATACATAGATATATATTATATTTGCCCATGATACTATATGTGGGGCCATTATAATATGTGCAGGGCTATATGTGGGGCCACTATAATATGTGCAGGGCTATATGTGGGGCCACTATATGTGCAGGGCTATATGTGAGGCCACTATCATATGTGCAGTGGGCTGTCTGGCTGGTGTATACAGGTGCTGCAGTGGGCTGGCTGGTGTATACAGGTGCTGCAGTGGGGGGGCTGGCTGGTGTATACAGGTGCTGCAGTGGGGGGGCTGGCTGGTGTATACAGGTGCTGCAGTGGGGGGGCTGGCTGGTGTATACAGGTGCTGCAGTGGAGGGGGCTGGCTGGTTTATGCAGGTGCTGCAGTGGGCTGGCTGGTGTATAAAGGTGCTGCAGTGGGCTTTTCCTTAGGATAGGTGATCAAGGTCTGATCTGTGTGGGTGCGATGCCTGTCCTGATGCAGGACAATTTAGTTGTAAATATTTCATCTTGTGTATTGACAGATGCTGATTATGATATTTTATCCAAAGGACTGTCGTTTTGTCCTGTGAACTCTCCTGATTGGTTCGAGATTGAATGTGATTTATTCTCGTTCTTTAGAAGATTACGATTAACGTCATATTTTTCAGATAAACGGGAGGTTTCTAATGTTTTGACTGATTGTAAGTCTTCTGGTTTCACATTTCATGGAGTTGGTTTGTACTCTAAGAGTAATTTCCAGCCCCCTGTTAAGAATAGTTTTGTTGAGTCCTACATCCAGCTGGTTGAAAGAGAGATTGCACAATTAAAGAAAAGTTCTCGATATAATGCTAAGGGTAACCTTGGCCTTGTTGAGAGACAAGCTTTACAAAGGCTATCTAAGAATACAGCTATCACAATTAAAAATGCTGACAACGGTGGATGTTGTGAGTTCATTTTCCCCTTCACCACTGAGGCCCGATGAACTCCCTCTTCTTGTAAAGAAAGGTAGTGAGCCTGATTATCAAGCACCTGAGCCTAATGATGATGACTGGCTGAGTGGAGTTACTGACTGGATATAAGGCCGCCAACGTCCTTCTGCCCTGCGGGTGATTTCTCTGAGGGATTCTTGGAGACCAGTCTGAATTCCTGCTCTTCTAAAGCTAAGTTTTCTGCTCTGCTTTTTGCATTTGTGCTTTGACTTTGTTTTGCTTTGTTTTTCTGGATTTCTGCCATTCCCTGCTGGGGTGAGCTGAATTCCTTTAGCTCTGTCTTCAGAAAATACCTGAATGCTGATATAGTTTTTTGAAGCCTAGCTGCTTCAGGGTCTTTTTCCATATCAGCCTGTTGGCTTATGTCTTTGATAGGGTTTTGGCAGATTGCAGACAGCAACCTTCCTTTCCTGTCCTGTTTAGTTAGCTTGGGCCCCATCGTTTGCGCAGCCTATCTTTCTATCTGTGTGAGTGTTTTTTCATCTTGCTTCACCGTCATTATATGTTGGGGGCTGCCTTTTACTTTGGGGTCTGCTCTGGGGCAGTTTAGATTTCCTTTTCTGTCTTTAGGCTATTTAGCTCTCCGGCTGTGATCGAGGGGTCTAGGGCACCGTAGGAACCCCCCACGGCTACTGCTAGTTGTGTTGATAGGTTCAGGGGTCTGCAATCTGATAGTTGCCAACTTCTCTGGTTTTCTGGACGTAGCTTCTATTTTTGTGTCTGCCTCCTACTGTGACTCATTCATAACAGGTGGAGCTGTGGTAGTAATGGACACCAACAAATATAAGGCTGAGATTTTGCAACAATTGTCGGATGTTGATGTGTATATACTAAATTGACAGGTGATCCTACCTCTCGCTTTCTTAGTGAATTATGACTCCTGATGGATGATGCCTTTTTTAATGGACTCATTGACCAGAAGCAGATGGATTTTTTGATTGTGGATATTCCAGTGACACCAATTCTATATACCCTTCCGAAAATCCACAAAGATCTTTTCAATCCTCCCAGGTGCCCTATTGTATCCGGTTGGGGTTCGCTTTTTAATAAAGTGGCTATTTTTTTGGACAAGGTTTTGAGACTGTTTGCAACATCAGCACGGTCATATATCATGGACACGAATGATTTCTTGGGTAAAATCAAGGATATTAAGGATGGTTCTAATAGAGTGTTAGCCTCATTTGAGGTGGCCTCACTGTATGCTTCTATTCAGCATGACAAGGGCTTGGAAGTAGTCGGTGTGGTGCTATCAGGCTCGGACGTGGGCCCAGAATGTGCACAGCTGGTCCTCTCCCTGTTAGGTTTCATCCTTAGGAAGAATTATTTTCTTTTTGGGGATGATTATTACCTGCAGGTGCGTGGTACCGCCATGGGGTCCAATGTGGCCCCAACTTATGCAAACATCTATATGGCGGTATTTGAGGACCGGCATGTGTACAATTCCATCTACTGGTGCCATGTCCGGGCCTGGTGGCGCTACATCAACAAAGTTTTCTGTGTATGGGAGGGTAGTGTTGAGGACTTATACAACTTCCAAACATAATTGAATAGAATTTATCCAGAGTTGAAATTTACTCTAATACAATCTCTGACTCAAGTCCAATTTTTGGACACAATGGTATACAAAGAAGGGAGTGCATTGTGTACAGATCTCTATGTTAAGGAAACTGATAGGAATAGTCTTTTGTTGTACAATAGTAACCACCCAAGGAAGATGGTTGAGTCTCTCCCCCGGAACCAGATGCTACGAGTGTGGAGAATAGTTAAGGATGAGAATAAGCTGAACAGTAGACTTGATGAGATGTGTCATAAATTCATCAATAGGGGTTATCCGGTGGGACATGTTAAACGTTTTAAAGAAAAGGCTATGACTTCTGATGAACTCTGCTGTAAACGTGATAAAACGACTAATACACGGGTACCATCTGTGTCAACTTTTTGCCCTATTAGTGACAAAATCAATGGAATCTTGAATAAACATTGGGACCTTCTGCGAAAGGGGTTACCAGAGGTGCCTGAGTTTGCTAATAGACCAAATTTCATTGTATAGGCGTGGATACAATTTAAAAGATAAATTGGTGAGAGCAGATGTGGGGCCTAGTAGAATTCTGTGACAATTGACATTGGGCCCTTTGAGTCTTGGCAACTTTACGTGTCTCGGGTGTGCGTGCTGTGGGAATATGATCAAGAGTGACAGCTTCAATCATCCACATACTGGGAAGAAATTTTTGATTAAGGAACGATTTACGTGTACTGCCAGTTTTGTTATTTATGAGATCAACTGCCCTTGTGGGTTGATGTATGTAGGTGAGACCACTATGGAAGTTAGGGCACGGATCAGTAAACACAAGAGTACTATCAGAACTCAACTCCTTGAACTACCAACACCGAAGCATTTCATTGAATACAGACATTCTGTGAATCAGTTACGGTTTAGGGTGATAGATGGGGTCCCTATGTTGAGACGGGGTGGTGACAGGACTATATTGTTAAAAAGAAAATAATTGAGGGGGATTTCGACTTTGGGTACACTACAGCCGAAAGGCTTGAACCTTGAGTATAATCTGCAAATTTGTACTAAATAGTCCACATAGGTCTTGACAGCATCATTTTTTGGTTTTTAATTAGCATTAGTTGGTTTTAATTGTTTTTTTTTTCATGAATGGTGTTTTGAAGTGACCGGAGGACATGGGGACTGAATTGTCCTGAAGCTTTTGTATATTTACCATTTTTTTTATGTGAATTTGCATATTTCTCAATCCCCATGCCCTCTTGTCTCTGTATATTTATGCTATAATAAAGTTATTTCCTATACAGTCAATTTTATATTTTTCTATATTTCTTATATTTGGGCCCATAGAGATGTTTCTAATTTATGATTTAATGAGTACATTGTGAGGTTTGTATAGATTGCCATGATGATGGCTTATTTACATTCTCCATTTGTTCACGCACTGGATCCCTTTGTAAAAGCGCTCCGTTTGGTTTGCTGACCGCGGTCATGTGACTGTGCCATTTGATCGCTTTTTGATTGACACAGGCTGCTGAAGGAATAGTTATAGTGACCCTGGTTTGCTTAATTCCGCCCTTGCGCTATATGCTTTATTGATTACCATGGAGTTGGTTTTTATATATATTTATAATTTGTGGATACATAAGCGCTGGCATTTTTTTGGGGGGGGATTGCGGTCATGTGACTTTGTCATGTGACCGCGCCCTGATTGACATTGGTTTCTGGGATTGCGGTCATGTGACTTTGTCATGTGACCGCGCCCTGACTGATATGGGCTTCTATAGGTACAGATACATTGACCGCGCTGGGCGCTACTGCGCATGTGCGGTATCTATGACACCACGGTCCGCGTCCTGGAGTGTTATCGCGGGATTTGTGTCCTGTGATGTCATCTCCTCTGCAGCAACATGTTGGCGCTGCGTAGTGACTCTGGTGGGCGGATGTTGAACGCTGGATGGCGGATCTATCACATCTTAAAATGTGTAGGTAAATTTAATAGGCTGCTGGGTTGGCGCCTGTTTTTGGGAATATATCTATTGGCTGGTTAGTTTGATTGGTGACGTTTTCTGTATGACTACATCTGATTGGTATGGGGTTGCTATGATACTTGGGGACGCTGACATATGATTGGTGGTTATACATATGGGATTGGATTTATTTTTTGTTTACTTTCATCATTTGTTGATAAGATTGCACCATTTCTGTAATATGTTTTAAGATTATGTTCACACTGTATTGTCACTTATATGGTATGTATTTTTATATATTTTCTCTGTATACTACTGCTATTTATTAATTATGGGCGGATTCTTGATGGTGATTGGCTACTTTGGGCTATTTAAGACCGCCATATTTGCTATGTACTATACTTGAAAAAAACCATGCGGTTTTACCTGCGGTTTGCCACCTGGACAATGGAATAGGTGGCAAACCGCAGCAGAATCCGCAGAAATAGTTGACATGTCAATTGTTTCTGCGGATTCAAAACCGCAGCTTTTCCGCAGTTAAAAATCCGCAGCATGTGCACAGCGGAATGTAAATCCCATAGAATAACAAGCCACTGTACACTGTCTGCAGAACTGCTGCAGTTCTGCTGCGGTCAAAACCGCAGCGTGTGCACATAGCCTTAGAGACTGCGACTTAATGTCATCTGTTGGTGCCTATTGTGTTCCGTGGAAATAAATGAACTGTTCGGCGTGCAGTCGCCCAAGGGAACTGGGCAAAGTGCTCCGGCGTGTTTAGTGACTGCGAGTTAAGCCGTATACTAGGAAGTGCTAAGGACTATGTGTGTGATGTGTAACATGGCGGTTTATGCGGAGTAAAATTTACCCGAATAGACTATTTTGTGTAGAAAACATGCCCGTGCCTTCATCCCAATGCTAAACGAGTGTCCTCCAACCAGAGCCGGACTGGCCATCAGGCATTTCTGGCAAATGCCACAACGGCCGGTCCCACTGGTGGGCCGCTTGATCACCTCCTCTCCCTCTTCAGCACGCACACCCGGCAGCATAGTCTGCCTTGCACACACTATCACGCTGCACTGATGAGACCAGCAGGACCAGGGGGCGGCGCTGTGCTGTTCTGTGCAGCCCCTTGGCCCTGCTGATTCTCCAGTGCGATTGTGTACACAAGCAGGGGGCGCTGTGCAGCTCCCTGTGCAGACGGTTTAGGCCTCCCGGTCGGCACTGTACTGTACCATAGAGTTGTACAAGTGCCGCCATCCCAGTATTGCAGACACACCGCATGATGTGAGAGTGGACGTCACCTGCAAGCCGGCCGGCCTGAGAGGAGCTCCTGTGATGAGGTCAGCAGAGCAGGGGGCCGGGGCAGGTGGTCTCTGGCAGGGTCAGATATTGCCTTGTCTGGTTGTCTGCAGTCGAGCTGACTCGCTGAGGCAGGTGAGATGGTTTATTGCCCAGCTTGAACCTTGACACAGATCGGGTCGCGCTGTCAGTGGGGTCATCAGCTCCAGCGTCCCCCTATCTGTGTGTAAGATCAAGCTGCAGCAATGACTCCCAGTCTCACAGCAGCCAGCTGTATACAGGATCATAGGCTGACTGCTCCTCAGCCCGGCTCCAGGACATCATACACTGCATATAATATATACAGCCACCATATATCATCTCATGTATGGCCTGTAGCCCGCTCCAGGAGCGATAATAATCTTTATTTATATAGCGCCAACATATTCCGCAGCGCTTTACAGTTTAACAGTTTCAAAACACAAGTCATAAGTAACAACGTTAACAATACAATAATTAAAGCAAAATAAGACGAAATAAGACGACCCTGCTCGTGAGAGCTTACAATCTACAGTGAGGTGGGGGAGATACAAAGTACAGGGGTGTATTTACAATTGTGTATTTACAATGAAGGTCCAGCCATCTTGAGGGAGTGAAGGATGGAGATAGTGAATGAGCTACACACGCACACTTACACATAGAATGACTTTGATTAGTGAACGTGATAGGCCGCTCTGAACAAATGTGTTTTGAGGGAGCGCCTAAAACTTTGAAAATTGTGGATAGTCCTGATTTCTTGGGGTAGAGCATTCCAGAGGATAGGAGCAGCACGGGAGAAGTCTTGGAGTCGGGAGTGGGAGGTACGGATTAGTGCAAAGGTTAGTCGAAAGTCGTTTGCAGAACGCAGCGATCGGCTAGGCCGATAGACAGAAATGAGGGAAGAGATGTAAGGGGGTGCCGCACTGTGGAGAGCTTTGTGGGTGAGAACAAGTACTTTGAATTGGATCCTATAATGAATGGGCAGCCAATGTAAGGGCTGGCGAAGAGCGGACGCGTCCGAGTACCGATTAGCCAGATGGACGATCCTGGCCACTGCATTAAGTATGGACTGGAGAGGGGATAGTCGAGTGACGGGGAGGCCAATTAATAGAGCGTTGTAGTAATCCAGGCGGGAGTGGATCAATGCAACAGTGAGGGTTTTTTTTGTTTCCATAGTGAGAAAAGGGCGGATTCTAGAGATGTTCTTTAGGTGTAAGCGGCAAGAGCGAGCTAGAGATTGTATATGGGATGTGAAGGAGAGATTGGTGTCAAACATAACACCCAGACAGCACGCCTGCTCCTGGGGTGTTATTGTGGTACCACCCACGGAGAGGGAAATGTCAGATTTAGGGAGGTTAGTAGATGGCGGGAGCAGAAGAAGTTCAGTTTTAGCGAGGTTGCATTTCAGATAGAGGGAGGACATGATGTTGGAGACTGCGGACAGACTGTCACTGGCGTTCTGTAGTACAGCGGGGGTAAGGTCGGGGGAAGACGTATATAGTTGTGTGTCATCAGCATAAAGATGGTACTGAAAGCCAAATCTGCTGATGGTCTGTCCAATTGGGGCGAGTGATCAGTCAGTCATATATATACACAGTGCACTTAGTACATACAGTGTATAGGAGAATATGTCACTGACATATCCAATACTATGTGCACAGACATCTGATTTTATTTACAGGGTAATATGTGATAGTGTAAAATCTGATGTCTGCAGTAGTAGTGTAATATCTAGCATGCCATATTACACTGTATATAACAGCCGATGTCTGTACACATTGTATAGGATATATTAGGGATATAATATACTGTGTGCGCAGACATCGGATGTTATATACAGGGTAATATGTGCCTGGTGTAATATCAGATGTCTGTAGTCACAGTATACAGTAGCGTAGATACCAGGGTGCAGCTTGTACGGTTGTCCCGGGCCCCGCGCTCAGGGCGCCCATCCAGAGCTACACTGCCCTTACTTTAATTAATCAGCATGTATGATGCGCATACACCGGTAAGCCCTGCGGTAGAGCAGGGAGACACGATCTTCCGGCACCACCGCTTTCTGTTCTGTAGACGTCAGATCACTTTATGCCTCAGGTCTACAGAACGAAGCACAACGAGGATGTCAGAGTTCTGGCACCGGGACTCTGACATTTGGTGCGGGAGTCGGTGCTGTTACAGCACATTGCCTTGCCACTGGATTCTGGGTTAGAAAAGTATATGATTTTTTTTTATTAAAACTTGTGGTGTCATGTGGGGGCATAATAAAGAATGGGGGAACCTTACTGTATACATAGTGTGAGGGACCCCAAAACTGTGTGGGGGCCCTCATACATTTTCAGGACTATTTCAGCAGCCATTATATAACTTGTGGACTAATGCAGGGGCCATTATACAGTTTGGGAGCTAATGTGGGGGAGCATTATACTGTACAGTTTGGGAGTTAACGCGGGGGCCATTATTTAGTTTGGGAACTAATTCGGGGACCATTATACAGTTTGGGGACTAATGCGGGGGCCATTATATAGTCTGAGGGCTACTATGGGATTCATAATTCAGTATTTTAGGGGGAAGAGTGGGGATATCATGCTATGTATAGGGAAGCTGTGGGCCATTCATACTCTGTATAGCAGAGCTGTCGGACCACCATACTGTGTACTGGGGAGCTGTAGGCCCACCATACTGTGTATTGGGGAGCTGTCGGCCCACCATGCTGTGTATAGTGGAGATGTGGGACCATCGTACTGTGTATAGTGGAGCTGTGGGCCCATCATTCTGTGTATAGTGGAGATGTGGGACCATCATTCTGTGTATAGTGGAGCTGTGGAACCACCATACTGTGTATAGTGGAGCTGTGGGCCCATCATTCTGTGTATAGTGGAGCTGTGGAACCACCGTACTATGATTGAGGAGCTGTCAGACCACCATACTGTGTATAGTGGAGCTGTGGAATCACCGTAATGTGTACAGAGGAGCTGTGGGCCCATCATACTGTGTAGAGCGCAGTTGTGGGAACATATTGTGTATAGAGAACTGTGGGTGTATTATACTGTATATAGGGGTTACAGTTCCCCCATCATAATGTATATAGAGGAGTTGTACATTGGGACTCAGGGGACATTAGTAGATGTTAAGCAGGCACTTAAAGGGAAGGTGCCATCCAAAAACTTTTTTTTCAGTAATTGAAAAAAATGTGAAGAAATAATGTTTACATTTTCTTAAAAAATATTATCGTTTGTTTTTAAATTTGTAAAATATGAAAAATAATTTTAAAAAGTTTGGCATTTCCACTTGTTAACACTAGGGGGAGCAGCTACTGAAGTTTGGCACAAAAACCTAGTGCAACTAGCTCACATTACTGCACTGGAGTAATTATGGGTGGAGTCCGCTGACATGGGTGTGGTGTCACTCCTCTCCTCCCCTTCTGGGTGTTTGCTAAGGGAAAAGATCGGATGACATCTAGGAACACAGTGAGCCGCCATTTTGATGGGGCCTGCAAAGTTACTGACTGTCTTTGCATGTAAAGTCTGGATCAGAACAGGCCATCAATCAGCAGAAATGTGTCCTGGATTTCTGTGGAGCAGACGGTCCATCCATGTGTCTAAAACACAGCGCTCTATGTACAATCCCTGGCACCGAACAGGGTGCCCCCCACAGACCAGCACACTGCTCTCCTGAAATACTCTGTGCTGCACAGCACCCTGCTCCTTCCACCATATATCAGGCACCTGTCTCCTCACTTTCACACATCGCCAGGACAGGATCTGAGGAGAGGAATGGGGTCTTCAGTCACCGAGGATGGCAGGCAGCAAGGATTCTGGGAGCAGGGTGACAGCAGCACAGAGTATTTCAGGAGAGCAGTATCACACGGGATAGGATTAGATACAAGGCTCAGCAGACAGCATCATACAGGATAGGATTAGATACACGGCTCAGCAGACAGCATCATACAGGATAGGATTAGATACACGGCTCAGCAGTCAGTATCACACAGGAGAGGATTAGATCCACGGCTCAGCAGTCAGTATCACACAGGAGAGGATTAGATCCACGGCTCAGCAGTCAGTATCACACAGGAGAGGATTAGATACACGGCTCAGCAGTCAGTATCACACAGGATAGGATTAGATACACGGCTTAGCAGTCAGTATCACACAGGATAGGATTAGATACACGGCTTAGCAGACAGTATCACACAGGAGAGGATTAGATACACGGCTCAGCAGGCAGTATCACACAGGATAGGATTAGATACACGGCTCAGCAGTCAGTATCACACAGGAGAGGATTAGATACACGGATCAGCAGTCAGTATCACACAGGAGAGGATTAGATACACGGCTCAGCAGTCAGTATCACACAGGAGAGGATTAGATACACGGCTCTGCAGTCAGTATCACACAGGAGAGGATTAGATACACGGCTCTGCAGTCAGTATCACACAGGATAGGATTAGATACATGGCTCTGCAGTCAGTATCACACAGGATAGGATTAGATACACGGCTCAGTCAGTATCACACAGGAGAGATTAGATGCACGGCTCAGCAGTCAGTATCACACAGGAGAGGATCAGATACACGGCTCAGTCAGTATCACACAGGAGAGGATTAGACACACGGCTCTGCAGTCAGTATCACACACAGGGCCGCCATCAGGGCATTACTAGCCTTACTGGTGTAAGGGGCCCCGGGAGCTGGAGGGGCCCCACGCTCAGAATTTTCATAAACCGGCGTTCTGTGTGTGTGGAGGGAGCAGGAGTCACTGTGACAGACAGCTGGGAGAGGCAGCCAGTGCTGAGCAACAGGAGGGTGGGACTTTCCAGCAACCAATCCTGGCTGAGCGCGGGCTTAGTGCAGTGCAGTTATAGTATTCTCCCATCAGTCAGGAGTGAGTCACTGAGCAGCAGTGCAGCCCTCAGTCCCCCGGTGAGTGTCTGAGCCTGTGTTGTTTAAGTGTATGGCCAGTGTCCTGCCAGGATCTAGTCCAGTCCCTGTAGCAGATGGATCCTCAGTGAGTGGGCTGTGTGCTCAGTGACAGCGTCAGTCACACTATCAGCACAGCAGCTGCTCACCAAGGAAGGAAGCTGCGATGTCCTGAGTCTGACCCCTGTCTGTATCAGCTATAGTCCAAGATAACAGCAGAGCTGAGTGCCCCCTCACCTCCTACAGAGAAGCATAAGACCCCTGAGCACAGCCTGCCCCCTGACAGGACACAGCAGCAGAGCTGAGTGCCCCCCTCACCTCCTACAGAGAAGCATAAGACCCCTGAGCACAGCAGCAGAGCTGAGTTCCCCCCTCACCTCCTACAGAGAAGCATAAGACCCCTGATCACAGCCTGCCCCCTGACAGGACACAGCAGCAGAGCTGAGTGCCCCCCTCACCTCCTACAGAGAAGCATAAGACCCCTGAGCACAGCCTGCCCCCTGACAGGACACAGCAGCAGAGCTGAGTGCCCCCCTCACCTCCTACAGAGAAGCATAAGACCCCTGAGCACAGCCTGCCCCCTGACAGGACACAGCAGCAGAGCTGAGTGCCCCCCTCACCTCCTACAGAGAAGCATAAGACCCCTGAGCACAGCCTGCCCCCTGACAGGACACAGCAGCAGAGCTGAGTGCCCCCTCTCGTGATTCCCTGCATTTACTCTCCAAACTTTTGTAAAAAAAACACTTCAGTCTTCAGAATGGAGCTGTGGTGTCCTGTCAGGGGCAGAGGGGGCACAACAGCCTTATCCTTCTCTGGAGGGGGACAGGGGGCCAGGACTCTGCTCATCAGGATTTATAGCATCTCCCAGAGATGTCATGTAACACAACCGCACACATATATATATATATATATATATATATATATATATATTCATAAACACAGTATATGTTAGGGTATATGCACACATTGCAGATTCTGCTGCATTGTACAGTACCCTTAAGGCTACTTTCACACATCAGTTTTTTGCCGTCAGGCATGATCCGGCTTTTTTTAGAAAAAACGGATCCGGCATAAATTTTGGAGAACTGTAGAAACGGATCCGTTTTTTTGCTGGATCCGTCTCTGTTCCTGGAGGCTGGCCAATTGGATCTGAGCATGCGCAGACTTACAAAAACCGGATCCGGTTGCTGGATCCGTATTTTTCTGGATCCGGCGCATTCCGGCGCCCATAGACTTTCATTGTAGCAAAAAGCTGGAAGCGCCGGATCCGGCGCTTCCGGCTTTTTCGCCGGAGACAAAAAAAAGTTACAGTAGACGTTTTTTCAAGACGCCGGAATGAGACAAGTTGCCGGATCCGGCAAAAAACGGATGAAACGCAATGCCATCCGGCACGATCCGGCGCTAATGCAAGTCAATGGGGAAAAACCGGATCCGGCATTGCATTTTGCTGGATCCGTTTTTTCCAAAAAAAGCCGGATCGCGCCTGAAGGCAAAAAACTGATGTGTGAAAGAGGCCTTAGGCTATGTGCACATGTTGCGGATTCTGCTGCGGATCCGCAGCGGTTTTGGCTCTGTGGAACCGCAGCTAAGCTGTGGTGTACAGTACCATTGTTTTCAATGGAAAATGAAAAACGCAGTGCACATGCTACAGATTTTTCAGCGGGTTCAAATCCGCAGCATGTCAATTCTTTGTGCGGAATCCGCAGTGGTTTCACACCTTCTCCATTGTGAGGTGTGAAACCACAGGGCTAATCCACAGGTAAACCGCAGGACTTTTGACCTGCGGATTTTTCCAAATCCGCACAGAAAAATCCGCAGCAAGTTTCACTACGTGTGCACATAGCCCAAAAGTCTATCTAAAACCAAAACTGTTGTGCACATGCTGCGGCTTTAAATCTGCAGCATGTCAATTCTTTGTGCGGATCCGCAGCATTTTTACACCTCTTATTATAGGAATCCACAAGTGTAAAAACGCTCTGGAAATCTGCACAAAATCTGCAGAAAATCCTCAGGTAAAACGCAGGTCATTTTACTGGCGGATTCAGTGAAATTTGTGTGGAAAAATCCACAGCAGAATCCGCAACATGTGCACACACCCTAAAAGTATGCAAAAATTCCACAGTATTACAGAAAAGTAACTGAGGCCGGACTCCAGCATGAGAGGCTAATAAGAGAAGATCTGCAGGGGGAATGAAAGGTCTTAGTCCCCGCTCACACAAGCGTATAACACGGCTGAGCGCTATGTGATGTTTTATTGCATAACACTTAGCACAGTGTTATACTATGCGGCATCGCAGATCTGTGATTTTTTTCTACAGACCGAATTCGTCTGTGGAAAAATAATCTGCAGCATGCCGTGAGTGGCTTTGGAATTCGGATCACACGGACCCATTGAAATCTATGGATGCGTGTGAACCATCAGGCTGCACTCAGTTGTCAGCTGAGTGCAGTCTGAATCCACGACCTCAGACAATGGAGAAGATGGAGAAATTAAGTTCCCTGTCTTCTCAATGTGCTCCGATTATTTCATGCAAGAGAATCAGATGACACTTGGATGAGAGTTTGGGCCGAGAGTCAGTAGCATAATTAAGCTGATTCTCTCACATGAGAGAATCATCACTCGTGTGACCCCGGCCATACACTTTTCAGCTGGACAATTCTTTTATATACCTTAATTATTCCTAATATTCCCGAAAACTTTATAATATAAGTATCCTTCTTCCCAAACCCACTGACCTAAGCAGGGCCGCTATCAGGGCATTACTGCCCTTACTGGATAGGGCCCGATGACCAGAGTGGGCCTGGAGTGGGGCCCCGGTCACTATGTGGTGGTAAAATGTGGTCTGGTCATAGCGTAATGGTATTTGTTCCTTGTATATGGGATTTTAGTTCACCGTGTGGTGGTAATATGGTGGCTGGTCATGGTCCGGTGGTATTTGTCCCTTGTATGTGGCATTATTGGTAATTTTAAAAATGGAAAAATAAATAAAAATATACCGAAATTGTATTGGATATTTTAGCAAATGTTTAGTAAATTACAGTAGAGTAGGGCCCGACCAAAAGAGTCTACTTTGTTGTGGTGGCGGATTAAAAAAATCTTTTGGCCAAAACAAAAGCTGCTGGCTATGTATGTGGTGATGGGAACTGTTAATGTGTGATTTGTGAGGACATGGTGCAGAAGTGGAGTTGTTCCAAGAGAGAGTGGTGGGACTTTGGAAGGTTCGAGGGGTGGAGACGGGGCTGGGTAGAGCCTGGGCGGAGTTTCAAGGGGCCCCGAAAATTTTGCCAGTATGGGGCCCCGAAATTACTAGTGGCAGCCCTGATCACACAGGATAGGATTAGATGCACGGCTCAGCAGTCAGTATCACACAGGATAGGATTAGATGCATGGCTCAGCAGTCAGTATCACACAGGATAGGATTAGATGCACGGCTCAGCAGTCAGTATCACACAGGATAGGATTAGATGCACGGCTCAGCAGTCAGTATCACACAGGATAGGATTAGATGCACGGCTCAGCAGTCAGTATCACACAGGATAGGATTAGATGCACGGCTCAGCAGTCAGTATCACACAGGATAGGATTAGATGCACGGCTCAGCAGTCAGTATCACACAGGAGAGGATTAGATGCACGGCTCAGCAGTCAGTATCACACAGGAGAGGATTAGATGCACGGCTCAGCAGTCAGTATCACACAGGAGAGGATTAGATACACGGCTCAGCAGTCAGTATCACACAGGAGAGGATTAGATACA
Organism: Dendrobates tinctorius; assembly: GCF_039654945.1. Lineage (NCBI taxonomy): Eukaryota > Metazoa > Chordata > Amphibia > Anura > Dendrobatidae > Dendrobates > Dendrobates tinctorius. The sequence goes on along the minus strand of NW_027361724.1, from coordinate 18,775,068 downwards.
CGGCTCAGCAGACAGTATTACAGATATGCCCACACTGGTGAAACTTCCAGCCCCCCCAATTATACACTAGACTATGGGCTGTATAAGTCACTGTCCTCCTCAGACAGCCATAAAAGCTGTCATAAAAGGGAAGGTGTCAGATTACCGGAGATCACTGGGGCGGTGAGTGAGGAGGCAGAGACAGAGCAGAAGAACACAGTAGAGCAGGAAGCACAGGGCCGAGCCTGGAGTAAGCAGGACAGAGGAGCATAGAGGAAAGTCACCCGCACTCACCACTCTCCATCCTCCGGCTCCAGTGAGCGCTTCTCTCCTCTGCTGACCACCTTCTCCATATCTACAGCCTCTCCTCACAACACAGGACCCGTTATGCCACAAGTGGTCCTGTGATAGAGGGTAAGTGCAGCTCAGCAGATAGCACTGGGCTACAGTAAAATGGCGCCCAGCCACACCTACAGCAGTGAATGGTGCAGCCCACAGGGGGGTGCCCAGTTCATTGCTAATGAGGCTGCATGGTGGGGTCGGGAACCGCCGCACGCCGCAGTCTCCTATGTCCAGGGATGGCCGTATTTGCAGACTGTATGAATCCTCCACAGATCTGCAAATCAAGATGGCAGCGCCCAGTGGCTACATTAAAACATTACTACAAACAAACCATAAATCCTAGTTAGTACAACATTTGCTGAAAAAATGTGTTTTGTTACTTACTCTTTTTTGCAAATTATATAAAATTGCGGGACCTTCCCTTTAAGAAGCATATTTGTTGTAGGGGCACTCAGAATACAATGGCCATCATATGTGTACATAGGGCATTATTACTTTCTAGGGGGGAAAATGCAGATACTGTTTTCTAGTGCATTTGCACAGTGCATTAATATGTTTTGGGGCAATTTTACCATCTATAGGGCACAAAAGAGGCATTATTATGTGGGGCAGTAAGATGGTCATTGTACCACACAGCAGGTGCAGTAATAGAGACAGGGCAGCGGCCCAGTGTTGGGGTATCAGCAGGATGCAGCTCTTGGGTCCTGGGTTCAAATCAAGAGCAATAAATAGGACTGAGCTGTAATACTGGACACAGCTGTGACTATATGTTATAGAGTCACCATGTGACAAGTGGGCCTGTAACGCCTTCACATGCCAGGGCTGAATTTTAGTCCCAGTCTGGCCCTGCCCCCAACACACACAGTCAGCCCTATCTTACAGGGCATAAAAATTAAATTTTGAAAATTGCAAAATTTTAAATTTTTTTTGCCATATTTCCATTTGTTGCATAAATAAACGCAAGTCATGTCCAAGAAATTTCACCACTACCATGAGGTACAATATGTCACGAAAAACATTCTCAGAATCAGCGGAATCCGTTAAAGCAGAGGTCTCATGCGGCCCCTGAGGCAGTCATCTGCGGCCCGCGGTGCACCACATGTCTCACCCCCTGAGGCAGGTAGAAAGGGGAAGGCACGCAGCCATCCAGGAGTGCGCGATGGCTGTGTGTTCTGTGTGCACAGGAAGCGGGGGTGAGGTCAGAGGAGAAGGAGGAGTCAGGGGGCCACATGATCAGGGGCCTCAGTGTATGCAGACCTCTGCTGTCTTTGTCTGTGCTGATTGTCATGGTGCTGGGTAAGTTTCTGTGTGGATCAGGAGGGGTTTACAAGGTGGATGTAGCAGAGCCGTGTGTGTACGAGGTGTGCGGAGCCGCGTGTGTACGAGGTGTACGGAGCGGAGTCGCGTGTGTACGAGGTGTACGGAGCGGAGCCGCGTGTGTACGAGGTGTACGGAGCGGAGCCGCGTGTGTACGAGGAGTACGGAGCGGAGCCGCGTGTGTACGAGGAGTACGGAGCGGAGCCGCGTGTGTACGAGGTGTACGGAGCGGAGCCGCGTGTGTACGAGGACCGAGGTGTAGGTAGCGGAGCCACGTGTGTACGGAGCTGAGCCGCGCATGTACGAGGTGTGTGGAGCAGAGCCGCGTGTGTATGAGGTGTGCTTAGCGGAGATGTGCGTGTATTTTGGCATGGGGGGCCCATAACTTTGTAGTTACGCCACTGCTCACATTAGAAGAGAGGAGTGCGCCGCTCCGTAGTGGCTGTGGTCCTGCCTGACGACATCCCTCTGGCGCTGTGTAATGACATCATGCCAGCAGCGCGCAGAGAGTGGAGGCATGACTTTCCCCCCATTGCTGGATTGTGCAGGTGACTGTGGCTGTGCGTGTACAGCGAGATGATAGCACCGGCTGACATGCAGAGCCGACACTATCATCTGCTGAGGTAAGCTGTACATCGCAGCTGACATCCTATTTGAACGGCCACGATCGGTATTAGCACCGATCGCGGCCATTTAACCCCTTAGATACCGCTATCAATTGTGACTGTATTAAGTTTGAAAGGAATGCGGCCCGCCAGCTTTATTTATTTTTTTTTATGTGCGGCCCATTTACTCTGCCGAGTTTGAGACCCCTGCGTTAAAGCGTTCCAGAGTTATTACCTCATAAAGTGACAGTGGTCAGAATGGTAAAAATTGGCCTGATCATTAAGTTGCAAATTGGCTCTGTCACTAAGGGGTTAAAGTGACCAGACCATACAACCAAGTCATTACCATATACATTAAATGAACTCTAATTATCCACCTTGACCTCTTAAAACTTTTATAAAATGCCACAATGTCATTATTGCCATACAGTGTGATTGCGGAGTAGTTTCTACTGATTTGAACAGGGATAAATCGACAATAATAACCCATATATCCCAGTATTACAGAAGATTAGATTATATGGATGGTTGGATGGGGAGGTAGATACACTACTGTAGAATAAATGGCCAGTATATAGGAGAGGACACTATAGGCAATGTTACTTTATATTCCAGTGCTGGGCTATTAATTTTCCCAAGGGGCTACATGAGAGACTGTGACTGTTGTGGAGGGCAGAACCAATAGGCTTAAATTCATTCTGCTCAATATTAATATTACAGTTGGCTACTGGCATTACTGTGATTGGACGGCCACATTGCGCCACTGGGTCTTAGGGCCCCATCACACATAGCGACGCACCAGCGATCCCGACAACGATATTACCTTGTTAGGATCGCTGGTGCATCGCTGCACGATCGCTGGTGAGCTGTCAAACAGGCAGCTTCACCAGCGATCAGCACCAGCGACACAGAGTAACAAGCGATGCACGTCGCTTAGTTACCCACTGTTTACCTTAGTTACCAGCGCGCGCCGCTTAGTTACCCACTGTTTACCTTAGTTACCAGCGCGCTGTTCGCTGATCGCTGGTCTCCCGCTTGTCAGACGCAGCGATGCGTGCTGGCCAGCAGGAGACCATCAATCAAAAAAATGTCCTGGCTATTTCAGAACGATCAGCGATAACCGGCAGGGGGGCCGGTCGCTGGTTAGTGTCACACACAGCGATCTCGCTGGTGAGATTGCTGTTGCGTAACAAAACTTGTGACTCGGCAGCGATCTCGCTAGCGAGATCGCTATATGTGATGGGGGCTTAATATAAGACACGATGATGTGATGCTCGGCATAATCTCCTCTGGAAGAATTTAAGGGAGAGTTGATCTAGGAGGGAGAGCTTAGATTAGAGCAAGCATATAGGCAGTGTTTAATTACTATTGCTGCACTTGTATACCGCTGCTACACCCTGAAAACAAAAGTCGTTTTCAGGGCTCCATACTGTGATTTCTCTAGTAAAACTGCTGTTATCTGCATTAAGTGTAGGGAGAGCTGGTGGAGGAGGGATAGTTTTGGATTAGAAGTATAAGGCAGGGTTTATTCCCTTACCCTCCTACCATAGGTATACTGCTGCTGTATCCTAAAATCAAAAGTCCTTTTCAAGGCTACATATTGTCTTTTCACCATTAATAACAGAAAATTCGCAAACATATACTATATACCTAATTTAAAAAAGCACAAGGCGTGGAGTAAGGGACAGGGAAGTTTACGTGACCTTTCCCGGCGCCTGCGAACTGCAGTACTTTACTCTGCCCTCAACAGCAGAGGAGCCGAGGGAGAAGCAAGGAGGAGAACATCATTGTATGAAAATGGGAGGTGCCGGACCGGACCGCGACACCCACCGCCCCCGCCCCCCCGGTAAGTATAATCTAACGTGTTTTTCTTATCTTTCAGGTTACATCGGGGGCTTATCTACAGCATTACAGAATGCTGTAGATAAGCCCCTGATGGTGGTGACAGCAGCTGATAGGGAAAAATGGGGTGACGGATTCCCTTTAAGTCAACAAGTCAGGAGGTCCAGAGTATGGAAGTGGAACATGAGGTGGTGGACGATGAATTCCCTGACCCCATATGGGAAGGTCAGGCTGTATTGAACACTAGGCACTGGAGGGCAGGTGCCTAGGGTGCTGGGCTGCAGGGGGCGGCACCAAGACATGGAAGAGAATGTTTTTGTTTTGTTTTTTAACCTCCCCCCCTCCTTTAGGCAATCCAGGAAATCTGTTGTCTTTTCGGAGTGGGGGGAGGGTCATTGTCAGGAGGGGGCAGGGGCGCATCTCCATATTGTGCAGCATCATGGGGGAGTGGGAAACGCAGCGTGCACACGTGGCTGCAGCCATGGCCGTCATCAGCAGTGTGCACGCAGTAGTGAGAGGGGGCAGCTCCTGGCACACAACTAAGGCTACTTTCAGACTAGCGTTCTGAGGCGCAGCACAGGGCCGCCGCTAAGCTCCACCCCATCCGCGCCTCCTCCGGTCAGCTCCTATGATCGCATGACACTGCATGCGATCAGCGTACCCTATATTTAGCATTGGGTACCCTGGCCTGTAGTGCGAATATAAAAATGGCTATTTTTGAGTCCATATTGAAATATACAGAATGCATTCAGACCATGACAGAGCTGCATTTCTGGTCAAACAGTTACAGACCAAGACAATGCTCATCTTGAGAACTATTGTTTATTACCTGAAACCATTTCACTTCACAAACAGTTCTATGTTTATCTATATTTGTTGTTTGTCAATGTAAAACATTAAGGTTTATTTAACCTCTGTCTGTGGTGGTTTTATCTAAAACCATGTGGCTTTTCTATTGTAAGGGTTTATGACCCAATGTCTGATGATGCCATGTTATCAGTTTCATCCAATCTTGAAAGCCAGCCACTTGAAGAGATGGGATGAAGCTAAAGTTACACATAAGTGTAATTTAGTATATAAGGCCAGAGAAACATGACTAAGACAGAAGCACAACTTGGATACCTATACACACATGTACAGTGTTGATACCTGCATAATTGGGGACGCCCATGCAGTGTATTGAATCTCCCAGGGGTTCTCTTTCTTGGCATTGCTTCTCTGATATTCCAAACGGATGATGTTTAAAAGCCTCTTGGTGATTGATGATGTGAGTATATTGTATATAGTTAACCTTTATATGTATTCAATCTTTATATGTACTTAACCTGGACCCGTAGAAGCAAGCAATCGCGTAACAGCCGTTGTCCGGTACCTCCCTCCCCTAGCATTCCTCTAACGTCCTGCATGTCCACATATCTGTTGATGGAATTCATGTGAAATAAAGACGCACAGTTTTTCAGCTTCATTGGTGAGTGCTGCATATTCTTTCTTTTTTCATTTCATATTGAAATATTCATGTTTTTTCATGCAAGCACCTCTGTTTTTGACAGAAATATATACCGCAATACTTCAGATAAATAGCTCCGTCTGGTAATGTGGTGATTTATGTGCCCTAGTTTGCCGTTCATCTGTTTGCTCTTTGCTGGGGTACTGTATATAGTTAACCTTTTTATATGTATTAAATCTTTATATGTACTTAACCTTTGTCTCTTAAAATATACAAAAGTATACGCAATCATACTATTTAATATAATTCCTTTAATTTTGTGCTTTGTAATAAAATTGCTGTATATCGCAAGTAGTAGCCTTCTTTAAAGCCGTATCCAAACCTTAGTGTTAAAAACTTGGCAATACATGGCCGTTCGCTGGTATGATTTTGCCGGCGCTTGCGCCCTTTTGGCGTTGCGCCGAGCGCACAAAAACGCACCGTGTTGCATTTTGATAGATATATGGGATAGATAGATATGGGATACATGGGCGGACATCCCGCCGGTTCAACCCGTGCGACTGCATCGGGGCCCAGAGCCTCCAGGGGGCCCTGCAAGGCGGCTAATGATGAGGACAATCTGGCCCGAGACTCTGGAGGCCCCTGGCCAGATTGCCCTCATGTGCAGCGACAGGCAGGGAGCGATCCAAGCAGCTCCACTGCCTGCAAGAGAAAATAGCAGGAACGGAGCTACAAGGATCCATCCTGCTTCCTGCCCGGAGGCCACGCTTCCTGTCTCTGACACAGAGAGGAGCGCGCCGCTGAATGACGTCATCATTCAGCGGCCGCTGCTGTGCCAGAGTGAGGAAGCGCGGGCGATGCTGCGGACAGGTGAGAGGAGAGAGGTGGTGTCTGTCTGTGTGTGTGATTGTGTGTGTGTGTGTGTGTGGGTGGAGCCTGGCCCTGGAGGAGAGAAGGCAATGATATGATGGGGGCATGAGGAGAAGGCCGTGATGGGGAGAGAAGGGCATGATGGGGGTGATGGAGAGAATGCATTAATGGGATCATGGGAGTGATGGAGAGAAGGCAGTGATGGGGTGATGGAGAAGGCAATGATGGGGGAAGGCAATGATGGGGGTGATGGAGAAGGCAATGATGGGAGTGATGGAGAGAAGGCCGTGATGGGTTGACGGCGAATGCCATGATGTGGTGATGGGAGAAAGCCATGATGGGATGATGGAGAAGGCAATGATGGGAGTGATGGGGTGATGGAGAAGGCAATGATGGGGTGATGGAGAAGGCCATGATGGGGGTGATGGAGAAAGCCATGATGGGAGTTATGGGGAGAAGGCAATGATGGGAGTGATGGGGGAAGGCAATGATGGGGGTGATGGAGAAGGCAATGATGGGAGTGATGGGGAGAAGGCAGTGATGGGGTGATGGCGAAGGCCATGATGTGGTGATGGGAGAAGGCCATGATGGGGTGATGGAGAAGGCAGTGATGGGAGTGACGGGGAGAAAGCAATGATGGGAGTGATGGAGAGAAAGCAATGATGTGAGTGATGGGGAGAAGGAAATGATGGGGTGAAGAAGAAGGCCATGATGGGGGTGCTGGAGAAGGCAATGATGGGAGTGATGGGGAGAAGGAAATGATGGGGTGAAGGAGAAGGCCATGATGGGGGTGCTGGAGAAGGTAATGATGGGGCTGATGGGGAGGGCAATGATGGAGGTGGTGGAAAGGGCAATGATGGGGTGGTGGGGTGAAAAATAAATGATAATGTGGGTGGTGGAGAATGCAATGATGGAGGTGGTGGAATGGGCAATGATGAGAATGGGAGTGGTGGGGGAGCAGGCAAAGATAGTGGTGGTGGAGAAGGCAATGATGGAGGTGGTGAAGATGGCAATGATAGGGTGGGAGAGGGGAAAATAATGGGATGCAGGGGGGAGGAGGACAATGAGGGGTGATTGGGATGGGAGGAAGGGGGACTTATAATGGCCTTAGGAACAAGGGGAGGTGGAGGAAGACATTATCACTTATTATGTCTAACACAGTCCCTTAGTATATAATTTACTCACTTACTATGTCTAACACAGTCCCTTAGTATATAGTGTACGTACTTATTATGTATAACACAGTCCCTTAGCATATAGTGTACGTGCTTATTATGTATATCACAGTCCCTTAGCATATGTTGTACTCAATAATTCTGTATAACACCATCCTTAGTTACATATTTTCCTCTTTTATTGTGTATAACACCATCCCTTATTACGTACCATCCTCTCTAGTTACAGTATATATGGTGCCGTCCCTTATTATACAGCTTCCTCTGCTGTTATGTATAGTGCTGTCTCTTGCTTAGTGTATTCTTGTTAATTTTGCTATTCACAGTGCCCTCTTTTATAACATGGTCCCCTCTCTTTTTAGATATAAAATGACTGCTGATCGAGGAGCCGGTGACCAGACTACAAGTCCATCAGCTCCTCCATTAGAAAGGAAGCTTTCCCATGCTCCATCAGCCATCATTGCATTATACAGCTAACAAGACAGGACGGTATGTAATAAAAAACAGGGCTCTATATAATCCAATATGTAAGGGACGGTGCTGTACATAAAAAGAGAGGGCACTGTAAAAGGGACAGCAATATACACAATAAAGGAGACTATGTAATATGTATACGTGTATGCGTGTGTGGCTATATATATACTGTATATATATATATGTATGTATATATAATAAATAAAGCTCAATGTGTGTGTGTATGTCCGGGATTGGCATCTGCACCGTGACAGCTACAGCCACAAAATTTTGCACAGTCACACGTCTGGTCCCCGAGAGCGTCATAGGCTATGTTGTGAGGCGAAATTTTAACCCCGTGCATTCCAATTCACCAAACAATTTTGCCTATTATGTTTATAATTTTTATGGTGTTATCGTCCTGTAAAGCTGCAAATAACACAATTTATTACCGTGCCAACACAGACCACCCTCTGACACAGACTGCAGGGGGAGCCCAGTATCACACAGGATAGGAGTAGATACACGGCTCAGCAGTCAGTATCACACAGGATAGGATTAGATACACAGCTCAGCAGTCAGTATCACACAGGAGAGGATTAGACACATGGCTCAGCAGTCAGTATCACACAGGAGAGGATTAGACACACTGCTCAGCAGTTAGTATCACACAGGATAGGATTAGATACACAGCTCAGCAGTCAGTATCACACCGGATAGGATTAGATACACAGTTCAGCAGTCAATATCACACAGGATAGTAATAGATACACGGCTCAGCAGACAGTATCACACAGGATAGGATTAGATACACAGCTCAGCACACAGTATGACACAGAATAGTATTAGATACACGGCTCAGCAGGCAGTATCACACAGGATAGGATTAGATACACGGCTCAGCAGTCAGTATCACACAGGATAGGATTAGATACACGGCTGAGCAGTCAGTAACACACATGATAGGATTAGGTACACGGCTCAGCAGTCAGTATCACACAGGATAAGGTTAGATATACAGCTCAGCAGATGGTTTCACACAGTATAGGATTAGATACACTGCTCAGCAGTCAGTATCACACAGGATATGATTAGATACATAGCTCAGCAGTCAGTATCACACAGGATAGGATTAGATACACAGCTCAGCAGTCAGTATCACACAGGATAGGATTAGATACACAGCTCAGCAGTCAGTATCACACAGAAGAGGATTAGACACATGGCTCAGCAGTCAGTATCACACAGGATAGGATTAGATACACAGCTCAGCAGTCAGTATCACACAGGATAGGATTAGATTCACAGTTCAGCAGTCAGTATCACACAGGATAGTAATAGATACACGGCTCAGCAGACAGTATCACACAGGATAGGATTAGATACACAGCTCAGCACACAGTATCACACAGAATAGTATTAGATACACAGCTCAGCAGGCAGTATCACACAGAATAGGATTAGATACACGGCTCAGCAGTCAGTATCACACAGGATAGGATTAGATACACTGTACAAACATCCACCAAGGAAAATATAAAAAATAGTTTTATTCTGAAAAGTTAATAATATAGACAATGAAGTACATAAAGACGGGTCACATAATAAAAGAGCTCCATATGATAAGGAATTCAGGTACAGAAAAAACACACATGTAGCAATACTAACAGCAATGGAATGTGTATAATGGATATGCAGAGATAAATAAAGTGCCAGTGCTTAAAGTCTTTCTTTCAGATATCCAGAGAATCCCACAAAGTGACCCCCTCACAGTAATAAACCATCACAACATAATAACTCAAAATCTTAGTCTGGAGGCCACATAATGGAAAACCTGTTCAAAACCACTTACCCATAGCTAATTAGTATGCCACACGTGTAGCCCCTACGCGCGTTTCGCGTGGGCTTCGTCGGGGGGCTGTGATGGCATGTTCTGTCCCACTCTCCCTTATATCACCCCATCACAGCCGTGGATAGTCATCATAGATGGCGCATGTCATCACAACGGGACCCGGAGTTCGCGTCAATAAACGGCGCCAAAATGGCGGTGCGGCTCACCCAGAACGACTGGTGACGTCACTGAACCGCACACGTCATCAAACGGCGCCGGAAGTGGCACGCCGGTTATCTCAATGTGTAGGACATGCGCACTGATGATCTCCCAGAGCTGATCACCAGAACAACAGGTGAAGTCATCGGACCACCCACACAATACAGCGGCACCTAAAGATGACGCATCCATCGTCTCAGGATATGCGTTCTACCCATCTGGCGGTGCAATCTAGCAGCTGGAATCAAAAACAAATCCAAAGGCGCATCTCCAACAACAATACAGGAGATCTATACGCTATGAACCAATGCAATATTATATGCACCGCTGAACAAGATATAAAATATAATATTCACAAAATATTAACGCATCGGTGCACAATTAGCCCAATCCAGACCATTATAGACACGAAAAACAAAAAATATATATATATATGAGAAATAAAAAATAATAAATAATATAAAATATAAGTGTTATATACATAAGTATATATACATTAAACCAACAGTGGGAAACAATGCGGATGATCCTTAAAAAGCATTGGCCGATACTTATGACAGATCAAACTCTCAGTAAAAATTTACCAGTGGTGCCTCAAATGACGGCCCGTCGTAGTCGAAATCTTAAAGACATGCTAGTGAATAGTCACTATGTGACTAGGCCCACATCCTTATTTGGAAATGCAGATAGGAGGAAGGGGTTTTTTCCATGTAAAAATTGTCTGGCATGTAAAAACCATGTACGGGCCACATCATTCACATCTTCGGACGGCTCTAAAACCTTTAACATCAACATGTTCATTACATGTACAACTACACATGTTGTTTACTACGCAAAGTGCAAGTGTAACCTAATATATGTAGGATTAACATCACGTGAGTTACGAGTAAGGACACGTGAACACGTTAGGGACATTATGGCCGCCTGTGATGTGGATGATGTTGGTGGACTCAAGTCGCTTCCCCGGCACTTCAAACTGAGACATAACTGTAATCCAAATGACTTGCAGATATATGGGATTGACTGTATCCAATTGGGTATGCGGTGTATGAGGTGCGGGTATGAGCTGCGGGTATGAGGTGGGGATGCGGTGCGATTCCTCACCCAGAGAGAATGCAAGTGGATTGCAGTTCTGGACACTGTAACACCGAAAGGCTTAAACGAGCAAATTAGTTTTTCCTCCTTTTTATAACATTTGTGTTTTTTGGATTTATTTTTATTTTGTATGTTCTGTGTCTTTTATAGTTTATTGCCATATGAGAATGAGTATCTGTGAGCATCCTCCCTCTTGGACCCCTGACATTGAGCAACGGTTTCGGGAAGAAGACTTTCACACATGTTGGAGCGCCTGGATCATATATTCACGACCTTTCTATATATATGTACACATGTGTTTTGGTTTTTTTTTTTTCTCTGTTTTGCACTATTTGGTATAGTTTCCACTTTATAGTGGTCTGAATATGTTTTATTATCTTAATATTTTTTTTTTTGTATTTCACTTTTTACGTTTTCACTTCACCTTTGGTATTGATTTATATTCTAAATGAATTTTTCTCACATTATATATATATATATATATATATATATATATATATATATATATATATATATATGAATGTGTATATATATATATATATATATATATATTTTTTTTTTTTTTTCACTTCAGATTTTCACCTTTTTATTGTATATTCCTGCGGGATAGTTTTGTGAAAAAAGCTGCATTCATACATATTGAGGTTTTTCTCTCACCTCGTGTCTCTAATGCATATGGTATCATACACTTATGTATATAACACTTATATTTTATATTATTTATTATTTTTTATTTCTCATATATATATATTTTTTGTTTTCCGTGTCTATAATGGTCTGGATTGGGCTAATTGTGCACCGATGCGTTAATATTTTGTGAATATTATATTTTATATCTTGTTCAGCGGTGCATATAATATTGCATTGGTTCATAGCGTATAGATCTCCTGTATTGTTGTTGGAGATGCGCCTTTGGATTTGTTTTTGATTCCAGCTGCTAGATTGCACCGCCAGATGGGTAGAACGCATATCCTGAGACGATGGATGCGTCATCTTTAGGTGCCGCTGTATTGTGTGGGTGGTCCGATGACTTCACCTGTTGTTCTGGTGATCAGCTCTGGGAGATCATCAGTGCGCATGTCCTACACATTGAGATAACCGGCGTGCCACTTCCGGCGCCGTTTGATGACGTGTGCGGTTCAGTGACGTCACCAGTCGTTCTGGGTGAGCCGCACCGCCATTTTGGCGCTGTTTATTGACGCGAACTCCGGGTCCCGTTGTGATGACATGCGCCATCTATGATGACTATCCACGGCTGTGATGGGGTGATATAAGGGAGAGTGGGACAGAACATGCCATCACAGCCCCCCGACGAAGCCCACGCGAAACGCGCGTAGGGGCTACACGTGTGGCATACTAATTAGCTATGGGTAAGTGGTTTTGAACAGGTTTTCCATTATGTGGCCTCCAGACTAAGATTTTGAGTTATTATGTTGTGATGGTTTATTACTGTGAGGGGGTCACTTTGTGGGATTCTCTGGATATCTGAAAGAAAGACTTTAAGCACTGGCACTTTATTTATCTCTGCATATCCATTATACACATTCCATTGCTGTTAGTATTGCTACATGTGTGTTTTTTCTGTACCTGAATTCCTTATCATATGGAGCTCTTTTATTATGTGACCCGTCTTTATGTACTTCATTGTCTATATTATTAACTTTTCAGAATAAAACTATTTTTTATATTTTCCTTGGTGGATGTTTTTACTCCATGTGTTTTTGTATACAAAGTATAGGGAGTTTTTCCACAGCTAGTGCATGTTATGGGGTGGTCACCATGGGTCAGGGCCACCTATAATTATATGTTCACTGCCCTTGAAATTTTGTTTGCTAGGATTAGATTCACGGCTGAGCAGTCAGTAACACACATGATAGGATTAGGTACACGGCTCAGCAGTCAGTATCACACAGGATAAGGTTAGATACACGGCTCAGCAGATGGTTTCACACAGGATAGGATTAGATACACTGCTCAGCAGTCAGTATCACGCAGGATATGATTAGATACACAGCTCAGCAGTCAGTATCACACAGGATAGGATTAGATACACGGCTCAGCAGTCAGTATCACACAGGAGAGGATGAGACACACGGCTCAGAAGTCAGTATCACACAGGATAGGATTAGATACACAGCTCAGCAGTCAGTATCACACAGGATAGGATTAAATACACTGCTCAGCACAGTATCACACAGAATTGGATTAGATACACGGCTCAGCAGACAGTATCACAGAATAGGATTAGATACACGGCTCTGCAGTCAGTATCACACAAGATAGGATTAAATACACAGCTCAGCAGTCAGTATCACACAGGACAGGAATAGATACACGGCTCAGCAGACGGTATCACACAGGATCGGATTAGATACACAGCTCAGCAGACAGTATCACACAGAATTGGATTAGATACACAGCTCAGCAGACAGTATCACACAGAATAGGATTAGATACACGGCTCTGCAGTCAGTATCACACAGGATAGGATGAGATACACGGCTCAGCAGTCAGTATCACACAGGATAGGATTAGATACACGGCTGAGCAGTCTAACACACATGATAGGATTAGGTACACGGCTCAGCAGTCAGTATCACACAGGATAGGATTAGATACACGGCTGAGCAGTCAGTAACACACAATAGGATTAGATACACAGTTCAGCAGAAAGTACCACACAGGAGAGGATTAGGTACACAGCTCAGCAGACATTATCACACAGGATAGGATTAGATACACAGATACACATGTTGTTTTTCAAAAGGCTGAAAATAAAATACTATCAATACTTGGGTAATCATTTAATTAATTTGTGTTGCAAATCTGTAGTGTTGAATATATGATGTGAAAAGTTTTTATGTGCAATATATTCATTATAATTTGTTATAGCTAACCTCAGTTGGTTACTATACCCAGGCAATGCCGGGCTCTTCAGCTAGTATATATAATGTGTGTGTGTGTGTGTATATATATATATATATATATATATATATATATATATATATAATATTTATGTATATATTTAGCTTTGTCGCCATAAAAGGAAGGGGGCCCAGGCACATTTCTTGCACTGGGGCCCCAAGCTGTCAGTGTCCTCCCCTGATGGGATAGATAGATAGATAGATAGATAGATATGGGATAGATAGATGCATAGATATATCTATCCATATATGTATAGATATATCCATAGATATATCTATACATATATCCATAAATATATCCATAGATATATCAATAGATATTTCCACAGATATATCCATAGATCTATCCATATCCATGTTTATTAATGAACAATATGTTTCATTTAAAAAAAAAAAAAATGGTGTGGGCTCCCGCGCAATTTTCTGTGCCAGAGGGGGAAAGCCGATGGCTGGGGGCCAATATTTGTAGCCTGGGAAGGGGGTAATACCCATGGCCCCTTCCCAGGCTTTGAATATCAGCCCGCAGCTGTTTGCATATCCTTTACTGGCTATTAAAATAGGGGGACCCCCCAAAAAATGAAGTGGGGTCCCCCTATATTTTATAGCCAGAAAAGCCTACGCAGACAGCTGCGGGCTAATATTCATAGCCTAGGAAGGGGCCATTGATATTGGCCCCCCCCTGGCTACAAATACCAGCCCGCAGCCGCCCCAGAAATGGCGCATCTATAAGGTGCGTCAATTCTGTAACTTAGCCCCTCTCTTCCCACTCCCGTGTAGTGGTGGGATATGGGGTAATAAGGGGTTAATGTCACCTTGCTATTGTAAGGTGACATTAAGCCCGGTTAATAATGGAGAGGCGTCAATAAGACACCTATCCATTATTAATCTTATATAAATAAAGAGTTAAAAAACCACACACATAAGAATTAAGTATTTTAATTAAATAAAACACAACACCGTTATCATATTTTTATTGCACGCCCACATCCAAACGACACCTTCGGTCTCCTATAATGAAAAGTAAAAAAATAAAGCAACTGTATACTCCCTGTCTGACGCAGTCCAATTAATAACAAGTGTCCCACGACGATCTCCCCTACAGAACAGTGACATCAGGTGATGTCACTGCTCTATAGGGCCTCCCAGTGATGAACTGACAGGAGTGTTGTGAATTCTCTCTCTGGCTTCCCTCTGGTGATTACTGAAGATAGTGGAGCTGGTCAGATTGAGAGTCCTCTTTCTGTGCTCCCTCTGGTGGTTACTGGAGGTAGTGAAGCTGGTCTGATTGACAGAGGCCTGCCACCTGATAATGAGGAAGACGATTGGAGATCTGGGGTTTCTGATTGGGATTTAAGACAGTTGACTCCCTCTATCAATGCTGGTGATTTTCTTCTTGTGCCTCCTGAGGTCTGATGTCTCCTGCTCTTTCCCTGCATGTTCAGCTAAGTGGTTCATTTGCTATTCTGTTTGCATTTGATCTGGTTTTGTTTATCTCTGCTTTGTGCGGGTCAGCTAGCTCCAGCTGTGGCTGTGCTGAATCACCGCCCATATGTTACTGCATGTACCAGTTTGTTTTGTCCCCTTTTTTATTGGTCCCTTTTTACTTTGCTTTCAGAATATACCAGAGTGCTGATTAGTGGGGGCGAAGTCGTGCAACTTCAGTGTTTTTGTGCAGCAGATGTGTTGGACTTTTTTGCAGGGTTTTTTGCGTGATTGCAGACAGTGTCTTTCCTTTCCTGTCCTGTCTAGTCAGTGTGGGCCCCATAGTTTGCACAGTCAATTTTTCTGCCTGCGTTTGTGTTTTCATCTTGTCTCACCGACAATATATGTTTGGGGGCTATCTATTCCTTTGGGGTCTGCTCCGGGGCAGTTTAGATTTCCCCTTTCTTGCTTTAGGCTTAGTTAGCTCTCCGGCTGTGCCGAGGCGTCTAGGATCATCGTAGGTACGCTCCACGGCTACTGCTAGTTGTTTGGACAGGATCAGGGGTCTGCATCCGCTTAGTTACCAACCTCTCTGGTTTTCTGTGGCTTAGCCTGGGCCTGCTATCCTCAGCGGTGACCCATTCATAACACAGGAGACAATGCCTCCTGCAGTGCATCACTGAGGTACCTGAGTTCAGGCTCTCACTTTACAGCAATGCTGCATGAGAATTAGTGTTAGGATTGCGGGACCTCTTTCCCAGCGGCAGAGGGATATACTCTGCAGAGGATTAGATCCGCTGTCAGTTCATCGTAAAAGCCCCTGTATAGCACTGACTTACCCGATGTCAGTGTTCTACACCGGAGATCGTCGTGGGACCCTCGTTATTAACTGGACTGGAAAGGTAAGTATAGGTTTGTTTATTTTATTTTTATTAAAGGAGACGAGGGCTTCAGGGAATTAGTTGATTGGTAAGTATGTACTCTATGTTATGTTGTATGATATATGTTGTATGTTCTGTATGTTTTTTTTGTTTGTTTTTTTATATTCAAAACATTAACTTGATGATGGGACTACTACTGTTCCATCATTGGCTAATGTGTCACTCACTGTCAGTGTAGCACTCTCTTCACTCCGGCTTCCAGTCCCAAAGAGCCGGTTTTCCCGCACGTTTGCCCCACTCCTTAAGGTATGATACTAATTATTGGCTTTTTCTTAAAAAATAGAACTGAATCTAATATAACAGAGTGGGAGACAGGCTCTGACTCTGAGGTCCAAGTGGACCCAGTTGGTGAAGGGGAAGAACAGGCTGGACCATCATCCCATCAAGTTAGCAATCACCATCCACCACCACCAGCATGGCCATCTGCAGGACAGGAGGCAAATCAAGAAGAGGAGGACCGTGGGCAGAGTAGCAGCCCAACCCTCCCACTTGATACCTCACCACAGGCTGCAGTAGTGTCACTGCCTGAGCGATGCAAACTGGATACCAAACGCCAAGTGGATACTGGGGTATTGAACTACCTGTCCGGCACTGCAAATGATGATGGGGAAGAGGCATATGCCCGGAGTCTGGCTCGCTATCTACGCACAATACCCCGAGAAGTCAGGCTGTGGGCCAGAGGTGCTCTACAAATTGTAATAGATGCCTGCACCCCACCCAATAACCCAACTCAGATCTTGGCTTATCTAGACAGATGCCAACTTTCACCGGCAAACCGTCTCCAAATGCCTGTGCCACCAGAGGATAACACTAGACCTGAAAGTGATCCCCTTCCACGCGTAGTCCATCCCCACAACTACCTCAAGGTGTTAGCCAACACCGCCCACAACATGGGCATGTATATCCTCCTGCAGTACATCACCAGTATGGCCACTTGACCATACCCAGTGGAGGAGAGTGGCCACTACATTGGTATGGTCAACATGGACATTCTGGGGTGTATCCGCACATGGGCCCTGTCAATGCCCTTGAGCATGTCCCGCATTACCAAAGTGGACAGTACCAGCATGTTCCACCCCAAGTACCTTCCATGCTCCATCATGCCGCCTCAGCCACCAATCAGCATCATGGCCAATTAGGCCAACAAAGTACCGAAAACACTCAGGCTGCTGCTCCACCATCTCCACCACCTACATATATAAATTTGTGAGTGTTTTTTTGCCTTGGTTTTATAATTTTGTGTTAAAAATTTTCTTAGTATTGTTTGCTTTTGTCAAACTTTCTTTCTGGCCTCAAATACAGGCCATATTTGCCATATGACATTAATATGGTATGTTAACTACTACAATTTATGCAAGTAAAAAGCGTAAAGTCAATATGGTTTTCTAGTTTTTTTAATGTTTAGATGATGCTTGGAATGTCTTATTTGAGACATATTATATTTTTGGGTAAAAAAAAGGGAAATTTACCAAAATTTTGTGTTTAGCACACACACACCCAAACAAATCATAACATAGACAATGCATTGTCTTGCCAAGGAGTATATCCCTCCGGCAAAGCAAAATAAGTAGCGAAGACATCACGCACTTTAAGTCCAGATGGTGGCCGACGTGTTTGATGTCCATGTTGAGTAGGCCCGACAGTATTTACACCAGCAACATCATAAGCTTTGTTGGCAAGACAGTCATGTTTTCGGGTAAAGTTGTGTAGTACCACACATGCTTTTATAACTTGATTTACATTTTGTTCGCTTAGTTGGATTGCAGGCTGCAGAACCCACCATTTGGCAGTGAGAATGTCAAAGGCACACTCCACCAGGCGGCGTGCATGGGATAGGCGGAAATTAAAAATTCTGCGCTGGTGGTCCAGCGTTCACCTTGGATAGGGCCTAATGAGGATCCTGGTTAACTGAAAAGCCTGATCACCAACCATCACATAAGGCACTGGTTCTAGATTAGACCCTGGAAGCTGACGTGGGGGTGGAAGATCCAACTGACAATGCCTGAAATGGTGGATTTACCGAGTAAGAACTCAAGGTGTAGGCCCGCATAGGATAGACCAGTGGACAGAAAGCTAGAGGCACAAATAAAAAAAATTAGGATCTAAAAAAAATCTTAAAAAGCCCCACAACATTTTAAGGTTGGTAGCATACCGTAAAGTCAGTAGAAGACGCTCCTCTGCCGAAATAGCTTGCACATCACAGTGTTCTTGTACGTGATCCCAGAGCGCACAGTTTCGAGAAGATCAAATGTGGGCAAGCTCATCCTGCAATATTGATAGAACATGTCTGGATGGCTGCGTAGTGAAGCATACAGACGGTGAAAATGGCCTTTTGTCACCCGTTGTCTCAAAAGTGGATGGACCCACATTCTTCTTGTCCGCCTCCTCAGATCAACAATCACTGGGTAAGGCTCCCCGAAACGTTGGTGCAAAACCCAGTATAAAAGAACCTGCTCAGTGGTGTTAAAGGTTAGCCTGTATGACATGTTGCACACAAGTCAGCTCGAGAAACACAACAGCAAACTAGGAGGAGAAGCTGACTTGGTGGTCAACCAATAAATAGCCTAAAACATTAATTTAAAATTATTTTCAGCTCAGAAATCAATCATTTGCTCGTTTTTCAAGCCGGCGAGAAGATCTCGTCATACGGATGCCATACGGATGTCACACGGATCCTTAGATGCAAGGAAATCGCATCATCGCATTTAAAATGAATTATATACGGATCTACATACGGAAAACAGTTGTGCAATTATTGCATTACAAAATCGGACTGATTTTTTTACACGTTGTGTGTGACTCCGGCCTAAGAAGAATATGATTTTAAAACCTTCCTAATAAATGTGAGTTTTATCTTTTGTCACTAATTTTGGTGCTGGAGACCCCCTCTTTTTTCCTTTGGATTTGGATTTACAGCACCAGTTGAACCGCACTGGACATCTCCTGGCATCAGACCGCTTATGGACTATATGGACACTGATGTATGGTAGGCTGAATATTTTCTCCTTCGTCTCATTGGGGGACACAGGTACTGTGGGTGTATGCTACTGCCACCTGGAGGCTGACACTAAGTGAACAAAAAAAGGTTAGCTCCTCCTCCGCCACATACACCCTTGCCCCAATCGCGGGCGGAAACCAGTTTTTTGCTTAGTGTCCTGTGGAGGCACACACGTCTGCATGTCTCCAGACTTTTATTTATTTATTTTTTCCTTTTTCTTTTTACTATGAAGATAAGACAGGGGCGACGGACCCTATTGAAAGGGGCCGATCTCCCCAAACCATCAACGGGCGAGCACACGTTGAGTATCGTCTCCGCGTATCCTTTCCCGCACCGTGGGACATATCTGAGCCGTTTTTCCCCAGACTTCTATTTTTTTTTTATTTTTTATTTTGTGAAGAAAATACCGGAGCAACAGATCCTATTGAAAGGGTCCGATTTCCCCAAACTATCAACGGGCGAGCACGTGCGAGTGTCCCTCCACGTATCCTCTCCCGCGACGTGGGAGATTATGCCAGACTTAGCCCTGTCCACCCCTAGGTATAGAAACCGTCGGCTTGTACAGAGGCACAAGACTGGTCTGCGCGGCCCCTACTGCTCCACCAACGCTAGACGGCGGTGCTGCAGGGCGGCGGACGGTCCCTCTCCTCACCCTGGAAGTTGGACGGAGCTAGGGTGCCTGCACCGTCCAGAAGATTACCCCCTTCCCTCTACCTGGAATTGTCATGAGGATCTCCTTCGTCAGGTATGGAGGGCTGGGGAGGGTCCTGCGGCAGCGTTCGGAGGGCGTCAGGCATCAGAGGAATGCAGGTGAAAAAGAGGATGTCAGCCCCGTCCCCCTTCCCTACCCCGGCGCAGTCGCCGAGTTCTGGCGCCGATTCCAGCGCCCATAGAGTGCGGGGTTTCCTGCGCACATCCACCACACGGCCGGCAGGCAGATAAAAAATTTAGTCCGCGGCTTCGGCCGAGACTAGGCCGCGGGTGGAAGTCCCGCCCCCGGTGTGACGTCATTTCCGGCGCCCGCCCCCCGCGACTAGGGCGGACGCCAAACAAATTGAACTCCCGGCTTCAGTGCAAGGTGGGCCGCGACTGGAGGAGGACATCTCGGCCTACCCAGAGGAGAAAGGACGCAAGGGAGCTCAGCAGCAGGCGGGGGGACACATGATCAGGGTAAGTGTGACCCCGACCCTAGAGGCCGCGCTACGTGCAATAAAAGGGGGCTTTCCTCCTCCTTCCTCTCAACCCTCATAGTATAGATTGAGTCTGGCAGGCATTATGGCCGGAAAAGTAAAGTCACACACGTTCCTTTATGCCGCATGCATTTCCTGTGGGGCTATGTTCCAGCGTGCTCCCCTGCGACAGAGCCCAGTAGTCCGGATCCCCCCGGAATGGGCCTTATCGCTCTCGCGGTCTATGGCATCGCTGACGAAGGCAATTGAGACCCTTCAAGCCCCAGGTAGGGGCAGAGATGGCGGCTCGCCGGTCTGGGAGGGATCATCCACCTCACAAGAGCCTCCGGTCTGCAGGGGCCGCTCTCACTCTAGGCAGGTACAAAGGAAAAGAACCCACACTTCGTCTCCGGGCCCATCCGGTGCCTCGGCATCTGTGAGCGCGGCGTCTCGTTCACCGTCACTATTATCCGGGAGCGAGCAGAGTTCAGGTTATGACGCAGACAAGCCCCTGGACCTAGATACTCCAGGGTGGCCATTGAAGCAGTCAATCAGAGTCTGGGAATCGAGGAAGACATCTCCCTGGCCTCAGTTCATAAGGAGGCCTTTAAGAGGGCCAAACGACCGCATAGAGTGTTTTGCACTCACCCGGAGTTCGAGGATATAGTGCAGCGTCATAGGGAACGACCGGACAGGCATTTCTCGGGCTAGAAAACACTGGAAGCAAGGTATCCGTTTGCACCGGAGCTCTGTAAGAAGTGGGCGGAATTCCCAGTGGTGGATCCGCCAGTATCGTGCTTGGCCTCAAAAACTTTGTTATCAGTACCTAGTGTTTCTGCCATTAAAGACCCCACGGATCGGCTCATAGAAAGCTTGGCCCGCTTGGTGTATGAGGCATCAGGAGCAGCACTCTCCCTCATTCGCAGCAACATGGGTAGCCAAGGCCATGATGTCATGGTCAGATTCATTAAATAAGGTCCTGCAGGATAGGGACCTGCCGACGGAAATATCAGAGTAGCGAGTCAGATCGCGATGGCTGGTGATTACTTAATCAATGCTTCCTTAGATGTTGCTATTTGAGCGGCACTTGTGGCTACAAATGCAATCGCCATTAGGAGGGCCCTATGGTTAAGGATGTGGCAAGCCGATTGGATTTCCAAAAAATCCTTGACTTCCCTACCTTATCAAAGTGGCCGCCTATTTGGGGAAAAATTAGACCAACTCATCTCTGATGCTACAGGGGGAAAAAGGCCATCGAGTCACTCCAGCGCAACGGAGACATTATTCCCGTACCAGAGTACAAGAGGACTCAGGGTTTTTATTCCAATCTGTTCGCGGTCCCCAAAAAGGACGGGACAGTCAGGCCAGTGCTGGACCTAAAGCTCCTGAACAAGTTCATCAGGATCAGACATTTTCGAATGGAATGTCTCCGTTCGGTTATATCGGCCATGGAGCAGGGAGAATACTTGGCCTCGATCGACGTCCAGGATGCTTATCTGCACATCCCTATTTTTCCTCCGCATCAGAGGTTCCTACGTATTGCCATCAACGGTCGCAATTTCCAGTTTGTAGCACTTCCGTTCGGGCTAGCCACCTCCCCCAGAGTGTTCACAAAGGTAATGGCAGTTGTCATGGCCATTTTGCACTCTCGGGGTCTTGCCATACTTAGACGACCTTTTGGTGAAAGGCCCCTCATTTCGGGCATGCAAGGAAAACGTCAGCATCACGCTGGATACCCTATCCCGTCTAGGATGGTTGGTCAACAGAAAGAAATCATCCCTTGTCCCAGCCCAAAGGATTTCTTTTTTTAGGGATGTTTTTCGACACCTCCCGAGGGTTGGTAATTCTCCCTCAAGACAAGGCTCTAGCGCTTCGGCAAGGAGTCCGGAAGCTGCTGCAACCAGTCCCTCACACCATCCGGTTTGGGATGAGGGTGCTAGGGAAGATGGTGGCAGCAATGGAAGCGATTCCGTTTGCCCAATTTCATCTTCGTCCCCTACAGCACGCCCTTTTGTCATCCTGGAACAAGAACCCATTCACGCTCGATCACCGGTGCCGGTTGTCCCCTCAGGTCAAACAGTCACTAAAGTGGTGGACGAACAGTTCCTCCCTGCTTCAGGGGAAACCTTTTCCCCTGGATCAATGGCTGGTGGTCACAACCGATGCGAGCTTTCTCGGCTGGAGAGCAGTTTTTCGTCACCACACGACCCAGGGGCAATGGTCGAAACAGGAGGCGTGCCTCCAGATCAACTTGTTGGAGATACGAGCAGTGCGTTTGGCGCTGCAACATTTCCAGCACCTTCTAGCGGGACGGCCTGTCCGGATTCAATCGGACAATACCACGGCGGTGGCTTACGTAAATCATCAAGGGGGTACGCGCAGCAAGGCAACCATGCGCGAGGTAGAACACGTACTTCGCTGGGCCGAGAGGAACCACTCGGTAATTTCAGCAGTCCACATACCGGGCGTGGAAAATTGGGAGGCGGACTTCCTCAGCCGGCAGGGGGTCACGTCCGGGGAATGGTCTTTGCACCCCGAGGCCTTCCTGTAGATTTGCAAACGGTGGGGGACACCGTATGTGGATCTGATGGCCTCCAGGGTGAACGCCAAGGTGCCCGTGTTTGTCGCTCGATTTCGGGACCCGCAAGCGATAGCAGTGGATGCGCTGGTTCTGGAACCAGTTTCGCCTTCCATACTTGTTTCCCCCGCTGCCGCTGCACCCGAGGGTTATCAAAAAGATCAAAACAGAAGGGGTTCCAGCGATTCTGCTGGCTCCAGACTGGCCCCGCCGAACATGGTACGCAGATCTAGTGCAGCTGCTCGCTGACGTCCCTTGGCGACTGCCAGAGCGCCCAGATCTACTATCCCAGGGCCCGATCTTCCACCCGAACCCAGGGGCCCTGTGTTTGACGGCTTGGCCATTGAATCTTGGATTCTGACCCAGGCGGGGTTTGGGCGTGAGGTGGTCGCTACAATGGTTAGCGCCCGGAAGCCTACCTCAGCAAAAATTTACCATCACACTTGGAAGGTCTTCTTTGGTTGGTGTCGAGATTGTGGGGTTGCTCCACTGATCTTTTCTATCCCCAACATCTTGGCTTTTCTTCAGTCAGGCCTAGACTCATGGTTGGCCCCGAGCTCCCTTAGGAGACAGATATCGGCCTTGTTGGTCCTCTTCCAGCGAAAAATCGCTGCCAATAGGCAGGGGAGGACGTACATCCAGTGGGTTTCACATTTGGTACCCCCCCTATAGGGCGCCTCTAGACTCCTGGGACCTTAACCTGGTCTGGAGTGTCCTGCAAGAAGCTCCTTTTGAGCCATTATGGGAAATTTCTTTGTCGTACCTTTCCCGGAAGGTGGTATTCTTGGTAGCCATAACTTCCATTAGGCGAGTCTCAGAGTTGGCAGCCCTATCTTGTCGAGCACAGTTTCTCACTTTCTTCAAGGATAAGGTGGTTCTCAGACCAGCTCCCCCCTTTCTGCCAAAGGTTGTGTCCTCATTTCACATTAATGAGGACATTGTCCTGCCTTCATTTTGTCCAGCACCAGTACATCAGGTGGAAAGAGCGCTTCACACAGTAGACCTAGTGAGAGCACTCAGAAGGTATGTGTCGTGGACGGCGCCCTTTCGCCTGACAGGCATGCTGTTCGTGCTCCCCGAAAGGCGCAGGAAGGGACTCGCAGCCTCAAAGTCGACCATAGCCAGATGGATCCGTCTAACTATTCAAGAGGCCTACCGCATTAGAAGCACGCCGATTCCAGCAGGGATCAGAGTGCACTCTACTCGTGCAGTGGCCGCTTCGGCACCAGGCTTCGGCGGAGCAGGTATGCAAAGCAGCAACCTGGTCCAGCCTGCACACATTTTCTAAACATTACAAGGTGCATACCCAGGCTTCGTCAGATGCGAGCCTGGGTAGGAAAGATCTCCAAGCAGCAGTGGCGCACTTTTAGACAGGAGGTGCTTGTGGCTTGGATCGGTGAGTCAATCTCCCACCCAGGGACTGCTTTAGGGCGTCCCACAATACCTGTGTCCCCCAATGTGACGAAGAAGAAACATGGATTTTGTGAGTACTCACCGTAAAATACTTTTCTCCGAGACGCTCATTGGGGGACACAGCACTCACCCTGATGGCCAGTTGGCTCTTGTTTATTTAATTAATGTGTTTTCCTTTTAAGATTAGGGTGGTCCTTTTCCAGACTTATTGTATTCTGCATTAAGGATGTTTTGTTTCATGTTCTCCTACTGCTGTTGCACTAAACTGGTTTCCGCCCGTGACTGGGGCGAGGGTGTATGCGGCGGAGGAGCTAACCTTTTTCTCTTCTCAGTAGAATCCTATGCAGATTGCTTCCTTGCGATGGTAAACTAACCCTTTCTATGCCAGCAAAGGTCAAAACATTAAGATTTCCTCCATGTATATCCCTAATATGATTTATTAGGCGTGGAACCCCTTTGCCTGTACCAATAGAGTTGAAATGCTCCCTGAACCTTACATACATGGGACATATCGTTTTCCCTATTGTGGTGTAGTAACCACTGAGTCCGCTAGGGGGCGCTGTGTGGATGTCCCAGGAGAAAGGATGAATGGCAGAATACTGAATGGCCGTTATGTATCTCAAAGTGGGTGGCTTTGGGATGGAGACTTATGTGTTGATCAGCAGTGATACTGCTGAGGTGTTTCAATGTGTAAGGGAGAAGTCTCCAGGTAACTAGAGAGATGGGTGGACCTGGTTACCTACAAACCCCCCCAGGGGGTGTGTTTAAAGCACTATTGTAAAGAGTGTGTAAAGGCTTGAAGGACCTGTGATGAGGTCAGTCATGTGACCCGGTGGGCGTGGCTATGGACCATATAATGTGGCCAGGGTAGGTCACATGGGGGTGAATACTGGGACCTGGTTGGTCCAGTGTGGAAGGTCCCATCTGAGTGAGATGGGGCTGCCTTCTGACAGCAAGTGAACGCTGTGTTAATGGCTGCACGTGCCTGGTAATTCCCTGGAGGGAATGGACGTCTGCCGCATGATGAAGAAGGAACCACGAGTGACCCTGATGTGGGTGAGATAACACTGAGGCTAGAAAGCCTGCGCATATATAACCCGTGTGACCACAGGGATTACAGAGCTGAACTCTGTCATGGACGCTATGCTGGTATATGAAGTTTATGTTGCTTCTGTGTGTTTATGCTGCTAAATAAACCACATGGACTATGATGTTGTATGGAAAACTTGTGCCGGATCTGATTTTGTGGCTGCTGAGCGAGTATCCCCTACTTGAATGACAGCGCTACCTCACATTATATAGAAAAATTTACAGGGACAAAAGATCACATACACTACATGAGTAGTTTTACAAGAAATGAAATCAAAGACGCAATGAGAGGAAATCCTAATGTCGATTTTTCTCCAACCACTGCTTTTTTCCCTCAGGTTGTTTTAGCTTTTAATACAATTGTTTTTATTCAATTTTTGTATAACAATAATTTTTTGCGTTTTTTGTGTTTTTTTTTGTATTACACAGAATCTTAGCTTTGTATGTTGTTATGAGGGATTTTTGTGGGGAGGAGCTTGCCTCACCTTGGGTATTTGATCTCCCGTCATTTCCCCTAATTCATGTGACCCGTAGAAGCGTGTTTGTCTGCGACACATCCGTCGTCATTTTTTGCACCCCTGTTCCCTTTCTCCCGTTGAAGATTCTTCAATAAAGTTTCATATCCTGACCGGTGAGTGCCTTCTATTTTTCTTCTTATGGTAATATATTAAACACCTTCTTCGCCACGGTATTCGCGGTGGAAAATGAAATGCTAGGTGAAATACCGAGAGACAAAGAAAACCCTATATTAAAGGTCACCAATCTAAACCAAGAAGAGGTGCAAATCCGGCTAAATAAGAGTAAAATGGATAAATCTCCAGGTCCGGATGGCATACACCCACGAGTACTAAGAGAACGAAGTAATATAATAGACAAGCCATTATTTCTTATATTTAGGGACTCTATAGAGACGGGGTCTGTTCCACAGAACTGGCGCATAGCTGCAATGGTTTCTACAATACGCATCTATTTCAAGTCTTGAATCTGCAGATTAACTCTGTCAAGGGCTAGACTACATTTCTGGTGTAACTTTTGAAGAATTTCCTGGGTGGGCATTGCCATGCCCCATTCCACCCATGTTCTGCACACTTTTGCAAACCTCACCAGGACTGACTTGAAAACGCCAGAAATCTGGTGAAAGCACTTAGATGACTTGTGCCCTTTGTGTCATGAGTAGTACTATTAAACTGGGATGTTATAATGAGTGATTTGATATTGTATTGAGTGATTATTCGGTCGTCCATGACAGCACCACCTGAGTGAGAGAGGGGATCCACCCCTTAGGAACAGGAAACCTACAGATACAAAAGGGTGGCACCTCTCCCACGCATCAGTTGGTTTCCTGTTCCTAGAGGACAGGACTCTCTACAGATCGTCCGTCATGGAGTCGTCGTTGAGTACCCAGGCCGGCTGACCGACTCAGGTAGCGAGGGGGTCTCCTACCTCGGTCAGTGCGGGGTCCCTGGAGGCGCCACGGTGGGGCCGGGTAGGTCACCACGGCAGTGGACGGAGCAGGTGGAGCAGGGGTCCGGTGGATGCCGTCTCCAAAAAACGCCAGCACCTGGTATGTATGCCCCGGTCCTGCTGCGCTTCCCCAGGCCTGGTCCTCCCGGTCAGTGCTGGCCCCTGGCGGGCTCATGGCGGCGTGCGCAGAGGGGCAGTGGGGCATTCCGGCCAGGAGGCGCTGCGCGGCTCCTTCGCGCGCGCTCCCGCAGGGCTCTGATGAGCGGCGGAAGTGACGCGGCGGAAGGGGCGGAGCGATAGCGCCAATACCGGAAGTCGGGTGCCGGCCGGCCTCCGGCGCGCGCCGCGGGTGCATGCCCGTCCGGGGGTCGCGCGGCGACCCGGGTAAGGCGAGGGGGGCCGGAGCATGGGGGAGGGAGTGTGGAAAGCCGGGTGGGTGGTGCTATGGCAGGATACCTGCTGACCCGGACACCAGGAGGCCATATAAGGCAGATGGGGATGCCGCTGGGGTGCTTCTGAAGGCCCCAGCAATGGATACAACGGAAGCCCCCTTGGACCAGCAGGACGAGGCGCAGGAGCGCCCGCAAAAACAGGCCACGACAAAACCGCTTGCGAGTGGCCAGCAGAAAAAACAGAGACGAACTAGCGACCAGAGCCGCGAAAGTTCCTCCAGAAAGGACCCCCCTGCCTCCCTCCGTGATCCGGTACCTGCTTCATCTGCATGGGTAAGAGATCTCCGTGAATGTACCCTGATGCAGTGTTCCCTTATGTTTTTTTTCAGGGGAAGAAGGCTACGGGAAAACAGAAGCACAGGGAATGTGCCCTCTGTAGTTCCCCCCTACCAGATGGCCACCCTAAAAAATTATGCCAACCATGCATTCGGCAAACGGTAGGGGTTATTAAAGACAGGGAGTCCAGGGGTAGATTGTCAGGCCCTTATACTCTCCCCCGTTTATGCAGGTAGCGGAAGAGACACCTGACTTCACTTCGAACCTGAGAGAGATGATCAGGGCAGAAATGAAAGTCTTACCTCAAAGAGAACCTTCTAGGAGAAGAGAGGCTAGTGGTTCAGGCTCGGAGACCTCAGTCGCCCCTGGGAAAGGCGATAATTCCTCGGACTCCTCGGCCTCCTCGTCGTCTTCCTCGGATGAAGACTCTAGCCGGTTCTGCTTCCCCTTAGACCAGATGGACAGATTAGTGAAAGCAATACGGTCCACCATGGGGGTAGCGGACAAAAAACGGGAACTCTCAGCACAGGACATAATGTTCGGGGGTCTAGACCCCAAAAAACGCAGAGCTTTTCCATTAAATGATAAGGTTCAGAACCTAATTGACAGAGAATGGAAGAGACCGGAAAAAAGGGGCTCCATGCCATCAGCCTTTAAGCGGAGATACCCCTTTGATAACCCGGTAGTAAACAGATGGGATAAAGCCCCGAAACTAGACGCAGCAGTAGCCAAAGCATCTAAAAAATCTGCCATACCATTTGACGATATGGCCTCCTTGAAAGATCCGCTAGATAAAAAAGCGGATTCTTTTCTTAAAGGGACATGGGAGATGTCAGCAGGCGCGTTAAGACCAGCGGTAGCTGCCACCTGTACAGCCAGATCGATGATGGTCTGGCTAGATCAGCTGGATTCCGAGCTAAAAGACGGAGCTTCAAGATCATCTATTCGGAAAAGTTTGCCGATCATTCAGAATGCCGCGGCGTTTTTAGCCGATGCTTCTGCAGACTCTGCAAGAATGGCGGCTAAAGCCGTGGGTCTATCTAATGCAGCGCGAAGAGCGCTCTGGTTAAAATGTTGGCCAGGAGATATTCAAGCCCGGTCCCTTCTCTGTTCCATTCCCTACGAGGGGGAGTACCTATTCGGCCCTGTCTTGGACGAATTGTTAGAGAAAGCTGGAGATGACAAAAAGAAATTTCCCAGTCTCCCGAACCCCTCGTACAGACGTCCTTTTACCAGAAAAGGTTTTTTCCGGAGAAGGCCGTCCAGAGATCAGGGCAGATGGGAGGAGAAAAAAAGGAAAAGTACAGGATTCATGTTTGGAGGGGGGCACCAGGAAGGTCCAGCTCGAGATACGAAAAAGCCGCCCCAATGACTAGTTACCCCGGTAGGAGGGAGACTAGCTGCCTTCTACCCATCCTGGTCTCTAATAGCAGCTGGATATTGGGGATAATAGCCGTGGGACTACGACTAGAGTTTTCTAGGGTTCCCCTTGATCAATTTAAAATCACCCCACTCAGGTCGTCTGCTTCAGAACAAGCTGCCCTGGAGGCCGAGGTTCATGACCTGTGCGCCAAAAAAGTCCTGATAGAGGTTCCAGAGGGAGAAGGGGGGAAGGGATTCTACTCCCCTCTGTTCCTGGTCCGCAAACCAGACAGCTCCTTTAGGACAATAATAAACCTTAAGGCCCTCAACAAGTTTTTGGTCATACGTCCTTTTAAAATGGAAACAATTAAATCTGCAATAAAATTGCTGTTCCAAAACTGCTTTATGGTGGTGTTAGATCTGAAAGACGCATACTACCATATACCCATCCATGCAGGCCATCAGCGGTTTCTCAGAGTGGCGGTTCAGTTGGATGGGTCAATTCGACATTTCCAATATGCGGCCCTCCCTTTTGGAGTGGCAGTCGCTCCCCGAGTGTTTACTAAAGTAATAGCGGAGGTCATGGCCCATCTACGTGAATCGAACATTCTGGTGATCCCCTACCTGGACGATTTTCTTATTGTAGGTAAAACGGCGAATCATTGTTTACAACAGCTACAAAAGGCAATGTCCGCCCTAGAACGGTTAGGATGGTTGCTGAACGTCAAAAAGTCTCGGTTGCAACCAATGAAAGTCCAACAATTCTTGGGCCTAACCCTGGATTCTGAAAAACAGGAATGCCGTCTGCCTCCGGAGAAGCTTGTTCGCCTCCATTATCAGATCCTGAACGCCTCCAATAACCCCACCATGTCCCTCAGGAAAGCCATGTCCCTTCTAGGCTCTCTTTCGGCCTGTATCCCGGCAGTCCAGTGGGCCCAGTTTCATGCAAGGAAACTACAGAGCGAGGTCTTATTACATCAAAAGGTCCTTGGGGGTTACTTGGAGGGTCAGCTAACCTTGTCCCGTAACACAAGGGAGTCCCTAGAGTGGTGGTTAGACAAGGATAAATTGTCTAAAGGGGTGCCCTGGGAGTATAACGTAACCCGCATAGTCACCACGGATGCTAGTCCTTACGGTTGGGGAGCTCATATGGGTGAAATATTAGTCCAGGACCAATGGCAACATGATCAGTTAGGAATGTCATCTAACCTAAAAGAATTGACAGCAGTAGAACAGGCGGCTAAAAAGCTCCTTGTGTATCTACAGGGCCATCACGTGCGGGTGTTCTCCGACAATCATGTCGCCGTGGCATATATCAATCACCAAGGCGGGGCCCATTCCAGACCCCTGATGATTGTAGCAGAGCGGTTGTTCCATCTAGCAGAACAATACTTTCTATCTTTAACAGCGTTGCATATAAAAGGAAGAGACAACATCACGGCAGACTTTTTAAGCCGCAATCAGCTAAAGCAAGGGGAATGGTCCCTAAACTCCTCCATATTCAATCTGATTGTTCAAAAGTGGGGATATCCAGAGGTAGACCTCTTCGCCACCAGAGACAACAGGCAATTGAAACAATTCTGCTCCCTAAATCCCAGAGAGAATCCTCTGGCGGTAGATGCCTTCCTGATAAAGTGGGACTTCAAACTAGCCTACGCCTTCCCTCCCCTATCTCTTCTACCCCTGGTGATGAGGAAAATCAGGAAAGACAGAGCGAGGGTTATAGTCATCGCTCCATTTTGGCCCAGGAGAGCATGGTTCTCATGCCTCAGGACCATGTCGGTGTCCGATCCTTGGGTTCTGCCGGACATCCCGGATCTCCTGTCCCAGGGCCCAGTCTTCCATCCTCAGGTGGCTGGCCTTCATCTGACGGCGTGGAGTTTGAACGGTCATTATTAGAAGAGAAGGGCTTCTCCGCAGACCTAATTAACACCCTACTTAAGAGTAGAAAAATCATTACCACAAAAATTTATGTCAGAATTTGGAAGAAATTCCTTCAAAACTCAGGAGTAGTCGCTGGGGATTCAGCGCCTATAATGCAGATATTAGAGTTCCTACAAAAAGGTCTGGACATGGGGCTCTCTACCAGTACCCTTAAAGTACAAGTGTCAGCCTTGGGGGCTCTGTTTAGCTGTAACATCGCTGGTAATTATTGGGTAAGCAGGTTCATTAAGGCGGCAGGTAGATCCAGGCCAATAATGAAGGATAGGTTCATGCCGTGGGACTTGAACCTAGTCCTCACTGCTATGACAGAGACCCCATTCGAACCTATCTCGTCGGCTTCCCTAAAAAACCTGTCCCTCAAGGTAGCCTTCCTGGTAGCTCTAACATCAGCCCGCAGAATAAGCGATATCCAGGCTTTATCTAGGTGTCCTCCTTATTTACAGTTCAAAGAGGATAGGGTAATACTTAGACCTGACCCAGCGTACTTGCCGAAGGTAGTGTCTAGTTTCCATAGGACACAGGAAATAGTTCTTCCATCCTTCCTCCCTAATCCAACTAACGAGAAGGAAAAGAAACTACACACCCTGGATGTCAGGAGAGGCCTCATAGAATATCTGACAGTCACCGATCCCTGGAAGAAAGATAATGCCCTATTTATCTCTCATCAAGGCCCCAGGAAAGGTTGTAGAGCATCAAAAAATACACTAGCCAGATGGATTAGAGAGGCGATTTCAATAGCATACACCTCAAAGGGCAGGTCGCCACCCGGGAAGCTGAGGGCGCATTCCACCAGAGCCATGGCAACCTCATGGGCCGAAAGATCAGAAGTCTCCATTGACCAGATTTGTAAGGCGGCTACTTGGTCCTCTCCAAGCACCTTTTATAGTCATTATAGGCTAGACCTGGGTGCTTCCACAGACCTCTCTTTTGGTATAAGGGTGCTGCAGGCTGTAGTCCCTCCCTAAAGCTGATATTACTCTCTGTAAATCTCTCAGGTGGTGCTGTCATGGACGACCGAATAAAGTCTTAGTTACTCACCGGTTAACGGTATTTTTCGGAGTCCATGACAGCACCCGTATATTCCCTCCCTTATAGTTTGATTGGGGTGTGCACGTCTATTTCTTGTATATGCTCACTGGTGGTAAAAGTTTATAATTGTAAAGAATACTGTACATAAATCATGCATTAACCTTGGAAGTCCTCTTGTGCTCTGTAATCCAACTGATGCGTGGGAGAGGTGCCACCCTTTTGTATCTGTAGGTTTCCTGTTCCTAAGGGGTGGATCCCCTCTCTTACTCAGGTGGTGCTGTCATGGACTCCGAAAAATACCGTTAACCGGTGAGTAACTAAGACTTTCACTGCTAAAATTTAAGAAGGGACTGGATGCCTTTCTTAAAAAGTATAATGTTACAGGGTTTATATACTAGATTCCTTGATAGGGCGTTGATCCAGGGAACTAGCCTGATTGCCATATGTGGAGTCGGGAAGGAATTTTTTTCCCCAATGTGGAGCTTATTGTTTGCCGTATGTTTTTTTTTTTTTCCTTCCTCTGAATCAACTTGTTAGGCTATGGGTTGAACTAGATGGACTTAAAGTCTCCTTTCAACCTTAAGGCTATGTGCACACGTGCTGATTTTTTGTGGAATTTTCTGCAGCAATTCCGCAACTTCTGCCACAGGAAATCCGCATGCTGATTGACAGGTTGGTCACACTCGTCAAACATAGTGTTTGACGAGTGTGACCAAATTTTTTACTATTGAGGCTGCCTATGCAGTAAAAGATATTTTGTTAAAAATAATAAAAAAAAATAAAAAATCGGGATATTCTCACCTTCCAGCATCCGCCGCAGCCTTCCCGATCCTCGCGATGCTCCCGATCCCAGCGATGCCTTGCGACAATGACTCCATATGATGTAGTGGTCTTGCGTGACCGCTACGTCATCACTGGTCATTGTCGCAAAGCATCACTGGGAACGGGAGCTGCCGGGAGCATCGCTGATACCTGGGAACTCTGCGGGGGACGCCGGAAGGTGAGAATATCTCGATTTTTTTATTTTAATTCTTTTTTTTTTACCAGTGATATGGTACCCAGGGCCTGGAGGACAGTCTCCTCTCCTCCAGACTCTAGGTACCATCCCCACATTTTCTGCAAAAAGAATGATCCTGCTGCGTATTTTTCCGCAATGCGATTTAGCAGCGGAAAAATACGCAGCATTAGCACAGCATGTGCGGAATGCCATTGACTTCAATGGCTTGCTTATTTTAGGCGTTTTCACGCGAAAAAACTTGGCAAAAGCGCATAAAATATGCGGGACTTCCGGACGTGTGCACACAGCCTAAATACTATGTTACTGTGTTACTATGTAACATTATTTTGTAATATAACTTAATAAATTTAATATTACAGGTTATGGTGACTAGATCCACTGAACTAGTCTGATTGCTCAAAGGAGTTGAGAAGGAATTTTTCCCCTAATATGGAGCTATCAATGTCTGCCCGATGGGTTTTTAGCCTTCCTCTGGATCAACAAAGTAGGCTATAGTTTGGGATTGATGGACTTACCGTAATTCTACCTTCAACCGTAAAACTATGAATATTTTGTGTCTTACTATTAAACAGTGTGGAAATGCATGCAAATATTAAAGAGAAAGCTGGATTGATTGCAAATTTATGCATGAAAACAATGCAATAATCACAAGAAATAGCAATCTCCAGACATGACCAAACTGTAAGTACTGTACTGAGGTTGAGATTTTAACCCCTTCATGACCCAGCCTATTTTGACCTTAATGACTTGGCCATTTTTTGCAAATCTGACCAGTGTCCCTTTATGAGATAATAACCCAGGAACGCTTCAATGCATCCTAGCGATTCTGAGACTGTTTTTTCGTGACATATTGGGCTTCATGTTAGCGGTAAATTTAGGTCGATAATTTTTGCGTTTATTTGTGAAAAAAATAGAAATTTGGCGAAAATTTTGAAAATTTCGCAATTTTCAAATTTTGAATTTTTATTGTTAAACCAGAGAGTTATGTGACACAAAATAGTTAATAAATAACATTTTCCACATGTCTACTTTACATCAGCACAATTTTGGAAACAAAATTTTTTTTGTTAGGAAGTTATAAGGGTTAAAAGTTGACCAGCGTTTTCTCATTTTTACAACAAGATTTACAAAACCATTTTTTTTAGGGACCACCTCACATTTGAAGTCACTTTGAGGGGTCTATATGGCAGAAAATACCCAAAATTGACACCATTCTAAAAACTGCACCCCTTCAAGCTACTCAAAACTACATTCAAGAAGATTATTAACCCTTCAGGTGCTTCACAGGAACTATAGCAATGTGGACGGAAAAAATGGACATTTTAATTTTTCCAACAAAAATTTTATATTAGCATCAATTTTTTCATTTTCACATGGGTAACAGGATAAAATGGATCCTATAATTTATTGGGCAAATTCTCCTGAGTACACCGATACCTCGTATGTGGTCATAATCCACTGTTTGGGTGCACGGCAGGGCCCGGAAGGGAAGGAGCGCCATTTGACTTTTTGAATGGAAAGTTAGCTCCAATCGTTAGCGGACACCATGTCGCGTTTGGAGAGCCCCTGTGTGTCTAAACATTGGAGCTCCCCCACAAGTGACCCCATTTTGGAGACTAGACCCCCTCAAAAATGATTTTTTAGCCCGCTATATTTTATTTTCACAAGGCTAACAGGAGAAATTGGACCACAAAAGTTGTTGTGCAATTTGTCCTGAGTACACCGATACCCCATATGTGGGGGGAACCACTGTTTGGGCGCATGGGAAATCAGAAGGGAAGGAGCGCCATTTTAGATTGCAGAATTTGATGGAATGTTGCGTTTGCAAAGCCCCTGATGTGCCTAAACAGTAGAAACCCCCCACAAGTGACCCAATTTTGGAAACTAGAATCCCCATGGAGCTTATCTAGATGTGTAGTGAGCACTTGGAACCCCCAAGTGCTTCACAGAAGTTTATAAACGCAGAGCCATGAAAATAAAAAATATTTTTTTTTCCTCAAAAAATGATTTTTAGCCCACAATTTTTTATTTTCACAAGGGTAATGGGAGAAAATCGACCCCAAAAAGTTATCCAGTTTGTCCTGAGTACGCTGGTACAGTAAATGTGGGGGGGAACCACTGTTTGGGCACACGTCGGGGCTCGGACGGGAAGTAGTGATGTTTTGAAATGCCGTCTTGATGGAATGGCCTGCGGGCGTCATGTTACTTTTTCAGAGCCCCTGATGTGCCCAAACAGTGGAAACCCCCCACAAGTGACCCCCATTTTGGAAGCTAGACCACCCAAGGAACTTATCTAGATGTGTGGTGAGCACTTTGAACCCCCAAGTGCTTCAAAGAAGTTTATAACACAGAGCCGTGAAAATAAAAATTATTTTTTTTCCCACAAAAATAATTTTTTAGCCCCCAATTTTTTATTTTCCCAAGGGTAACAAGAGAAATTAGACGCCCAAAGTTGTTGTGCAATTTTTCCTGAGTAGGCTGATACCCTATATGTGGGGGTAAACCACTGTTTGGGCATAAGTCAGGGCTCAGAATGGAGGGAGCACCGATTGACTTTTTGAACACAAAATTGGCTGGAATAAATGGAGGCACCATGTTGCGTTTGAAGACCCCGTGATGTGCCTAAACAGTGGAAACCCCTCAATTCTAACACCAATCCTAACCCCAACACACCCTTAACCCTAATACCAACCCTAATCATAACCCTAACCACAATCCTAACCCCAACACACCCCTAACCCTAATACCAACTCTAACCCTAATCCCAACCCCATCCCACCCCTAACCCTAATCTTAACCCTAATTACAACCCTAACCCTAATTCCAACCTTAACCCTATTTCTAACCTTAACCCTAATTCCAACCCTAACCCTAATTCCCACCCTAACCCTAATTCCAACCCTAACCCTATTTCTTACCCTAACCCTAATTTCAACCCTAACCCTAATTCTAACCGTAATGGAAAAATAAAAATATTTTCTTTATTTTATTGTTTGTGCCTGCCTATGGGGGTGAAAAGTTGGGCGGTGATTTTACTTTTTTTTAATTTGATCACTGTGAGAGTTTATCACAGTGATCAAAATAAATGAATAAATCTGTTGCTTTGCAGATTCTGGCGGGCGCACTGCGCATGCGCCCGCCATTTTCCAAGATGGCGACGCCCATAATCCGTGACAGCGGGACACCAGGAAGGCCAGGCAGACATCAGAGGCACTGTGGAGGGTGAGGGGAGGTGATTGGAAGGCAGTGGGGAGCGGAGGGAGGGGGAGCAGATGATGGTGGCGGCGGCCGATCGGCGCCTTCAGTCGGTGGGAGGGGTCTGATCATTGTCCCAAGCCATGGCCGATGCTATTGCAGCATTGGCCATGGCTGGATTGTAATATTTCACCAAATTTCTTTGGTGAAATATTACAAATCGCTCTGATTGGCTGTTAAAAGTGAAATAGCCAATCAGAGCGATCGTAGGCACGTGGGGGCTAAGCCACCCCCCCCTGGGGTGAACTGCAAAGAGTCCTCTGTGTGCGGGTTGGGTGACCTTTCAGTGACCCCAGTCACCCGACCCGCAGGGGGGCAATCAATTCATGACACCACATAGGTGTCATGGGTCGGATTTGCACCGACTTTCATGACGCCTACATGGCGTCAAAGGTCGGGAAGGGGTTAAGCAAAAGTTTATGTAAGGTAAGGTCACCTTTTACATTTGTCACTGTACAACATCAGAACCGAGCACCACTGAATACATTGCAATGTCAGCAACCAACTACTAGTACTCAGTAATTCAGGAGCCAAACAATATAGGCACAACTCCACCTATTGATTTATCACTATTTGGCTACCAATAATGAAACATGGCTCCAAAAAATGGTGCTCTCAATTTAAAATAATATTTTATTGAATAACAATTAAAACACATATACAGAGAGGTGTATATCCAATAATAAGAGGACCACCATAAAAACAAGAGACAAGAAAACGAATAAATGGCCAAAAAATGTTTGTGATAGTATAAAATATAAATTTTATTAGTATACCAGGACTTAAAATGGTATAAGATCAAAGAGTTACATAATTAACAATTGACAATATCAAGCAGTATGCCATATAACAAAAGGAAAAGAAAAATGGGGCACAACTCAGTAGTATAAAATTAGGTGTGGATATCTATGA
The DNA here is from genome assembly GCF_039654945.1 of Dendrobates tinctorius. Taxonomy (NCBI): domain Eukaryota; kingdom Metazoa; phylum Chordata; class Amphibia; order Anura; family Dendrobatidae; genus Dendrobates; species Dendrobates tinctorius. The sequence goes on along the minus strand of NW_027361724.1, from coordinate 18,737,647 downwards.
ATGTACAGGGATATACTGTAAAAAAAAATTATAATTTATAATAAATATTGTAATGTGAAAAAATTGAAAACAAAGTGTTAAAAAAGTATAAAACTACAGTGTGTGAAATACATATATTATAATTGTGCTAAAAATGCACAATGAGAATAATAATAACACCCAGAGTAAAGTGCAAAATATGTGCAAAAAAAATATTTTGCTGACTGCAAATTTGAACACAAAAACTGATAGTGTGGTGTAATAACCAAAAAGAACCACCAAGTGGCAGTATATCCACAAAAAGAAAGCCTCAGCACATTGGAACTATCTTTGTAAACTAAGTATGGTAGTAATACTATATATAAGCATAGTGCCAGTTTTAATATATCCACATCTTTATATTAGGACCAGGGCTAAAAATGAAAGCAGGTAGGTATTATAATATACTGTTAACTATAAATAACTCACAATATGATGTCAGCAACTCCTGGTCTCCTGAGGCGCCCTCCCCAACACGCGTTTCAGCCAGCAGCCTTCATCAGGGGCTTCTCTTTTTGTGGATATACTGCCACTTGGTGGTGCTTTTTGGTTATTACACCCCATTTTTCTTTTCCTTTTTTTATATGGCATACAGCTTGATATTGTCAATTGTTAATTATGTAACTCTTTGATCTTACACCATTTTAAATCCTGATATACTAATAAAATTTATATTTTACACTATCAAAAAAATTTTTGGACTTTTAGTCGGTTTCTTGTCTCTTGTTTTTATGGTGGTTCTCTTTCCGATGTCCAATATTAGTACAGTCTAATTCATTCAGTAGTGCTCAATTTACGTGGTTTTCTTACCCATGGCTTACTTTGATTCACATTGTTGACAGAATTATAATTTTTTGCACTCTGAATTTGGGTCCCCCACTCTTGTTACCCAATAATAAGAGGGACTAGAAAAAACCCTGGGATATCCTCCAAAAAAGGTCCATAAATATGATATGCAGCCCTATTAATAATATAAACTTATTATGCAGTGCAAAACATCTATATACATAATTGCCTTAAATTGCCTGTCAGCCACTTCCATCTGGATGTCCCCGAATCCCACAATCCACTGCGCCGTACCGGAAGTACACCGACCGCCATTTTGGTACACCCAAGTGATGCCGCTCGGATCCAGGCCACCGATACGATCCCAAACACTGCTGGGATCCCAGTTGCCGCTCTGATTCAGGCTGCCGCTGCAATCCCGACCGCCGCTGTGATCCCAGCCACCACTGCGATCCCGACCGCCGCTCGGATCCCAGTTGCCGCTTGGATTCAGGCTGCTGCGATCCCAACCGCCGCTGGGATCCTGGCTGCTGCTTGGATCACAGCCGCCGCTCGGATCCAGGTCACCACTGCGATCCCGACCGCCGCAGGGATCCCAGCTGCCGCTCGGTTCCAGGACGCCGCTGCGATCCCGACCGCCGCTGCGATCCCGACCACCGCTGGGATCCCGGCCGCCACTGGGATCCCAGCCTCTGCTCGGATCCAGGCCGCCACTGCGATCACGAGGCTATGAAAGGGGTATAACGAGAGGGGTGTAATGAATGGGGTGTAATGAGGGGGGAGTAATGAGAGGGATGCCGCCGCCGGACCCCCACCAGGACCCACCGCCTGACTACACGCGCCGGATCCCGCCGCTGCCTGCCCACACACCTCCGTGCAGTCACAGTGGGCAGGAAAGACCGCAGCTTGAAGCCTGTGCTGGAGATTGGGTGCGGCCACCCTCTGGTGGCGCCGCACACTATCTCCAGCACAGGCCGCAAAACACCGTCTTTCCTGCCGGTTGTGACTGCACTGAAGTGGGTGGGCTGCCACCCCCAGCGCCACAAAGCTGCCCCCATCGTGATGTTACTGCCCTCCTGATGCGATAGCATCGGGCACACATCTAGTATAAATATAAATAATCAATGTATTTTGATGTAACCTAAGTAAATACGGTAATAGCAGAGATACCAATGATAGGGTATGTACAAAACAGACACATCGGACCTGTTCACATATAAAGGACCGCTATAAAAACATGTCAAACAACAAAGTGCAGGGCTTTCCAGCATCTAATAACCCCTACTGTGAACCGCTATTAATGCCAAGGCTCAGCACCAAATGATCACCGCTAGTGAAGTAAATGGGCACTCATACCTAATATGGACACATGGAATCCCCCAGGAATCCCTCTGCCCTGATGCGCATTTCGCTGCACCTTCTTCGGGAGGCATAACCCTTAGCTTAAAGGGTTTTCCCATGAACAGTCGCACCCCTTTCTACTAAGTACTTGCTGCCTTCTATGGCAACACAGAGGGTACCATCTTTGAAACAGTGAATGCAGTCAGCCTGCACAAAAAGTGAACGCAGAGACCACAGTCAGCCATCTAACCAGCACTTTTGTGTGGTTCCATCTTTGAATCAGGGAAGACAACCAGTGCTTAAGAATCCAAGATGGACTGCTCCCTATGCTGAGGTCTGGCACAGCTCTTAGCCCTACTACCCAGGGACAGTTCTCTTTGCCCTACTACCCAAACACAGTTCTCTTAGCGCTTATATTTGAACCCTTGGTCCTGTGTTCTGTGGTTGGTGTCTTTTTGCTGAGCCACAGCAGATTCACCTTTTTGTTGGTGGTTTTTGTTCTGTTCTATTTTTTCCTGTCTGTTTTGGGCAACAGGTGTTTTTCATTTACTGTTTGTTTTCCCTATCACCTTTCGGGTTCAGCTTTACATTCCTTCCCCTGCTGATGTTTCCTGCTGTTGATAGTCTTTGTTGGATTCATTCACTTTACTGTAGTTTGTGTTGGTTGGAGTTGTCCGATAGCGTGCACTGAGTGGTGAGCGCGTTATTCCAGACCCGGTGCCTGTGGCCGTGTGCACTACTCAGCAACAAGTGATGTGAAGTGAGCGCTTTCTCATCACCTGCCGCTGTCGGCTTCTACTGATCTAATTTCGCTGACCGCTCTCTCAGCTGTGGGGTGCTCGATGAGATTACTAGAAGCCGCCAGCAGCAGGTGACGAGAAAGCGCTCACTTTACATCACTCATTGCTGAACACTGCAGACATCCCGCCGGCACCATGTATGGAATAACGCACGTACAGCAAAGCCGGCTCAATCACAGACTGTGAGACTGCACATACAGCACGGGAACGTCTATAATGGAGGTGATATTTGGAGGGATTGATGTCACCGGAAGGGGTGGGGCCTCCTTCAGTCCAGTGAAGACCAGATAGCCAGAAGCAGTGCTGTGCTCAGGCTGCTGGAGAGAAGTGATAGGCAGTCCGGCTCTTTTTGGTGATCTGGCCCTCATGGCTCTGCTCACCAAAAAGAGCCAGCTCTTTTTGGATCGTAAATGGATGCCTATTAAATATGTGCTCACCACAGGTTAACCCATATTGAAGGTGACGTGAATATGACTGAAACTCCGCTCACCAGTGGTCAAACCCACGCCCATATGCAGCCAACCAATTAAATTAATGAATAGATGGGTTTTGTTTCAGGTGGGCGGGGTTACTTCTGCCGAACTTGGGAATTATATGCCCAGTGAGAGCCATTAAGAGAATTCAGTGGCTCTCACTAGAGTGTCGGCTTCACCACCGGGATATAAATATTACATTCCTCCATTCTATTCATTACAGCAGTCGGGTAGGCTATCTTTATTTTGTTTTCGTCTTTACATGTCCTATTTTTTTTCTTTTTCCCTTTATTTCTGATTGGTTTACATGTTTTGCATTTTTTGCCTGAACTATTTTTGTCCCTAGACTGATATAAGGTTGCTGTTATAGGTTATTTTACTGGGATATTCTAATATGTCTATATATTGGACCCATTTGGGCCATAGTAGTCAAATATATTGTGTATCTTTTTTCCTTTTTGTTAGTACACTGATGAAGGTCGAGTTAGAACGAAACGTCTGTGCTTTGTACTACTGACTGTTTATTAAGTCTTCCTATTATTCATCAAACAAGTTGAGTGCCAGGTTTTGTTTATATATACCGGCTTCACCACCAGAAATGGAGTATGGCATGGGACAGAATGACGGACAGTTGAGGGATAGTTATTTTTTATTTTTGTTTTATTACAGGAGACGAGAGATTCAGTGGAATGGGTGATGACGTGAGTATGGTTTAATTTAGAACCATTAAAGGAGTCTGTGTCATTCTTTCAATTAAAGGACTTTATTCTTGCTTTGTCTTTATTTACCATTTACAGTAACTATAGGATTAGTAATGGATAGGTGTCTTATAGACGCCTCTCCATTACTAAGCCGTGGGCTTGATGTCATCTGACAATACAAAGTTGGCATCAACTGCACAAATATGAGCCCCGCTTACCCCTGCTACAGGGCAAGTGGGAAGAGGCGGGCAAAGCATCAGAATTGGCGATAGGAAGCAGGGTTTGTCGCGCTGTCATGCACATGACAGCATGGCAAACACTGGATGTTCGGACCCCCATTCTAGTGACTGGTCTGTATGTATCCTGTGTCTAGTGTGTGACTGGTCTGTATGTATCCTGTGTCTAGTGTGTGACTGGTCTGTATGTATCCTGTGTCTAGTGTGTGACTGGTCTGTATGTATCCTGTGTCTAGTGTGTGACTGGTCTGTATGTATCCTGTGTCTAGTGTGTGACTGGTCTGTATGTATCCTGTGTCTAGTGTGTGACTGGTCTGTATGTATCCTGTGTCTAGTGCGTGACTGGTCTGTATGTATCCTGTGTCTAGTGCGTGACTGGTCTGTATGTATCCTGTGTCTAGTGCGTGACTGGTCTGTATGTATCCTGTGTCTAGTGCGTGACTGGTCTGTATGTATCCTGTGTCTAGTGCGTGACTGGTCTGTATGTATCCTGTGTCTAGTGCGTGACTGGTCTGTATGTATCCTGTGTCTAGTGTGTGACTGGTCTGTATGTATCCTGTGTCTAGTGCGTGACTGGTCTGTATGTATCCTGTGTCTAGTGTGTGACTGGTCTGTGTGTATCCTGTGTCTAGTGTGTGACTGGTCTGTATGTATCCTGTGTCTAGTGTGTGACTGGTCTGTATGTATCCTGTGTCTAGTGTGTGACTGGTCTGTGTGTATCCTGTGTCTAGTGTGTGACTGGTCTGTATGTATCCTGTGTCTAGTGTGTGACTGGTCTGTATGTATCCTGTGTCTAGTGTGTGACTGGTCTGTATGTATCCTGTGTCTAGTGCGTGACTGGTCTGTATGTATCCTGTGTCTAGTTTGTGACTGGTCTGTGTGTATCCTGTGTCTAGTGTGTGACTGGTCTGTATGTATCCTGTGTCTAGTGTGTGACTGGTCTGTGTGTATCCTGTGTCTAGTGTGTGACTGGTCTGTGTGTATCCTGTGTCTAGTGCGTGACTGGTCTGTATGTATCCTGTGTCTAGTGTGTGACTGGTCTGTATGTATCATGTGTCTAGTGTGTGACTGGTCTGTATGTATCCTTGTCTAGTGTGTGACTGGTCTGTATGTATCCTGTGTCTAGTGCGTGACTGGTCTGTATGTATCCTGTGTCTAGTGTGTGACTGGTCTGTGTGTATCCTGTGTCTAGTGCGTGACTGGTCTGTGTGTATCCTGTGTCTAGTGTGTGACTGGTCTGTATGTATCATGTGTCTAGTGTGTGACTGGTCTGTGTGTATCATGTGTCTAGTGTGTGACTGGTCTGTATGTATCCTGTGTCTAGTGTGTGACTGGTCTGTACAGTCATGGCCAAAAGTATTGACACCCCTGCAATTCTGTCAGATAATACTCAGTTTCTTCCTGAAAATGATTGCAAACACAAATTCTTTGGTATTATTATCTTCATTTAATTTGTCTTAAATGAAAAAACACAAAAAGAATTGTCCTAAAGCCAAATTGGATATAATTCCACACCAAACATAACAAAGAGGGTGGACAAAAGTATTGGCACTGTTTGAAAAATCATGTGATGCTTCTCTAATTTATGTAATTAACAGCACCTGTAACTTACCTGTGGCACCTAACAGGTGTTGGCAATAACTAAATCACACTTGCAGCCAGTTAACATGGATTAAAGTTGACTCAACCTCTGTCCTGTGTCCTTGTGTGTACCACATTGAGCATGGAGAAAAGAAAGAAGACCAAAGAACTGTCTGAGGACTTGAGAAACCAAATTGTGAGGAAGCATGAGCAATTTCAAGGCTACAAGTCCATCTCCAAAGACCTGAATGTTCCTGTGTCTACCGTGCACAGTGTCATCAAGAAGTTTAAAGCCCATGGCACTGTGGCTAACCTCCCTAGATGTGGCCGGAAAAGAAAAATTGACAAGAGATTTCAACGCAAGATTGTGCGGATGTTGGATAAAGAACCTCCACTAACATCCAAACAAGTTCAAGCTGCCCTGCAGTCCGAGGGTACAACGGTGTCAACCCGTACAATCCATCGGCGTCTGAATGAAAAGGGACTGTATGGTAGGAGACCCAGGAAGACTCCACTTCTTACCCCGAGACATAAAAAAGCCAGGCTGGAGTTTGCCAAAACTTACCTGAAAAAGCCTAAAACATTTTGGAAGAATGTTCTCTGGTCAGATGAGACAAAAGTAGAGCTTTTAGGGCAAAAGCATCAACATAGAGTTTACAGGAGAAAAAATAGGCATTCAAGGAAAAGTACACGTCCCTACAGTCAAACATGGCGGAGGTTCCCTGATGTTTTGGGGTTGCTTTGCTGCCTCTGGCACTGGACTGCTTGACTGTGTGCATGGCATTATGAAGTCTGAAGACTACCAACAAATTTTGCAGCATAATGTAGGGCCCAGTGTGAGAAAGCTGGGTCTCCCTCAGAGGTCATGGGTCTTCCAGCAGGACAATGACCCAAAACACACTTCAAAAAGCACTAGAAAATGGTTTGAGAGAAAGCACTGGAGACATCTAAGGTGGCCAGCAATGAGTCCAGACCTGAATCCCATAGAACACCTGTGGAGAGATCTAAAAATGGCAGTTTGGAGAAGGCACCCTTCAAATATCAGGGACCTGGAGCAGTTTGCCAAAGAAGAATGGACTAAAATTCCAGCAGAGCATTGTAAGAATCTCATTGATGGTTACCGGAAGCGGTTGGTCGCAGTTATTTTGGCTAAAGGTTGTGCAACCAAGTATTAGGCTGAGGGTGCCAATACTTTTGTCCGGCCCATTTTTGGAGTTTTGTGTGAAATGATCAATGTTTTGCTTTTTGCTTCATTCTCTTTTGTGTTTTTTCATTTAAGACAAATTAAATGAAGATAATAATACCAAAGAATTTGTGTTTGCAATCATTTTCAGGAAGAAACTGAATATTATCTGACAGAATTGCAGGGGTGTCAATACTTTTGGCCATGACTGTATGTATCCTGTGTCTAGTGTGTGACTGATCTGTATGTATCCTGTGTCTAGTGTGTGACTGGTCTGTGTGTATCCTGTGTCTAGTGTGTGACTGGTCTGTATGTATCCTGTGTCTAGTGTGTGACTGGTCTGTGTGTATCCTGTGTCTAGTGTGTGACTGGTCTGTGTGTATCCTGTGTCTAGTGTGTGACTGGTCTGTGTGTATCCTGTGTCTAGTGTGTGACCGGTCTGTATGTATCCTGTGTCTAGTGTGTGACTGGTCTGTGTGTATCCTGTGTCTAGTGTGTGACTGGTCTGTATGTATCCTGTGTCTAGTGTGTGACTGGTCTGTATGTATCCTGTGTCTAGTGCGTGACTGGTCTGTGTGTATCCTGTGTCTAGTGCGTGACTGGTCTGTATGTATCCTGTGTCTAGTGTGTGTATGTGTCATGTGTCTAATACAATCTTTCTGTGCTTATAGAATGTCATTGTTCTCGGCAGCACTTGTGTTGTATACACAAAATTATCTGTTGCCGATAAGAATGTTTTTAAATCATAAAAAATAAAAATCATTTCACCCAACAAATGAGTGCATTGCTGGTTTGTCAGGTGATTGTTTGGAAATTGTATATAGTTGGAAAAAATTCCCTCATTATCAGCTTTAATAGATGGAAGCTAAGGGAAGACTCTGCAGCTAAAACCCCTTAAGCGTGGTGGCCCCCAAGAATGATTTTCTCTGGTGGTCCCAAACTACTCCAGTCCGACGCTGGAGATATGTATCAGCATGGGAGTCCATATACACCAACCAGGATGGGGACATATATACCAGAATGTGGGGCCATATACAGTACACCTGGATGAGTTCATATACAGTTGTGTGGAAAAAGTGTTTGTCCCCTTCCTGATTTCCTATTCTTTTGCATGTTTGTCACACATAAATTTTTCAGATCGCCAAACAAATTTAAATATTAGACAAAGATAACACAAGTGAACACAAAATGTAGTTTTTAAATGAACATCTTTATTATTGTGGGAAAATAAAATCCAAACCTACAGGGCACTGTGTGAAAAAGTGATGCCCCTATATATGGGGGGCCTTATAGAAGAGGATGAGGGGTCATATATACCAGCATGGGGGACTTATATCTCTAGAACGGGCCCATAATGGGGGACATTTGTGCAGAACTGGGGGACATTTCCCCTATAACAGTGTCAGCAGCAGATCCCCTCCATGGTATAGGCCATTGTTCCTAAGAGCGGAGGGTGTGGTGATTATAGCTGATAATGGCAGACTGCTCTTGCAGGCAATTCAGGTGCCTCTGCTGACGCCAGGCTGACAAAGCAGTGGATTATTTTTTAGCTCTGCTCTGTTAGCAGGTCAGGACTTCCGACATCATTCTGATTGACAGTATGATTCCTGCTGCTTAATTGTGTCACCTCATTAACAGTACGGAGTAGGGAAGAATCCACCGCTCTGTCAATGTGACGTCAGCAGAGGCAGCTGAATCTATGGCAGGAGTCGTCTATGACCAATGTGTGTCGGGGAAGAACGGCGCCAGGCATAACAAGCAAGTAAGTAACAACTACCTGCCTGTTAGTGCTTAGACACATTTTTGGCTTCTCAGAAAGTCCCGGATGTCCCTTTTAGGCCATGTTCACACATTCAGTATTTGCGAGCTGTGTGGAGGGGTCTGCGGGCTATGAGGAAGGGGTCTGCGGGTATCTATCCCATATCCATTTATCCCATATCTATCTATCTATTATCTTTCCATCCCATATCTATCTATCTATCTATCTATCTATTATCTTTCCATCCCATATCTATCTATCCCTTATCTATCTATCTAGCTATCTATTATCTATCCATCCCATATCTATCTATCTATCTATCTATCTATCTATCTATCTATGTGTGTAATGGAGTGTGGGTTGGACAAATGTAAAAGATGAGTTTGGACAGAAATGACATCACAAATCTTTTTTTTTTTTGTTAAATAATATATCTTTAATTAGCTTACAAAAACGCATACAATGCGTAGGTAAAAATCGCATCAAAAATGCACCTGCGTTTTCTGCCAAGAGATGCGGATTCTGTGCGGAAAAATCCGTACTGGAATCTGAAACATGTGCAGATACCCTCATAGCTTTCAGCACTATAAGGCTGTGCGCACAAGCTGCGGATTGTCCTGCGGATTTTTCCGCGTGAATTTGTCAAAAACGGCAGGTAAATCCACAGGTCAAAAGACCTGCGGTTTATCTGCAGTTTTTCTGTGGTTTAGCCTGCGGTTTTCCCCTGCGGTTGGACACCTGTCATGGATCAGGTGCAAAACCGCAGCGGAATCCACACAAAGAATTGACATGCTGCGGTTTTGAAACCGCAGCAAATCCGCGTGGAAAAATCTACACTGCACAGCGGTTTTCATTTTTCATTGATTTTAATGGTACTGTAGCTGCGGATCCACAGGACCAAAACCGCTGCTGATCCGCAGCAGAATCCGCAGCGTGTGCACACACCCTTAAGGTATGTACATGGGAACATATTCACTATTTTTAAAAAAGAATGTCTGTTTGTGCATGCTTGTGCCTGTGCTCAGGATGCTTGCAACTTGTTACAATAAGCTTGAAGAAAGAGGAGGGAGGGGTTTGGGTGTATTTTGGAGTGGGTGTGCTAGGTGCTGGCTTAGGCCAGGTTCACATAGCGTTAACCAGCCCTATCAATGCATAGCGATATGCGTTATGCTATACCGCTAGCACTGATGATTCTTCAGCGCTCGCTGTGACGGAGGTGCAGGCGGCGTCCGAGGCTCCGTCAGTGCTTAACGGCACATCGCGAACGTGTGCCACTTTACGGCATACGCCGCGATGCGCCACATAATGGCGCAGTGAGAACCCGGCTTTACAGGCAAGTGCAATGCATCATGGAACTTGTAGTATTAGAGCACAGTTAAGGTACTGTCACACTAAGCGGTATCGCTAGCAATATCGCTATAACTAGTGAGTTTTTAGCGATATTGCTAGCGATATCGCTGTGTGTGATACCTACAACCCGCTCCCCCGCTGGTTATCGCTGATCGCGCGAGAACATCCAGGACCGCTTCTCGTCGTCAGCTTCCTGCGGCGCTTCCTGTGGAGAGACGAGCGACGCGTGGACGCGGGCGGGAGGACGTCAGGATCGTCCCGTCTGACAGGTAAGTAGCGACCCCCGACCCCTGCGATGTCGCTGGTGAGATCTGCCTGTGTGGCAACTCACTAGCGACCACTTAGCGATGCACCAGCAATCCTGACCGCGTCATATCGCTGGTCGGGATCGCTGGTACATCGCTAAGTGTGACAGTACCTTAAGTCAGGAGAAAGGAAGTTGTCGATTAACCACATGAGAGCTGGAGCCAGCACTGAAAATGTGCTTCTAAAGTATGATAAAAGCTAATATTGCTAAAAAAAAACAGTCGATGTTCTGAGTGGCACATAATAGCAAGATTTATGAAAAAAAAGTGATAATACTGGACAACTTCTTTAATAGGATAAAAAAAATGTGATGGGAGTATTTCTTTAAAAACAATCACACATATCCGTATCCTTTTATCTATAATGGGATCTGTTTAGATTCCAATAGGGCATCTGCCAAATGATGGAAACTTTAATTGAAATTAAACAGCCCCATTATAATTTAGTCATATTATTTTCCATGACTGTCTTTGGGTCTTACATGCAAAATGTAGGTAGTCAGTAGAGTTGAGCGATACCGTCCGATACTTCAAAGTATCGTATCGGATGGTATCGGCCGATCTTTAAAAAAAGTATCGGTATCGCCGATTCCGATACCGGAAGTCCCATTCAAGTCTATGGGACTTCCGGTATCGGAATAAGAAAAACCCTTTCCTGCCCTTGTACAGCCTCTCTGGGGTCTGTACGGGCCCTTCGGGGGGCTGTGCCGGCCTGCATGGGAAATTCCCACACAGCAATGGCATAAAGTGAGACTAGGGACTTTTTTTTTTTTAAGTGGCGGAGGAATACAGTGCGGAAGGATACCTACCTTCCGTCATTGGATTCCTGCAGCCCGTAGAGAACGGCAGCATCATCTGATGCTGCAGTTCTCTACCCAAGATCGTCGTGGGACACACTCGTGGACTGCTTCGGATCGTGGGTGAGTATTTTTGTGGTTTGTTATGTTAATATTTATTCCGGAAAAGACAATGGCTTCGGGGAACAATGTGACAAGTATTGGTAAGTATGTTACTCTATGTTATATGTACTGTATGTCTATGTATGTATTGTATGAATGTATTGTATGTATGTAGTATATATGTGGTATGTATGTAGCATGTAGTATGTATGTAGTATGTATGTAGCATGCATGTAGCATGCAGTATGTATGTAGTATACATGTAGTATGTAGTATATATGTAGTATGTATGTAGCATGCATGTAGTATATATGTAGTATGTATGTAGCATGTATGTAGTATGTATGTGGTATGTATGTAGCATGTAGTATGTATGTAGCATGCATGTAGTATATATGTAGTATGTATGTAGCATGTAGTATGTATGTAGTATGTATGTGGTATGTATGTAGCATGTAGTATGTATGTAGCATGCATGTAGTATGTATGTAGCATGCATGTAGTATGTATGTATGTAGCATGCATGTAGTATGTATGTAGTATGTATGTAGTATATATGTAGTATGTATGTAGCATGTAGCATGTATGTAGTATGTATGTGGTATGTATGTAGCATGTAGTATGTATGTAGCATGCATGTAGTATGTATGTAGTATGTATGTAGCATGTAGTATGTATGTAGTATGTATGTGGTATGTATGTAGCATGTAGTATGTATGTAGCATGCATGTAGTATGTATGTAGCATGCATGTAGTATGTATGTAGTATGTATGTAGCATGCATGTAGTATGTATGTAGTATGTATGTAGTATATATGTAGTATGTATGTAGCATGTAGCATGTATGTAGTATGTATGTGGTATGTATGTAGCATGTTGTATGTATGTAGCATGCATGTAGTATATATGTAGTATGTATGTAGTATGTATGTAGTATGTATGTAGCATGTAGTATGTATGTAGTATGTATGTGGTATGTATGTAGCATGTAGTATGTATGTAGCATGCATGTAGTATGTATGTAGCATGCATGTAGTATGTATGTAGTATGTATGTAGCATGCATGTAGTATGTATGTAGTATGTATGTAGTATGTATGTAGCATGTAGCATGTATGTAGTATGTATGTGGTATGTATGTAGCATGTAGTATGTATGTAGCATGCATGTAGTATATATGTAGTATGTAGTATGTATGTAGCATGCATGTAGTATGTATGTAGCATGCATGTAGCATGCATGTAGCATGCATGTAGTATGTATGTAGTATGTATGTAGCATGCAGCATGTATGTAGCATGTATGTAGTATGTATGTAGTATATATGTAGTATGTATGTAGCATGTAGTATGTATGTAGCATGCATGTAGTATGTATGTAGTATTTTTTTTTTTTTTAACATTTAACACATTAGCAGGATGATGGGACTACTACTGTCCCATCATTGGCTAATGTGTCAATCACTGTCATGGTAGCAGGCATCGCCAGATGGGACTTGTAGTCCCATCGGACGATGCTTGCACAGACCCCCGGACATCAGCACAGCCCCCCGGCAGGCCGGCACAGCCCCCCGGCAGGCCGGTACAGACCCCCACAGGGTGCACAGACCACCGGCAGGCCGGCACAGCCCCCCGGCAGGCCGGTACAGACCCCCACAGGGTGCACAGACCACCGGCAGGCCGGCACAGCCCCCCGGCAGGCCGGTACAGACCCCCACAGGGTGCACAGACCACCGGCAGGCCGGCACAGCCCCCCGGCAGGCCGGTACAGACCCCGGGCAGTCCACACAGCCCCCCGGCAGGCCGGCACAGCCCCCCGTCAGGCCGGCAGAGACCCCCGGAAGGCCCGAAATGACGGCGCATCATGATGCGCACACACCGCGCATCATGATGACGTCAGGCTGTCAATCAACTGAACTTCCGATTCCGATGCCGAATTCCGATATTGAAAAAATATCGGAAGTCGGTATCGGAATTCCGATACAGCAAGTATCGGCCGATACCCGATACTTGCGGTATCGGAATGCTCAACACTAGTAGTCAGTGATGAATATCGCTATTAAACCCTTGTATTGTGCAAATGGTCCACAAACAATGACTGTTTCATATCTAACTTTGAAAACACACTCTCTATTGAGACTCACCCATAAAGTTCATCACCTCTTTTTACTTTTGTCGCTATGGTTTTGGTGAAAAAGAGGGGGTACTTTTACTTTAGTTTCTAACTCATTCCTTTACTTGGGTGCTGAGGGTTCATCAGGGTGATGGTGGGGGTGCGGTTAGCTTCATTTTCCTATGAAAATAATGTACCTTGTCCTGGCCATGGCGTGAGTGACAGCTCAGCCGTCCTATGGATAGTAGCTGCTGATAATGTCAGATCATTGACAATTGTAGCTTCAAGCTCAGTGGTGTGTTGATGCTGTGCTCAGTATTTTGTTATTCTGATCTATCATTGCCGGACCTAGGATTTGCCTTCGACTACCCGTTTGTATAATCCTTTTGCCTTTGATGTATTCTGACTTTAGTTACCAGACCCTGGACGTTGCCACTGACTATCTGTTTGTCTTTTCCCTCGGTCTTTGACGTACCATCCTGGCTTTTGACCTTGGACCTCTTGACCACTCTGCCTCACGTCTATTCCATAAGTAGTGACCAGCTTCACAGGATGAAAGAGAGTGAAGTGATGATGGGTCCTATCATTATTGGGGTTTCTGTTGTTTTCTTGTGTAATGGGTTTACCATATAGGCCTACAACTTCAAATAATTCTGTGGCCTTCAGGGTAGAGACTTCAGATTTCTGTAGGACACTGCAGGCTGCTACAGTGTCTACAAGACACTCTATTGTGTTAAAGGGCATATCAGAGAGGGTAAAATGAACAAAGGCATCAGACCCCTAGTTTCAGAGATGACTAGTAGAAGTGGAAGCCCTTCATGTCAATTGCTCCTTCCCTGCAGTATTTTCTTTGGGGCCTTACATTTGCTTCTAGAAGTGGCCCAGTTCATCACAACCGTAGCACCTCAACTTACTGAGGTCCACCCTTCCAGGGAACACCCTTTTTTTTGCCTGATCTTTCCCATTGTTTGTTTATACGAATTTTAATCACTCTTAAGGCCCCTTTACATTTAGCGATGCACCAGCGATCCGACCAGCAATCCGACCTGGTCAGGATCGCTGGTGCATCGCTAAATGATCGCTAGTGAGCTTTCACACCTGAAGATCTCACAGCGATGCAGCAGCGACGCAGCGCACGATACTCACCTTTCACACACAGCAATCCTGACGTACTCCCGCGCGCCTCCACGCGTCGCTCGTCGGTGCCAGCAGGAAGCCCAGCAGGAAGCGGATGACGAGAAATGGAGTCGGACATTCTCGCACGATCAGCAATGGACAGCGGGGGAGCCGGTCGGAGGTAAGTATCACACATAGCGATATCGCTAGCGATATCGCTATGTGTAAAACCCCCTTTACTTTCTGGAATTTCTTTTCCTCCACCTCTTGAACATTCCTTTGAATTGAACTAGCCAAACTTAGTGCTGGGACTTACTTCTCATGCCAATCATCATGAGTAAAAATTACTGAGTCTCCTTATCCCATCCAGACTCCAAGATAGCAATCAACTTTTTTCCCATTCGTTGGTCCTTCAGGCTCGCTATTGTCTCCTCAAGAATGTTCGTGAAGTGACCATATAAAATCCGTTATCATCCTTCAGCTTGGTTCAGCTGGACGTGGCTCTTCTTTAGCACATGATGTTCACAAAGGAGTCATAAAAACATATTTTACTAAGCAGATACTCAATTTCTTGTTTAAATTGTCTTTATTGAAAATGTTCTAATTATTATACAAAATGGAGTTAAACAACATGAAGGAAAAGAAAAGAAAAGGAAAAATATGGGGAAACAAGGGAAAATAAAGGAATATGGCAGAAGGAACTATTGTAAAGCAATAACAGTTATTCTATCTCTGATACATGTACCAAGAGATACTAAGATCAAGGGTAAGACAATGGAATTATCATTTCTTTCACAGTATCTCATCATTTTATAGTTTCATTGTCACATATTATATAAGCTAGCCATGTTCCTGATCAGGGCTGCCATAAGGAATTATTGGGCCTCATACTGGCAAAATTTTGGGGCTCCCTTGAGACTCCGCCCCAGCTCCACCTCAGTTCCGCCTCTACCCTAGCCCCATCTACACCCCTTGAACTTTCCACAGACCCACCACCCACCCTTGAGAAAACTCTTCTGACCCCGTTCTCACCAAGCACACAGTAACAGTTCCCATGGAACCATATCACATACATAACCATCAGCTTTTGATTTGACCAACAGATTTTTAAGCCTGCCACCACGACAAGGTAGACTCTTTGGGCAGGGCCCTACTCTACTCTAACGTATTAAACATTTCTTAAAATATCCAATACTCTTTTTAGGTATATTTTTCTTTAAGGGAATGTGTCACATACATTTTTTTAGCTAATTGAAATCAGATTGTGATCATCTTTTTTATAATCTGTATTTCTGATTGCAAATTATTGTATTCTGTTTCCTGTACATTTATGGAAGCTGCTTTCTTGCCTGACTGAAGATAAGGACATTGGACATACACATGTATATATAAATATATATATATATCATAAGACATTTTAGGGAACTCTATTTCCTTCTAAGAATTTTCTCTTTATGTTCTCATGTTGTAGTGACATGCAGATGTCATTTTGTAGGAAGGGGAAGAGGTGAGCTGTGACACTACATACTGTGAATGGTGAATTCTGTTATCTCTCAGATTATGAGCTTGCAGGCAGGGCCCTAATTTCTCTTGGTATTTGTTGTTTAAGTGATTATTGTTATTCTGTAATGTCTTTTATTGTCTGCACAAGTCCCCACTAAAATGTAAAGTGCTGCGGAATATGTTGGCGCTATAGAAATTAAAATAATTGTATTATTATTGTAATCCTGCCTGTTATGATAATGTGGTGACTGCTAATAAGGGATCTCTTCTGGACATGTCAGTCTGCTAGAAAAGCCGTTTTTGTTTATTTTATGACTGAAGGGGTGACAAACTTTAAAGTAAATTCTTGCAAAACTTTAAACTATGATTAAAAGGATTGGCCATTTTCTGGTTATTGTTGACGAATGTCTTTGACATGATAAGGCTCTTACTAATATGGCCTTTCTTGAATTTCAGCACCAAGTATGAAAAATGGGAAATAGTGCAGATATTCAGCATAGTCTATATTTCTAAGTGCCTTTTAATCATCTCACAAACATAGTGGATAACAATAACCAGAGAGTGGTCAATGCCCAAAACATAAAAGCTTCGTAACACATTCCCACTAAATATTTTGCTAACTAAATCTATTTTTCATAAGAGTCATTTAGTTAAATCAATTGGTCAATTACATAAGGTGAAAAATTACACTGTCAATAACAAAAGCGATAAACAAACGAAACAGACAAAAAAGACAACACATATAGCCAATCAAAACAATGAAAATAAGGTTATTTTGTGAGATCAGAGAAAAATAATAAAAAATCAACAAAGAGTATTGCACACGATCTAAGGAACGGAACCATGTCCAACCCCCCTTTATGTTCTGCTCACCAGGCCCCGTACACTAGTAAGGGTAGTCATGCCCTGATGGCGGCCAAGTTTCTGCATATCGTGAAATGACACTTGTTGAAAACCTATACTACATGAAGTATGTAGCTAGTCTGCGTAGATTATGGGTTGTCAGAAACCCATTCTTTGCTACCTATAGTTAACATTTCATCTACGCATTCACTCAATCATTATTAAAAGGAAACTGTCACCCCCTGGGACATATATGACCTCTTAATATGGGCACACAGGTAGTAAGTAATAGTCCTACCTGTATGCCTAATATTAAAGATCTTGTGGAGAATTGTTATATACTGTCTGTATGTTAATGATTTCTTCCAGACTCCCATGACATTTCTCCACAACAGGACCATTAACATGAGTCATACAGTTAGGACTAGCTTAACATTTCTATTACCTGTATGCCCATATTAATAGGTGATATACGTCTCAGGAGTGACAAATTCCCTTTAAAGCATAAACACACATATATTAATTTTTATTTATCTAATAGGATGACGACAGCTGTCCAGACCTGCATCCCACCACAGCAACCACTCTGGAGTAATCCCCGGAGAATGAAATCTATCAAGATCCCTGCTGCAGTATTACAGCAGGAATCTGTGCAAGAATACTGAAAGCTCAGAGAGTGTGAGAGGAGAGCTGCGGTGAGCTTACCTGCAGCAGAGCAACAACTGAAGCAAGTAATAACTGGGGGGTGGCCGGAGGCGGAGTCAGATGCCGATTAGCGGCGGTGACTGGCGATGCCGGAAAGTAGTTAGATTGTGCCGAAGTCAAGCCAGGAAGTCGGTGAGGTGCCAAACGGTTAAACACAGAAAGTGGTCAGGACGTAGCCAAATGTCAGAAAACCGGAGACAGCTGTACAGTACAAATGGGGCAGAGTGGTGGGAAGTTAGAGGAAGAAAGCCAAAGGTCAGAGCCAGAATAGACTGTAAGCACAGAGTCACAAGGCAAGGCACAGAACGAGAAAACAGACCGGGTCATACACTGAGAGACAATCAGACAAAAGAGTATGCAAGCACACCAGGGGGTCAGACACACAGCCAAGAATGAAAGTATCACTGACAGGGAACTCAGGAGCTGGTAAATATAGCCCTCCCCAAACCAAATGGAGGCCACAAAATTAACCCTGAGAGGACGGGATAAAGAAATCCCATCCATGGCTATGAAAGAAATCATCCTCAGTGACAAAGCAAGTGGCTATGCATCTCCCTTTGCTCTTAGGATATTTACTCATCTAAGAGAACTGCTCAAACTGTTGGGGTGCAGCTGTGGGACCCTATTTTCAGAGATGATGTCCTCCACCCAAGTCTCAAAAAGCTGAAAGGGTCTTCAGGAGAGATGGGTAGTCGAGCTAGGCTATCAGACGGTCACCTCTGTAGCTGTAGTGTCATCCTTCCTATGGTTCCATTCAGAGGTGGACAGGGGCAGAAATGATATTGTTGCAACTCCACACAGGCCAAGAGGTAAGGGAAACCATTTCCAACTCCACTGTAGATGGAATTGTGCATTATGATGAGTTATTGCCTGCAAAGTACTCATATACTGTTCTTGCATAGGGGTCCTCTTCTATCTGTGTCAGTCAGTGGCTCCAATGTATAATTAATTTCCTGCAATGAGAATCACATCACATTAATAGTTTCCAGGCAATCAAGCTCAATACAATCAATCCTATAACTACCACTATGGGCTTTAGCAAAGTTGAGATTACCGTATATACTCGAGTTTAAGCCGACACGAGTGTAAGCCGATGCACTTAATTTTGCCACGGAAAACTAGGTAAGCTTATTGACTTGAGTATAAGCCGGGTATGCATTGTCCCCTCATCCCTGTCCTGCTCTGTGTGGCTCTTTCCCCTCCTACTATGCACAGCTCGGCTCCCTGTCCCATCCGTCTATGCATTACTCAGCTCCCTGTCCTTTCCCGTGCTCCCCTGTCCTCCTCCATGCTCCTCAGTGCTCCCCCTTCCTCCTCCATTATCCCAGTCCTCTTCCATGCTCCCCCTCCTCCTCTGTGCTCCCCCATCCTCCTCCATGCTCCTCTTTGCTTCCCGTCCGTCTCAGTGCTCCCTCAGTACTCCTCTGTGCTCCCTCGTCCTCCTCAGTGCTTTTCGTTCTCCTCAGTACTTCACGCGTCGTCCTCCGTGCTCCTCTGTGCTTCCCATGTCCTCCTCAGTGTTTCTTCCGTCCTTCTCGATGCTTCCCTCTGTCTTCCTCTGTGCTCCTCAGTGATTCTCCTGTCCTCCTCAGTACTTCCCCTGTTCTCCTCCGTGCTCTTAAGTGCTTCCATGTCCTCTTCAGTGTTCCCCTGTCCTCCTCAGTGCTTCCCCTATCCTCCTCAGTGCTTCCTCTGTCCTCAGTGCTTCCCCACCCTCCTTCTTGCTCCTCAGTGCTTCCCCTGTCTTCCTCAGTGCTTCCCCATCTTCCTCAGTGTTTCACCCATCTTGCTTAGTGTTTCACCCATCCTCCTCAGTGTTTCACCCGTCCTCCTCAGTGCTCCCCCCGTCCTCCTCAGTGCTCCCCCAGTCCTCTGCCAACATACTCACCCTCCTTGTGTGCTCCCCTCATCCTCCTCAGTGCTCCCCCAGTCCTCCTCATCCATGCTTCCCCCCATCCTCCTCCGTCATACTCACCCTCCTTGTGCCATCGCTGAACGTCCCTGCATCCTCCGTTGTCCTGGGGCCGGCAGCTTCTTCCTGTGTTGAGTGGTTACATGGTACTGATGGGGACATCAGTTATTAGATATATGAAATTGAAATAGCTGTTGCAAAAACCAAAATTGTTATAAAGAAAAAAGGTTAACATTAATAGGGGTGCCCAAACTTTAACATATGACTGTATATTTGATCTTTTCATTTTTTTTATTTTATTTTGCACTTTTCCAGTGAGCGAGATATTGGAGATATACTAAGGAATACATATGCGATTATAGTATATATTTAATTGGGTCCAATTTATTGTTATACAATTGTCCCTACCTGCACATTGTTTTTAAATTGATTTTAAATATACAATTTTTACCACTAATATAATAAAAATTATTGAATTAATTATATCCTGCTTGGTCTTTTCTGGTCAAGGGGTCCTTTGGTAGATTGGGATTTGGCTTCGATTGAAGTGCATTGCCCAATATACTAGGCATCAAACAATATGAATCCTACCAATGTGGGGGAATATTTGAATAGTTTCACTACCTATGGAGCTAATATGTATATACATCGGTGTTGTACAAGAATTTCCCAATATTGGTTGGATTTATATTTTTGATTTAGACTACATATTACTATAATGTCTCAATAACATCTGACAATTCCATAATTGTCTCGAGGTTACATGTGTTCGTTTTACAGGATATAACTTTAATCTCCCAGATTTGGATGATTCTATAATAATTCATGTCCTTAAAATCAAGAAGTCGTCATGTTCCAGTTATGGCTGAGGGAATTCTCTCAGTTATAAGTGTTCTATGGACCTGATGAGCAAGAAAGTCAGAAACCAATAAAATGTGATGGATAATCGGGAAGTCATTGTCATTTCTGTACTTGGAGATAAATCCTGTCACATCCTATATATCCCTTTACTATTGGAAGAAATGCTGTAAAACTAGGACATCACCTAATCTGAGGGGTTCACTATTTGTTTTGGACCTGCTTGTATCATATAGAATAAAGACTCCTTAATGAATAAAAAATAAATGAGAAATAGATGATAGAAGAGAATGAAGGACAGAACAAGAGAAAACATAGAACCGACTTACCTGTCTCTCCACCGTCTGCAACTGTCAAATGGAATGTTGGCTCTGCAGCTCCTTACACAATGTGTGTGTGTGTTGTCATAATGCAAGGGGGCGGAGCCAGAAACCACAACTTTCCGTGACGTCATCAGCAGGAGCAACAGTTGTTATTTAACCCCTTAATGACCGTCGATACAGCGGTAGTTAGACTTCTTTCACATTTGCTCCGTTTTGTGCAGTGTTTCGTGCACACATAAAACGCAACCAAAAAACACTTGCAAATGCATGTAAATGCAGCGATTCTTTTATGCATTAGCGTGCGCATGACGACAAAAAAACGCAGCGTTTGTATGCGTTTTTGCATGCGTTTGTATTTTTATGCGCATGCGTTGTCTAGGTGTCACTTTTCACAGGAGGAAAATCCTTGAAAAATTCTTGAAACAGACTCCACCAATGGGACACCAGTGGGCATGTGTCATGGGAATTCTTTATGTATACCCTGTTTACAGCTGAATTCTTCAGATTTGGTTGCTTTTTCCTTTGTGAAAATGTATCTGTGTTGGAAGAGTTTTTACTTTAACTTGGATCTGGACATCGTGCTGGCTCAGGCTTTTGCATTTGCTTGCCAGCAACAAAGGGAGAGAGAGACAGCGAAGACAGCAGCAGGGGCGTTTGTGGATACATCCGATTATTGAACTCTGGGAGAGCCGTGGAGCGTACCACACCCTCTGCAACGAGCTCCAGGGAAACCCAGCGAAATTTAGTAACTATACCTGGATGTCCCAAGAAAGCTTCATGGATTTGCTTGCTCATGTTCAAGAAGCCATCCGGAGACAGGACACAGCTCCGTCTTTCAATTCCTCCTGAGGAATGGCTCCTGGTCACATTACGGTACGTGATATTTACAAACCAATGCCTGCATAATTTTCTTTGTTCTGACATGTACTATTCCAAAGCCTGCAGAATTATTGTTCTGCCATGTACTAAACTAAAGCCTGCAGAATTATTGTTATAACACACAAAAAAACCCAATGAATGATTATTACGGCAAAAACTCAGAGCAATATTAATCAACCACAGCAGAATTAGTTTAAATTGCCAAAATATACAAATTTTATTAAGCACAATTTTCTACACAAGATATCCAAACATTACAAATTGTTCACAGATGACAAAAAAGGATACTGCTATCCAAACAGGGAGCCATATTGCACGTTTGCCCATAAACAGCATACACTGTGACTATTTAATTCAAAGCAGGCATAGCCTGTATACAATTGTAATGAGAATTAATCTTACAGTAGGCCACTAGTTGGTACAGACAACACCCATAATTGTTAAATTCATGTATACTGGGTAAGCATATTTAAATAAAAGGAAAAATTCCTTAATTAAAACAGGCACAGCCTATGTTTAAATACATGGAGACTCTAATCTCAAAAATATGCCACCTATCTATTTGTATATACCACACCTAACGGTGATATAGTGGTGTGCAGCCAATTAGATGAATGTAATAAGGAGAAATTCCCAGAGAAAGGGCACTTACATGTTTGTTAGTGTATGATGCTGGCTTCCCCGTCGCCCCAACGCGCATTTCGCTTCTCTGTTTGGCAGATTCCTGGCTACTGGAGAGACCCTGTCATCACTCCACTTCCAGTACCGAATTGGAATATCCACCTTGTCGGGAATAGTTGCAGACACCTACCGGGCTTTGTGGGACGTTCTCTGTCCAGAATTTATGTCCCTGCCAACCGTGGAAAAGTGGATACATATTGCTGAAAAATTCTGGACAGTCTGCAATTTCCCCAACTGTTTGGGAGCGGTGGATGGGAAACACATCCGGATAATCAAACCCAAAAGAAGTAGATCGGAGTACTATAACTATAAAAAGTACTTTTCTACAGTACTCATGGCCATTGTGGATGCAGACTGTCTGTTTGTTGCAGTGGACATTGGGGCATTTGGCTGTGGGAATGACTCCCAGGCTTTTAAGAACTCGGACATGGGCCGGAGGTTGTATGGCAACCATTTCAATGTCCCCATGCCACGGCCTCTTCCCCACACCGAAAGTCCACCACAGTCATTTGTAATGGTTAGGGATGAGGCACTTCAAATGTGCCAAAACCTGATGAAACCCTACTCCA
Source organism: Dendrobates tinctorius (assembly GCF_039654945.1). Classification (NCBI taxonomy): domain Eukaryota; kingdom Metazoa; phylum Chordata; class Amphibia; order Anura; family Dendrobatidae; genus Dendrobates; species Dendrobates tinctorius. Next base: position 18,714,716 of record NW_027361724.1, on the reverse strand, counting down.
GCCGGGACCTGGGCCACACCCAAAAAATCTTTAATTACAGACTGACCAGGGCCCGAAGAACTGTAGCGTGTGCTTTTGGTATTCTTTTCTCCAGATGGCGCATTCTCGGCACAGCCATTAATCTTAAACTGGAAACAGTGGATGAGGTGGTGAAGGAGTGTGTGGTTCTTCACAATTTTGTTATGGCTAAAGATCATCCTAACTTTGAACCCGATGAACCTGCTGCAAATTCATTGCCTGAATGCACACAGCACCCTCACAGGTCATCAGTTGAAGTTGGCTAAATGAGGGACCAATTTGCGGCCTACTTTATCTCTGATGTAGGACGTGTGGAATGGCAAGATCAAATGGTGTAAAATTGTTTGCTTGTGTGTATGTAACAAAAAAAATCTGTTTTGATACCTGTACTGAGTGCACTCTGTTTTTATACACTCCAATACAATAATCACCTGCCCAGGTGTCCCAGTGAATTTATGATACTGTGTTTTGTGCACCATGAATTTACTAGGACTCCTGGCCAGGTGACTACATACACACAAGTTGTATGACCTGTATCGTCTCTACAGTTTGTGTTCAATGTGCAGCAACAGTGTAGATAATACATATTTGTATCACATGGCCTGATTTAGCAAATAGTGATTATGGGATGCAATAGCATCCTTCACTCTTTATGACACCTGACCATCTGAGAATAAATATTAATATAGGATCTCCACTGTGGCTTTAGTATGGACGCAGACTGGAGAAATGATAAAGTTTATAAAACATCTACAATCCCCAGGCCTGGCGTCATGGTGAAGTTATCACATCTGGCCAGGTTAATACACATATGAGTTAAACTCCAGCATCGCTCCAGTCTGCGTGCAATAGATAATGCAAACTGAAGCGACGCTGCAGGTTAACTCATGTGTATTCACCTGCCCAGGTGTGAAAAATAGTTATGATACGAGGCCAGGGTATTGTAGATATGACGTGTATTTTCTCCATCATCTCTTCAGTTTATTCACCACACACTGAATAGAGGATGTGGTTAACTACAAGGTATATCTAGAATCCCCCGGCCTTGTGTCACAAAGAGTGAAATGATGACGGTAAAAACACACCATCCTTTATGATACCTGGCAAGGTAACAATAGATATGCCTTGCAGTCAACACCATCCTCTATTCAGTCTGTGCAATATTAGCAGACTGAAAAGACTGGTGGTGAAAATACAAGTCATATATTTGTGTTTTTGACTACACATATCTCCAGGAATGACACAAGAAACATGTGTCATTAATGGACCTATGTGGTGGCAAAAACACAGTGTATGGCGCAGTGTGAGTACGGCGCAGTGTGTGTAGGTGGTGAAAAAAACATTAATCAAACAGTATTAGGGGAAACCAGGATTTGAAATTTATTTAAAAAGAAAAAATTAAAACAACTTTTTTTGGAAATGACATTTGGGGAAACATGGTGGAAAGTTAGGGGTGTGGAGTGGCGAGGAATGGCTGGAAGGTTAGGAAGAGGTTCTAGGGGAAGGGGCGACGAAAGTTGGGGGGGAAAGGAGCTCAGGGATGGAAGTCGAGGCAGGTGAGACACAGTATCAGGTGAAGGGGGAGGGACAGTCAAAGTTTTCCTCTTTTTGTGTCTCCTGTGATCTTGTGTCGTGCCTGGACCTCCTGGAGCTGGGTGACTGCCTTGACGTGGTGGTGGCAGTGGTGGTCCAGACAGGAGCAACACTTACCATGGTGGTGGCGGGGGAATGTCCAGCAGCACTCGGCCTTGCGGTGTGTAGTGGTGTCCAGTTTGGCTTGGAATGCAGGTGGCCGTGCGGTGGTATGCAGCAGAAGCAGGTAGTGAGGTGAAGCGAGTCAGTGGTGGCACAGTTGGAAATGACACCACTGACTGCTGCACGTACTGACTCTGCTGCATAGCTTGCAAGAAAGCAGTGTTGCAGTCCTGCAAGACAGTCAGCTGTAGATGAGGACTAAGGTGTTCCGCCATGGCCCGTTCAATTTTGCTGTAAAAATGGTGCACTGGTCTGTTGAGGTCGACTTCCAGACGGTCAAGGCGACTGTTGACAGACTGGAAGCGGTGGTCCATGTTGTTAAAACCACTTTCCACTCTGTGTGATAGCACCTTGATGCCATTCTGAAAAACTGAGCTCTAGTGAAGGAACTCGGGCATGACATTCCTGTCCGAGGCCCTCTGCCGCTGGTGGGAAGTGCCCTCAAAACCAGTGGCAGAGACCTGGGACAGGGGAAGACCTGACATACCAGCTTCCTGGTCTCCAGTTGTCTGTGTTGCCGACCTGCAAGCTGCTTCCTTGCTGTCGGATGGCTGGGATATTGGACCCCCCTGGCTACAAATACCAGCCCGCAGCCTCCCTAGAAATGGCGCATCTATAAGATGCTTCAATTCTGGCACTTAGCCCTTCTCTTATCACTCCTGTGTAGTGGTGGGATATGGGGTAATAAGTAGAGTTGAGCGACTTTTGGTTTTTTAGGGTCGCGTTTCGTTTCGTGAAACCCGACTTTTCCAAAAGTCGGGTCGAGCAAGATCGTCCGATTATAGTGAAAAGTCGGGGTCGTCCCGAAACACGAAACCCAATGTAAGTCAATGGGGAATAAAAGTCGGCAGTGAGAGGAGGACAGGAAACACACCTACAGTGCCCATTTGAATGCCAAAAGCATCAATTCTTCTTTCTTAAGCTTGTCAACCTTAATTAACTTCATAATTCAAGTTACGCACTGAAAAATGGGGGTTATTTGGCTACAAACTGTGGGGGGGGGGAGGGCTGGCTCCAGGTTTTCATGTGCCCTGGGCGAAAGAGCGCCCCTTTAACACATACCACAACTCATCATGCTCCGATACGGCAGAGAAATAGCGGTATAGTACAATGAAAAATACCTCACTTTTTACATCTCATGACGAGGCCCATCTATTTCTCCATACAGAATCATTGGTCCCATATAATGTTTGAAAGAGTATATGATGAGCTCCACATAATGCTACAGTATATCTTGGTCCCCATGGATGAAGCTCCACTGTCTTATGGGCCCAAATAATGCTCCAAACATAATGGGCCCCATTTCTAATGCTCTAGTGTATAATGGGCCCTGTAAATGCTGCTCCAGTGTCTGATGTCCACCTTTGGAATGTTCCAGTGTATGGTGGGCCCCATCTATCATTCTCCAGAGTATAGTGCTCCCCACAAATTGCTGTCCCAACATTGAAAACAATCAAATAAGTCTCCTCGCTAGGGAATCCCTGTACTTGTCTGGACAGGTGCTGTAGCTTGCTTAACAGCTCGCCAGCCGTTCTCACACCCAGTATGGATTACACGTGATTGCACAAAGGTGAGATAGGGTACCGTATCCCCAGATAACATGTATGGATAGCGTACACATTCAAAATATATGTCTCAGGAGGCAGGCTCAGACGGTGCTAGGCCCAGTATGGATTGCACGTGATTGCACAAAGGTTAGAAAGGGTACCGTATCCCTGGATAACATGTATGGATAGCGTACACATTCAAAATATATGTCTCAGGAGGCAGGCTCAGACGGTGTTAGGCCCAGTATGGATTGCACAAAGGTTAGAAAGGGTACCGTATCCCCGGATAACATGTATGGATAGCGTACACATTCAAAATATATGTCTATACAGCATGAGGCAGGCTCAGACGGTGTTAGGCCCAGTATGGATTGCACGTGATTGCACAAAGGTTAGAAAGGGTACCGTATCCCTGGATAACATGTATGGATAGCGTACACATTCAAAATATATGTCTCAGGAGGCAGGCTCAGACGGTGTTAGGCCCAGTATGGATTGCACGTGATTGCACAAAGGTTAGAAAGGGTACCGTATCCCTGGATAACATGTATGGATAGCGTACACATTCAAAATATATGTCTATACAGCATGAGGCAGGCTCAGACGGTGTTAGGCCCAGTATGGATTGCACGTGATTGCACAAAGGTTAGAAAGGGTACCGTATCCCTGGATACAATGTATGGATAGCGTACACATTCAAAATATATGTCTATACAGCATGAGGCAGGCTCAGACGGTGTTAGGCCCAGTATGGATTGCACGTGATTGCACAAAGGTTAGAAAGGGTACCGTATCCCTGGATAACATGTATGGATAGCGTACACATTCAAAATATATGTCTCAGGAGGCAGGCTCAGACGGTGTTAGGCCCAGTATGGATCGCACATGATTGCACAAAGGTTAGAAAGGGTACTGTATCCCTGGATAACAAGTATGGATAGCGTACACATTCAAAATATATGTCTCAGGAGGCAGGCTCAGACGGTGTTAGGCCCAGTATGGATTGCACGTGATTGCACAAAGGTTAGAAAGGGTACCGTATCCCTGGATAACATGTATGGATAGCGTACACATTCAAAATATATGTCTCAGGAGGCAGGCTCAGACGGTGTTAGGCCCAGTATGGATTGCACGTGATTGCACAAAGGTTAGAAAGGGTACCGTATCCCTGGATAACATGTATGGATAGCGTACACATTCAAAATATATGTCTATACAGCATGAGGCAGGCTCAGACGGTGTTAGGCCCAGTATGGATTGCACGTGATTGCACAAAGGTTAGAAAGGGTACCGTATCCCTGGATAACATGTATGGATAGCGTACACATTCAAAATATATGTCTATACAGCATGAGGCAGGCTCAGACGGTGTTAGGCCCAGTATGGATTGCACGTGATTGCCAAAGGTTAGAAAGGGTACCGTATCCCTGGATAACATGTATGGATAGCGTACACATTCAAAATATATGTCTCAGGAGGCAGGCTCAGACGGTGTTAGGCCCAGTATGGATTGCACGTGATTGCACAAAGGTTAGAAAGGGTACCGTATCCCTGGATAACATGTATGGATAGCGTACACATTCAAAATATATGTCTATACAGCATGAGGCAGGCTCAGACGGTGTTAGGCCCAGTATGGATTGCACGTGATTGCACAAAGGTTAGAAAGGGTACCGTATCCCTGGATAACATGTATGGATAGCGTACACATTCAAAATATATGTCTATACAGCATGAGGCAGGCTCAGACGGTGTTAGGCCCAGTATGGATTGCACGTGATTGCCAAAGGTTAGAAAGGGTACCGTATCCCTGGATAACATGTATGGATAGCGTACACATTCAAAATATACCGTATGTCTATACAGCATGAGGCAGGCTCAGACGGTGTTAGGCCCAGTATGGATTGCACGTGATTGCACAAAGGTTAGAAAGGGTACCGTATCCCTGGATAACATGTATGGATAGCGTACACATTCAAAATATATGTCTCAGGAGGCAGGCTCAGACGGTGTCAGGCACAGTATGGATTTGACGGCCCAGATTACACAGCGGAGGAGCAGGGAGAGGTAAAGATTGCAAATGCTGGGGCCCTGCCCAAGCAAGGGGGGCCCACTCGTGGGCGTCGGTACTGGCACTGGGCCCCTCATAGTACAGCGGTGTGTCTGACGGCGGGTGTGCACCACCACCGTCAGAGACACTTGATTGCACTATGAGGGACCCTGTGCCAGTGCCCGCGCCCAAGAGTCGGCCTACCCACCTGTCCAGGGCAACGGCACTCGCACGGTGTCGTGCGGTAGGTGGTGACCCCGGCCATGGGGGGGAGGCAGCACAGTTAGGGAGTTTTAGAAAGTGGCATATGTTGATGTTGGACATTCAGCTGATGCAAAAGGCGAAATAGGTGAAGTACCAGGAAGAGGTGGACCAAAGCAAGCCATTTTTCTGTCACCCTATGTGTCATCAGGGGAAGGTGGGACAAAATCCTTGGAAACCCATGAGTGGTTCATTTTAATGAAGGTTAGATCATCCACATTTTGGGTTGACAGACGGGTCCTTTTTTCTGTCAGGATTGATCCAGCTGCACTGAAGACTCTTTCCGATAGCACACTTGCAGCTGGGCAAGCGAGCTCCTGTAAGGCATATTGGGCCAATTCAGGCCAGGTGTCCAGTTTAGCGGCCCAATAGTCAAAGGGGAATGACCTGTGTGGGAGAACATCGATATGGGAGGAAAAGTAGTTTGTTACCATAGTTGACAACTGCTGTCTCCTGTCACTTTCCATCGATGCAGTATTACCAGTTGTGTGAGCGGTATTTGAAAAATCAGTCCACAACATTGTCATGAAACCCCTGTCTCCAACGCCACTTCTGCTGTGTGCACCACGAACACCTCTGCCAAGCTGCCCCCGGCCCGTACGGCTCGTGTGAGAACCATCACCGCTGCTGTGTGCTGGGAATGCCTCAAGCAACCGATTTACCAGAGTTGCTTGTTTATTAGCCAATATTAGGTCAAGGTTCTCCTGTGGCATGATGTTTTGTAATTTGCCTTTATAGCGTGGATCCAGGATGCTGGCCAACCAGTAGTCGTCATCGTTCATCATTTTGGCAATGCGGGGGTCCCTTTTTAGGATCTGCAAGGCATAATCTGACATGTGGGCCAATGTTCCCGGTGTCAATGATGCACTGCGAGTGCTGGGTGGAGGAGCACTTTCTGGCAAATCCACATCCCTCCAGTCACGCACAAACCCTGTACCAGACCTTGCCACGCCAACATTTTCACTTGCCCCACGAGATGCATCCTCCTCCCCTAAGTAATCATCCCCATCATCCTTCTCCTCCTCCTCTTCTTCCTCCACCTTGTCCAGGAGAGGTCCCTGAGCAGACAATGGCTGAATGTCATCAAGGATTCCCTCCTCCTCTTCCTCCTCATCAACATTGGCTGCAGACGCCTGCTCCTTAAGGTGCGTCAAAGTTTGCATGAGCAGACGCATAAGTGGGATGCTCATGCTTAGGATTTTATGTCAACCCCTGAAGACGAAGTGGTTCACACTTTGAAACGCGTAGGGAAATAAATGGACAAATTGTTCATATTGTGGTGATTTTATTCCGGTCAAGCAGCGCACAGTAAGCCCGAGAATAACTTTATCCTTAAGGACATGCTTAGGATGGCGTCGTCTGCGCTTACCAGCCGTGTGCATTCCTCAAAACACTGAAGGACTTTACAAAGGTCTTTCAGCTTCGACCACTGCACACCTGTCAACTCCATGTCTGCTCTCAAAGTGCCTGGCCGTGTATCCTCCCACAAATGCATTATGGCCTGCCTCTGCTCGCACAGCCGCTCCACCATGTGCAGGGTGGAGTTCCACCTTGTTGCAATGTCGATAATGAGGCGGTGGTTGGGAAGGTGGAGCAATCGCTGCAGCTTCTGCATACGAACGGAGTGTACAGGCGACCGGCGGATGTGCGCGCACAGTCTTCGCACCTTCTGGAGCAGGGCTGTTAACTCCGGATAATTTTTGAGGAAGCACTGCACCACCAGGTTCAAGGTGTGAGCCAAGCAAGGTATGTGGCTGAGTTTTGAAAGGGCTATGGCTGCCACAAAATTACGGCCGTTATCACTAACTACCTTGCCTGCCTCAAGATGTACACTGCCCAGCCATGACTCAGTTTGTCGCTTCAAGTACTCGGCCAGCACCTCGGCGGTGTGTCTGTCGCCCAAACACATCATCTGCAACACAGCCTGCTGACGCTTTCCACTAGCTGCTCGATAGGGGGACACATCGTGTGCAACAGTGGCAGCTGCAGATGGAGTGCTCGTACGACTGCGCTCTGTGGACGTGCTTTCGCTTCTGGAGGAGGTGGAGGAGGGTCGAACGCCTACAGCCAACTGTTTCCTATACCGTGGGCTAGGCAGCACTGTCCCACCACCGCTGTCCCCTGTGGACCCTGCATCCACCACATTAACCCAGTGCGCAGTGATGGACACGTAACGGCCCTGGCCATGCCGACTGGACCATGCATCAGTTGTGAGGTGCACCTTTCCGCTCACTGACTGCTTGAGTGCATGGACAATGCGGTCTTTCACATGATGGTGGAGGGCTGGGATGGCTTTGCGAGAGAAGAAGTGGCGACTGGGTAGGTCATAGCGTGGTACTGCATAGGCCATGAGTTCGCGGAAAGCTGTGCTTTCCACCAACCGAAAGGGCATCATCTCAAACGAGATTAGTTTGGCAATGTGGGCGTTCAAACCCAGTGTACGCGGATGAGAGACTGAGTACTTTCTTGACCTACTCATAGTGTCTGGGAGGGTGAGCTGGACTTGAGAGCTGCATATGGTGGAAGTAGCGGTGGACAGGGCGGACTGAGAGAGGGTTGATGATGGTGATGGAGTTGGTGTTCTTTCTGATGGCCTAGAATCAGTCTTTCGTTGATATAACAGTGGGATTCCCTGACTGCTGTGGCCTTGCAACGACACCTCAACATTTGCTGCTGTGCTAACCGGTGGGCTTACAGTGGGGGAAACAATGTAGCGTTGCTGACTACCTTCGTTGTGATCAGTTGCACATGTGGCACTTGAGGTTTGGTGTTGTGTCCACGCTTGCAAGTGCATGCTGGTTAAATGTCTAAGCATGCAACTGGTATTCAAATTTTTCAGATTTTTCCCTCGGCTAAAGATCTTTGCGCACTTCTTACAGATAACCTTGGCCTGATCATGAGGATTTTGTTCAAAAAAGTGCCACACTGCACTCTTCCTACTTTGGCAGACATTTTGCGGCCTAGCACGCTGTGATCTTTTGACCCTCTGGACAAGCTGTCCAGCAACTCTTTTGATGTTTGGAACCTGTCTTTGGAGTGCTCCGGGCCTGCCAGATAACAGCTGTTGCGATGTCGATGTCTGCTGTGGATGCTCCTCATCTGAGCTATTGGAAGCAGCACCCTCTTCCCCCAATGGATGCCAATCTGGGTCAACAACTGGGTCAATCATCACCACCTCTTCTATGTCATGTGCACCTTCCTCTGTGTCACCGTGTATGGTGGTATAGTGTGCGGGAAGGGGCACCTGAGTCTCATCAGGGTCAGAATCTGGCTCTGTACACTGCGAGGACAATGTAGTGCTCTGAGTGAATGTACCAGCAGAATCATCCATCAGCGGCTGTGCATCAGTGCACTCCATGTCAGATTCATCTTGGCCTGGGTAATTCACCATTTCACTTGATAATCCAGGCATGGTATGTGAAAACAGCTCCATGGAGTAATCAGTAGTATGGCCTGCGTCATCCTTCAATCTTGGTTGGGGTGAAGGACACAAGGAAAGGTGTGGTTCATGAACATGAGCCTCCAATGACTCAGTGCTTTTACTTTTTACAACTGAAGAAGAGGAGGCGATAGAGCTGGAGGCTGAGTCAGCAATGTAAGACAAAACTTTTTCCTGATGCTCTGGCTTTAAAAGCGGTTTGCCAACTCCTAGAAAACTAAGCGTTCGAGGCCTTATGTAGCCAGACGATGACGCAGGCTCAACACCTCCTGCATTCGGTCCTATTTTGCTCTTGCCACTACCATCAGATCCACCACCAACACCATCATTACCAGCTGCCAACCCCCGCCCAATTCCACGGCCTCTTCCACCAGCCTTCCTCATTTTTGGTAGAAATGTAGACAAAATCCAACAGACTATATAGTATGTAAAACAAGGTGTCTATAGGACAGGGGAGATTTTGAATTTCTGCACACACTTTTGGACACTGGACACTTTTGGATTGTGTGAGGCCCACTGATATCTGAGCGCTATGTGACAGGCTCGATGGCACAGCTGTGACCTAAGTGACTAGAGAATAAGTGAGATTTTGAATCTCTGCACACACTTTTGGACACTGGACACTTTTGGATTGTGTGAGGCCCACTGATATCTGAGCGCTATGTGACAGGCTCGATGGCACAGCTGTGACCTAAGTGACTAGAGAATAAGTGAGATTTTGAATCTCTGCACACACTTTTGGACACTGGACACTTTTGGATTGTGTGAGGCCCAATGAATATCTGAGCACTATGTGACAAGCTCGATGGCACAGCTGTGACCTAAGTGACTAGAGGATAAGTGAGAGTTTGAATCTCTGCACACACTTTTGGACACTGGACACTTTTGGATTGTGTGAGGCCCAATGAATATCTGAGCGCTATGTGACAAGCTCGATGGCACAGCTGTGACCTAAGTGACTAGAGGATAAGTGAGAGTTTGAATCTCTGCACACACTTTTGGACACTGGACACTTTTGGATTGTGTGAGGCCCAATGAATATCTGAGCGCTATGTGACAAGCTCGATGGCACAGCTGTGACCTAAGTGACTAGAGGATAAGTGAGAGTTTGAATCTCTGCACACACTTTTGGACACTGGACACTTTTGGATAGTGTGAGGCCCAATGAATATCTGAGCGCTATGTGACAAGCTCGATGGCACAGCTGTGACCTAAGTGACTAGAGAATAAGTGAGAGTTTGAATCTCTGCACACACTTTTGGACACTTTTGGATTGTGTGAGGCCCAATGAACATCTGAGCGCTATGTGACAAGCTCGATGGCACAGCTGTGACGTAAGTGACTAGAGGATAAGTGAGAGTTTGAATCTCTGCACACACTTTTGGACACTGGACACTTTTGGATTGTGTGAGGCCCAATCAGTGGCGTAGCAACTGTTTGTGGCGCCCGGGGCGGTCGAAAAATTTGCCGCCCCTTTGGTCGTTGATAATTTGGAAGCATCCGAAGAGCCCACACTACACTCAAAGATCTAATTTTTAGTCTGCTACTAACTCTGCTATTATTTCTAAATTTCTAGACTTTCAACTTCTTGCAGTTCTCTATATATATGTATGTATTAGCTTGATGATGCTGGATGAAGACCTAATGGCTTTTTTTAATAATAATTTTTAATAATGTGACAGAAAAAAAAACAGAAAGTACAAATTATTTTGGCGGACAGGGGGTGGACACTGACAGCTTGGGGTCCCTGTGCAAGAAATGTGTCCGGGCCCCCCTCCTTTTATGGCGTCAAAGCTACGTGTGTGTGTATATATATATATATATATATATATATAGATAGATAGATTATTGATATTATATAGCCACACACACACATACAGGTATATATTACATAGTCTCCTTTATTATGTATATTGCTGTCCCATACACAGTGCCTTCTCTTGTTATGTACAGTTCCGTCCCTTACATATTGGATTATATAGAGCCCTGTTTTTTATTACATACCGTCCTGTCTTGTTAGCTGTATAATGCAATGATGGCTGATGGAGCATGGGAAAGCTTCCTTTCTAATGGAGCTGATGGACTGGTCGTCTGGTCACCGGCTCCTCGATCAGCAGTCATTTTATATCTAACAAGAGAGGGGACCATGTAATAATAGAGGGCGCTGTGAATAACAAAAATAACAAAAATACTCTATGTAAGAGACAGCACTATACATAACAGCAGAGGAAGCTATATAATAAGGGACGGCACCATATATAACTAGAGAGGATGGTAGGTAATAAGGGGCGGTGTTATACATAATAAAAGAGGAAACTATGTAACTAAGGATGGTGTTATACAGAATTAGTGAGTACACTATATACTAAGGGACTGTGTTAGACATAATAAACGATAATGTCTTCCTCCACCTCCCCCTGTTCCTAAGGCCATTATAAGTCCCCCTTCCTCCCATCCCAATCCCCCACACCCCTCATTGTCCTCCTCCCCTCGCATCCCATTATTGTCCTCTCCCCCACCTCCATCATTTTCTTCTCCACCACTATCTTTGCTTTCTCCCCCACCACTCCCATCATTGCCCATTCCACCACCTCCATCATTTCCTCCTCCTCCACCACCCCCATTTATTGCCCTTTCCACCACCACCATCATTGCATTCTCACCCACCACCCCATCATTGCCCTCTCGACCATCACCCCATCATTGTCTTCTCCCCATCACTGCCTTCTCCATCACCCCATCACTGTGCCTTCTCCCCATCACTCCCATCATTGCCTGCTCCATCACCCCATCACTCCCATCATTGTCTGCTCCATCACCCCATCATTGCCTGCTCCATCACCCCCATCATTGCCTGCTCCATCACCCCATCACTGCCTTCTCCATCACCCCATCACTGCCTGCTCCATCACCCCATCACTCCCATCATTGTCTGCTCCATCACCCCATCACTGCCTGCTCCATCACTCCCATAATTGTCTGCTCCATCACCCCATCATTGCCTGCTCCATCACCCCCATCACTCCCCTCATTGCCTGCTCCATCACCCCATAATTGCCTGCTCCATCACCCCCATCATTGCCTGCTCCATCACCCTATCACTGCCTTCTCCATCACCCCATCACTGCCTGCTCCATCACCCCCATCACTCCCCTCATTGCCTGCTCCATCACCCCATCATTGCCTGCTCCATCACCCCCATCATTGCCTGCTCCATCACCCCCATCATTGCCTGCTCCATCACCCACATCACTCCCCTCATTGCCTGCTTCATCACCCCATCATTGCCTGCTCCATCACCCCCATCATTGCCTTCTCCATCACCCCATCACTGCCTGCTCCATCACCCCCATCACTCCCCTCATTGCCTGCTCCATCACCCCATCATTGCCTGCTCCATCACCCCCATCATTGTCTGCTCCATCACCCCATAATTGCCTGCTCCATCACCCCATCATTGTCTGCTCCATCACTCCCCTCATTGCCTGCTCCATCACCCCATCATTGCCTGCTCCATCACCCCATCATTGCCTGCTCCATCACCCCCATCATTGCCTGCTCCATCACCCCCATCATTGCCTGCTCCATCACCCCATCATTGCCTGCTCCATCACCCCATCATTGCCTGCTCCATCACCCCATCATTGCCTTCTAGACCATCACTCCCATCATTGCCTGCTCCATCATACACACAGACATACACACACACAGACATACATACATACATACATACATACATACACACAAGACACCACCTCTCTCCTCTCACCTGTCCGCAGCATCGCCCGCGCTTCCTCCCTCACACAGCAGCGGCCGCTGAATGATGACGTCATTCAGCGGCGCTCCTCTGTGTGAAACAGGAAGCGCGGCCTCCGGGCAGGAAGCAGGACGGACCCTTGCTGCTCCGCTCCTGCTATTCACTCTTGCAGGCAGCGGAGCTGCCGTGATCGCATCGCTCCCTGCCCGCCGCTGCACTGCACTGCAGGGTGGAATTGCTGCTGCCGCGCCGCCCCCACACACATACCGCCTGGGGCGGACCGCCCCCCCCACGCTACGCCAGTGGGCCCAATGAATATCTGAGCGCTATGTGACAAGCTCGATGGCACAGCTGTGACCTAAGTGACTAGAGGATAAGTGAGAGTTTGAATCTCTGCACACACTTTTGGACACTGGACACTTTTGGATTGTGTGAGGCCCAATGAATATCTGAGCGCTATGTGACAAGCTCGATGGCACAGCTGTGACCTAAGTGACTAGAGAATAAGTGAGATTTTGAATCTCTGCACACACTTTTGGACACTGGACACTTTTGGATTGTGTGAGGCCCAATGAATATCTGAGCGCTATGTGACAAGCTCGATGGCACAGCTGTGACCTAAGTGACTAGAGAATAAGTGAGATTTTGAATCTCTGCACACACTTTTGGACACTGGACGCTTTTGGATTGTGTGAGGCCCAATGAATATCTGAGCGCTATGTGACAGGCTCGATAGCACAGCTGTGACCTAAGTGACTAGAGAATAAGTGAGATTTTGAATCTCTGCACACACTTTTGGACACTGGACACTTTTGGATTGTGTGAGGCCCAATGAATATCTGAGCGCTGACACGCTCGATGGCACAGCTGTGACCTAAGTGACTAGAGGATAAGGGAGATTGGATTGCTTTTAAAAAAGCAGTTTGCGGAGCAGTGGGTAAACAGCAATGCCAGCCTGTCAGGAAGCCTTAAAAGGCAGCCCAACAACCAACACCACTGATACACCACTATATAGCCTCCCCTTGCACTGCACACAGTGACTGGTGTGTTGTGCAGGCCTAATTGCTATCAGCAGCAGAAGCAGTTTTTTTTTTCTTCTCAGCAGGACAAAAAAAAAAAATTGGGATTGCTTTTAAAAAACCAGTTTGAGGCCCAATGAATATCTGAGCGCTATGTGACAGGCTCGATGGCACAGCTGTGACCAAAGTGACTAGAGGATAAGGGAGATTGTATTGCTTTTAAAAAAGCAGTTTGCGGAGCAGTGGGTAAACAGCAATGCCAGCCTGTCAGGAAGCCTTAGAAGGCAGCCCAACAACCAACACCACTGATACACCACTATATAGCCTCCCCTTGCACTGCACACACAGTGACTGGTGTGTTGTGCAGGCCAAATCGCTAGCAGCAGAAGCAGTTTTTTGGTCTTCTTCCCTGCCTAACGCTCTCCCTACAGAATCAGCAGCAACCTCTCCCTATACTGAGATCGGCAGAAGTAAGATGGCGGTCGGCGTGCACGCCCTTTTATACCCCCTGTGACGCCCACCAAAGCAAGCCAATCACTTGCATGCCCTTCTGAAAGATGGTGGTGACCCGTGCCTATGTCATCACGTTGCCCACAGTGTCCGTGGATCCTGATTGGCTGAAAAAGAGCGCAAAACAAACTTTTGAAACGCGACTTTGGCGCGTAAGTCGCCGACCTCGTGGCCGACCTCATCCTAGGGTCGGGTTTCGTTTCATGAAACCCGACTTTGCCAAAAGTCGGCGACTTTTGAATTTTTTCGACCCGTTTCGCTCAACTCTACTTATTACCCCATATCCCACCACTACACAGGAGTGATAAGAGAAGGGCTAAGTGCCAGAATTGAAGCATCTTATAGATGCGCCATTTCTAGGGCGGCTGCGGGCTGGTATTTGTAGCCAGGGGGGTCCAATATCCCAGCCATCCAACAGCAAGGAAGCAGCTTGCAGGTCGGCAACACAGACAACTGGAGACCAGGAAGCTGGTATGTCAGGTCTTCCCCTGTCCCAGGTCTCTGCCACTGGTTTTGAGGGCACTTCCCACCAGCGGCAGAGGGCCTTGGACAGGAATGTCATGCCCGAGTTCCTTCACTAGAGCTCAGTTTTTCAGAATGGCATCAAGGTGCTATCACACAGAGTGGAAAGCGGTTTTAACAACATGGACCACCGCTTCCAGTCTGTCAACAGTCGCCTTGACCGTCTGGAAGCCGACCTCAACAGACCAGTGCACCATTTTTACAGCAAAATTGAACGGGCCATGGCGGAACACCTTAGTCCTGATCTACAGCTGACTGTCCTGCAGGACTGCAACACTGCTTTCTTGCAAGCTATGCAGCAGAGTCAGTACGTGCAGCAGTCAGTGGTGTCATTTCCAACTGTGCCACCACTGACTCGCTTCACCTCACTACCTGCTTCTGCTGCATACCACCGCACGGCCACCTGCATTCCAAGCCAAACTGGACACCACTACACCACCGCAAGGCCGAGTGCTGCTGGACATTCCCCCGCCACCACCATGGTAAGTGTAGCTCCTGTCTGGACAGCCACTGCCACCACCACGTCAAGGCAGTCACCCAGCTCCAGGAGGTCCAGGCATGACACAAGATCACAGGAAACACAAAAAGAGGAAAACTTTGACTGTCCCTCCCCCCTCACCTGACACTGACTCACCTGCCTCGACTTCCATCCCTGAGCTCCTTTCCCCCCCAACTTTCATCGCCCCTTCCCCTAGAACCCCTTCCTAACCTTCCAGCCATTCCTCGCCACTCCACACCCCCAACTTTCCACCATGTTCCCCCAAATGTCATTTCCAAAAAAGTTGTTTTAGTTTTTTCTTTTTAAATAAATTTCAAAGCCTGGTTTCCCCTAATACTGTTTGATTAATGTTTTTTTCACCGCCTACACACACTGCGCCGTACTCACACTGCGCCATACATTGTGTTTTTGCCACCACATAGCTCCATTAATGACACATGTTTTTTGTGTCATTCCTGGAGATGTGTAGTCAAAAACACAAATATATGACTTGTATTTTCACCACCAGTCTTTTCAGTCTGCTAATATTGCACAGACTGAATAGAGGATGGTGTTGAGTGCAAGGCATATCTATTGTTACCTTGCCAGGTATCATAAAGAGTGAATTGAGGATGGTGTGTTTTTACCATTATCATTTCACTCTTTGTGACACAAGGCCGGGGGATTCTAGATATACCTTGTAATTAACCACATCCTCTATTCAGTGTGTGGTGAATAAACTGAAGAGATGATGGAGAAAATACACGTCATATCTACAATACCCTGGCCTCGTATCATAACTATTTTTCACACCTGGGCAGGTGAATACACATGAGTTAACCTGCAGCGTCGCTTCAGTTTGCATTATCTATTGCACGCAGACTGGAGCGATGCTGGAGTTTAACTCATATGTGTATTAACCTGGCCAGATGTGATAACTTCACCATGACACCAGGCCTGGGGATTGTAGATGTTTTATAAACTTTATCATTTCTCCAGTCTGCGTTCATACTAAAGCCACAGTGGAGATCCTATATTAATATTTATTCTCAGATGGTCAGGTGTCATAAAGAGTGAAGGATGCTATTGCAGCCCAAAATCACTATTTGTTACATCAGGCCATGTGATACAAATATGTATTATCTACACCGTTGCTGCACATTGAACACAAACTGTAGAGATGATACAGGTCATACAACTTGTGTGTATGTAGTCACCTGGCCAGGAGTCCTAGTAAATTCATGGTGCACAAAACACAGTATCATAAATTCACTGGGACACCCGGGCAGGTGATTATTGTATTGGAGTGTATAAAAACAGAGTGCACTCAGTACAGGTATCAAAACAGATTTTTTGTAACATACACACAAGCAAACAATTTTACACCATTTGATCTTGCCATTCCACACGTCCTACATCAGAGATAAAGTAGGCCGCAAATTGGTCCCTCATTTAGCCAACTTCAACTGATGACCTGTGAGGGAGCTGTGTGAATTCAGGCAATGAGTTTGCAGCAGGTTCATCGGGTTCAAAGTTAGGATGATCTTTAGCCATAACAAAATTGTGAAGAACCACACACTCCTTCACCACCTCATCCACTGTTTCCAGTTTAAGATTAATGGCTGTGCCGAGAATGCGCCATCTGGAGACAAGAATACCAAAAGCACACGCTACAGTTCTTCGCGCCCTGGTCAGTCTGTAACTAAAGATTTTTTGGGTGTGGCCCAGGTCCCGGCTGGAGTAGGGTTTCATCAGGTTTTGGCACATTTGACATGCCTCATCCCTAACCATTACAAATGACTGTGGTGGACCTTCGGTGTGGGGAAGAGGCCGTGGCATGGGGACATTGAAATGGTTGCCATACAACCTCCGGCCCATGTCCGAGTTCTTAAAAGCCTGGGAGTCATTCCCACAGCCAAATGCCCCAATGTCCACTGCAACAAATAGACAGTCTGCATCCGCAATGGCCATGAGTACTGTAGAAAAGTACTTTTTATAGTTATAGTACTCCGATCCACTTCTTTTGGGTTTGATTATCCGGATGTGTTTCCCATCCACCGCTCCCAAACAGTTGGGGAAATTGCAGACTGTCCAGAATTTTTCAGCAATATGTATCCACTTTTCCACGGTTGGCAGGGACATAAATTCTGGACAGAGAACGTCCCACAAAGCCCGGCAGGTGTCTGCAACTATTCCCGACAAGGTGGATATTCCAATTCGGTACTGGAAGTGGAGTGATGACAGGGTCTCTCCAGTAGCCAGGAATCTGCCAAACAGAGAAGCGAAACGCGCGTTGGGGCGACGGGGAAGCCAGCATCATACACTAACAAACATGTAAGTGCCCTTTCTCTGGGAGTTTCTCCTTATTACATTCATCTAATTGGCTGCACACCACTATATCACCGTTAGGTGTGGTATATACAAATAGATAGGTGGCATATTTTTGAGATTAGAGTCTCCATGTATTTAAATATAGGCTGTGCCTTTTTTAATTAAGGAATTTTTCCTTTTATTTAAATATGCTTACCCATAATACATGAATTTAACAATTATGGGTGTTGTCTGTACCAACTAGTGGCCTACTGTATGATTAATTCTCATTACAATTGTATACAGGCTATGCCTGCTTTGAATTAAATAGTCACAGTGTATGCTGTTTATGGGCAAACGTGCAATATGGCTCCCTGTTTGGATAGCAGTATCCTTTTTTGTCATCTGTGAACAATTTGTAATGTTTGGATATTTTGTGTAGCAAATTGTGCTTAATAAAATTTGTATATTTTGGCAATTTAAACTAATTCTGCTGTGGTTGATTAATATTGCTCTGAGTTTTTGCCGTAATAATCATTCATTGGTTTTTTTTGTGTGTTATAACAATAATTCTGCAGGCTTTTGTTTACTACATGGCAGAACAATAATTCTGCAGGCTTTTGTTTAGTACATGGCAGAACAATAATTCTGCAGGCTTTGGAATAGTACATGTCAGTACAAAGAAAATTAAGCAGGCATTGGTTTGTAAATATCACGTACCGTAATGTGACCAGGAGCCATTCCTCAGGAGGAATTGCATGACGGAGCTGTGTCCTGTCTCCGGATGGCTTCTTGAACACGAGCAAGCAAATCCATGAAGCTTTCTTGGGACATCCAGGTATAGTTACTAAATTTCGCTGGGTTTCCCTGGAGCTCGTTGCAGAGGGTGTGGTACGCTCCACGGCTCTCCCAGAGTTCAATAATCGGATGTATCCACAAAGGCCCTTGCTGCTGTCTTCGCTGTCTCTGTCTCCCTTTGTTGCTGGCAAGCAAATGCAAAAGCCTGAGCCAGCACGATGTCCAGATCCAAGTTAAAGTGAAAACTCTTCCAATGCAGATCCATTTTCACAAAGGAAAAAGTAACCAAATCTGAAGAATTCAGCTGTAAACAGGGTATACATAAAGAATTCCCATGACACATGCCCACTGGTGTCCCATTGGTGGAGTCTGTTTCAAGAATTTTTCAAGGATTTTCCTCCTGTGAAATGTGACACCTAGACAACGCATGCGCATAAAAATACAAATGCATGCAAAAACGCATACAAACGCTGCGTTTTTTTGTCGTCATGCGCACGCTAATGCATAAAAAAAAATCGCTGCATTTACATGCGTTTGCAAGTGTTTTTTGGTTGCGTTTTATGTGTGCACGAAACACTGCACAAAAAGGCGCAAATGTGAA
Source organism: Dendrobates tinctorius (assembly GCF_039654945.1). Taxonomy (NCBI): domain Eukaryota; kingdom Metazoa; phylum Chordata; class Amphibia; order Anura; family Dendrobatidae; genus Dendrobates; species Dendrobates tinctorius. The sequence goes on along the minus strand of NW_027361724.1, from coordinate 18,695,651 downwards.
AGTAGTCTAACTACCGCTGTTAAAAGGAGTATCGACGGTCATTAAGGGGTTAAATAACAACTGTTGCTCCTGCTGATGACGTCACGGAATGTTGTGGTTTCTGGTTCCACCCCCTTGCATTATGACATCACACACACACATTGTGTAAGGAGCTGCAGAGCCAACATTCCATTTGACAGTTGCAGACGGTGGAGAGACAGGTAAGTCGGGTTCTGTGTTTTCTCTGGTTCTGTCCTTCATTCTCTTCTATCATCTATTTCTCATTTATTTTTTATTCATTAAGGAGTCTTTATTCTATATGATACAAGCAGGTCCAAAACAAATAGTGAACCCCTCAGATTAGGTGATGTCCTAGTTTTACAGCATTTCTTCCAATAGTAAAGGGATATATAGGATGTGACAGGATTTATCTCCAAGTACAGAAATGACAATGACTTCCCGATTATCCATCACATTTTATTGGTTTCTGACTTTCTTGCTCATCAGGTCCAAAGAACACTTATAACTGAGAGAATTCCCTCAGCCATAACTGGAACATGACGACTTCTTGATTTTAAGGCCATGAATTATTATAGAATCATCCAAATCTGGGAGATTAAAGTTATATCCTGTAAAACGAACATATGTAACCTGGAGACAATTATGGAATTGTCAGATGTTATTGAGACATTATAGTAATATGTAGTCTAAATCAAAAATATAAATCCAACCAATATTGGGAAATTCTTGTACAACACCGATGTATATACATATTAGCTCCATAGGTAGTGAAACTATTCAAATATTCCCCCACATTGGTAGGATTCATATTGTTTGATGCCTAGTATATTGGGCAATGCACTTCAATCGAAGCCAAATCCCAATCTACCAAAGGACCCCTTGACCAGAAAAGACCAAGCAGGATATAATTAATTCAATAATTTTTATTATATTAGTGGTAAAAATTGTATATTTAAAATCAATTTAAAAACAATGTGCAGGTAGGGACAATTGTATAACAATAAATTGGACCCAATTAAATATATATTATAATCGCATATGTATTTCTCCGTATATCTCCAATACCTCGTTCACTGGAAAAGTGCAAAATAAAATAAAAAAATGAAAAGATCAAATATATCAATATTCAATGAAATATAAAGTGCAATACGCATCATAGGTCCCCAGTAAGCAGGTAAATGTCTCCAATAGGCAGGTAAATGTCCCCAATAGGCAGGTAAATGTCCCCAATAGGCAGGTAAATGTCCCGAATAGGAAGCATAGCCCCAAATAGGCAGCATTGTCCCCAATAGACAGGTAATTGTCCCCAATAGGCAGCATAGTCCCCAATAGGCAGCATTGTCCCCAATAGGCAGGTAAATGTCCCCAAAAGGCAGCATTGTCCCCAATAGGCAGGTAAATGTCTCCAATAGGCAGCATTTTCCCCAATAGGCAGCATTGATCTCAGTAGGCAGGTAAATGTCTCCAATAGGCAGGTAAATGTCCCCAATAGGCAGCATAGTCCCCAACAGGCAGATAAATGCTACTAACAGGCAGGCAAATATTCCTAATAGGCAGCATAGACCTGACCCAACTTAAAAAAAAACACCTAACAGTACTCACCTATGTCCCCCGCTGCTCTGAAGAGGCACGCTGACTCCGTCTTCTTCTAGCACAGGCGGCGTGACGTCACATCAGGCCGTGCAGGTGGCATAATGACAATCACGTCGTCTGTGCTGCATATGGGTTGCCTTCCTTTGCTGTCTCGTCATTCCACCCGAAATTACAGGGCCCGCCGGCATTGAACTGTAGTGAAGATCAATGTCGGCCGGGCCCAGGGGCCAGATAAATGTCCTCAGCGGGCTGCATGTGCCCCGCGGGACATAGTTTGAGGACCCCTGTGTTAGAGTGTTGGGATTGTAGATTCCGCCCCCATTAGATGCGTCATATGATGTCAAAGAATGCTATGGCTTTTGGCCCCACCCACATTGGCTCTTATTTGTCATTTCATCAAATGTTTTGGTTGTTGGTTGTGCCCCCATTAGCTTTACTTCTGATGTCAACGAAAGGGGATGGTGGCCATTCAGAAGAGAATGGCTCTTGACTACCTGTTAGCGATTGAAGGGGGCACTTGTGCTGTTATCGGTGAGGAATGCTGCTCCTGGATTGAAGATGCATATGATTCAATAGAAAAACATGGATAAAGTAAAGGAGCTGCAACAAAAAGCTAGAGATATATGCAAGGAGTGATGGAATCCCTTTTTCTGGATGGGGTCTATCAGAGTTGGGATAAACAATATACCGTATATACTCATGTATAAGCCGAGATTTTCAGCACATTTTTTGTGCTGAAAATGCCCCCCCTTGGCTTATATGCAAGTCATTTTGCAGAAAGCCAGTGGGGGAGGGGGAGCGGCAGCAGGAGCCAGTGGCTGGGACATCAAACTCACCCACCTCATGCCTTCGCTGAATGTCCCTGCATCCTCCATTGTACCAGGGCAGGCAGTTTCTTCCCGTGTTGAGCGGTCACATGGTACCGCTCATTAAGGTAATGAATAAGGACGCGACTCCACTCCCATAGGCGTGGAGGCAAATTCATTACCTTAATGAGCAGTACCATGTGACCACTCAACACAGGAAGAAGCTGCCGGCCCCAGGACAACGGAGGATGCAGGGACGTTCAGCGATGGCACAAGGAGGGTGAGTATGATGGAGGAGGATGGGGGGAAGCATGGATGAGGAGGACTGGGGGAGCACTGAGGAGGATGAGGGGAGCACACAAGGAGGGCGAGTGTGATGGCAGAGGACGGGGGAAGCACGAATGAGGAGGACTGGGGGAGCACTGAGGAGGACAGGGGGAGCACTGAGGAGGACGGGTGAAACACTGAGGAGGATGGGTGAAACACTAAGCAAGATGGGTGAAACACTGAGGAAGATGGGGAAGCACTGAGGAAGACAGGGGAAGCACTGAGGAGCAAGAAGGAGGGTGGGGAAGCACTGAGGAGGACAGGAAGCACTGAGGAGGATGGGGGAAGCACTGAGGAGGACGGGGGAACACTGAAGAGGACATGGAAGCACTTAAGAGCACGGAGGAGAACAGGGGAAGTACTGAGGAGGACAGGAGAATCACTGAGGAGCACAGAGGAAGACAGAGGGAAGCATCGAGAAGGACGGAAGAAACACTGAGGAGGACATGGGAAGCACAGAGGAGCACGGAGGATGACGGATGAAGTACTGAGGAGAACGAAAAGCACTGAGGAGGACGAGGGAGCACAGAGGATTACTGAGGGAGCACTGAGACGGACGGTAAGCAATGAGGAGCATGGAGGAGGATGGGGGAGCACAGAGGAGGAGGGGGAGCATGGAAGAGGACTGGGATAACGGAGGAGGACGGGGAGCACTGAGGAGCATGGAGGAGGACAGGGGAGCACGGGAAAGGACAAGGAGCTGAGCAATGCATAGAAGGATGGGACAGGGAGCCGAGCTGTGCATAGTAGGAGGGGAAAAAGCCACACAGAGCAGGACAGGGATGAGGGGACATTGCATACCCGGCTTATACTCAAGTCAATAAGCTTACCTAGTTTTCCGTGGCAAAATTAAGTGCATCGGCTTACACTCGTGTCGGCTTAAACTCGAGTATATACGGTAATCTCAACTTTGCTAAACCCCATAGTGGTAGTTATAGGATTGATTGTATTGAGCTTGATTGCCTGGAAATTATTAATGTGATGTGATTCTCATTGCAGGAAATTAATTATACATTGGAGCCACTGACTTACACAGATAGAAGAGGACCCCTATGCAAGAACAGTATATGAGTCCTTTGCAGCCCAATAACTCATCATAATGCACAATTTCATCTACGGTGGAGATGGAAATGGTTTCCCTTACCTCTTGGCCTGTGTGGAGTTGCAACAATATCATTTCTGCCCCTGTCCACCTCTGAATGGAACCATAGGAAGGATGACACTACAGCTACAGAGGTGACCGTCTGATAGCCTAGCTCGACTACCCATCTCTCCTGAAGACCCTTTCAGCTTTTTGAGACTTGGGTGGAGGACATCATCTCTGAAAATAGGGTCCCACAGCTGCACCCCAACAGTTTGAGCAGCACTCTTAGATGAGTAAATATCCTAAGAGCAAAGGGAGATGCAAAGCCACTTGCTTTGTCACTGAGGATGATTTCTGTTATAGCCATGGATGGGATTTCTTTATCCCGTCCTCTCATGGTCAATTTTGTGGCCTCCTTTTGGTTTGAGGAGGGCTATATTTACCCGATCCTGTCTGAGTTCCCTTGTCAATGATACATTCATTCTTGGCTGTGTGTCTGAACGCCTGGTGTGCTTGCATACTCTTTTGTCTGATTGTCTCTCAGTGCATGACTTGGTCTGTTTTCTCGTTCTGTGCCTTGCCTTGTGACTCTATGCTTACTGTCTATTCTGGCTCTGACCTTTGGCTTGCTTCCTCTGACTTCTCACCAGTCTGCCCCATTTGTAGAGTACAGCTATCTCCGGTGTTCTGACATTTGGCTATGTCCTGACTACTTTCTGTGTTTAACCCTTTGGCACCTCGCCGACGTCCTAGCTTGACTTCTGCATGATCTATCTAATTTCTGGCATCGCCGGTCACTGCCGCTACTCGGCGCCTGATTCTGCCTCCGTTCACTCACCGGTGGTCACTTGCTAAAGGACCTGCTCTGCTGCAAGTAAGCTCAACGCAGCCCTCTTCTCACACTTTCAGAGCTCTCGGTATTTTTGCACATTTTTCTGCTGTAATACTGCAGCAGGGATCTTGATAGATTTCATTCTCCCGGGATTACTCCAGAGTTGTTGTTGTGGTGGGATGCAGGTCTGGATAGCTGTCGTCATCATCCTATTAGAAAAAATAAGAATTAATATATGAGTGTTAATGCTTTAAAGGGAATCTGTTACTCCTGAGACGCATATGACCTATTAATATGGGCATACAGGTAATAGAAATGTTAAGCTAGTCCTAACTGTATGCCTTATGTTAATGGTGCTTTTGTGGAGAAATGTTATATTCTGTCTTTACGCTAATGATCAGCCCAATAACTCATCATAATGCACAATTTCATCTACTGTGGAGGTAGAAATGGGTCCCCTTATTTCTTGGCCTGTGTGCAGTTGCACCAATATAATTTCCGCCCCTGTCCACCCCTGAATGGAACCATAGGAAGGATGACACTACAGCTACAGAGGTGACCGTCTGATAGCCTAGCTCGACTACCCATCTCTCCTGAAGTCCCTTTCAGCTTTTTGAGACTTGGGTGGAGGACATCATCTCTGAAAATAGGGTCCCACAGCTGCACCCCAACAGTTTGAGCAGCACTCATACATGAGTAAATATCCTAAGAGCAAAGGGAGATGCTTAGCCACTTGCTTTGTCACGGAGGATGAATTCTGTCATAGCTATGGATGGGATTTCTTTATCCCATCCTCTCATGTTTAATTTTTTGGCCTCCTTTTGGTTTGGGGAGGGCTATATTTACCCGCTCCTGTCTGAGTTCCCTGTCAGTGATACATTAATTCATGGCTGTGTGTCTGACCCCTGGTGTGCTTGCATACTCTTTTGTCTGACTGTCTCTCAGTGTATGACCCGGTCTTTTTTCTCGTTCTGTGCCTTGCCTTGTGATTCTGTGCTTACTGTCTATTCTGGCTCTGACCTTTGGCTTGCTTCCTCTGACTTCCCACCAGTCTGCCCCATTTGTACTGTACAGCTATCTCCGGTTTTCTGACATTTAGCTACGTCCTGACCACTCTCTGTGTTTAACCCTTTGGCACCTCATTGACCTCCTGGCTTGACATCGGTACGTTCAAACTACTTTCCGGCAGCGCCGGTCACCGCCTCTATTCGGCGTCTGACTCTGCCTCCGGCCACTCCCCGGTAGTCATTTGCTTCAAGTCCTGCACAGCTGCAGGTAAGCTCACCGCAGCTCTCCTCTCACATTCTCTGAGCTTTCAGTATTCTTGCACAGATTCCTGCTGTAAGTCTGCAGCAGGGATCTTGATAGATTTCATTCTCCGGGGATTACTCCAGAGTGGATGTTGTGGTGGGATGCAGGTCTGGACAGCTGTTGTCATCCTATTAGATAGATAAGAATTAATATATGTGTGTTTATGCCTTAAAGAGAATCTGTCACCCCCGAGACGTATATGACCTATAAATATGGGCATACAGGTAATAGAAATGTTAAGCTAGTTCTAACTGTATGCCTTATGTTAATGGTGCTGTTGTGGAGAAATGTTATATTCTGTCTTCACACTAATGATCAGCCCAATAACTCATCAAAACACACAAATTCATCTACTGTGGAGGTGGAAATGGGTCCCCTTATTTCTTGGCCTGTGTGCAGTTGCACCAATATCATTTCCGCCCCTGTCCACCCCTGAATGGAATCATAGGAAGGATGACACTACAGCTACAGAGGTGACCGTCTGATAGCCTAGCTCGACTACCCATCTCTCCTGAAGACCCTTTCAGCTTTTTGAGACTTGGGTGGAGGACATCATCTCTGAAAATAGGGTCCCACAGCTGCACCCCAACAGTTTGAGCAGCACTCATACATGAGTAAATATCCTAAGAGCAAAGGGAGATGCTTAGCCACTTGCTTTGTCACGGAGGATGATTTCAGTCATAGCTATGGCTGGGATTTCTTTATCCCATCCTCTCATGGTTAATTTTTTGGCCTCCTTTTGGTTTGGGGAGGGCTATATTTACCCGCTCCTGTCTGAGTTCCCTGTCAGTGATACATTAATTCATGGCTGTGTGTCTGACCCCTGGTGTGCTTGCATACTCTTTTGTCTGATTGTCTCTCAGTGTATGACCCGGTCTTTTTCTCGTTCTGTGCCTTGTAAATCTGTGCTTACTGTCTATTCTGGCTCTGACCTTAGGCTTGCTTCCTCTGACTTCCCACCAGTCTGCTCCCTTTGTACTATTCAGCTATCTCCGGTTTTTCTGACATTTGGCTACGTCCTGACCACTCTCTGTCTTTAACCCTTTGGCACCTCACCGACCTCCTGGCTTGACTCTGGTAGGATATAACTACTTTCAGGCATCGCCAGTCACCGCCGCTACTCGGCGTCTGACTCTGCCTCTGGCTACTTCCCGGTAGTCACTTGCTTCAGGTCCTGCTCTGCTGCAGGTAAGCTCACCACAGCTCTCCTCTCACACTTTGAGCTTTCAGTATTCTTGCACAGATTCCTGCTGTAAGTCTGCAGCAGGGATCTGTATAAGTTTCATTCTTTGGGGATTACTCCAGACTGCTTCTTGTGGTGGGATGCACGTCTGGACAGCTGTCATCATGCTATTAGATAAATAAGAATTAATATATGTGTGTTTATGCTTGAATGGGAATCTGTCATTCTCAGAGACGTATAATATGGGCATACAGGTAATAGAAATGTTAAGCTAGTCCTAACTGCATGAGTCATGTTAATGGTCCTGTTGTGGAGAAATGTTATGGAAGCCTGGAAGAAAACATTAACATATAGACAGTATATAACATTTCTCCACAAGATCTTTAATATTAGGCATACAGGTAGGACTATTACTTTTTACTTGTGTGCCCATAGTAATAGGTCATATATGTCCCAGGGGATGACAGTTTCCTTTTAATAATGATTGAGTGAATGCTTAAATGAAACGTTAACTATAGGTAGCAAAGAATGAATGTCTGACAACTAGAGTTGAGCGATACCGTCCGATACTTCAAAGTATCGTATCGGATGGTATCGGCCGATCTTTAAAAAAAGTATCGGTATCACCGATTCCGATACCGGAAGTCCCATTCAAGTCTATGGGACTTCCGGTATCGGAATAAGAAAAACCCTTTCCTGCCCTTGTACAGCCTCTCTGGGGTCTGTACGGGCCTTTCGGGGGGCTGTGCCGGCCTGCCAGGGGGTCTGTGCAGGCTCCGGTGGTCTGTGCCGGCCTGCCGGTGGTCTGTGCAGGCTCCGGGGGGCTGTGCCGGCCTGCCGGGGGGCTGTGCAGGCTCCGGGGGGCTGTGCCGGCCTGCCGGGGGGCTGTGCCGGCCTGCCGGGGGGCTGTGCAGGCTCCGGGGGTCTGTGCAGGCATCGTCCGATGGGACTACAAGTCCCATCGGGCGATGCCTGCTAACATGACAGTGATTGACACATTAGCCAATGATGGGACAGTAGTAGTCCCATCATCCGGCTAATGTGTTAAATGTAAAAAAAATTACATGCTACATACATACAACATGCATACTACATACATGCTACATTCATACTACATACTACATACATGCTACATTCATACTACATAAATACTACATGCAACATACATACTACATATATACTACATGCATGCTACATACATGCTACATACATACCACATATATACTACATACATACTACATGCATGCTACATGCATGCTACATAACACATATATACTACATGCATGCTACATACTACATGCTACATACATACTACATATATACTACATGCATGCTACATACATACTGCATGCTACATGCATGCTACATACATACTACATACATACTACATACATACTACATGCCACATATATACTACATGCATGCTACATACATACTACATGCATGCTACATACATACTACATGCTACATACATACTACATGCATGCTACATACATACTACATATATACTACATGCATGCTACATACATACTACATGCTACATCCTACATATATACTACATGCATGCTACATACATACTACATGCTACATACATACTACATATATACTACATACTACATACATGCTACATACATACTGCATGCTACATACATACTACATGCATGCTACATGCATGCTACATACATACTACATGCTACATACATACCACATATATACTACATACATACAATACATTCATACAATACATACATAGACATACAGTACATATAACATAGAGTAACATACTTACCAATACTTGTCACATTGTTCCCCGAAGCCATTGTCTTTTCCGGGATAAATATTAACATAACAAACCACAAAAATACTCACCCACGATCCGAAGCAGTCCACGAGTGTGTCCCACGACGATCTTGGGTAGAGAACTGCAGCATCAGATGGCATAAAGTGAGACTAGGGACTTTTTTTTTTTTAAGTGGCGGAGGAATACAGTGCGGAAGGATACCTACCTTCCGTCATTGGATTCCTGCAGCCCGTAGAGAACGGCAGCATCATCTGATGCTGCAGTTCTCTACCCAAGATCATCGTGGGACACACTCGTGGACTGCTTCGGATCGTGGGTGAGTATTTTTGTGGTTTGTTATGTTAATATTTATCCCGGAAAAGACAATGGCTTCGGGGAACAATGTGACAAGTATTGGTAAGTATGTTACTCTATGTTATATGTACTGTATGTCTATGTATGTATTGTATGAATGTATTGTATGTATGTAGTATATATGTGGTATGTATGTAGCATGTAGTATGTATGTAGCATGCATGTAGCATGCATGTAGTATGTATGTAGTATGTATGTAGCATGCATGTAGTATGTATGTAGTATGTATGTAGTATGTATGTAGTATGTATGTAGTATGTATGTAGCATGCAGTATGTATGTAGTATGTATGTAGCATGCATGTAGTATGTATGTAGCATGCATGTAGTATGTATGTAGTATGTATGTAGCATGCAGTATGTATGTAGTATGTATGTAGTATGTATGTAGCATGCATGTAGTATGTATGTAGCATGCATGTAGTATGTATGTAGCATGCATGTAGCATGCAGTATGTATGTAGCAAGTATGTAGTATGTAGTATATATGTAGTATGTATGTAGCATGCATGTAGTATGTATGTAGTATGTAGCATGCAGTATGTATGTAGCATGTATGTAGCATGTATGTAGTATATATGTAGTATGTATGTAGCATGCATGTAGCATGTATGTAGCATGCATGTAGTATGTATGTAGTATTTTTTTTTTTTTTTTTTTTTTTTTTTTAACATTTAACACATTAGCCGGATGATGGGACTACTACTGTCCCATCATTGGCTAATGTGTCAATCACTGTCATGGTAGCAGGCATCGCCCGATGGGACTTGTAGTCCCATCGGACGATGCTTGCACAGACCCCCGGACATCAGCACAGCCCCCCGGCAGGCCGGCACAGCCCCCCGGCAGGCCGGTACAGACCCCCACAGGGTGCACAGACCACCGGCAGGCCGGCACAGCCCCCCGGCAGGCCGGTACAGAGCCCGGGCAGTCCACACAGCCCCCCGGCAGGCCGGCACAGCCCCCCGGCAGGCCGGCAGAGACCCCCGGAAGGCCCGAAATGACGGCGCATCATGATGCGCACACACCGCGCATCATGATGACGTCAGGCCGTCAATCAACTGAACTTCCGATTCCGATGCCGAATTCCGATATTGAAAAAATATCGGAAGTCGGTATCGGAATTCCGATACAGCAAGTATCGGCAGATACCCGATACTTGCGGTATCGGAATGCTCAACACTACTGACAACCCATGATCTACGCAGGCTAGCTACATACTTCTTGTAGTGTAGGTTTTCAACAAGTGTCATTTCACGATAGGCAGAAACAGGGCTGCCATGAGGGCATGACTACCCTTACTAGTGTATGTGGCCTGGGGAGCAGAACATAGGGGGGGGTTGGACATAGTTCAGTTCCTTAGATCGTGTGCAGTACTCTTTGTTGTTTTTTTATTATTTTTCTCTGATCTCACAAAATTACCTTATTTTCATTGTGTTGATTGGCTATATGTGTTGTCTTTTTTGTCTGTTTCGTTTGTTTTCTCTTTTGTTATTGGCAGTGTAATTTTTCACCTTATGTAATTGACCAATTGATTTAACTAAATGACTCTTATGCAAAAATAGATTTAGTTAGCAAAATATTTAGTGGGAATGTGTTACAAAGCTTTTATGTTTTGGGCATTGACCATTCGCTGGTTATTGTTATCCAATGTGTTTGTGAGATGATTGAAAGGCACTTAGTGGAGAAATTCAGCATAGTCTATATTTCTATTTCCCATATTTCATACTTGGTGCTGAAATTCAAGAAAGGCCATATTAGTAAGAGCCTTATCATCTCAAACACATTCGTCAACAATAACCAGAAAATGGCCAATTCTTTTAGTCATAGTTTAAAGTTTTGCAAGAATTTACTTTAAAGTTTGTCACCCCTTATGTCATAAAATAAACAGAAACGGCTTTTCTAGCAGACTGACATGTCCAGAAGAGATCCCTTATTAGCAGTCCCCTCATTATCATAACAGGCAGGATTACAATAATAGCACAATTATTTTAATTTCTATAGCGCCAACATATTCCGCAGCACTTTACATTTTAGAGGGGACTTGTGCAGACAATAAAAGACATTACAGAATAACAATAATCACTTAAACAACAAATACCAAGAGAAATTAGGGCCCTGCCTGCAAGCTCATAATCTGAGAGATAACAGAATTCACAATTCACAGTATGTAGTGTCACAACTCACCTCTTCCCCCTTCCTACACAATGACATCTGCATGTCACTACAACATGAGAATATAAATAGAAAATTCTTAGAAGGAAATAGAGTTCCCTATAATGTCTTATGATATCTATATATATTTATATATACATGTATATGTCCAATGTCCTTATCTCCAGTCAGGCAAGAAAGCAGCTTCCATAAATGTACAGGAAACAGAATACAACAATCTGCAATCAGAAATACAGATTATGAAAAAGATGATCACAATCTGATTTCAATTAGCTAAAAAAATTTATGAGACACATTCCCTTAAAGAAAATTAAAGAAAAATATACCTAAAAAGAGTATTGGATATTTTAATAAATGTTTAATACGTTAGAGTAGAGTAGGGCCCTGCCAAAAGAGTCTACCTTGTCGTGGTGGCAGGCTTAAATATCTGTTGGTCAAAACAAAAGCTGATGGTTATGTATGTGATATGGTTCCATGGGAACTGTTACTGTGTGCATGGTGAGAACGGGGGGGCAGAAGAGTTTTTCCAAGGGTGGGTGGTGGGACTGTGGAAAGTTCAAGGGGTGTAGATGGGGCTAAGGTGGAGGCGCAACTGGGATGGAGCCTAGGCGGAGTCTCAAGGGAGCCCCAAAATTTTGCCAGTATGGGGCCCAGAAATTCCTTATGGCAGCCCTGATCAGGAACATGGCTAGCTTACATAATATGTGACAATGAAACTATACAATGATGAGATACTGTGAAAGAAATGATAATTCCATTGTCTTACCCTTGATCTTAGTATCTCTTGGTACATGTATCAGAGATAGAATAACTGTTATTGCTTAGTGATAGTTCCTTCCCTTTATTTTCCCTTGTTTCCCCATATTTTTCCTTTTCTTTCCTTCATGTTGTTTAACTCCATTTTGTATAATAATTAGAACATTTTCAATAAAGACAATTTAAACAAGAAATTGAGTATCTGCTTAGTAAAAAATGCTTTTGTGACTCCTTCGTGAACATCATGTGCTAAAGAAGAGCCACGTCCAGCTGAACCAAGCTGAAGGATGATCATGGATTTTATATGGTCACTTCACGAACATTCTTGATGGTGCCCATCAGGAGGTGGCCACTTGGCATTGCTGTGATTTCTTTTTCTCATGTAGAATTAGTATAAGAAAAAAATTACAGTCCTGCTCTGCCCCATGGTATAACATCGGGCCTAGTGCTATCTGATAAATCATCGGATAGTTCTCGGCCATATTACATAATTGTGTGAACAAACTCTTGTTTTAATAAAGCAATTTTCTTTTAATTTGGAACAGCTGTGATCATGTTGGTTTATTATCCAAAACAGGACCCCCCTCTATTACTGACAGCTGTAGAGGGTCACTTACACGCCTGCAGTAAACACATTTCCCTTGTGTAATATGATTGTGGGAGCGCTCGAGTACGGTGCTCACCACAATCATGCGTCTCTAGAACCAATGGAACGAATGATACCGAAATTTACACACATTCAGCCCTATTTCTCTTTTATAAGCTTTCAGGACAGCTGCAAAATAACCATTAGGCCCATGAACATGGCACTTTTATGTGCAGACTCCGAATTCTCAAGCCTCCACACAAGTTCTTCTCTACTAGACCCCATGTGAGCTCTAGGCAACACGCTTCCTCCTCATCCCCCAATAAAAGCTGCCAACAGTCCTGAAATAACAGGACAGTCTGTAAAAACGGGCACTTTTTTGCCCTGCTTGTAAAAAAAATGAAGGCTGCAGTCCCTGAATTTTTCTCTTGCCATCCTACCCCAGGTGTATGGGGAGAGATATCTATTCCTGGGGATAGAGTTTATTGTGGAGTGGAAGAGGAACTACCGATCACCTGAAAAAAACAAACTAAATTAGATAGACAGGATGACTGAGACATAATTGTCACATTAGACCTTTGCCTATCCTGTCAGAGAACAATCTATGCCTTGTATAAATGGTCAGACAGATAGGAGAATCACCCAACATGTTCCGTGGACACCTGAGAAAGTGAAGGATTTCTGTCATCGATCACAAAACCACAGAACAATCCACTTCCATTTGTAAATAAGGTGTATAACATTAGTCAGTTACACCCGACATGGAGAGACTTGTTGCAGAAAATTAAAACAATAGCTGGACAGATTGATGCTTCGCTACCTGATGCACAAGACTCATTCTGCTATCTAACCCAAAAGAGCAAGGAAACTCTCCTCAAAAAGCATCGGATCCCTGGAACATGTGCTGTGACGTTGGACCTGGTGAGGCGTGAGTGTTGGACAGTCTCAGGCGGAGACGGATGTCCTGAATAGCACCCACTGAGCCCCTGGACCTGGTGAGGCCGGTGTGTTGGGAAACCCTGGGAGGAGGGTCGGCTCCCTGAATAGCACCCGGTGCGCCCTGTGTGTTGGACGGTCTCAGGAGGAGACGGACGTCCTGAATAGCACACAGACAGGACACGTGAGTTTTGTGTTGTGTGTGTGTTTTTTTTTTCTTTTCCTTCTCAACTCAACTTGCGGTGGCTCAGGGGAGTCAAGAAGGTGACAAGCGGCTTGCTGTAACTCGACGGGTTACGAAGGTGACAAGCGGCTTGCTGTAACTCGGTGGGGTTACGAAGGGGACAAGCGGCTTCCTGTAACTTGTCGGTGTAACGAAGGTGACACCAGCAACTGTGTGTGAGCGGCAGCCGGAGGTGTCGGTGATCGGTGACAGCAGGAGCTGTGGCGGTGCCAGCAAGAACTTGTGTGGTATCGTACTTCAAGGGCCAGTACAGGCCCAAGAGACAAACTGTGTCGTGTGAACTGTGGTCTAAGGAGACCTGTAGAAATGACATGGGGAAATCCCGAAAGGGGGCGGTGACACAAATCGGGGTGGTAACCCAAAAAGGGGTGGAGTCCCAGAGGGAGGTGGTGACCCAAATCGGTTGTGGTAACCCAAAAAGGGGTGGAGTCCTAGAGGGGGGCGGTGGCCCAAATTGGGATGGTGGTCCAGAAAGGGGCCGAGTTTTCAAAAGGGGCAGCACTGGTTACCTCAGTGGACATGTCTGGGGAACCACAGTGTGTGTGTATGACTTTTTTGGAGTGTGGCATGTATTTTCCGGATAACGACAGGCCACAGGTGTGTACCGTGATGCTGCATCGGGAAGGAGTCTCTGGTAGGCTGGACTCAAAGAGTCAGGTGACTCTGACAGGAACTCCTCTCGTTTTATCTCTGACCGAGAAAAACGTCAGGGTTCGCTGCGACCATGGGGTCATTGTGAACTATACAGTGGACAGAGTCATGATCGAGATGATAAAGGGGGTTAAGTGCCAAGGTGGCAGTATTCCACCAAGCTTAGTGCATCCCTTTGAGAGGGGCCAGGACTTAGTCTTGTTTGATGATATGTGGCACGGGGATGGAGATGTTTCTAATGTTGAGCTAACAGACGTTGAGACGGTGACGCCTCCTAAAGTGGACAAGTCAGATGTAGAAGTGACCGGAGGAAGGGGTACATTTGCCCAACTTACGGACCTGACAACTCGTGACATGACGGATGGTGGGCTGGGAGATGAGACGACTGGACTAGACACATGGGTGGACGGTAACTGGAGGGTTCACTCGACTGACGGGGCTGATCCAGTGGTACCCTTTGAAAATATAATTAAAGAAGTAGTAGTGCGACACGTGCTGGCCAAAAGAGAACAAGATCATGAGATACAGTTGATATAAGAGACAGTGGAAGAACATCTCGAACGAGAAAGGGTCCGGGTCCTGAGACAAATGGCCGAGCATAGGGTGGAGGGTCTCGAGAAAGAAGTCTTGGAGCCCAGAGGTCACCTGTCAACGTGTCAAAACGTGAACAAGACCCTTCGGGAAGAGATGGAAGAACTCAGAGGAGCAGTAAAAGGTCTTCTGCGGGAGAAGAAGGTGGACAAAGACTTACAGCAGCCGAGCACGAGTGATAAGACGGAAATGCCAGTACCCATCTTGGCAAAGGGTCGTGAAGAGATAAAATCTCATGAAGTTTGTGAGCTAAGAACTGAAGAAGAGAGTCACCCGGTCGGGTCAACTGTAGTAAGGGAAGTGTCCATGGTAAAGCCAGAGCCTTCTGTCCAGGAAGAGAGCAAGACCACGACCTTCAAGTCTGTGATTGAGGTGCCCGAAGACAAGCAAGAAGCCTGCACTGAGGAAGGTGTGCATGAGGCTTTTAAAAAGGCCGTCAAAGCGTGTAAGGTGCACTGGGCACCTGAGACTCGGCAGTTGGTGATAATATCAGCCAGGGAAGATACAGCAAACCGAGTAGCTATCCTGAAAGAAATGCATTTGCAATGTCTCCACACCAAACAGTTGGTCAGGTGGAGTAATATGAAAGCTGCTCGACGCCTAGAGTTATCAAGGGAGGCTATGGATTGGCTGGGTTTGCAGAAAGATGTAATTCCGGTACCCAAAGGTCTGATTGGGAGAATCATTGGAAGACTCAGGAAGGTAATGCAAGACCTTGTAAATATCTCCGGTGTGGTGAGGGTGAGGATCCCTCCTGATGATGAAGTCCAGGTATACAGTGAAGAGGCCATGGTTCCCATCATGGTGGTCGGCTCCATGGAAAGCCTGAGAAACTTTCGGATGCTCTAGGAGTATCGAGTGGGGTACCTGCAAGAGATTGAGCAGTTGAGGCTGGACCGTCGGTGGATCAATAAAGAGGTACGGAACACCAGGTGGCGGGAGCCTTCAACCCAAGATGTAAGGTCCTGAAGGGTTCCTCCAAGTAGTGACATGACAGGTGGCCAAAGAATGTCAGCAAGGCAGGGACATCAAAAATCGGCGAGTGGCAATTTTACTGGCAAGACGAAACTGAGAGACCTTAGCTCCTGTGAGACACTAAATAGGTCAGACTCAGGCCAGAAAGTTGACGCGACTGGGAGTGGGACTTCTGACTGTACCCACAGGGAGAGCCGGTCAGTGAGAGAAAGGTCAGGTGACGAAGCGCACTGCAGACAGGTGGAGACTAAAGAGTGTCTGGTCACTCTGATGGACTGTGACTGGAAGGCCAAAAACCAAGGCCGATATTCTGACTGCTGGGGGCGAGGGAGGCCTAATGTAGAGATGAGGCCCTACGATAGACAAAACAGATGGAGACGGTTCTCTCGACCTGTTGAGCAAGGTGTAATGAGTGCCCGGTCTCGAGATCCCGGGGTAATGTTGTGTGTTAAACCCCACAAGTTTAAACAGAGGGGGGAGGTATGTGGTGTAGCGACCACTGTGTCCGCTAGGGGGCACTGTGTGGGTGTCCCAGGAGAGAGGATGAGTGGCAGGATGCTGAATGACCATTATGTATCCCAAGGTAGGTGGCCTTGGGATGGAAGCTTGAAAATGTGTGTTGATCAGCAGAGGTACTGCTGAGCTGTCATTACACTGTGTCAGGGAGAGCTTTCCAGGGAGCTGGTGAGACAGGCGGAACCAGCTACCTGCAATCCCACCTAGGTGTGTATAGAACGCCATAGTAAAGTATATGTGTGTGAATGATTGAAGGACCTGTGATGACGTCATAGCCATGTGATCCGGTGGGCGTGGCTACGGACCATATAAGGTGGCTAGGGTAGGTCACATGAGGAAAATGCTTGGACCCGATTGGTCCGTGTGCAAGGTCTCGCTGGAAGATGTGTCTGCCTTCCGGAGTGCCTGTGTGCATAATGGCTGCACGTGTCTGAGAGTTCCCAGGAGAGAGAACCGATGTCTGCACCGTGGTGAAGCAACTATGAGGTAACCGGGACACGGGAGTGTTACTAAGAGACTGTATAGCATGTTGGCTGGATGGAGCAAAGCCTGTGTGCCCACAGGGATACAGAGCAGAACTCTGTCATGGACTCTATGCTGTTTTATATGAACTTTCTGTTGCATATGGCTTTGGTTTATGATGCTTAATAAACCGCATGGACTGTTGGAGTTACAGTGGTGGCCAAAAGTATTGGCACCCCTGCAATTCTGTCAGATAACACTCATTTTCTTCCTGAAAATGATTGCAATCACAAATTCTTTGGTATTATTATCTTGATTTAATTTGTCTTCAATGAAAAAAAACAAAAAAAGAATTGTCCTAAAGCCAAATTGGATATAATTCCACACCAAACATAAAAAAGGGGGTGGACAAAAGTATTGGCACTGTTTGAAAAATCATGTGATGCTTCTCTAATTTGTGTAATTAACAGCACCTGTAACTTACCTGTGCCACCTAACAGGTGTTGACAATAACTAAATCACACTTGCAGCCAGTTTACATGGATTAAAGTTGACTCAACCTCTGTCCTGTGTCCTTCTGTGTACCACATTGAGCATGGAGAAAAGAAAGAAGACCAAAGAACTGTCTGAGGACTTGAGAAACCAAATTGTGAGGAAGCAATCTCAAGGCTACAAGTCCATCTTCAAAGACCTGAATGTTCCTGTGTCTACTGTGCACAGTGTCATCAAGAAGTTTAAAGCCCATGGCACTGTGGCTAACCTCCCTAGATGTGGACAGAAAACAAAAATTGACGAGAGATTTCAACGCAAGATTGTGCGGATGGTGGATAAAGAACCTCGACTAACATCCAAACAAGTTCAAGCTGCCCTGCAGTCCGAGGTTACAACAGTGTCAACCCGTACTATCCGTCGTCGTCTGAATGAAAAGGGACTGTATTTTAGGATACCCAGGAAGACCCCACTTCTTACCCAGAGACATAAAAAAGCCAGGCTGGAGTTTGCCAAAACTTACCTGAGAAAGCCTAAAATGTTTTGCAAGAATGTTCTCTGGTCAGATGAGACAAAAGTAGAGCTTTTTGGGAAAAGGCATCAACATAGAGTTTACAGGAAAAAAAAAAGATGCATTCAAAGAAAAGAAAACGGTCCCTACAGTCAAACATGGCGGAGGTTCCCTGATGTTTTGGGGTTGCTTTGCTGCCTCTGGCACTGGACTGCTTGACCATGTGCATGGCATTATGAAGTCTGAAGACTACCAACAAATTCTGCAGCATAATGTAGGGCCCAGTGTGAGAAAGCTGGGTCTCCCTCAGAGGTCATGGGTCTTCCATCAGGACAATGACCCAAAACACACTTTGGAGACTTCTAAGGTGGCCAGCAATGAGTCCAGACCTGAATCCCATAGAACACCTGTAGAGAGATCTCAAAATGGCAGTTTGGAGAAGGCACCCTTCAAATATCAGGGACCTGGAGCAGTTTGCCAAAGAAGAATGGTCTAAAATTCCAGCAGAGCATTGTAAGAAACTCATTGATGGTTACCGGAAGCGGTTGTTGGAAGTTATTTTGGCTAAAGGTTGTGCAACCAAGTATTAGGCTGAGGGTGCCAATAGTTTTGTCTGGCCCATTTTTGGAGTTTTGTGTGAAATGTTCAATGATTTAATTTTGCTTCATTCTCTTTTGTGTTTTTTCCTTGCAAGCAAATTAAATGAAGATAATAATACCAAAGAATTTGTGATTGCAATCATTTTCAGGAAGAAAATGAGTAATATCTGACAGAATTGCAGGGGTGCCAATACTTTTGCCCACCACTGTATATGAGAAACCCGTGCCGGACCTGGTTATCTGGTTGCCTAACATGTGTCCCCTACCTGAATAACAATCATTACCTTACAATAGATGATAGATAGATAGATACATATGGGATAGATAGATAGATAGATAGATGGATAGATATGGGATAGATAGATAGATAGATACATACATAGAAATGGGATAATTAGATAGTTAAATAGATATTGGATAGATAGATATGGGATAAATATAAAGATTGATATGGGATAGATAGATAGATAGATAGATATGGGATAGATAGATAGATAGATAGATAGATAGAAATGGGATAGTTAGATAGATAGTTAGATAGATATGGGATAAATAGATAGATATGGGATAGATAGATAGATAGATAGATATGGGACAGATAGATAGTTAGATAGATAGATATAGGATAGATAGATACAGGGTCGGACTGGAGTACCTAGGGCCCACCAGGGCAATCGACTCTAGGGGCCCACCCTATGGCTACTATGATGGTGTGATATGTTATGTGGGTATCATTTTGTGTCTATTTATATTATACAGATTTCCATAGTGTTCTCTTGTTGCCCTGTATCATTCCGTGTATTCCCCATATTGTCTAGAGTCTCAATTACTTTCCAAGTCTGATAATTGAATTAGCTCACTTACTGTCTGCAGCCTGACTGTTAGGGATGGCGTAACGCACTAAATATTACATAACGTAAAGTGCGTTCACCGCCCGGGGTCTACCATGCAGAAGGTGTTAACATTGCTGCTAGATAATGCGGACGTACAATATGGCAGTATAACGCAAGTGGGTTGAACATCACCCGGTGCGCTGAGCGATCTCTGTTTATTCACAAAGACGCCTAAGTGCTAAACACAAAAGGCTGAGCCTGTTAACGTCACAGGTCTCAGAGAAGTGCACATACGATATATGACCACAGGAGCTGGAACCTAGGCAGAGGGTCAGCGTCCGTCTAGACCTATCGTGCGTGTGGCGTCGCTACTTCGGACGCCAAGAGGAGCTGCAGACTGCAGCACGGCAACCGACACTGCCGCTAATCGACAATGCCCGGTAGGAGGCGCACTGTCGGACGCTAGCACTGTGGAGGATGCTATTGTGGCTGTAGCTTGCCACTGACTGTAAACCTAAGTCCCTATACACACTCGGAATATCAGAGGGAGGGGATCTTAATGAGTCATTCGCAGGTACATGCATCCATCCTCATTGACACAGTTAGCCACTAGAGACTATATTAGCGCATGGCCGAGTGGCCATGCGAACCTTTTATAGCTGGGACCTTCCGGAAGCTTCCAGATCCCTGAGATGGACCAATCAGATCACGAGAAGGACCTGGGCATGTGACTCCCGATCTCCAATGGGAGATCGTCTCGTGAACATGCCCAGTAGAGCGACGGAAGGACTTAGCCTCTGGAGTGGCTTGTTGCTGAGCAGCCTGCGATGCTATTGCTGGACCAGAGGTGGCAGCAACAGCCAGACCCACAGAGCTGGTCTGAGCAGAGCGTCTGGGACACCGGGATTGCTGTGCAGGCTCCTGAGTGGTCAGTGGAGAATGGGAGACCGCTGAATGCAAGGCTCTGGATTCCTGCTGTGCAGCTGCAGTAACCCGACGCCTAACACTGACTGTATTTATGTCTCTTGATGACCCCCTGTAGTGCCTTAATCCCCAAGGCACCTTTGTCAGGTCTGGGAGGCTTGAAAACCACCCCAACCTGTCTGACTACCCGTGGACATAAGGAGGGGGCAGGGGAGGACAGGAGCTGTACAAGTCAGACCCTGTATGGTGATGATCACGTGAAGACGGCACGTCAGAGAGAAGGGGAAGCATATGGACCCATTTTATCCTCTGTCCGCCGGATTATTGGACATTCATCCTGTTACTGAACTACATTCGTGTTCTGGACTATTGTAGCCCCAGTGTGATGGATTGTTCATGGACCTTTTATTTTTGCCTACAATAAAGGTATTGGGATTGTTCACACTTCCCTCACTCTGTTGATTGTGTGTTATCGGAGAAGGACCCCGTGACAGCTACCATAAACGGTATTATTGTTCATTTGTCAGCATTTCTCACGTGTGCCTTTTAGCAAACTATACAGTGTGCAAAAGAACTGTAATGTGCACTGCCCAATATCAAAGTTTATTTTTTATTAAAATGTAAGAAAAGCAAATAACTGTCAATCTTTTTTGGTCTGTGGCTCTATGCAAGGTTTCGTCTTATGGGCTAAGGATGATTCTGATAAATTTAAGGAATCGGCCCAGAACTACAATAGAGGCCCTTGTTAATGACCTGAAGAGAGCTGGGACCACAGTCTCACAAATCACCGTTTGTAACACAGTACACCGTCATGGATTAAAATCCTGCATGGAACGTACAGTAAGTTCCACCTGCTCACGCCAGCAAATGTCCAGGCCCACTTGAAGTTCACCAGTGACCATCAGGATGATCCAGAGGAGGCATGGGAGAAGGTAAGGTGAAAAATCTTTATTGAGACAGATTAAAAGGTAATAAGCTGCTTAATAGCCAGTATATACTGGAGGAAGGAATGTCCTAGATAACTGGACGTGTTTCGAACACGTGTGGTGCTCTTAGTCCTCAGCTTCACAATGAGCAGTCTTGCAAAAGTTAAAATACTCCCCAAACAGGTGGTGAAAAAATGAAGATAATTGCTCCACTAGAAAAAGGTTAACACCCAGATAACATGGCAGAGAGGGAGCGAGAAAAAAAAACCAAAAAACAACATATAACACATTTAAGTTGCAACAGTACATGTCATATATATAGATGGCACAGACAATCAAATCAACCTGTTTGGGGAGTATTTTAACTTTTGCAAGACTGCTCATTGTGAAACTGAGGACTAAGAGCACCACACGTGTTCGAAACGCGTCCAGTTATCTAGGACATTCCTTCCTCCAGTATATACTGGCTATTAACCAGCTTATTACCTTTTAATCTGTCTCAATAAAGCTGGATACCTTCCCTTTTTTCACAAGCACTTGACGTCAAGCAGAGACGCTTCCTTGCTTGGATAGAACTATTCATGTGCGGTGTGGACATCATCATAAGGGTGAGCTGAATTAACTTTTTTCTACAGAAGGTAAGGTGGACAGATGAGACCAAAATAGAACGTTTTGGTATAAACTTCCCTCGCTGCATTTGGATGAAGAAAAAGGATGAACGTAACCCCAAGAACACCATCCCAACTGTGAAGCATGGTGGGGGAATCATCATACTTTCGGGGTGTTTTTCTGCAAAGGGGACTGGACGACTGCATCGTACTGAAGGGAGGATGGATGGGGTCGTATAATGCAAGATTTTGGTCAACAACCTCATTCCCTTGACCCAAAACACACAGCCAGGGCAACTAAGGAGTGTCTCTGTAAGAAGCATTTCTAGGTCCTGGGGTGGCCTAGCCAGTCTCTAGAGCTGAACCCAATACAAATTGTTTGGAGGGAGCTGAAATTCCATTTTGCCCATCGACAGCCCTGAAACATCAGAAAAAGATCTGTATTTTCCATCTATCGTCATCGTTCTCTGGATCTATGAAGCCAGAGCTGTCAATCAAATTAGAGGGGAGAGGTGGAGATTGAGTTAAAACAAACAGGACTTCTTTTGAGTAGCCATTCTTTACTGACAGAGTCCTCCCATTAAGGGTAACTTGTCACCTTGAAATACGTTATTTATCTGCAAAAATGTGGTTAATCTGCAGGTAAATAGGGTTTAAAGCCTGGTTAACTGGCTTAATGGAAAAGCGTTAGCTACAAGGAGAAAATTAAGTTTTATTCTCCTTGCCACAACTTACTTCCGGTCATAGGGTCGGTGTAAGGTGGGAAACATTACAGTCTCCACTAACTACCAAGTGAGCGTGCTGTAATAATGTCCCGTCACCTTGACTGTAACATCGTCCAAGGAGCCAAAACTCAGGCTGGGATTCATTGAACGACTAACATGGCAGCAATACGTGGCAACTCATCAGCAACCTGCAACTGCGTCACAGGGAGCTGATGGGAGCAGGTGAGTGAATGCACCAGCCATCGTGATATCTAAATGCTGCTGTCAGCGATTGACAGGGGCATTTAAATACTTAAAACAGCAGCAATCAAGGTGAGCTCTGATTATTGCTGTTACAGGCAGACGCCAGCTATGTATCACATCTGACATCTGCCCGGTATGGAGCAGGCTCAGCTCCTGAACCCGCTCAATACAATCATATCCCTAAGGTTACAGTTATGTTAAGGTTAGTAAATTTCACTTGTCTGTTTCTAAACATGGAAAGGCAAAAGTAATTCCCTTACACATGTGAAAGAGCCCTTATAGATTTAGTAAATGTGCCCACACATGAATGTTTTTACACACCACAATGCACTGTTACATACACACATCTTACAAAAATACATAAAATTACAGATACACAGACATAGCTCCAGACACGCTCAAACAGACAGAGACGCACACACGCATCAGTACATAAATACATCGCCTGAACCATCATCAGTACATGGTACATCAATTGTAATGTTCGGTATACCCCATATACCTTTGTATACCATGAAGCTACAACTCCCAGTATGTCCTTAAAAATGGAGATACTGGGAGTTGCTGTTACCAGTCATCAGACTGTGAACCATTCAGGAACCACAGTACTGATGAGACGCAGGCAAGATCACAAATGAGCATTTACATCCAGGTATCTTACCTGTGACATCTTCTCTGATTAGAGTTGTTCTCTTTCTTTTAGTCTCCATCTCGTCCAGACCCCATGATGACTTTTCTCATCCACAGCTCGTCTCTGCAGACCTCCATCTTCTCCGGTCTTCTGCAGCACATCCTGACACAGTGCCCTTAAAAATAGCAGAGTCATTATAATGCTCCTGAATAAAAATATCTGCCCTACACTGAGCTGCGGTATAGACTACTAACTCTCATAATCAGGCCCGGATTGGTAATCTGCCCAACCGGGCATTTTCCCGCTGGGCCGCAATATAAGTGACTCTGTGGCAGGCCCGGATTGGTAATCTGCCCAACCGGGCATTTTCCCGCTGGGCCGCGATATAAGTGACTCTGTGGGCCGCTGGAGTGGCGGCGCCTGCATATCTGGCCGCCGGTCCGTTTAAAATTCTTTCCGCCAGCCCTTTAAATCTGCGGGCACGGCGGTTTTACACAGGTATGCGTGCTGGCAGAAGCTGCATCATCACTCACCAGTCTGTGGCACAGGAGGGGGTTAAGAACGTCTGACATTGCACGTCAGGACGTTCTTTGTGGACAGAGACAGCACGCTCTTCTCTCCTGCTCCAGTCTGCAGCTCTGACCTATCAGGGGAGGAGACCAGAGGCTCAGGACCTCCGGCCTACCTGCGCCCGCCTGTAATCACTGGATGCCTGCCAGGATTGGAGTGATGGTGTGTCTAGGACCTGGTGAGTAAGTGAATACAGGTGCTGGGCTGCAGTGGGGGGCTGACTGGTGCATACATGTGCTGCAGTGGGGGGGCTGGTGTATACAGGTGCTGCAGTGGTCTGGCTGGCTGGTGTATACAGGTGCTACAGTGGGCTGGCTGGCTGGTGTATACAAGTGCTGCAGTGGGCTGGCTGGTGTATACAGGTGCTACAGTGGGCTGGCTGGCTGGTGTATACATGTCCTGCAGTGGGCTGGCTGGTGTATACATGTGCTGCAGTGGGCTGGCTGGCTGGTGTATACATGTGCTGCAGTGGGCTGGCTGGTGTATACATGTGCTGCAGTGGGGGGGCTGGCTGGTGTATACAGGTGCTGCAGGGGTGGGCTGGCTCCTGTATACAGGTGCTGCAGTGGGGGGGCTGGCTGTTGTATACAGGTGCTGCAGGGGGCTGGCTGTTGTATACAGGTGCTGCAGTGGGGGGGCTGGCTGTTGTATACAGGTGCTGCAGTGGGGGGGCTGGCTGTTGTATACAGGTGCTGCAGTGGGGGGGCTGGCTGTTGTATACAGGTGCTGCAGTGGGGGGGCTGGCTGTTGTATACAGGTGCTGCAGTGGGGGGGCTGGCTGTTGTATACAGGTGCTGCAGTGGGGGGCTGGCTGTTCTATACAGGTGCTGCAGTGGGGGGGCTGGCTGTTCTATACAGGTGCTGCAGTGGGGGGGCTGGCTGTTCTATACAGGTGCTGCAGTGGGGGGGCTGGCTGTTCTATACAGGTGCTGCAGTGGGGGGGCTGGCTGTTCTATACAGGTGCTACAGAGGGGGGGCTGGCTGTTGTGTACAGGTGCTGCAGTGGGGGGGCTGGCTGTTGTGTACAGGTGCTGCAGTGGGCTGGCAGGCTGGTGTATACAGATGCTGCAGTGGGGGGGCCAGCTGGTGTATACAGATGCTGCAGTGGGGGGGCTGGCTGGTGTATACAGGTGCTGCAGTGGGGGGGGCTGGCTGGTGTATACAGGTGCTGCAGTGGGGGGCTGGCTGGTGTATATAGGTGCAGCAGTGGGCTTGCTGGTATATCCCTGTGCTGCAGTGAGGGGGCTGGCTGGTGTATACAGGTGCAGCAGTGGACTGGCTGATGTATACAGGTGCTGCAGTGGGCTGGCTGATGTATACATGTGCTGCAGTGGGGGGGCTGGCTGGTGTATACAGGTGCTGCAGTGGGAGGGCTGGCTGGTGTATACAGGTGCTGCAGTGGGAGGGATGGCTGGTGTATACAAGTGCTGCAGTGGGGGGGGGGGGGCTTGCTGGTGTATACAGGTGCTGCAGTGGGCTGGTTGGTGTATCCAGGTGCTGCAGTGGGCTGCCTGGTGTATCCATGTGCTGCAGTGGGGGGCTGGCTGATATATACAGGTGCTGCAGTGGGCTGGCTGGTGTATACATGTGCTGCAGTGGAGGGGCTGGCTGGTGTATACAGGTGCTGCAGTGGGCTGGCAGGCTGGTGTATACTGATGCGGCAGTGGGAGGGCCAGCTGGTCTATACAGGTGCTGCAGTGGGGGGGCTGGCTGGTGTATACAGGTGCTGCAGTGGGCTGGCTGGTGCATCCAGGAGCTGCAGTGGGCTGGATGTTGTATCCATGTGCTGCCATGGGGGTGCTGGCTGATGTACACAGGTGGTGCAGTGGGCTGGCTGGTGTATACAGGTGCTGCAGTGGGGGGGCTGGTTGGTGTATACAGGTGCTGCAGTGGGGGGGGTTGGCTGGTGTATACAGGTGCTGCAGTGGGCTGGCAGGCTGGTGTATACAGGTGCCGCAGTGGGGGGCCAGCTGGTGTATACAGGTGCCGCAGTGGGGGGCCAGCTGGTGTATACAGGTGCCGCAGTGGGGGGGGCTGGCTGGTGTATACAGGAGCTGCAGTGGGGGGGCTGGCTGGTGTATACAGGTGCCGCAATGGGGGGGGGGCTGGCTGGTGTATACAGGTGCCGCAATGGGGGGGGGGCTGGCTGGTGTATACAGGTGCCGCAATGGGGGGGAGCTGGCTGGTGTATACAGGTGCCGCAGTGGGGGGGTGGCTGGTGTATACAGGTGCCGCAGTGGGGGGGGCTGGCTGGTGTATACAGGTGCCGCAGTGGGGGGGGGCTGGCTGGTGTATACAGGTGCCGCAGTGGGGGGGGCTGGCTGGTGTATACAGGTGCCGCAGTGGGGGGGCTGGCTGGTGTATACAGGTGCCGCAGTGGGGTGGCTGGCTGGTGTATACATGTGCTGCAGTGGGGGAGCAGGCTGGTGTATACAGGTGCAAGCTCAGTGGGGCTAGTGTAAACAGGTGCTGGGCTCAGTAGGCAGCGGGGCAGGTGGTGATGATACATAGATATATATTATATATGCCCATGATACTATATGTGGGGCCATTATAATATGTGCAGGGCTATATGTGGGGCCACTATAATATGTGCAGGGCTATATGTGAGGCCACTATCATATGTGCAGTGGGCTGTCTGGCTGGTGTATACAGGTGCTGCAGTGGGCTGGCTGGTGTATACAGGTGCTGCAGTGGGGGTCTGGCTGGTGTATACAGGTGCTGCAGTGGTCTGGCTGTGTGGTGTATACATGTGCTGCAGTGGAGGGGGCTGGCTGGTGTATGCAGGTGCTGCAGTGGGCTGGCTGGTGTATGCAGGTGCTGCAGTGGGCTGGCTGGTGTATAAAGGTGCTGCAGTGGGCTTTTCCTTAGGATAGGTGATCAAGGTCTGATCTGTGTGGGTGCGATGCCTGTCCTGATGCAGGACAATTTAGTGGTAAATATTTCATCTTGTGTATTGACAGATGCTGATTATGATATTTTATCCAAAGGACTGTCGTTTTGTCCTGTGAACTCTCCTGATTGGTTCGAGATTGAATGTGATTTATTCTCGTTCTTTAGAAGATTACGATTAACGTCATATTTTTCAGATAAACGGGAGGTTTCTAATGTTTTGACTGATTGTAAGTCTTCTGGTTTCACATTTCATGGAGTTGGTTTGTACTCTAAGAGTAATTTCCAGCCCCCTGTTAAGAATAGTTTTGTTGAGTCCTACATCCAGCTGGTTGAAAGAGAGATTGCACAATTAAAGAAAAGTTCTCGATATAATGCTAAGGGTAACCTTGGCCTTGTTGAGAGACAAGCTTTACAAAGGCTATCTAAGAATACAGCTATCACAATTAAAAATGCTGACAACGGTGGATGTTGTGAGTTCATTTTCCCCTTCACCACTGAGGCCCGATGAACTCCCTCTTCTGGTAAAGAAAGGTAGTGAGCCTGATTATCAAGCACCTGAGCCTAATGATGATGACTGGCTGAGTGGAGTTACTGACTGGATATAAGGCCGCCAACGTCCTTCTGCCCTGCGGGTGATTTCTCTGAGGGATTCTTGGAGACCAGTCTGAATTCCTGCTCTTCTAAAGCTAAGTTTTCTGCTCTGCTTTTTGCATTTGTGCTTTGACTTTGTTTTGCTTTGTTTTTCTGGATTTCTGCCATTCCCTGCTGGGGTGAGCTGAATTCCTTTAGCTCTGTCTTCAGAAAATACCTGAATGCTGATATAGTTTTTTGAAGCCTAGCTGCTTCAGGGTCTTTTTCCATATCAGCATGTTGGCTTATGTCTTTGATAGGGTTTTGGCAGATTGCAGACAGCAACCTTCCTTTCCTGTCCTGTTTAGTTAGCTTGGGCCCCATCGTTTGCTCAGCCTATCTTTCTATCTGTGTGAGTGTTTTTTCATCTTGCTTCACCGTCATTATATGTTGGGGCTGCCTTTTACTTTGGGGTCTGCTCTGGGGCAGTTTAGATTTCCTTTTCTGTCTTTAGGCTATTTAGCTCTCTGGCTGTGATCGAGGGGTCTAGGGCACCGTAGGAACCCCCCACGGCTACTGCTAGTTGTGTTGATAGTTTCAGGGGTCTGCAATCTGATAGTTGCCAACTTATCTGGTTTTCTGGACGTAGCTTCTATTTTTGTGTCTGCCTCCTACGGTGACTCATTCATAACAGGTGGAGCTGTGGTAGTAATGGACACCAACAAATATAAGGCTGAGATTTTGCAACAATTGTCGGATGTTGATGTGTATATACTAAATTGACAGGTGATCCTACCTCTCGCTTTCTTAGTGAGTTATGACTCCTGGTGGATGATGCCTTTTTTAATGGACTCATTGACCAGAAGCAGATGGATTTTTTGATTGTGGATATTCCAGTGACACCAATTCTATATACCCTTCCGAAAATCCACAAAGATCTTTTCAATCCTCCCAGGTGCCCTATTGTATCCGGTTGGGGTTCGCTTTTTAATAAAGTGGCTATTTTTTTGGACAAGGTTTTGAGACGGTTTGCAACATCAGCACGGTCATATATCATGGACACGAATGATTTCTTGGGTAAAATCAAGGATATTAAGGATGGTTCTAATAGAGTGTTAGCCTCATTTGAGGTGGCCTCACTGTATGCTTCTATTCAGCATGACAAGGGCTTGGAAGTAGTCGGTGTGGTGCTATCAGGCTCGGACGTGGGCCCAGAATGTGCACAGCTGGTCCTCTCCCTGTTAGGTTTCATCCTTAGGAAGAATTATTTTCTTTTTGGGGATGATTATTACCTGCAGGTGCGTGGTACCGCCATGGGGTCCAATGTGGCCCCAACTTATGCAAACATCTATATGGCGGTATTTGAGGACCGGCATGTGTACAATTCCATCTACTGGTGCCATGTCCGGGCCTGGTGGCGCTACATCGACAAAGTTTTCTGTGTATGGGAGGGTAGTGTTGAGGACTTATACAACTTCCAAACATAATTGAATAGAATTTATCCAGAGTTGAAATTTACTCTAATACAATCTCTGACTCAAGTCCAATTTTTGGACACAATGGTATACAAAGAAGGGAGTGCATTGTGTACAGATCTCTATGTTAAGGAAACTGATAGGAATAGTCTTTTGTTGTACAATAGTAACCACCCAAGGAAGATGGTTGAGTCTCTCCCCCGGAACCAGATGCTACGAGTGTGGAGAATAGTTAAGGATGAGAATAAGCTGAACAGTAGACTTGATGAGATGTGTCATAAATTCATCAATAGGGGTTATCCGGTGGGACATGTTAAACGTTTTAAAGAAAAGGCTATGACTTCTGATGAACTCTGCTGTAAACGTGATAAAACGACTAATACACGGGTACCATCTGTGTCAACTTTTTGCCCTATTAGTGACAAAATCAATGGAATCTTGAATAAACATTGGGACCTTCTGCGAAAGGGGTTACCAGAGGTGCCTGAGTTTGCTAATAGACCAAATTTCATTGTATAGGCGTGGATACAATTTAAAAGATAAATTGGTGAGAGCAGATGTGGGGCCTAGTAGAATTCTGTGACAATTGACATTGGGCCCTTTGAGTCTTGGCAACTTTACGTGTCTCGGGTGTGCGTGCTGTGGGAATATGATCAAGAGTGACAGCTTCAATCATCCACATACTGGGAAGAAATTTTTGATTAAGGAACGATTTACGTGTACTGCCAGTTTTGTTATTTATGTGATCAACTGCCCTTGTGGGTTGATGTATGTAGGTGAGACCACTATGGAAGTTAGGGCACGGATCAGTAAACACAAGAGTACTATCAGAACTCAACTCCTTGAACTACCAACACCGAAGCATTTCATTGAATACAGACATTCTGTGAATCAGTTACGGTTTAGGGTGATAGATGGGGTCCCTATGTTGAGACGGGGTGGTGACAGGACTATATTGTTAAAAAGAAAAGAATTGAGGGGGATTTCGACTTTGGGTACACTACAGCCGAAAGGCTTGAACCTTGAGTATAATCTGCAAATTTGTAGTCCACATAGGTCTTGACAGCATCATTTTTTGGTTTTTAATTAGCATTAGTTGGTTTTAATTGTTTTTTTTTTCATGAATGGTGTTTTGAAGTGACCGGAGGACATGGGGACTGAATTGTCCTGAAGCTTTTGTATATTTACCATTTTTTTTATGTGAATTTGCATATTTCTCAATCCCCATGCCCTCTTGTCTCTGTATATTTATGCTATAATAAAGTTATTTCCTATACAGTCAATTTTATATTTTTCTATATTTCTTATATTTGGGCCCATAGAGATGTTTCTAATTTATGATTTAATGAGTACATTGTGAGGTTTGTATAGATTGCCATGATGATGGCTTATTTACATTCTCCATTTGTTCACGCACTGGATCCCTTTGTAAAAGCGCTCCGTTTGGTTTGCTGACCGCGGTCATGTGACTGTGCCATTTGATCGCTTTTTGATTGACACAGGCTGCTGAAGGAATAGTTATAGTGACCCTGGTTTGCTTAATTCCGCCCTTTCGCTATATGCTTTATTGATTACCATGGAGTTGGTTTTTATATATATTTATAATTTGTGGATACATAAGCGCTGGCATTTTTTTGGGGGGGGGATTGCGGTCATGTGACTTTGTCATGTGACCGCGCCCTGATTGACATTGGTTTCTGGGATTGCGGTCATGTGACTTTGTCATGTGACCGCGCCCTGACTGATATGGGCTTCTATAGCTACAGATACATTGACCGCGCTGGGCGCTACTGCGCATGTGCGGTATCTATGACACCACGGTCCGCGTCCTGGAGTGTTATCGCGGGATTTGTGTCCTGTGATGTCATCTCCTCTGCAGCAACATGTTGGCGCTGCGTAGTGACTCTGGTGGGCGGATGTTGAACGCTGGATGGCGGATCTATGACATCTTAAAATGTGTAGGTAAATTTAATAGGCTGCCGGGGTTGGCGCCTGTTTTTGGGAATATATCTATTGGCTGGTTAGTTTGATTGGTGACGTTTTCTGTATGACTACATCTGATTGGTATGGGGTTGCTATGATACTTGGGGACGCTGACATATGATTGGTGGTTATACATATGGGATTGGATTTATTTTTTGTTTACTTTCATCATTTGTTGATAAGATTGCACCATTTCTGTAATATGTTTTAAGATTATGTTCACACTGTATTGTCACTTATATGGTATGTATTTTTATATATTTTCTCTGTATACTACTGCTATTTATTAATTATGGGCGGATTCTTGATGGTGATTGGCTACTTTGGGCTATTTAAGACCGCCATATTTGCTATGTACTATACTTGAAAAAAACCATGCGGTTTTACCTGCGGTTTGCCACCTGGACAATGGAATAGGTGGCAAACCGCAGCAGAATCCGCAGAAATAGTTGACATGTCAATTGTTTCTGCGGATTCAAAACCGCAGCTTTTCCGCAGTTAAAAATCCGCAGCATGTGCACAGTGGAATGTAAATCCCATAGAATAACAAGCTACTGTACACTGTCTGCAGAACTGCTGCAGTTCTGCTGCGGTCAAAACCGCAGCGTGTGCACATAGCCTTAGAGACTGCGACTTAATGTCATCTGTTGGTGCCTATTGTGTTCCGTGGAAATAAATGAACTGTTCGGCGTGCAGTCGCCCAAGGGAACTGGGCAAAGTGCTCCGGCGTGTTTAGTGACTGCGAGTTAAGCCGTATACTAGGAAGTGCTAAGGACTATGTGTGTGATGTGTAACATGGCGGTTTATGCGGAGTAAAATAAACCCGAATAGACTATTTTGTGTAGAAAACATGCCCGTGCCTTCATCCCATTGCTAAACGAGTGTCCTCCAACCAGAGCCGGACTGGCCATCAGGCATTTCTGGCAAATGCCACAACGGCCGGTCCCACTGGTGGGCCGCTTGATCACCTCCTCTCCCTCTTCAGCACGCACACCCGGCAGCATAGTCTGCCTTGCACACACTATCACGCTGCACTGATGAGACCAGCAGGACCAGGGGGCGGCGCTGTGCTGTTCTGTGCAGCCCCTTGGCCCTGCTGATTCTCCAGTGCGATTGTGTACACAAGCAGGGGGCGCTGTGCAGCTCCCTGTGCAGACGGTTTAGGCCTCCCGGTCGGCACTGTACTGTACCATAGAGTTGTACAAGTGCCGCCATCCCAGTATTGCAGACACACCGCATGATGTGAGAGTGGACGTCACCTGCAAGCCGGCCGGCCTGAGAGGAGCTCCTGTGATGAGGTCAGCAGAGCAGGGGGCCGGGGCAGGTGGTCTCTGGCAGGGTCAGATATTGCCTTGTCTGGTTGTCTGCAGTCGAGCTGACTCGCTGAGGCAGGTGAGATGGTTTATTGCCCAGCTTGAACCTTGACACAGATCGGGTCGCGCTGTCAGTGGGGTCATCAGCTCCAGCGTCCCCCTATCTGTGTGTAAGATCAAGCTGCAGCAATGACTCCCAGTCTCACAGCAGCCAGCTGTATACAGGATCATAGGCTGACTGCTCCTCAGCCCGGCTCCAGGACATCATACACTGCATATAATATATACAGCCACCATATATCATCTCATGTATGGCCTGTAGCCCGCTCCAGGAGCGATAATAATAATCTTTATTTATATAGCGCCAACATATTCCGCAGCGCTTTACAGTTTAACAGTTTCAAAACACAAGTCATAAGTAACAATGTTAACAATACAATAATTAAAGCAAAATAAGACGACCCTCCTCGTGAGAGCTTACAATCTACAATGAGGTGGGGGAGATACAAAGTACAGGGATGTATTTACAATTGTGTATTTACAATGAAGGTCCAGCCATCTTGAGGGAGTGAAGGATGGAGATAGTGAATGAGCTACACACGCACACTTACACATAGAATGACTTCGATTAGTGAATGTGATAAGCCGCTCTGAACAAATGTGTTTTGAGGGAGCGCCTAAAACTATGAAAATTGTGGATAGTCCTGATTTCTTGGGTAGAGCATTCCAGAGGATAGGAGCAGCACGGGAGAAGTCTTGGAGTCGGGAGTGGGAGGTACGGATTAGTGCAGAGGTTAGTCGAAAGTCGTTTGCAGAGCGCAGCGATCGGCTAGGCCGATAGACAGAAATGAGGGAAGAGATGTAAGGGGGTGCCGCACTGTGGAGAGCTTTGTGGGTGAGAACAAGTACTTTGAATTGGATCCTATAATGAATGGGCAGCCAATGTAAGGGCTGGCGAAGAGCGGACGCGTCCGAGTACCGATTAGCCAGATGGACGATCCTGGCCGCTGCATTAAGTATGGACTGGAGAGGGGATAGTCGAGTGACGGGGAGGCCAATTAATAGAGCGTTGCAGTAATCCAGGCGGGAGTGGATCAATGCAACAGTGAGGGTTTTTGTTGTTTCCATAGTGAGAAAAGGGCGGATTCTAGAGATGTTCTTTAGGTGTAAGCGGCAAGAGCGGTCAAGAGATTGTATATGGGATGTGAAGTTGAGATTGGTGTCAAACATATCACCCAGACAGCACGCCTGCTGCCGGGGTGTTATTGTGGTACCACCCACGGAGAGGGAAATGTCAGATTTAGGGAGGTTAGTAGACGGCGGGAGCAGAAGTTGTTCAGTTTTAGCGAGGTTGCATTTCAGATAGAGGGAGGACATGATGTTGGAGACTGCGGACAGACAGTCACTGGCGTTCTGTAGTACAGTGGGGGTAAGGTCGGGGGAAGACGTATATAGTTGTGTGTCATCAGCATAAAGATGGTACTGAAAGCCAAATCTGCTGATGGTCTGTCCAATTGGGGCGAGTGATCAGTCAGTCATATATATACACAGTGCACTTAGTACATACAGTGTATAGGAGAATATGTCACTGACATATCCAATACTATGTGCACAGACATCTGATTTTATTTACAGGGTAATATGTGATAGTGTAAAATCTGATGTCTGCAGTAGTAGTGTAATATCTAGCATGCCATATTACACTGTATATAACAGCCGATGTCTGTACACATTGTATAGGATATATTAGGGATATAATATACTGTGTGCGCAGACATCGGATGTTATATACAGGGTAATATGTGACTGGTGTAATATCAGATGTCTGTAGTCACAGTATACAGTAGCGTAGATACCAGGGTGCAGCTTGTACGGTTGTCCCGGGCCCCACGCTCAGGGCGCCCATCCAGGACTACACTGCCCTTACTGTAATTAATCAGCATGTATGATGCGCATACACCGGTAAGCCCTGCGGTAGAGCAGGGAGACATGATCTTCCGGCACCACCGCTTTCTGTTCTGTAGACGTCAGATCACTTTATGCCTCAGGTCTACAGAACGAAGCACAACGAGGATGTCAGAGTTCTGGCACCGGGACTCTGACATTTGGTGCGGGAGTCGGTGCTGTTACAGCACATTGCCTTGCCACTGGATTCTGGGTTAGAAAAGTATATGATTTTTTTTAATTAAAACTTGTGGTGTCATGTGGGGGCATAATAAAGAATGGGGGAACCTTACTGTATACATAGTGTGAGGGACCCCAAAACTGTGTGGGGGCCCTCATACATTTTCAGGACTATTTCAGCAGCCATTATATAACTTGTGGACTAATGCAGGGGCCATTATACAGTTTGGGAGCTAATGTGGGGGAGCATTATACTGTACAGTTTGGGAGTTAACGCGGGGGCCATTATTTAGTTTGGGAACTAATTCGGGGACCATTATACAGTTTGGGGACTAATGCGGGGGCCATTATATAGTCTGAGGGCCACTATGGGATTAATAATTCAGTATTTTAGGGGAAGAGTGGGGACATCATGCTATGTATAGGGAAGCTGTGGGCCATTCATACTCTGTATAGTGGAGCTGTCGGACCACCATACTGTGTATTGGGGAGCTGTAGGCCCACCATACTCTGTATTGGGGAGCTGTAGGCCCACCATACTGTGTATTGGGGAGCTGTAGGCCCACCATACTGTGTATTGGGGAGCTGTCGAACCACCATGCTGTGTATAGTGGAGATGTGGGACCATCGTACTGTGTATAGTGGAGATGTGGGCCCATCATTCTGTGTATAGTGGAGCTATGGGCCCATCATACTGTGTATAGTGGAGCTCTGGGACCACCATACTGTGTATAGTGGAGCTGTGGAACCACCGTACTGTGTATAGTTGAGCTGTGGACCCATCATTCTGTGTATAGTGGAGCTGTGGAACCACCATACTGTGTATTGGGGAGCTGTAGGCCCACCATACTGTGTATTGAGGAGCTGTCACACCACCATACTGTGTATAGTGGAGCTGTGGAATCACCGTAATGTGTACAGAGGAGCTGTGGGCCCATCATACTGTGTAGAGCGCAGTTGTGGGAACATCATATTGTATATAGAGAACTGTGGGTGTATTATACTGTATATAGGGGAACAGTTTCCCCATCATAATGTATGTAGAGGAGTTGTACATTGGGGACTCAGGGGACATTAGTAGATGTTAAGCAGGCACTTAAGAAGCATATTTGTTGTAGGGGCACTCAGAATACAATGGCCATCATATGTGTACATAGGGCATTATTACTTTCTAGGGGGGAAAATGCAGATACTGTTTTCTAGTGCATTTGCACAGTGCATTAATATTTTTGGGGGGCAATTTTACCATCTATAGGGCACAAAAGAGGCATTATTATGTGGGGCAGTAAGAGGGTCAATGTACCACACAGCAGGTGCAGTAATAGAGACAGGGCAGCGGCCCAGTGTTGGGGTATCAGCAGGATGCAGCTCTTGGGTCCTGGGTTCAAATCAAGAGCAATAAATAGGACTGAGCTGTAATACTGGACACAGCTGTGACTATATGTTATAGAGTCACCATGTGACAAGTGGGCCTGTAACGCCTTCACATGCCGGGGCTGAATTTTAGTCCCAGTCTGGCCCTGCCCCCAACACACACAGTCAGCCCTATCTTACAGGGCATAAAAATTAAATTTTGAAAATTGCAAAATTTTAAATTTTTTTTGCCATATTTCCATTTGTTGCATAAATAAACGCAAGTCATGTCCAAGAAATTTTACTACTACCATGAGGTACAATATGTCACGAAAAACATTCTCAGAATCAGCGGAATCCGTTAAAGCAGAGGTCTCATGCGGCCCCTGAGGCAGTCATCTGCGGCCCGCGGTGCACCACATGTCTCACCCCCTGAGGCAGGTAGAAGGGGGAAGGCACGCAGCCATCCAGGAGTGCGCGATGGCTGTGTGTTCTGTGTGCACAGGAAGCGGGGGTGAGGTCAGAGGAGAAGGAGGAGTCAGGGGGTCACATGATCAAGGGCCTCAGTGTATGCAGACCTCTGCTGTCTTTGTCTGTGCTGATTGTCATGGTGCTGGGTAAGTTTCTGTGTGGATCAGGAGGGGTTTACAAGGTGGATGTAGCAGAGCCGCGTGTGTGCGAGGTGTACGGAGCGGAGCCGCGTGTGTACGAGGTGTACGGAGCGGAGCCGCGTGTGTACGAGGTGTACGGAGCGGAGCCGCGTGTGTACGAGGTGTACGGAGCGGAGCCGCGTGTGTACGAGGTGTACGGAGCGGAGCCGCGTGTGTACGGAGCGGAGCCGCGTGTGTACGGAGCGGAGCCGCGTGTGTACGGAGCGTAGGGAGCGGAGCCGCGTGTGTACGGAGCGTAGGGAGCGGAGCCGCGTGTGTACAAGGACCGAGGTGTAGGGAGCGGAGCCGCGTGTGTACAAGGACCGAGGTGTAGGGAGCGGAGCCGCGTGTGTACGGAGTGGAGTCTTGTGTGTATCAAGTGGAGCCGCGCATGTACGAGGTGTGTGGAGCAGAGCCGCGTGTGTATGAGGTGTGCTTAGCGGAGATGTGCGTGTATTTTGGCATGGGGGGCCCATAACTTTGTAGTTACGCCACTGCTCACATTAGAAGAGAGGAGTGCGCCGCTCCGTAGTGGCTGTGGTCCTGCGTGACGACATCCCTCTGGCGCTGTGTAATGACATCATGCCAGCGCGCAGAGAGTGGAGGCATGACTTTCCCCCCCATTGCTGGATTGTGCAGGTGACAGTGGCTGTGCGTGTACAGCGAGATGATAGCACCGGCTGACATGCAGAGCCGACACTATCATCTGCTGAGGTAAGCTGTACATCGCAGCTGACATCCTCTTTGAACGGCCACGATCGGTATTAGCACCGATCGCGGCCATTTAACCCCTTAGATACTGCTATCAATTGTGACTGTATTAAGTTTGAAAGGAATGCGGCCCGCCAGCTTTATTTATTTTTTTTTATGTGCGGCCCATTTACTCTGCCGAGTTTGAGACCCCTGCGTTAAAGCGTTCCAGAGTTATTACCTCATAAAGTGACAGTGGTCAAAATGGTAAAAATTGGCCTGATCATTAAGTTGCAAATTGGCTCTGTCAATAAGGGGTTAAAGTGACCAGACCATACAACCAAGTCATTACCATATACATTAAATGAACTCTAATTATCCACCTTGACCTCTTAAAACTTTTATAAAATGCCACAATGTCATTATTGCCATACAGTGTGATTGCGGAGTAGTTTCTACTGATTTGAACAGGGATAAATCGACAATAATAACCCAAATATCCCAGTATTACAGAAGATTAGATTATATGGATGGTTGGATGGGAGGTAGATACACTACTGTAGAATAAATGGCCAGTATATAGGAGAGGACACTATAGACAATGTTACTATATATTCCAGTGCTGGGCTATTAATTTTCCCAAGGGGCTACATGAGAGACCGTGACTGTTGTGGAGGGCAGAACCAATAGGCTTAAATTCATTCTGCTCAATATTAATATTACAGTTGGCTACTGGCATTACTGTGATTGGACGGCCACATTGCGCCACTGGGTCTTAGGGCCCCATCACACATAGCGACGCACCAGCGATCCCGACAACGATATTACCTTGTCAGGATCGCTGGTGCATCGCTACACGATCGCTGGTGAGCTGCCAAACAGGCAGCTTCACCAGCGATCAGCACCAGCGACACAGAGTAACAAGCGATGCACGTCGCTTAGTTACCCACTGTTTACCTTAGTTACCAGCGCGCGCCGCTTAGTTACCCACTGTTTACCTTAGTTACCAGCGCGCTGTTCGCTGATCGCTGGTCTCCCGCTTGTCAGATGCAGCGATGCGTGCTGGCCAGCGGGAGACCATCGATCAAAAAAATGTCCAGGCTATTCCAGGACGATCAGCGATAACCGGCAGGGGGGCCGGTCGCTGGTTAGTGTCACACACAGCGATCTCTCTGGTGAGATTGCTGTTGCATAACAAAACTTGTGACTCGGCAGCGATCTCGCTAGCAAGATCGCTATATGTGATGGGGGCTTAATATAAGACACGATGATGTGATGCTTGGCATAATCTCCTCTGGAAGAATTTAAGGGAGAGTTGATCTAGGAGGGAGAGCTTAGATTAGAGCAAGCATATAGGCAGTGTTTAATTACTATTGCTGCACTTGTATATCGCTGCTACACCCTGAAAACAAAAGTCCTTCTCAGGGCTCCATACTGTGATTTCTCTAGTAAAACTGCTGTTATCTGCATTAAGTGTAGGGAGAGCTGGTGGAGGAGGGATAGTTTTGGATTAGAAGCATAAGGCAGGGTTTATTCCCTTACCCTCCTACCATAGGTATACTGCTGCTGTATCCTAAAATCAAAACTCCTTTTCAAGGCTACATATTGTCTTTTCACCATTAATAACGGAAAATTCGCAAACATATATTATATACCTAATTTAAAAAAGCACAAGGCGTGGAGTAAGGGACAGGGAAGTTTACGTGACCTTTCCCGGCGCCTGCGAACTGCAGTACTTTACTCTGCCCTCAACAGCAGAGGAGCCGAGGGAGAAGCAAGGAGGAGAACATCATTGTATGAAAATGGGAGGTGCCGGACCGGACCGCGACACCCACCGCCCCCGCCCCCCCGGTAAGTATAATCTAACGTGTTTTTCTTATCTTTCAGGTTACATCGGGGGCTTATCTACAGCATTACAGAATGCTGTAGATAAGCCCCTGATGGTGGTGACAGCAGCTGATAGGGAAAAATGGGGTGACGGATTCCCTTTAAGTCAACAAGTCAGGAGGTCCAGAGTATGGAAGTGGAACATGAGGTGGTGGACGATGAATTCCCTGACCCCATATGGGAAGGTCAGGCTGTATTGAACACTAGGCACTGGAGGGCAGGTGCCTAGGGTGCTGGGCTGCAGGGGGCGGCACCAAGACATGGAAGAGAATGTTTTTGTTTTGTTTTTTTTTAACCTCCCCCCCTCCATTAGGCAATCCAGGAAATCTGTTGTCTTTTCGGAGTGGGGGGAGGGTCATTGTCAGGAGGGGGCAGGGGCGCATCTCCATATTGTGCAGCATCATGGGGGAGTAGGAAACGCAGCGTGCACACGTGGCTGCAGCCATGGCCGTCTTCAGCAGTGTGCACGCAGTAGTGAAAGGGGGCAGCTCCTGGCACACAACTAAGGCTACTTTCAGACTAGCGTTCTGAGGCGCAGCACAGGGCCGCCGCTAAGCTCCACCCCATCCGCGCCTCCTCCGGTCAGCTCCTATGATCGCATGACACTGCATGCGATCAGCGTACCCTATATTTAGCGTTGGGTACGCTGGCCTGTAGTGCGAATATAAAAATGGCTATTTTTGAGTCCATATTGAAATATACAGAATGCATTCAGACCATGACAGAGCTGCATTTCTGGTCAAACAGTTACAGACCAAGACAATGCTCATCTTGAGAACTATTGTTTATTACCTGAAACCATTTCACTTCACAAACAGTTATATGTTTATCTATATTTGTTGTTTGTCAATGTAAAACATTAAGGTTTATTTAACCTCTGTCTGTGGTGGTTTTATCTAAAACATGTGGCTTTTATATTGTAAGGGTTTATGACTAGTGTTGAGCATTCCGATACCGCAAGTATCGGGTATCGGCCGATACTTGCTGTATCGGAATTCCGATACCGACTTCCGATATTTTTTCAATATCGGAATTCGGCATCGGAATCGGAAGTTCAAAGTTGATTGACAGCCTGACGTCATCATGATGCGCGGTGTGTGCGCATCATGATGCGCCGTCATTTCGGGCCTGCCGGGGGTCTCTGCCGGCCTGCCGGGGGGCTGTGCGGACTGCCCGGGGGGCTGTGCGGACTGCCCGGGGTCTGTGCCGGCCTGCCGGTGGTCTGTGCACCCTGTGGGGGTCTGTACCAGCCTGCCGGGGGGCTGTGCACCCTGTGGGGGTCTGTACCAGCCTGCCGGGGGGCTGTGCCGGCCTGCCGGGGGGCTGTGCACCCTGTGGGGGTCTGTACCGGCCTGCCGGGGGGCTGTGCCGGCCTGCCGGGGGGCTGTGCTGATGTCCGGGGGGCTGTGCAAGCATCGTCCGATGGGACTACAAGTCCCATCTGGCGATGCCTGCTACCATGACAGTGATTGACACATTAGCCAATGATGGGACAGTAGTAGTCCCATCATCCGGCTAATGTGTTAAATGTTAAAAAAAAAAAAAAAATACTACATACATACTACATGCATGCTACATACATGCTACATGCTACATACATACCACATATATACTACATACATACAATACATTCATACAATACATACATAGACATACAGTACATATAACATAGAGTAACATACTTACCAATACTTGTCACATTGTTCCCCGAAGCCATTGTCTTTTCCGGAATAAATATTAACATAACAAACCACAAAAATACTCACCCACGATCCGAAGCAGTCCACGAGTGTATCCCACGACGATACCTACCTTCCGTCATTGGATTCCTGCAGCCCGTAGAGAACGGCAGCATCAGCTGATGCTGCCGTTCTCTACCCTAGATCGTCGTGGGACACACTCGTGGACTGCTTCGGATCGTGGGTGAGTATTTTTGTGGTTTGTTATGTTAATATTTATTCCGGAAAAGACAATGGCTTCGGGGAACAATGTGACAAGTATTGGTAAGTATGTTACTCTATGTTATATGTACTGTATGTCTATGTATGTATTGTATGTATGTAGTATATATGTGGCATGTATGTAGCATGTATGTAGCATGTATGTAGCATGTATGTAGCATGCATGTAGTATATATGTAGCATGTAGTATGTATGTAGTATGTAGTATGTATGTGGTATGTATGTAGCATGTAGTATGTATGTGGTATGTATGTAGTATGTATGTAGCATGCATGTAGTATGTATGTATGTAGTATGTACTGTATGTAGTATGTATGTAGCATGCAGTATGTATGTAGTATATATGTAGCATGTAGTATGTATGTAGCATGCATGTAGCATGCATGTAGTATGTATGTAGCATGTAGTATGTATGTAGCATGCATGTAGTATATATGTAGTATGTATGTAGCATGTAGTATGTATGTAGCATGCATGTAGTATTTTTTTTTTTTTTTTTTTTAACATTTAACACATTAGCCGGATGATGGGACTACTACTGTCCCATCATTGGCTAATGTGTCAATCACTGTCATGGTAGCAGGCATCGCCCGATGGGACTTGTAGTCCCATCGGACGATGCCTGCACAGACCACCGGCAGGCCGGCACAGCCCCCCGGCAGGCCGGCACAGCCCCCCGGAGCCTGCACAGACCACCGGCAGGCCGGCACAGCCCCCCGGCAGGCCGGCACAGCCCACCGGAGCCTGCACAGACCACCGGCAGGCCGGCACAGCCCCCCGGCAGGCCGGCACAGCCCCCCGGAGCCTGCACAGACCCCCTGGCAGGCCGGCACAGCCCCCCGAAAGGCCCGTACAGACCCCAGAGAGGCTGTACAAGGCAAAAACAGGGTTTTTCTTATTCCGATACCGGAAGTCCCATAGACTTGAATGGGACTTCCGGTATCGGAATCGGCGATACCGATACTTTTTTTAAAGATCGGCCGATCCATTCCGATCCGATACTTTGAAGTATCGGACGGTATCGCTCAACTCTATTTATGACCCATTGTCTGATGATGCCATGTTATCAGTTTCATCCAATCTTGAAAGCCAGCCACTTGAAGAGATGGGATGAAGCTAAAGTTACACATAAGTGTAATTTAGTATATAAGGCCAGAGAAACATGACTAAGACAGAAGCACAACTTGGATACCTATACACACATGTACAGTGTTGATACCTGCATAATTGGGGACGCCCATGCAGTGTATTGAATCTCCCAGGGGTTCTCTTTCTTGGCGTTGCTTCTCTGATATTCCAAACGGATGATGTTTAAAAGCCTCTTGGTGATTGATGTGAGTATATTGTATATAGTTAACCTTTATATGTATTCAATCTTTATATGTACTTAACCTTTGTATCTTAAAATATACAAAAGTATACGCAATCATACTATTTAATAATATAATTCCTTTAATTTTGTGCTTTGTAAAAAAATTGCTGTATATCGCAAGTAGTAGCCTTCTTTAAAGCCATATCCAAACCTTAGTGTTAAAAACTTGGCAATACATGGCTGTTCGCTGGTATGATTTTGCCGGCGCTTGCGCCCTTTTGGCATTGCGCCGAGCGCACAAAAACGCACCGTGTTGCATTTTGATAGATTTATGGGATAGATAGATATGGGATACATGGGCGGACATCCCGCCGGTTCAACCCGTGCGACTGCATCGGGGCCCAGAGCCTCCAGGGGGCCCTGCAAGGCGGCTAATGATGAGGACAATCTGGCCCGAGACTCTGGAGGCCCCTGGCCAGATTGCCCTCATGTGCAGCGGTGGGCAGGGAGCGATCCAAGCAGCTCCGCTGCCTGCAAGAGAAAATAGCAGGAACGGAGCTACAAGGATCCATCCTGCTTCCTGCCCGGAGGCCGAGCTTCTTGTCTCTGACACAGAGAGGAGTGCGCCGCTGAATGACGTCATCATTCAGCGGCCGCTGCTGTGCCAGAGTGAGGAAGCGCGGGCGATGCTGCGGACAGGTGAGAGGAGAGAGGTGTGTGTGTGTGTGTGTGTGTGTGTGTGTGTGTGTGTGGGTGTAGCCTGGCCCTGGAGGAGAGAAGGCAATGATATCATGAGGGCATGAGGAGAAGGGCATGATGGGGGTGATGGAGAGAATGCATTAATGGGATCATGGGAGTGATGGAGAGAAGGCAGTGATGGGGTGATGGAGAAGGCAATGATGGGGGAAGGCAATGATGGGGGTGATGGAGAAGGCAATAATGGGAGTGATGGAGAAATGGCCGTGATGGGTTGATGGCGAATGCCATGATGTGGTGATGGGAGAAGGCCATGATGGGATGATGGAGAAGGCAATGATGGGAGTGACCGGGAGAAGGCAATGATGGGAGTGATGGAGAGAAGGCAGTGATGGGAGTGATGGAGAGAAGGCAGTGATGGGAGTGATGGAGAGAAGGCAGTGATGGGAGTGATGGAGAGAAGGCAGTGATGGGAGTGATGGAGAGAAGGCAGTGATGGGGTGATGGAGAAAGCCATGATGGGAGTTATGGGGAGAAGGCAATGATGGGAGTGATGGAGAGGGCAATGATGGGAGTGATGGGGAGAAGGCAGTGATGGGGTGATGGCGAAGGCCATGATGTGGTGATGGGAGAAGGCCATGATGGGGTGATGGGAGAAGGCCATGATGGGAGTGACGGGGAGAAGGCAATGATGGGAGTGACGGGGAGAAGGCAATGATGGGAGTGACGGAGAGAACGCAATGATGTGAGTGACGGAGAGAAGGCAATGATGGGGTGAAGGAGAAGGCCATGATGGGGGTGCTGGAGAAGGCAATGATGGGAGTGATGGGGAGAAGGCAATGATGGGAGTTATGAGGCGAAGGTAATGATGGGGGT
Source organism: Dendrobates tinctorius (assembly GCF_039654945.1). Lineage (NCBI taxonomy): Eukaryota > Metazoa > Chordata > Amphibia > Anura > Dendrobatidae > Dendrobates > Dendrobates tinctorius. The sequence continues at coordinate 18,651,625 of NW_027361724.1, read as the reverse complement.
GATGGGGAGGGCAATGATGGGGTGGTAGGGGAGAAGGCAATGATGGAGGTGGTGGAAAGGGCAATGATGGGGTGGTGGGGTGAAAAATAAATGTTAATGGGGGTGGTGGGGGAGAATGCAATGATGGAGGTGGTGGAATGGGCAATGATGAGAATGGGAGTGGTGGGGGAGAAGGCAAAGATAGTGGTGGTGGAGAAGGCAATGATGGAGGTGGTGAAGATGGCAATGATGGAGGTGGGAGAGGGGAAAATAATGGGATGCAGGGGGGAGGAGGACAATGAGGGGTATGGGGGGTGATTGGGATGGGAGGAAGGGGGACTTATAATGGCCTTAGGAACAAGGGAAGGTGGAGGAAGACATTATCACTTATTATGTCTAACACAGTCCCTTAGTATATAATGTGCTCATTTACTATGTATAACACAGTCCCTTAGCATATAGTGTACGTGCTTATTATGTATATCACAGTCCCTTACCATATGTTGTACTCAATAATTCTGAGTAACACCATCCTTAGTTACATATTTTCCTCTTTTATTGTGTATAACACCATCCCTTATTACGTACCATCCTCTCTAGTTACAGTATATATGGTGCCGTCCCTTACTATACAGCTTCCTCTGCTGTTATGTATAGTGCTGTCTCTTACATAGTGTATTCTTGTTAATTTTGCTATTCACAGTGCCCTCTTTTATAACATGGTCCCCTCTCTTTTTAGATATAAAATGACTGCTGATCGAGGAGCCGGTGACCAGACTACAAGTCCATCAGCTCCTCCATTAGAAAGGAAGCTTTCCCATGCTCCATCAGCCATCATTGCATTATACAGCTAACAAGACAGGACGGTATGTAATAAAAAACAGGGCTCTATATAATCCAATATGTAAGGGACGGTGCTGTACATAAAAAGAGAGGGCACTGTAAAAGGGACAGCAATATACATAATAAAGGAGACTATGTAATATGTATACATGTATGCGTGTGTGGCTATATATATATATATATATGTACTACTGTATATAATATATAAAGCTCAATGTGTGTGTGTGTGTATGTCCGGAAATTGGCATCTGCACTGTCGCAGCTACAGCCACAAAATTTTGCACAGTCACACGTCTGGACCCCGAGAGCGTCATAGGCTATGTTGTGAGGCGAAATTTTAACCCCACGCGTTCAAATTCACCAAACAATTTTGCCCCTATGTACATAATTGAGAAAAAGTGTATGCATGTATGTATGTTTGTGTGTATGTCCGGGATTGGCATCTGCACCGTGACAGCTACAGCCACAAAATTTTGCACAGTCACACGTCTGGTCCCCGAGAGCGTCATAGGCTATGTTGTGAGGCGAAATTTTAACCCTGTGCGTTCCAATTAACCAGACAGCTGTTTCGAGATACCATGGATACCATGTTTTGGCATAGGTGGTTTCCTTCATTGGAGACTGCCCTTCCCGTGGTTGTTCCTTCCCGGTGAAAGACCTGGCTAGTCATTGCTTGCGTTGAGAAACATGTGATGGTGTCTCCGCGGCTTATATATTTGCATGTTTACAAATTTCCCATAAGGGATGGGAGCAGTGCTCTAGAATCACTGCGTTGAGAAACACGTGATGGTGTCTCCGCAGTGTCGGATGTTGATCTCCATGAGGTCAATCATCCTCCTTTTTTCATAGTCTGCTACTAGGCATTGCTCCTACTAGCCAGTTTCCTACTCCACACTGATGAGGGGCAATACCCCGAAACAGCTGTCTGTGGATGGATACCATGTTTTGGCATAGGTGGTTTCCTTCATTGGAGACTGCCATTCCCGTGGTTGTTCCTTCCTGGTGAAAGACCTGGCTAGTCATTGCTTGCGTTGAGAAACATGTGATGGTGTCTCCGCGGCTTATATATTTGCATGTTTACATATTTCCCATAAGGGATGGGAGCAGTGCTCTAGAATCACTGCGTTGAGAAACACGTGATGGTGTCTCCGCAGTGTCGGATGTTGATCTCCATGAGGTCAATCATCCTCCTTTTTTCATAGTCTGCTACTAGGCATTGCTCCTACTAGCCAGTTTCCTACTCCACACTGATGAGGGGCAATACCCCGAAACAGCTGTCTGTGGATGGATACCATGTTTTGGCATAGGTGGTTTCCTTCATTGGAGACTGCCCTTCCTGTGGTTGTTCCTTCCCGGTGAAAGACCTGGCTAGTCATTGCTTGCGTTGAGAAACATGTGATGGTGTCTCCGCGGCTTATATATTTGCATGTTTACGTATTTCCCATAAGGGATGGGAGCAGTGCTCTAGAATCACTGCGTTGAGAAACACGTGATGGTGTCTCCGCAGTGTCGGATGTTGATCTCCATGAGGTCAATCATCCTCCTTTTTTCATAGGGCATCGTAGGAGCCCCCCACGGCTACTGCTAGTTGTGTTGATAGGTTCAGGGGTCTGCAATCCGATAGCTGCCAACTCCTCTGGTTTTCTGGACTTGGCTAGCATTTCTATTTTTGCCTCCTACGGTGACTCAATCATAACAGTCTGCATTCTAAAATGGCACTTCTTCGCTTCTGAGCTCTCCCATGCGCCCAAACAGTGGTTCCCCCCACATATGGGGTATCGGTGTACTCAGGACAAATTGCACAACAACTTTTGTGGTCCAATTTCTCCTGTTAGCCTTGTGAAAATAAAATATAGCGGGCTAAAAAATCATTTTGATGGGGTCTAGTCTCCAAAATGGGGTCACTTGTGGGGGAGCTCCAATGTTTAGACACACAGGGGCTCTCCAAACGCGACATGGTGTCCGCTAACGATTGGAGCTAACTTTCCATTCAAAAAGTCAAATGGCGCTCCTTCCCTTCCGGGCCCTGCCGTGCACCCAAACAGTGGATTATGACCACATACGAGGTATCGGTGTACTCAGGAGAATTTGCCCAACAAATTATAGGATCCATTTTATCCTGTTACCCATGTGAAAATGAAAAAATTGATGCTAATATAAAATTTTTGTTGGAAAAATTAAAATGTCCATTTTTTCCTTCCACGTTGCTATAGTTCCTGTGAAGCACCTGAAGGGTTAATAATCTTCTTGAATGTAGTTTTGAGTAGCTTGAAGGGGTGCAGTTTTTAGACTGGTGTCAATTTTGGCTATTTTCAGCCATACAGACCCCTCAAAGTGACTTCAAATGTGAGGTGGTCCCTAAAAAAAATGGTTTTGTAAATTTTGTTGTAAAAATGAGAAATCGCTGGTCAACTTTTAACCCTTATAACTTCCTAACAAAAAAAATGTTGTTTCCAAAATTGTGCTGATGTAAAGTAGACATGTGGAAAATGTTATTTATTAACTATTTTGTGTCATATAACTCTCTGGTTTAACAATAAAAATTCAAAATTTGAAAATTGTGAAATTTTCGCCAAATTTCTATTTTTTCACAAATAAACGCAAAAATTATCTAACTAAATTTACCACTAACATGAAGCCCAATATGTCACGCAAAAACAGTCTCAGAATCGCTAGGATGCATTGAAGCGTTCCTGGGTTATTATCTCATAAAGGGACACTGGTCAGATTTGCAAAAAATGGCCAAGTCATTAAGGTCAAAATAGGCTGGGTCATGAAGGGGTTAAAATCTCAACCTCAGTACATTACTTACAGTTTGGTCATGTCTGGAGATTGCTATTTCTTGTGATTATTGCATTGTTTTCATGCATAAATTTGCAATCAATCCAGCTTCTTCTTTAATATTTGCATGCATTTCCACACTGTGTTTAATAGTAAGACAGAAAATATTCATAGTTTTACGGTTGAAGGTAGAATTACGGTAAGTCCATCAATCCCAAACTATAGCCTACTTTGTTGATCCAGAGGAAGGCTAAAAACCCATCGGGCAGACATTGAAAGCTCCATATTAGGGGAAAAATTCCTTCTCAACTCCTTTGAGCAATCAGACTAGTTCAGTGGATCTAGTCACCATAACCTGTAATATTATATTTATTAAGTTATATTACAAAATAATGTTACATAGTAACACAGTAACATAGTATTTAGGCTGTGTGCACACGTCCGGAAGTCCCGCATATTTTATGCGCTTTTGCCAAGTTTTTTTCGCGTGAAAACGCATAAAATAAGCAAGCCATTGAAGTCAATGGCATTCCGCACATGCTGCGCTAATGCTGCGTATTTTTCCGCGGCTAAATCGCATTGCAGAAAAATACGCAGCAGGATCATTCTTTTTGCGGAAAATGTGGGGATGGTACCTAGAGTCTGGAGGAGAGGAGACTGTCCTCCAGGCCCAGGGTACCATATCACTGGTAAAAAAAAAAGAATTAAAATAAAAAAATCAAGATATTCTCACCTTCCGGCGTCCCCCGCAGAGTTCACAGGCCTCAGCGATGCTCCCGGCAGCTCCCGTTCCCAGTGATGCCTTGCGACAATGACCTGTGATGACGTAGTGGTCACGCGAGACCACTACATCATATGGAGTCATTGTCGCAAGGCATCGCTGGGACCGGGAGCTGGCGGGAGCATCGCGAGGATCGGGAAGGCTGCGGCGGATGCTGGAAGGTGAGAATATCCCAATTTTTTTATTTTTTTTTTAATTATTTTTAACAAAATATCTTTTACTGCATAGGCAGCCTCAATAGTAAAAAATTTGGTCACACTTGTCAAACACTATGTTTGACGAATGAGACCAACCTGTCAATCAGCATGCAGATTTTTCGCGGATTTCCTGCGGCAGAAGTTGCGGAATTGCTGTAGAAAATTCCACAAAAAATCAGCACGTGTGCACATAGCCTTAAGGTTGAAAGGAGACTTTAAGTCCATCTAGTTCAACCCATAGCCTAACAAGTTGATTCAGAGGAAGGAAAAAAAAACATACGGCAAACACTAAGCTCCACATTGGGGAAAAAAATTCCTTCCCGACTCCACATATGGCAATCAGGCTAGTTCCCTGGATCAACGCCTTATCAAGGAATCTAGTATATAAACCCTGTAACATTATACTTTTTAAGAAAGGCATCCAGTCCCTTCTTAAATTTTAGCAGTGAATCACTCAATACAACATCAAATCACTCATTATAACATCCCAGTTTAATAGTACTACTTATGACACAAGTCATCTAAGTGCTTTCACCAGATTTCTGGAGTTTTCAAGTCAGTCCTGGTGAGGTTTGCAAAAGTGTGCAGAACATGGGTGGAATGGGGCATGAAACGAACAAATTGTTAGGCAACTCACCAAACCCTGACTAATGCACTGGCAGGATACAGCAAAGCCCCAGTGATAAAGGCTGGGGCAGCACAGGTGCATTCCACTGATAAAGACAGCCAGTTAACCCATCAGGGTCTGGCTGCCTAGTGGGAAATGCACACTAATAAGGCTTGCATAAGACATAAGTCACACTGATAAGTGTGATGCATAGTGTCTGAGCAGCCTATCAATGACGCCAAAATAGGCGGGCCGCTCAGCACTGTATACATGCATCACACCAAATACCAAGCCAACATGAAGGGCTAAGCTGCATCCTGTGGAAATGATAAAAAGTGCAAAAAGATAAATGATAAAAAATATGGGGTATTGGTTACTATTTTGGCCAAAGCAGATAAGCTCACAACCCATCGTCAAGGGTCCCCAGATATTGTGAGTCCCTAACACTGAAGCTAAATGACGAACACAAGAAAAAATAAATTTTCCAAAAATTTACAAAAAACGAACAAATTGTTAGGCAACTCACCAAACCCTGACTAATGCACTGGCAGGATACAGCAAAGCCCCAGTGATAAAGGCTGGGGCAGCACAGGTGCATTCCACTGATAAAGACAGCCAGTTAACCCATAAAAAAAAAAAATTTTTGGAAAATTTATTTTTTCTTGTGTTCGTCATTTAGCTTCAGTGTTAGGGACTCACAATATCTGGGGACCCTTGACGATGGGTTGTGAGCTTATCTGCTTTGGCCAAAATAGTAACCAATACCCCATATTTTTTATCATTTATCTTTTTGCACTTTTTATCATTTCCACAGGATGCAGCTTAGCCCTTCATGTTGGCTTGGTATTTGGTGTGATGCATGTATACAGTGCTGAGCGGCCCGCCTATTTTGGCGTCATTGATAGGCTGCTCAGACACTATGCATCACACTTATCAGTGTGACTTATGTCTTATGCAAGCCTTATTAGTGTGCATTTCCCACTAGGCAGCCAGACCCTGCTGGGTTAACTGGCTGTCTTTATCAGTGGAATGCACCTGTGCTGCCCCAGCCTTTATCACTGGGGCTTTGCTGTATCCTGCCAGTGCATTAGTCAGGGTTTGGTGAGTTGCCTAACAATTTGTTCGTTTTTTGGAATGGGGCATGGCAATGCCCACCCAGGAAATTCTTCAAATGTTACACCAGAAATGTAGTCTAGCCCTTGACAGAGTTAATCTGCAGATTCAAGACTTGAAATAGATGCGGATTGTAGAAACCATTGCAGCTATGCGCCAGTTCTGTGGAACAGACCCCGTCTCTATAGAGTCCCTAAATATAAGAAATAATGGCTTGTCTATTATATTACTTCGTTCTCTTAGTACTCATGGGTGTATGCCATCCGGACCTGGAGATTTATCCATTTTACTCTTATTTAGCCGGTTTTGCACCTCTTCTTGGTTTAGATTGGTGACCCTTAATATAGGGTTTTCTTTGTCTCTCGGTATTTCACCTAGCATTTCATTTTCCACCGCGAATACCGTGGCGAAGAAGGTGTTTAATATATTACCATAAGAAGAAAAATAGAAGGCACTCACCGGTTAGGATATGAAACTTTATTGAAGAATCTTCAACGGGAAAATGGGAACAGGGGTGCAAAAAATGACGACGGATGTTTCGCAGACAAACACGCTTCTACGGGTCACATGAATTAGGGAAAATGACGGGAGATCAAATACCCAAGGTGAGGCAAGCTCCTCCCCACAAAAATCCCTCATAACAACATACAAAGCTAAGATTCTGTGTAATACAAAAAACACAAAAAATGATTGTTATACAAAAATTGAATAAAAACAATTGTATTAAAAGCTAAAACAACCTGAGGAAAAAAGCAGTGGTTAGAGAAAAATCGACATTAGGATTTCCTCTCATTGCGTCTTTGATTTCATTTCTTGTAAAACTACTCATGTAGTGTATGTGATCTTTTGTCCCTGTAAATTTTTCTATATAATGTGAGGTAGCGCTGTCATTCAAGTAGGGGATACTCGCTCAGCAGCCACAAAATCAGATCCGGCACAAGTTTTCCATACAACATCATAGTCCATGTGGTTTATTTAGCAGCATAAACCCACAGAAGCAACATAAACTTCATATACCAGCATAGCGTCCATGACAGAGTTCAGCTCTGTAATCCCTGTGGTCACACGGGTTATATATGCGCAGGCTTTCTAGCCTCAGTGTTATCTCACCCACAACAGGGTCACTCGTGGTTCCTTCTTCATCATGCGGCAGACGTCCATTCCCTCCAGGGAATTACCAGGCACGTGCAGCCATTAACACAGCGTTCACTTGCTGTCAGAAGGCAGCCCCATCTCACTCAGATGGGACCTTCCACACTGGACCAACCAGGTCCCAGCATTCACCCCCATGTGACCTACCCTGGCCACATTATATGGTCCATAGCCACGCCCACCGGGTCACATGACTCTGACCTCATCACAGGTCCTTCAAGCCTTTACACACTCTTTACAATAGTGCTTTAAACACACCCCCTGGGTGGGTTTGTAGGTAACCAGGTCAACCCATCTCTCTAGTTACCTGGAGACTTCTCCCTTACACATTGAAACAACACCTCAGCAGTATCACTGCTGATCAACACATAAGTCTCCATCCCAAAGCCACCCACTTTGAGATACATAACGGCCATTCAGTATTCTGCCATTCATCCTTTCTCCTGGGACATCCACACAGCGCCCCCTAGCGGACTCAGTGGTTACTACACCACAATAGGGAAAATGATATGTCCCATGTATGTAAGGTTCAGGGAGCATTTCAACTCTATTGGTACAGGCAAAGGGGTTCCACGCCTAATAAATCATACTAGGGATATACATGGAGGAAATCCTAATGTTTTGACCTTTGCTGGCATAGAAAGGGTTAGTTTACCATCGCAAGGAAGCAATCTGCATAGGATTCTACTGAGAAGAGAAAAAGGTTAGCTCCTCCTCCGCCGCATACACCCTCGCCCCAGTCGCGGGCGGAAACCAGTTTAGTGCAACAGCAGTAGGAGAACATGAAACAAAACAGCCTTAATGCAGAATACAATATGTCTGGAAAAGGACCACCCTAATCTTAAAAGGAAAACACATTAATTAAATAAACAAGAGCCAACTGGCGATCAGGGTGAGTGCTGTGTCCCCCAATGAGCGTCTCGGAGAAAAGTATTTTACGGTGAGTACTCACAAAAATCCATGTTTCTCCTTCGTCTCATTGGGGGACACAGGTACTGTGGGACGCCCTAAAGCAGTCCCTGGGTGGGAGATTGACTCACCGATCCAAGCCACATGCACCTCCTGTCTAAAAGTGCGCCACTGCTGCTTGGAGATCTTTCCCACCCAGGCTCGAATCTGACGAATCCTGTGTATGCACCTTGTAATGTTTAGAAAATGTGTGCAGGCTGGACCAGGTTTCTGCTTTGCATACCTGCTCTGCCGAAGCCTGGTGCCGAAGCGCCCACTGCACGAGTAGAGTGCACTCTGATCCCTGCTGGAATCGGCGTGCTTCTAATGCGGTAGGCCTCTTGAATAGTTAGACGGATTCATCTGGCTATGGTCGACTTTGAGGCTGCGAGTCCCTTCCTGCGCCTTTCGGGGAGCACGAACAGCGTGTCTGTCAGGCGAAAGGGCGCCATCCACGACACATACCTTCTGAGTGCTCTCACTAGGTCTACTGTGTGAAGCGCTCTTTCCACCTGATGTACTGGTGCTGGACAAAATGAAGGCAGGACAATGTCCTCATTAATGTGAAATGAGGACACGACCTTCGGCAGAAAGGGGGGAGCTGGTCTGAGAACCACCTTATCCTTGAAGAAAGTGAGAAACGGTGCTCGACAAGATAGGGCTGCCAACTCTGAGACTCGCCTAATGGAAGTTATGGCTACCAAGAATACCACCTTCCGGGAAAGGTACGACAAAGAAATTTCCCGTAATGGCTCAAAAGGAGCTTCCTGCAGGACACTCAAGACCAGGTTAAGGTCCCAGGAGTCTAGAGGCGCCCTATAGGGGGGTACCAAATGTGAAACCCACTGGATGTACGTCCTCCCTTGCCTATTGGTAGCGATTTTTCGCTGGAAGAGGACCAACAAGGCCGATATCTGTTTCCTAAGGGAGCTCGGGGCCAACCATGAGTCTAGGCCTGACTGAAGAAAAGCCAAGATGTTGGGGATAGAAAAGATCAGTGGAGCAACCCCACGATCTCGACACCAATCAAAGAAGACCTTCCAAGTGTGATGGTAAATTTTTGCCGAGGTAGGCTTCCGGGCGCTAACCATTGTAGCGACCACCTCATGCCCAAACCCCGCCTGGGTCAGAATCCAAGATTCAACGGCCAAGCCGTCAAACACAGGGCCCCTGAGTTCGGGTGGAAGATTGGGCCCTGGGATAGTAGATCTGGGCGCTCTGGCAGTCGCCAAGGGACGTCAGCGAGCAGCTGCATTAGATCTGCGTACCATGTTCGGCGGGGCCAGTCTGGAGCCAGCAGAATCGCTGGAACCCCTTCTGTTTTGATCTTTTTGATAACCCTCGGGTGCAGCGGCAGCGGGGGAAACAAGTATGGAAGGCGAAACTGGTTCCATGGCAGAACCAGCGCATCCACTGCTATCGCTCGCGGGTCCCGAAATCGAGCGACAAACATGGGCACCTTGGCGTTCACCCTGGAGGCCATCAGATCCACATCCGGTGTCCCCCACCGTTTGCAAATCTACAGGAAAGCCTCGGGGTGCAAAGACCATTCCCCGGACGCAACCCCCTGCCGGCTGAGGAAGTCCGCCTCCCAATTTTCCACGCCCGGTATGTGGACTGCTGAAATTACAGAGTGGTTCCTCTCGGCCCAGCGAAGTACATGTTCTACCTCGCGCATGGTTGTCTTGCTGCGCGTACTCCCTTGATGATTTACGTAAGCCACCACCGTGATATTGTCCGATTGAATCCGGACAGGCCGTTCCGCTAGAAGGTGCTGGAAATGTTGCAGCGCCAAACGCACTACTCGTATCTCTAACAAGTTGATCTGGAGGCACGCCTCCTGTTTCGACCATTGCCCCTGGGTCATGTGGTGACGAAAAACTGCTCCCCAGCCGAGAAAGCTCGCGTCGGTTGTGACCACCAGCCATTGATCCAGGGGAAAAGGTTTCCCCTGAAGCAGGGAGGAACTGTTCGTCCACCACTGTAGTGACTGTTTGACCTGAGGGGACAACCGGCACCGGTGATCGAGCGTGAATGGGTTCTTGTTCCAAGATGACAAGAGGGCATGCTGTAGGGGACGAAGATGAAATTGGGCAAACGGAATCGCTTCCATTGCCGCCACCATCTTCCCTAGCACCCTCATCCCAAACCGGATGGTGTGAGGGACTGGTTGCAGCAGCTTCCGGACTCCTTGCCGAAGCGCTAGAGCCTTGTCCTGAGGGAGAATTACCAACCCTCGGGAGGTGTCGAAAAACATCCCTAAAAAAGAAATCCTTTGGGCTGGGACAAGGGATGATTTCTTTCTGTTGACCTACCATCCTAGACGGGATAGGGTATCCAGCGTGATGCTGACGTTTTCCTTGCATGCCCGAAATAAGGGGCCTTTCACCAAAAGGTCGTCTAAGTATGGCAAGACGACTATACCCCGAGGGTGCAAAATGGCCATGACAACTGCCATTACCTTCGTGAACACTCTGGGGGTGGTGGCTAGCCCGAAGGGAAGTGCTACAAACTGGAAATTGCGACCGTTGATGGCAATACGTAGGAACCTCTGATGCGGAGGAAAAATAGGGATGTGCAGATAAGCATCCTGGACGTCGATTGAGGCCAAGTATTCTCCCTGCTCCATGGACGATATAACCGAACGGAGACATTCCATTCAAAAATGTCTGATCCTGATGAACTTGTTCAGGAGCTTTAGGTCCAGCACTGGCCTGACTGTCCCGTCCTTTTTGGGGACCGCGAACAGATTGGAGTAAAAACCCTGAGTCCTCTTGTACTCTGGTACGGGAATAATGTCTCCGTTGCGCTGGAGTGACTCGATGGCCCCTATCAGCGCCTCTGCCCTTGCCTCCTCTTTGGGAAGCTGGGACAGAAGGAAACACTTTGGAGGATACCTGAGAAACTCTATCTTGTACCCTGAGGACACCAATTCTGCCACCCATGAGTCGCGTGCTACCGTGACCCAGATGTGGCGAAACCGGAGCAGGCGGCCGCCTACCCTGCCACTTTCGGGTAGAGGGCGCCCCGAGTCATTTAGCTGAGGATCTTTGGGATCTTATTCCCCTTGACCTGGGCTGGTGAGCCCACATCCTGCCCAGCGGGTTGGCTCTATATGTGACCTGTCGATCCTTATCTTGGTTGTAGCGGGCTGGCGCGGCGGAACTGGCCGGTGCCATCCACCCGGGGTTGCGAAATGCTCGAAACCGTGCCTGAGGCTGGCGAAAAGGCGGTTTAATTTTCTGTTGTGGGAGAAAACTGCTTTTTCCCCCTGTAGCATCAGAGATGAGTTGGTCTAATTTTTCCCCAAATAGGCGGCCACTTTGATAAGGTAGGGAAGTCAAGGATTTTTTGGAAATCGAATCGGCTTGCCACATCCTTAACCATAGGGCCCTCCTAATGGCGATTGCATTTGTAGCCACAAGTGCCGCGCAATTAGCCACATCCAAGGAAGCATTGATTAAGTAATCACCAGCCATCGCAATCTGACTCGCTATCTCTGATATTTCCGTCGGCAGGTCCCTATCCTGCAGGACCTTATTTAATGAATCTGACCATGACATCATGGCCTTGGCTACCCATGTTGCTGCGAATGAGGGAGAGTGCTGCTCCTGATGCCTCATACACCAAGCGGGCCAAGCTTTCTATGAGCCGATCCGTGGGGTCTTTAATGGCAGAAACACTAGGTACTGATAACAAAGTTTTTGAGGCCAAGCGCGATACTGGCGGATCCACCACTGGGGATTCCGCCCACTTCTTACAGAGCTCCGGTGCAAACGGATACCTTGCTTCCAGTGTTTTCTGGCCCGAGAAATGCCTGTCCGGTTGTTCCCTATGACGCTGCACTATGTCCTCCAACTCCGGGTGAGTGCAAAACACTCTATGCGGTCGTTTGGCCCTCTTAAAGGCCTCCTTATGACCTGAGGCCAGGGAGATGTCTTCCTCGATTCCCAGACTCTGATTGACTGCTTCAATGGCCACCCTGGAGTATCTAGGTCCAGGGGCTTGTCTGCGTCATAACCTGAACTCTGCTCGCTCCCGGATAATGGTGACGGTGAATGAGACGCCGTGCTCACAGATGCCGAGGCACCGGACGGGCCCGGAGACGAAGTGTGGGTTCATACCTGTTTAAACTTGTTATCAGTATAAAAAGACACCTGTGCACACCCTCAAACAGTCTGACTCCAAACTCCACTAAGGTGAAGACCAAAGAGCTGTCAAAGGACACCAGAAACAAAATTGTAGCCCTGCACCAGGCTGGGAAGACTGAATCTGCAATAGCCAACCAGCTTGGAGTGAAGAAATCAACTGTGGGAGCAATAATTAGAAAATGGAAGACATACAAGACCACTGATAATCTCCCTCGATCTGGTGCTCCACGCAAAATCCCACCCCGTGGGGTCAGAATGATCACAAGAACGGTGAGAAAAAATCCCAGAACCACGCGGGGGGACCTAGTGAATGAACTGCAGAGAGCTGGGACCAATGTAACAAGGCCTACCATAAGTAACACACTACGCCACCATGGACTCAGATCCTGCAGTGCCAGACGTGTCCCACTGCTTAAGCCTGTACATGTCCGGGCCCATCTGAAGTTTGCTAGAGAGCATTTGGATGATCCAGAGGAGTTTTGGGAGAATGTCCTATGGTCTGATGAAACCAAACTGGAACTGTTTGGTAGAAACACAACTTGTCGTGTTTGGAGGAAAAAGAATACTGAGTTGCATCCATCAAACACCATACCTACTGTAAAGCATGGTGGTGGAAACATCATGCTTTGGGGCTGTTTCTCTGCAAAGGGGCCAGGACGACTGATCCGGGTACATGAAAGAATGAATGGGGCCATGTATCGTGAGATTTTGAGTGCAAACCTCCTTCCATCAGCAAGGGCATTGAATATGAAACGTGGCTGGGTCTTTCAACATGACAATGATCCAAAGCACACCGCCAGGGCAACGAAGGAGTGGCTTCGTAAGAAGCATTTCAAGGTCCTGGAGTGGCCTAGCCAGTCTCCAGATCTCAACCCTATAGAAAACCTTTGGAGGGAGTTGAAAGTCCGTGTTGCCAAGCGAAAAGCCAAAAACATCACTGCTCTAGAGGAGATCTGCATGGAGGAATGGGCCAACATAACAACAACAGTGTGTGAAAATCTTGTGAAGACTTACAGAAAACGTTTGACCTCTGTCATTGCCAACAAAGGATATATCACAAAGTATTGAGATGAAATTTTGTTTCTGACCAAATACTTATTTTCCAACATAATATGCAAATAAAATAAAAAAAAAACAGACAATGTGATTTTCTGGATTTTTTTTTTCTCAGTTTGTCTCCCATAGTTGAGGTCTACCTATGATGTAAATTACAGACGCCTCTCATCTTTTTAAGTGGTGGAACTTGCACTATTGCTGACTGACTAAATACTTTTTTGCCCCACTGTATGTAATATGGCCGAGAACTATCCGATGATTTATCAGATAGCACTAGGCCCGATGTTATACCATGGGGCAGAGCAGGACTGTAATTTTTTTCTTATACTAATTCTGCATGAGAAAAAGAAATCGCAGGAATGCCAAGTGGCCACCTCCTGATGGGCACCATCAAGAATGTTCGTGAAGTGACCATATAAAATCCATGATCATCCTTCAGCTTGGTTCAGCTGGACGTGGCTCTTCTTTAGCACATGATGTTCACGAAGGAGTCACAAAAGCATTTTTTACTAAGCAGATACTCATTTTCTTGTTTAAATTGTCTTTATTGAAAATGTTCTAATTATTATACAAAATGGAGTTAAACAACATGAAGGAAAAGAAAAGGAAAAATATGGGGAAACAAGGGAAAATAAAGGGAAGGAACTATCGCTAAGCAATAACAGCTATTCTATCTCTGATACATGTACCAAGAGATATTAAGATCAAGGGTAAGACAATGGAATTATCATTTCTTTCACAGTATCTCATCATTGTATAGTTTCATTGTCACATATTATGTAAGCTAGCCATGTTCCTGATCAGGGCTGCCATAAGGAATTTCTGGGCCCCATACTGGCAAAATTTTGGGGCTCCCTTGAGACTCCGCCTAGGCTCCATCCCAGTTGCGCCTCCACCTTAGCCCCATCTACACCCCTTGAACTTTCCACAGTCCCACCACCCACCCTTGGAAAAACTCTTCTGCCCCCCCGTTCTCACTATGCACACAGTAACAGTTCCCATGGAACCATATCACATACATAACCATCAGCTTTTGTTTTGACCAACAGATATTTAAGCCTGCCACCACGACAAGGTAGACTCTTTTGGCAGGGCCCAACTCTACTCTAAAGTATTAAACATTTATTAAAATATCCAATACTCTTTTTAGGTATATTTTTCTTTAATTTTCTTTAAGGGAATGTGTCACATAAATTTTTTTAGCTAATTGAAATCAGATTGTGATCATCTTTTTTATAATCTGTATTTCTGATTGCAGATTGTTGTATTCTGTTTCCTGTACATTTATGGAAGCTGCTTTCTTGCCTGACTGGAGATAAGGACATTGGACATATACATGTATATATAAATATATATAGATATCATAAGACATTATAGGGAACTCTATTTCCTTCTAAGAATTTTCTATTTATATTCTCATGTTGTAGTGACATGCAGATGTCATTGTGTAGGAAGGGGGAAGAGGTGAGTTGTGACACTACATACTGTGAATTGTGAATTCTGTTATCTCTCAGATTATGAGCTTGCAGGCAGGGCCCTAATTTCTCTTGGTATTTGTTGTTTAAGTGATTATTGTTATTCTGTAATGTCTTTTATTGTCTGCACAAGTCCCCTCTAAAATGTAAAGTGCTGCGGAATATGTTGGCGCTATAGAAATTAAAATAATTGTGCTATTATTGTAATCCTGCCTGTTATGATAATGAGGGGACTGCTAATAAGGGATCTCTTCTGGACATGTCAGTCTGCTAGAAAAGCCGTTTCTGTTTATTTTATGACATAAGGGGTGACAAACTTTAAAGTAAATTCTTGCAAAACTTTAAACTATGACTAAAAGAATTGGCCATTTTCTGGTTATTGTTGACGAATGTGTTTGAGATGATAAGGCTCTTACTAATATGGCCTTTCTTGAATTTCAGCACCAAGTATGAAATATGGGAAATAGAAATATAGACTATGCTGAATTTCTCCACTAAGTGCCTTTCAATCATCTCACAAACACATTGGATAACAATAACCAGCGAATGGTCAATGCCCAAAACATAAAAGCTTTGTAACACATTCCCACTAAATATTTTGCTAACTAAATCTATTTTTGCATGGGAGTCATTTAGTTAAATCAATTGGTCAATTACATAAGGTGAAAAATTACACTGCCAATAACAAAAGAGAAAACAAACGAAACAGACAAAAAAGACAACACATATAGCCAATCAACACAATGAAAATAAGGTCATTTTGTGAGATCAGAGAAAAATAATAAAAAAACAACAAAGAGTACTGCACACGATCTAAGGAACTGAACTATGTCCAACCCCCCTCTATGTTCTGCTCCCCAGGCCCCGTACACTAGTAAGGGTAGTCATGCCCTCATGGCGGCCCTGTTTCTGCCTATCGTGAAATGACACTTGTTGAAAACCTACACTACAAGAAGTATGTAGCTAGCCTGCGTAGATCATGGGTTGTCAGACATTCATTCTTTGCTACCTATAGTTAACGTTTCATTTAAGCATTCACTCAATCATTATTAAAAGGAAACTGTCATCCCCTGGGACATATATGACCTATTACTATGGGCACACAAGTAAAAAGTAATAGGCCTACCTGTATGCCTAATATTAAAGATCTTGTGGAGAAATGTTATATACTGTCTATATGTTAATGTTTTCTTCCAGGCTTCCATAACATTTCTCCACAACAGGACCATTAACATGACTCATGCAGTTAGGAATAGCTTAACATTTCTATTACCTGTATGCCCATATTATACGTCTCTGAGAATGACAGATTCCCATTCAAGCATAAACTTACATATATTAATTCTTATTTATCTAATAGCATGATGACAGCTGTCCAGACATGCATCCCACCACAAGAAGCACTCTGGAGTAATCCCCAAAGAATGAAATCTATCCAGATCCCTGCTGCAGACTTACAGCAGGAATCTGTGCAAGAATACTGAAAGCTCAGAAAGTGTGAGAGGAGAGCTGTGGTGAGCTTACCTGCAGCAGAGCAGGACCTGAAGCAAGTGACTACCGGGAAGTAGCCAGAGGCAGAGTCAGACGCCGAGTAGCAGCGGTGACTGGCGATGCCTGAAAGTAGTTAGATCCTACCAGAGTCAAGCCAGGAGGTTGGTGAGGTGTCAAAGGGTTAAAGACAGAGAGTGGTCAGGACGTAGCCAAATGTCAGAAAAACCGGAGATAGCTGAATAGTACAAAGGGAGCAGACTGGTGGGAAGTCAGAGGAAGCAAGCCAAAGGTCAGAGCCAGAATAGACAGTAAGCACAGATTTACAAGGCACAGAACAAGAAAAAAGACCGGGTCATACACTGGGAGAAAATCAGACAAAAGAGTATGCAAGCACACCAGGGGGTCAGACACACAGCCAAGAATGAATGTATCACTGGCAGGGAACTCAGACAGGAGCGGGTAAATATAGCCCACCCCAAACCAAAAGGAGGCCAAAAAATTAACCATGAGAGGATGGGATAAAGAAATCCTATCCATAGCTATGACAGAAATTATCCTCAGTGACAAAGCAAGTGGGTACGCATCTCCCTTTGCTGTTAGCATATTTACTCATGTAAGTGTGCTGCTCAAACTGTTGGGGTGCAGCTGTGGGACCCTATTTTCAGAGATGATGTCCTCCACCCAAGTCTCAAAAAGCTGAAAGGGTCTTCAGGAGAGATGGGTAGTCGAGCTAGGCTATCAGACAGTCACCTCTGTAGCTGTAGTGTCATCCTTCTTATGGTTCCATTTAGGGGTGGACAGGAGCGGAAATGATATTGGTGCAACTGCACACAGGCCAAGAAATAAGAGGACCCATTTCCACCTCCACAGTAGATGAAATTGTGCATTATGATGAGTTATTGGGCTGATCATTAGCGTAAAGACAGAATATAACATTTCTCCACAACAGCACCATTAACATAAGGCATACAGTTAGAACTAGCTTAACATTTCTATTACCTGTATGCCCACATTTATAGGTCATATACTTCTCGGGGGTGACAGATTCTCTTTAAAGCATAAACACACATATATTAATTCTTATCTATCTAATAGGATGACAACAGCTGTCCAGACCTGCATCCCACCACAGCAACCACTCTGGAGTAATCCCTGGAGAATGAAATCTATCAAGATCCCTGCTGCAGACTTACAGCAGGAATCTGTGCAAGATTACTGAAAGCTCAGAAAATGTGAGGGGAGAGCTGCGGTGAGCTTACCTGCAGCTGTGCAGGACTTGAAGCAAATGACTACTGGGGAGTGGCCGGAGGCAGAGTCAGACGCCAAGTAGAGGCGGTGACCGGCGATGCCGGAAAGTAGTTTGAACATACCGAAGTCAAGCCAGGAGGTCGATGAGGTGCCAAAGGGTTAAACACAGAGAGTGGTCAGGACGTAGCTAAATGTCAGAAAACCGGAGATAGCTGTACAGTACAAATGGGGCAGACTGGTGGGAAGTCAGAGGAAGCAAGCCAAAGGTCAGAGCCAGAATAGACAGTAAGCACAGAATCACAAGGCAAGGCACAGAACGAGAAAAAAAACCGGGTCATACACTGAGAGACAATCAGACAAATGAGTATGCAAACACACCAGGGGTCAGACACACAGCCATGAATTAATGTATCACTGACAGGGAACTCAGACAGGAGCGGGTAAATATCGCCCTCCCCAAACCAAAAGGAGGCCAAAAAATTAACCATGAGAATGGGATAAAGAATTCCCATCCATAGCTTTGACAGAAATCATCCTCCGTGACAAAGCAAGTGGTTAAGCATCTCCCTTTGCTCTTAGGATATTTACTCATGTAAGAGTGCTGCTCAAACTGTTGGGGTGCAGCTGTGGGACCCTATTTTCAGAGATGATGTCCTCCACCCAAGTCTCAAAAAGCTGAAAGGGTCTTCAGGAGAGATGGGTAGTCGAGCTAGGCTATCAGACGGTCACCTCTGTAGCTGTAGTGTCATCCTTCCTATGGTTCCATTCAGGGGTGGACAGGGGCGGAAATGATATTGGTGCAACTGCACACAGGCCAAGAAATAAGGGGACCCATTTCCACCTCCACAGTAGATGAAATTGTGCGTTATGATGAGTTATTGGGCTGATCATTAGCGAAAAGACAGAATATAACATTTGTCCACAACAGCACCATTAACATAAGGCATACAGTTAGAACTAGCTTAACATATCTATTACCTGTATGCCCACATTTATAGGTCATATACTTCTCGGGCGTGACAGATTCTCTTTAAAGCATATACACACATATATTAATTCTTATCTATCTAATAGGATGACAACAGCTGTCCAGACCTGCATCCCACCACAACAACCACTCTGGAGTAATCCCCGGAGAATGAAATCTATCAAGATCCCTGCTGCAGACTTACAGCAGGAATCTGTGCAAGAATACTGAAAGCTCAGAGAATGTGAGAGGAGAGCTGCGGTGAGCTAACCTGCAGCTGTGCAGGACTTGAAGCAAATGACTACCGGGGAGTGGCCGGAGGCAGAGTCAGACGCCGAATAGAGGCGGTGACCGGCGATGCGGGAAAGTAGTTTGAACGTACCGAAGTCAAGTCAGGAGGTCGATGAGGTGCCAAAGGGTTAAACACAGAGAGTGGTCAGGACGTAGCTAAATGTCAGAAAACCGGAGATAGCTGTACAGTACAAATGGGGCAGACTGATGGGAAGTCAGAGGAAGCAAGCCAAAGGTCAGAGCCAGAATAGACAGTAAGCACAGAATCACAAGGCAAGGCACAGAATGAGAAAAAAGACCGGGTCATACACCGAGAGACAATCAGACAAAAGAGTATGCAAGCACACCAGGGGTCAGACACACAGCCATGAATTAATGTATCACTGACAGGGAACTCTGACAGGAGCGGGTAAATATAGCCCTCCCCAAACCAAAAGGAGGCCAAAAAATTAACCATGAGAGGATGGGATAAAGAAATCCCATCCATAGCTATGACAGAATTCATCCTCCGCGACAAAGCAAGTGGCTAAGCATCTCCCTTTGCTCTTAGGATATTTAATCATGCAAGAGTGCTGCTCAAACTGTTTGGGTGCAGCTGTGGGACCCTATTTTCAGAGATGATGTCCTCCACCCAAGTCTCAAAAAGCTGAAAGGGTCTTCAGGAGAGATGGGTAGTCGAGCTAGGCTATCAGACGGTCACCTCTGTAGCTGTAGTGTCATCCTTCCTATGGTTCCATTCAGGGGTGGACAGGGGCGGAAATGATATTGGTGCAACTGCACACAGGCCAAGAAATAAGGGGACCCATTTCCACCTCCACAGTAGATGAAATTGTGCATTATGATGAGTTATTGGGCTGATCATTAGCGTAAAGACAGAATATAACATTTCTCCACAACAGCACCATTAACATAAGGCATACAGTTAGAACTAGCTTAACATTTCTATTACCTGTATGCCCATATTTATAGGTCATATACGTCTCGGGGGTGACAGATTCTCTTTAAAGCATAAACACACATATATTAATTCTTATCTATCTAATAGGATGACAACAGCTGTCCAGACCTGCATCCCACCACAACAACCACTCTGGAATAATCCCCGGAGAATGAAATCTATCAAGATCCCTGCTGCAGACTTACAGCAGGAATCTGTGCAAGAATACTGAAAGCTCAGAGAATGTGAGAGGAGAGCTGCGGTGAGCTTACCTGCAGCTGTGCAGGACTTGAAGCAAATGACTATCGGGGAGTGGCCGGAGGCAGAGTCAGACGCCGAATAGAGGCGGTGACCGGCGATGCCGGAAAGTAGTTTGAACGTACCGAAGTCAAGCCAGGAGGTCGATGAGGTGCCAAAGGGTTAAACACAGAGAGTGGTCAGGACGTAGCTAAATGTCAGAAAACCGGAGATAGCTGTACAGTACAAATGGGCAGACTGGTGGGAAGTCAGAGGAAGCAAGCCAAAGGACAGAGCCAGAATAGACAGTAAGCATAGAATCACAAGGCAAGGCACAGAACGAGAAAAAAGACCGGGTCATACACTGAGAGACAATCAGACAAATGAGTATGCAAACACACCAGGGGTCAGACACACAGCCATGAATTAATGTATCACTGACAGGGAACTCAGACAGGAGCGGGTAAATATCGCCCTCCCCAAACCAAAAGGAGGCCAAAAAATTAACCATGAGAGGATGGGTTAAAGAAATCCCATCCATAGCTATGACAGAAATCATCCTCCGTGACAAAGCAAGTGGCTAAGCATCTCCCTTTGCTCTTAGGATATTTACTCATGTAAGAGTGCTGCTCAAACTGTTGGGGTGCAGCTGTGGGACCCTATTTTCAGAGATGATGTCCTCCACCCAAGTCTCAAAAAGCTGAAAGGGTCTTCAGGAGAGATGGGTAGTCAAGCTAGGCTATCAGACGGTCACCTCTGTAGCTGTAGTGTCATCCTTCCTATGGTTCCGTTCAGGGGTGGACAGGGGCGGAAATGATATTGGTGCAACTGCACACAGTCCAAGAAATAAGGGGACCCATTTCCACCTCCACAGTAGATGAAATTTTGCGTTATGATGAGTTATTGGGCTGATCATTAGCGTAAAGACAGAATATAACATTTCTCCACAACAGCACCATTAACATAAGGCATACAGTTAGAACTATCTTAACATTTCTATTACCTGTATGCCCATATTTATAGGTCATATCTGTCTCAGGGGTGACAGATTCTCTTTAAAGCATAAACACACATATATTAATTCTTATCTATCTAATAGGATGACAACAGCTGTGCAGACCTGCATCCCACCACAACAACCACTCTGAAGTAATCCCCGGAGAATAAAATCTATCAAGATCCCTGCTGCAGACTTACAGCAGGAATCTGTGCAAGAATAGTGGAAGCACAGAGAGTATGAGAGGAGAGCTGCGGTGAGCTTACCTGCAGCTGTGCAGGATTTGAAGCAAATGACTACCGGGGAGTGGCCGGAGGCAGAGTCAGACGCCAAGTAGAGGCGGTGACCGGAGATGCCGGAAAGTAGTTTGAACGTACCGAAGTCAAGCTAGGAGGTCGGTGAGGTGCCAAAGGGTTAAACACAGAGAGTGGTCAGGACGTAGCTAAATGTCAGAAAACCGGAGATAGCTGTACAGTACAAATGGGGCAGACTGGTGGCAAGTCAGAGGAAGCAAGCCAAAGGTCAGAGCCAGGATAGACAGTAAGCACAAGATCACAAGGCAAGGCACAGAACGAGAAAAAAGACCGGGTCATACACTGAGAGACAATCAGACAAATGAGTATGCAAACACACCAGGGGTCAGACTCACAGCCATGAATTAATGTATCACTGACAGGGAACTCGGACAGGAGCGGGTAAATATAGCCCTCCCCAAACCAAAAGGAGGCCAAAAAATTAACCATGAGAGGATGGGATAAAGAAATCCCATCCATAGCTATGACTGAAATCATCCTCCGTGACAAAGCAAGTGGCTAAGCATCTCCCTTTGCTCTTAGTATATTTACTCATGTATGAGTGCTGCTCAAACTGTTGGGGTGCAGCTGTGGGACCCTATTTTCAGAGATGATGTCCTCCACCCAAGTCTCAAAAAGCTGAAAGGGTCTTCAGGAGAGATGGGTGGTCGAGCTAGGCTATCAGACGGTCACCTCTGTAGCTGTAGTGTCATCCTTCCTATGGTTCCATTCAGGGGTGGACAGGGGCGGAAATTATATTGGTGCAACTGCACACAGGCCAAGAAATAAGGGGACCCATTTCCACCTCCACAGTAGATGAATTTGTGTGTTATGATGAGTTATTGGGCTGATTAGCGTGAAGACAGAATATATCATTTCTCCACAACAGCACCATTAACATAAGGCATACAGTTAGAACTAGCTTAACATTTCTATTACCTGTATGCCCATATTTATAGGTCATATACGTCTCGGGGGTGACAGATTCTCTTTAAAGCATAAACACACATATATTAATTCTTATCTATCTAATAGGATGACAACAGCTGTCCAGACCTGCATCCCACCACAACAACCACTCTGGAGTAATCCCCGGAGAATGAAATCTATCAAGATCCCTGCTGCAGACTTACAGCAGGAATCTGTGCAAGAATACTGAAAGCTCAGAGAAAGTGAGAGGAGAGCTGCGGTGAGCTTACCTGCAGCTGTGCAGGACTTGAAGCAAATGACTACCGGGGAGTGGCCGGAGGCAGAGTCAGACGCCGAATAGAGGTGGTGACCGGCGATGCCGGAAAGTAGTTTGAACGTACCGAAGTCAAGCCAGGAGGTCGATGAGGTGCCAAAGGGTTAAACACAGAGAGTGGTCAGGACGTAGCTAAATGTCAGAAAACCGGAGATAGCTGTACAGTACAAATGGGGCAGACTGGTGGGAAGTCTGAGGAAGCAAGCCAAAGGTCAGAGCCAGAATAGACAGTAAGCACAGAATCACAAGGCAAGGCACAGAACGAGAAAAAAGACCGGGTCATACACTGAGAGACAATCAGACAAAAGAGTATGCAAGCACACCAGGGGTCAGACACACAGCCATGAATTAATGTATCACTGACAGGGAACTTAGACAGGAGCGGGTAAATATAGCCCTCCCCAAACCAAAAGGAGGCCAAAAAATTAACCATGAGAGGATGGGATAAAGAAATCCCAGCCATAGCTATGACAGAAATCATCCTCCGTGACAAAGCAAGTGGCTAAGCATCTCCCTTTGCTCTTAGGATATTTACTCATGTATGAGTGCTGCTCAAACTGTTGGGGTGCAGCTGTGGGACCCTATTTTCAGAGATGATGTCCTCCACCCAAGTCTCAAAAAGCTGAAAGGGTCTTCAGGAGAGATGGGTAGTCGAGCTAGGCTATCAGACGGTCACCTCTGTAGCTGTAGTGTCATCCTTCCTATGGTTCCATTCAGGGGTGGACAGGGGCGGAAATGATATTGGTGCAACTGCACACAGGCCAAGAAATAAGGGGACCCATTTCCACCTCCACAGTAGATGAATTTGTGTGTTATGATGAGTTATTGGGCTGATTAGCGTGAAGACAGAATATAACATTTCTCCACAACAGCACCATTAACATAAGGCATACATTTAGAACTAGCTTAACATTTCTATTACCTGTATGCCCATATTTATAGGTCATATACGTCTCGGGGGTGACAGATTCTCTTTAAAGCATAAACACACATATATTAATTCTTATCTATCTAATAGGATGACAACAGCTGTCCAGACCTGCATCCCACCACAACAAACACTCTGGAGTAATCCCCGGAGAATGAAATCTATCAAGATCCCTGCTGCAGACTTACAGCAGGAATCTGTGCAAGAATACTGAAAGCTCAGAGAATGTGAGAGTAGAGCTGCGGTGAGCTTACCTGCAGCTGTGCAGGACTTGAAGCAAATGACTACCGGGGAGTGGCCGGAGGCAGAGTCAGACGCCGAATAGAGGCGGTGACCGGCGATGCCGGAAAGTAGTTTGAACGTACCGAAGTCAAGCCAGGAGGTCGATGAGGTGCCAAAGGGTTAAACACAGAGAGTGGTCAGGACGTAGCTAAATGTCAGAAAACCGGAGATAGCTGTACAGTACAAATGGGGCAGACTGGTGGGAAGTCAGAGGAAGCAAGCCAAAGGTCAGAGCCAGAATAGACAGTAAGCACAGAATCACAAGGCAAGGCACAGAACGAGAAAAAAGACCGGGTCATACACAGAGACAATCAGACAAAAGAGTATGCAAGCACACCAGGGGTCAGACACACAGCCATGAATTAATGTATCACTGACAGGGAACTCAGACAGGAGCGGGTAGATATAGCCCTCCCCAAACCAAAAGGAGGCCAAAAAATTAACCATGAGAGGATGGGATAAAGAAATCCCATCCATAGCTATGACAGAAATCATCCTCCGTGACAAAGCAAGTGGCTAAGCATCTCCCTTTGCTCTTAGGATATTTACTCATGTATGAGTGCTGCTCAAACTGTTGGGGTGCAGCTGTGGGACCCTATTTTCAGAGATGATGTCCTCCACTCAAGTCTCAAAAAGCTGAAAGGGTCTTCAGGAGAGATGGGTAGTCGAGTTAGGCTATCAGACGGTCACCTCTGTAGCTGTAGTGTCATCCTTCCTATGGTTCCATTCAGGGGTGGACAGGGGCGGAAATTATATTGGTGCAACTGTACACAGGCCAAGAAATAAGGGGACCCATTTCCACCTCCACAGTAGATGAATTTGTGTGTTATGATGAGTTATTGGGCTGATCATTAGCGTGAAGACAGAATATAACATTTCTCCACAACAGCACCATTAACATAAGGCATACAGTTAGAACTAGCTTAACATTTCTATTACCTGTATGCCCATATTTATAGGTCATATACGTCTCGGGGGTGACAGATTCTCTTTAAAGCAAAAACACACATATATTAATTCTTATCTATCTAATAGGATGACAACAGCTGTCCAGACCTGCATCCCACCACAACAACCACTCTGGAGTAATCCCCGGAGAATGAAATCTATCAAGATCCCTGCTGCAGACTTACAGCAGGAATCTGTGCAAGAATAGTGGAAGCTCAGAGAGTGTGAGAGGAGAGCTGCGGTGAGCTTACCTGCAGCTGTGCAGGACTTGAAGCAAAGGACTACCGGGGAGTGGCCGGAGGCAGAGTCAGACGCCAAGTAGAGGCGGTGACCGGAGATGCCGGAAAGTAGTTTGAACGTACCGAAGTCAAGCCAGGAGGTCGGTGAGGTGCCAAAGGGTTAAACACAGAGAGTGGTCAGGACGTAGCTAAATGTCAGAAAACCGGAGATAGCTGTACAGTACAAATGGGGCAGACTGGTGGGAAGTCTGAGGAAGCAAGCCAAAGGTCAGAGCCAGAATAGACAGTAAGCACAGAATCACAAGGCAAGGCACAGAACGAGAAAAAAGACCGGGTCATACACTGAGAGACAATCAGACAAAAGAGTATGCAAGCACACCAGGGGTCAGACACACAGCCATGAATTAATGTATCACTGACAGGGAACTCAGACAGGAGCGGGTAAATATAGCCCTCCCCAAACCAAAAGGAGGCCAAAAAATTAACCATGAGAGGATGGGATAAAGAAATCCCATCCATAGCTATGACTGAAATCATCCTCCGTGACAAAGCAAGTGGCTAAGCATCTCCCTTTGCTCTTAGTATATTTACTCATGTATGAGTGCTGCTCAAACTGTTGGGGTGCAGCTGTGGGACCCTATTTTCAGAGATGATGTCCTCCACCCAAGTCTCAAAAAGCTGAAAGGGTCTTCAGGAGAGATGGGTGGTCGAGCTAGGCTATCAGACGGTCACCTCTGTAGCTGTAGTGTCATCCTTCCTATGGTTCCATTCAGGGGTGGACAGGGGCGGAAATTATATTGGTGCAACTGCACACAGGCCAAGAAATAAGGGGACCCATTTCCACCTCCACAGTAGATGAATTTGTGTGTTATGATGAGTTATTGGGCTGATTAGCGTGAAGACAGAATATATCATTTCTCCACAACAGCACCATTAACATAAGGCATACAGTTAGAACTAGCTTAACATTTCTATTACCTGTATGCCCATATTTATAGGTCATATACGTCTCGGGGGTGACAGATTCTCTTTAAAGCATAAACACACATATATTAATTCTTATCTATCTAATAGGATGACAACAGCTGTCCAGACCTGCATCCCACCACAACAACCACTCTGGAGTAATCCCCGGAGAATGAAATCTATCAAGATCCCTGCTGCAGACTTACAGCAGGAATCTGTGCAAGAATACTGAAAGCTCAGAGAAAGTGAGAGGAGAGCTGCGGTGAGCTTACCTGCAGCTGTGCAGGACTTGAAGCAAATGACTACCGGGGAGTGGCCGGAGGCAGAGTCAGACGCCGAATAGAGGTGGTGACCGGCGATGCCGGAAAGTAGTTTGAACGTACCGAAGTCAAGCCAGGAGGTCGATGAGGTGCCAAAGGGTTAAACACAGAGAGTGGTCAGGACGTAGCTAAATGTCAGAAAACCGGAGATAGCTGTACAGTACAAATGGGGCAGACTGGTGGGAAGTCTGAGGAAGCAAGCCAAAGGTCAGAGCCAGAATAGACAGTAAGCACAGAATCACAAGGCAAGGCACAGAACGAGAAAAAAGACCGGGTCATACACTGAGAGACAATCAGACAAAAGAGTATGCAAGCACACCAGGGGTCAGACACACAGCCATGAATTAATGTATCACTGACAGGGAACTCAGACAGGAGCGGGTAAATATAGCCCTCCCCAAACCAAAAGGAGGCCAAAAAATTAACCATGAGAGGATGGGATAAAGAAATCCCAGCCATAGCTATGACAGAAATCATCCTCCGTGACAAAGCAAGTGGCTAAGCATCTCCCTTTGCTCTTAGGATATTTACTCATGTATGAGTGCTGCTCAAACTGTTGGGGTGCAGCTGTGGGACCCTATTTTCAGAGATGATGTCCTCCACCCAAGTCTCAAAAAGCTGAAAGGGTCTTCAGGAGAGATGGGTAGTCGAGCTAGGCTATCAGACGGTCACCTCTGTAGCTGTAGTGTCATCCTTCCTATGGTTCCATTCAGGGGTGGACAGGGGCGGAAATGATATTGGTGCAACTGCACACAGGCCAAGAAATAAGGGGACCCATTTCCACCTCCACAGTAGATGAATTTGTGTGTTATGATGAGTTATTGGGCTGATTAGCGTGAAGACAGAATATAACATTTCTCCACAACAGCACCATTAACATAAGGCATACATTTAGAACTAGCTTAACATTTCTATTACCTGTATGCCCATATTTATAGGTCATATACGTCTCGGGGTGACAGATTCTCTTTAAAGCATAAACACACATATATTAATTCTTATCTATCTAATAGGATGACAACAGCTGTCCAGACCTGCATCCCACCACAACAAGCACTCTGGAGTAATCCCCGGAGAATGAAATCTATCAAGATCCCTGCTGCAGACTTACAGCAGGAATCTGTGCAAGAATACTGAAAGCTCAGAGAATGTGAGAGGAGAGCTGCGGTGAGCTTACCTGCAGCTGTGCAGGACTTGAAGCAAATGACTACCGGGGAGTGGCCGGAGGCAGAGTCAGACGCCGAATAGAGGCGGTGACCGGCGATGCCGGAAAGTAGTTTGAACGTACCGAAGTCAAGTCAGGAGGTCGATGAGGTGCCAAAGGGTTAAACACAGAGAGTGGTCAGGACGTAGCTAAATGTCAGAAAACCGGAGATAGCTGTACAGTACAAATGGGGCAGACTGGTGGGAGGTCAGAGGAAGCAAGCCAAAGGTCAGAGCCAGAATAGACAGTAAGCACAGAATCACAAGGCAAGGCACAGAACGAGAAAAAAGACCGGGTCATACACAGAGACAATCAGACAAAAGAGTATGTAAGCACACCACGGGTCAGACACACAGCCATGAATTAATGTATCACTGACAGGGAACTCAGACAGGAGCGGGTAAATATAGCCCTCCCCAAACCAAAAGGAGGCCAAAAAATTAACCATGAGAGGATGGGATAAAGAAATCCCATCCATAGCTATGACAGAAATCATCCTCCGTGACAAAGCAAGTGGCTAAGCATCTCCCTTTGCTCTTAGGATATTTACTCATGTATGAGTGCTGCTCAAACTGTTGGGGTGCAGCTGTGGGACCCTATTTTCAGAGATGATGTCCTCCACCCAAGTCTCAAAAAGCTGAAAGGGTCTTCAGGAGAGATGGGTAGTCGAGTTAGGCTATCAGACGGTCACCTCTGTAGCTGTAGTGTCATCCTTCCTATGGTTCCATTCAGGGGAGGACAGGGGCGGAAATTATATTGGTGCAACTGTACACAGGCCAAGAAATAAGGGGACCCATTTCCACCTCCACAGTAGATGAATTTGTGTGTTATGATGAGTTATTGGGCTGATCATTAGCGTGAAGACAGAATATAACATTTCTCCACAACAGCACCATTAACATAAGGCATACAGTTAGAACTAGCTTAACATTTCTATTACCTGTATGCCCATATTTATAGGTCATATACGTCTCGGGGGTGACAGATTCTCTTTAAAGCATAAACACACATATATTAATTCTTATCTATCTAATAGGATGACAACAGCTGTCCAGACCTGCATCCCACCACAACAACCACTCTGGAGTAATCCCCGTAGAATGAAATCTATCAAGATCCCTGCTGCAGACTTACAGCAGGAATCTGTGCAAGAATAGTGGAAGCTCAGAGAGTGTGAGAGGAGAGCTGCGGTGAGCTTACCTGCAGCTGTGCAGGACTTGAAGCAAAAGACTACCGGGGAGTGGCCGGAGGCAGAGTCAGACGCCAAGTAGAGGCGGTGACCGGAGATGCCGGAAAGTAGTTTGAACGTACCGAAGTCAAGCCAGGAGGTCGGTGAGGTGCCAAAGGGTTAAACACAGAGAGTGGTCAGGACGTAGCTAAATGTCAGAAAACCGGAGATAGCTGTACAGTACAAATGGGGCAGACTGGTGGGAAGTCTGAGGAAGCAAGCCAAAGGTCAGAGCCAGAATAGACAGTAAGCACAGAATCACAAGGCAAGGCACAGAACGAGAAAAAAGACCGGGTCATACACTGAGAGACAATCAGACAAAAGAGTATGCAAGCACACCAGGGGTCAGACACACAGCCATGAATTAATGTATCACTGACAGGGAACTTAGACAGGAGCGGGTAAATATAGCCCTCCCCAAACCAAAAGGAGGCCAAAAAATTAACCATGAGAGGATGGGATAAAGAAATCCCAGCCATAGCTATGACAGAAATCATCCTCCGTGACAAAGCAAGTGGCTAAGCATCTCCCTTTGCTCTTAGGATATTTACTCATGTATGAGTGCTGCTCAAACTGTTGGGGTGCAGCTGTGGGACCCTATTTTCAGAGATGATGTCCTCCACCCAAGTCTCAAAAAGCTGAAAGGGTCTTCAGGAGAGATGGGTAGTCGAGCTAGGCTATCAGATGGTCACCTCTGTAGCTGTAGTGTCATCCTTCCTATGGTTCCATTCAGGGGTGGACAGGGGCGGAAATGATATTGGTGCAACTGCACACAGGCCAAGAAATAAGGGGACCCATTTCCACCTCCACAGTAGATGAATTTGTGTGTTATGATGAGTTATTGGGCTGATTAGCGTGAAGACAGAATATAACATTTCTCCACAACAGCACCATTAACATAAGGCATACATTTAGAACTAGCTTAACATTTCTATTACCTGTATGCCCATATTTATAGGTCATATACGTCTCGGGGGTGACAGATTCTCTTTAAAGCATAAACACACATATATTAATTCTTATCTATCTAATAGGATGACAACAGCTGTCCAGACCTGCATCCCACCACAACAAACACTCTGGAGTAATCCCCGGAGAATGAAATCTATCAAGATCCCTGCTGCAGACTTACAGCAGGAATCTGTGCAAGAATACTGAAAGCTCAGAGAATGTGAGAGGAGAGCTGCGGTGAGCTTACCTGCAGCTGTGCAGGACTTGAAGCAAATGACTACCGGGGAGTGGCCGGAGGCAGAGTCAGACGCCGAATAGAGGCGGTGACCGGCGATGCCGGAAAGTAGTTTGAACGTACCGAAGTCAAGCCAGGAGGTCGATGAGGTGCCAAAGGGTTAAACACAGAGAGTGGTCAGGACGTAGCTAAATGTCAGAAAACCGGAGATAGCTGTACAGTACAAATGGGGCAGACTGGTGGGAAGTCAGAGGAAGCAAGCCAAAGGTCAGAGCCAGAATAGACAGTAAGCACAGAATCACAAGGCAAGGCACAGAACGAGAAAAAAGACCGGGTCATACACAGAGACAATCAGACAAAAGAGTATGCAAGCACACCAGGGGTCAGACACACAGCCATGAATTAATGTATCACTGACAGGGAACTCAGACAGGAGCGGGTAAATATAGCCCTCCCCAAACCAAAAGGAGGCCAAAAAATTAACCATGAGAGGATGGGATAAAGAAATCCCATCCATAGCTATGACAGAAATCATCCTCCGTGACAAAGCAAGTGGCTAAGCATCTCCCTTTGCTCTTAGGATATTTACTCATGTATGAGTGCTGCTCAAACTGTTGGGGTGCAGCTGTGGGACCCTATTTTCAGAGATGATGTCCTCCACCCAAGTCTCAAAAAGCTGAAAGGGTCTTCAGGAGAGATGGGTAGTCGAGTTAGGCTATCAGACGGTCACCTCTGTAGCTGTAGTGTCATCCTTCCTATGGTTCCATTCAGGGGTGGACAGGGGCGGAAATTATATTGGTGCAACTGTACACAGGCCAAGAAATAAGGGGACCCATTTCCACCTCCACAGTAGATGAATTTGTGTGTTATGATGAGTTATTGGGCTGATCATTAGCGTGAAGACAGAATATAACATTTCTCCACAACAGCACCATTAACATAAGGCATACAGTTAGAACTAGCTTAACATTTCTATTACCTGTATGCCCATATTTATAGGTCATATACGTCTCGGGGGTGACAGATTCTCTTTAAAGCAAAAACACACATATATTAATTCTTATCTATCTAATAGGATGACAACAGCTGCCAAGACCTGCATCCCACCACAACAACCACTCTGGATTAATCCCTGGAGAATGAAATCTATCAAGATCCCTGCTGCAGACTTACAGCAGGAATCTGTGCAAGAATAGTGGAAGCTCAGAGAGTGTGAGAGGAGAGCTGCGGTGAGCTTACCTGCAGCTGTGCAGGACTTGAAGCAAAGGACTACCGGGGAGTGGCCGGAGGCAGAGTCAGACGCCAAGTAGAGGCGGTGACCGGAGATGCCGGAAAGTAGTTTGAACGTGCCGAAGTCAAGCCAGGAGGTCGGTGAGGTGCCAAAGGGTTAAACACAGAGAGTGGTCAGGACGTAGCTAAATGTCAGAAAACCGGAGATAGCTGTACAGTACAAATGGGGCAGACTGGTGGGAAGTCTGAGGAAGCAAGCCAAAGGTCAGAGCCAGAATAGACAGTAAGCACAGAATCACAAGGCAAGGCACAGAACGAGAAAAAAGACCGGGTCATACACTGAGAGACAATCAGACAAAAGAGTATGCAAGCACACCAGGGGTCAGACACACAGCCATGAATTAATGTATCACTGACAGGGAACTCAGACAGGAGCGGGTAAATATAGCCCTCCCCAAACCAAAAGGAGGCCAAAAAATTAACCATGAGAGGATGGGATAAAGAAATCCCATCCATAGCTATGACTGAAATCATCCTCCGTGACAAAGCAAGTGGCTAAGCATCTCCCTTTGCTCTTAGTATATTTACTCATGTATGAGTGCTGCTCAAACTGTTGGGGTGCAGCTGTGGGACCCTATTTTCAGAGATGATGTCCTCCACCCAAGTCTCAAAAAGCTGAAAGGGTCTTCAGGAGAGATGGGTGGTCGAGCTAGGCTATCAGACGGTCACCTCTGTAGCTGTAGTGTCATCCTTCCTATGGTTCCATTCAGGGGTGGACAGGGGCGGAAATTATATTGGTGCAACTGCACACAGGCCAAGAAATAAGGGGACCCATTTCCACCTCCACAGTAGATGAATTTGTGTGTTATGATGAGTTATTGGGCTGATTAGCGTGAAGACAGAATATATCATTTCTCCACAACAACACCATTAACATAAGGCATACAGTTAGAACTAGCTTAACATTTCTATTACCTGTATGCCCATATTTATAGGTCATATACGTCTCGGGGGTGACAGATTCTCTTTAAAGCATAAACACACATATATTAATTCTTATCTATCTAATAGGATGACAACAGCTGTCCAGACCTGCATCCCACCACAACAACCACTTTGGAGTAATCCCCGGAGAATGAAATCTATCAAGATCCCTGCTGCAGACTTACAGCAGGAATCTGTGCAAGAATACTGAAAGCTCAGAGAAAGTGAGAGGAGAGCTGCGGTGAGCTTACCTGCAGCTGTGCAGGACTTGAAGCAAATGACTACCGGGGAGTGGCCGGAGGCAGAGTCAGACGCCGAATAGAGGTGGTGACCGGCGATGCCGGAAAGTAGTTTGAACGTACCGAAGTCAAGCCAGGAGGTCGATGAGGTGCCAAAGGGTTAAACACAGAGAGTGGTCAGGACGTAGCTAAATGTCAGAAAACCGGAGATAGCTGTACAGTACAAATGGGGCAGACTGGTGGGAAGTCAGAGGAAGCAAGCCAAAGGTCAGAGCCAGAATAGACAGTAAGCACAGAATCACAAGGCAAGGCACAGAACGAGAAAAAAGACCGGGTCATACACTGAGAGACAATCAGACAAAAGAGTATGCAAGCACACCAGGGGTCAGACACACAGCCATGAATTAATGTATCACTGACAGGGAACTCAGACAGGAGCGGGTAAATATAGCCCTCCCCAAACCAAAAGGAGGCCAAAAAATTAACCATGAGAGGATGGGATAAAGAAATCCCAGCCATAGCTATGACAGAAATCATCCTCCGTGACAAAGCAAGTGGATAAGCATCTCCCTTTGCTCTTAGGATATTTACTCATGTAAGAGTGCTGCTCAAACTGTTGGGGTGCAGCTGTGGGACCCTATTTTCAGAGATGATGTCCTCCACCCAAGTCTCAAAAAGCTGAAAGGGTCTTCAGGAGAGATGGGTAGTCGAGCTAGGCTATCAGACGGTCACCTCTGTAGCTGTAGTGTCATCCTTCCTATGGTTCCATTCAGGGGTGGACAGGGGCGGAAATGATATTGGTGCAACTGCACACAGGCCAAGAAATAAGGGGACCTATTTCCACCTCCACAGTAGATGAATTTGTGTGTTATGATGAGTTATTGGGCTGATTAGCGTGAAGACAGAATATAACATTTCTCCACAACAGCACCATTAACATAAGGCATACATTTAGAACTAGCTTAACATTTCTATTACCTGTATGCCCATATTTATAGGTCATATACGTCTCGGGGGTGACAGATTCTCTTTAAAGCATAAACACACATATATTAATTCTTATCTATCTAATAGGATGACAACAGCTGTCCAGACCTGCATCCCACCACAACAACCACTCTGGAGTAATCCCCAGAGAATGAAATCTATCAAGATCCCTGCTGCAGACTTACAGCA
Source organism: Dendrobates tinctorius (assembly GCF_039654945.1). Classification (NCBI taxonomy): domain Eukaryota; kingdom Metazoa; phylum Chordata; class Amphibia; order Anura; family Dendrobatidae; genus Dendrobates; species Dendrobates tinctorius. Next base: position 18,617,908 of record NW_027361724.1, on the reverse strand, counting down.
GGAATCTGTGCAAGAATACTGAAAGCTCAGAGAATGTGAGAGGAGAGCTGCGGTGAGCTTACCTGCAGCTGTGCAGGACTTGAAGCAAATGACTACCGGGGAGTGGCCGGAGGCAGAGTCAGACGCCGAAAAGAGGCGGTGACCGGCGATGCCGGAAAGTAGTTTGAACGTACCGAAGTCAAGTCAGGAGGTCGATGAGGTGCCAAAGGGTTAAACACAGAGAGTGGTCAGGACGTAGCTAAATGTCAGAAAACCGGAGATAGCTGTACAGTACAAATGGGGCAGACTGGTGGGAGGTCAGAGGAAGCAAGCCAAAGGTCAGAGCCAGAATAGACAGTAAGCACAGAATCACAAGGCAAGGCACAGAACGAGAAAAAAGACCGGGTCATACACAGAGACAATCAGACAAAAGAGTATGTAAGCACACAACGGGTCAGACACACAGCCATGAATTAATGTATCACTGACAGGGAACTCAGACAGGAGCGGGTAAATATAGCCCTCCCCAAACCAAAAGGAGGCCAAAAAATTAACCATGAGAGGATGGGATAAAGAAATCCCATCCATAGCTATGACAGAAATCATCCTCCGTGACAAAGCAAGTGGCTAAGCATCTCCCTTTGCTCTTAGGATATTTACTCATGTATGAGTGCTGCTCAAACTGTTGGGGTGCAGCTGTGGGACCCTATTTTCAGAGATGATGTCCTCCACCCAAGTCTCAAAAAGCTGAAAGGGTCTTCAGGAGAGATGGGTAGTCGAGTTAGGCTATCAGACGGTCACCTCTGTAGCTGTAGTGTCATCCTTCCTATGGTTCCATTCAGGGGTGGACAGGGGCGGAAATTATATTGGTGCAACTGTACACAGGCCAAGAAATAAGGGGACCCATTTCCACCTCCACAGTAGATGAATTTGTGTGTTATGATGAGTTATTGGGCTGATCATTAGCGTGAAGACAGAATATAACATTTCTCCACAACAGCACCATTAACATAAGGCATACAGTTAGAACTAGCTTAACATTTCTATTACCTGTATGCCCATATTTATAGGTCATATACGTCTCGGGGGTGACAGATTCTCTTTAAAGCATAAACACACATATATTAATTCTTATCTATCTAATAGGATGACAACAGCTGTCCAGACCTGCATCCCACCACAACAACCACTCTGGAGTAATCCCCGTAGAATGAAATCTATCAAGATCCCTGCTGCAGACTTACAGCAGGAATCTGTGCTAGAATAGTGGAAGCTCAGAGAGTGTGAGAGGAGAGCTGCGGTGAGCTTACCTGCAGCTGTGCAGGACTTGAAGCAAAGGACTACCGGGGAGTGGCCGGAGGCAGAGTCAGACGCCAAGTAGAGGCGGTGACCGGAGATGCCGGAAAGTAGTTTGAACGTACCGAAGTCAAGCCAGGAGGTCGGTGAGGTGCCAAAGGGTTAAACACAGAGAGTGGTCAGGACGTAGCTAAATGTCAGAAAACCGGAGATAGCTGTACAGTACAAATGGGGCAGACTGGTGGGAAGTCTGAGGAAGCAAGCCAAAGGTCAGAGCCAGAATAGACAGTAAGCACAGAATCACAAGGCAAGGCACAGAACGAGAAAAAAGACCGGGTCATACACTGAGAGACAATCAGACAAAAGAGAATGCAAGCACACCAGGGGTCAGACACACAGCCATGAATTAATGTATCACTGACAGGGAACTCAGACAGGAGCGGGTAAATATAGCCCTCCCCAAACCAAAAGGAGGCCAAAAAATTAACCATGAGAGGATGGGATAAAGAAATCCAATCCATAGCTATGACTGAAATCATCCTCCGTGACAAAGCAAGTGGCTAAGCATCTCCCTTTGCTCTTAGTATATTTACTCATGTATGAGTGCTGCTCAAACTGTTGGGGTGCAGCTGTGGGACCCTATTTTCAGAGATGATGTCCTCCACCCAAGTCTCAAAAAGCTGAAAGGGTCTTCAGGAGAGATGGGTGGTCGAGCTAGGCTATCAGACGGTCACCTCTGTAGCTGTAGTGTCATCCTTCCTATGGTTCCATTCAGGGGTGGACAGGGGCGGAAATTATATTGGTGCAACTGCACACAGGCCAAGAAATAAGGGGACCCATTTCCACCTCCACAGTAGATGAATTTGTGTGTTATGATGAGTTATTGGGCTGATTAGCGTGAAGACAGAATATAACATTTCTCCACAACAGCACCATTAACATAAGGCATACATTTAGAACTAGCTTAACATTTCTATTACCTGTATGCCCATATTTATAGGTCATATACGTCTCGGGGGTGACAGATTCTCTTTAAAGCATAAACACACATATATTAATTCTTATCTATCTAATAGGATGACAACAGCTGTCCAGACCTGCATCCCACCACAACAACCACTCTGGAGTAATCCCCGGAGAATGAAATCTATCAAGATCCCTGCTGCAGACTTACAGCAGGAATCTGTGCAAGAATACTGAAAGCTCAGAGAATGTGAGAGGAGAGCTGCGGTGAGCTTACCTGCAGCTGTGCAGGACTTGAAGCAAATGACTACCGGGGAGTGGCCGGAGACAGAGTCAGACGCCGAATAGAGGCGGTGACCGGCGATGCCGGAAAGTAGTTTGAACATACCGAAGTCAAGTCAGGAGGTCGATGAGGTGCCAAAGGGTTAAACACAGAGAGTGGTCAGGACGTAGCTAAATGTCAGAAAACCGGAGATAGCTGTACAGTACAAATGGGGCAGACTGGTGGGAGGTCAGAGGAAGCAAGCCAAAGGTCAGAGCCAGAATAGACAGTAAGCACAGAATCACAAGGCAAGGCACAGAACGAGAAAAAAGACCGGGTCATACACAGAGACAATCAGACAAAAGAGTATGTAAGCACACCACGGGTCAGACACACAGCCATGAATTAATGTATCACTGACAGGGAACTCAGACAGGAGCGGGTAAATATAGCCCTCCCCAAACCAAAAGGAGGCCAAAAAATTAACCATGAGAGGATGGGATAAAGAAATCCCATCCATAGCTATGACAGAAATCATCCTCCGTGACAAAGCAAGTGGCTAAGCATCTCCCTTTGCTCTTAGGATATTTACTCATGTATGAGTGCTGCTCAAACTGTTGGGGTGCAGCTGTGGGACCCTATTTTCAGAGATGATGTCCTCCACCCAAGTCTCAAAAAGCTGAAAGGGTCTTCAGGAGAGATGGGTAGTCGAGTTAGGCTATCAGACGGTCACCTCTGTAGCTGTAGTGTCATCCTTCCTATGGTTCCATTCAGGGGTGGACAGGGGCGGAAATTATATTGGTGCAACTGTACACAGGCCAAGAAATAAGGGGACCCATTTCCACCTCCACAGTAGATGAATTTGTGTGTTATGATGAGTTATTGGGCTGATCATTAGCGTGAAGACAGAATATAACATTTCTCCACAACAGCACCATTAACATAAGGCATACAGTTAGAACTAGCTTAACATTTCTATTACCTGTATGCCCATATTTATAGGTCATATACGTCTCGGGGGTGACAGATTCTCTTTAAAGCATAAACACACATATATTAGATTAGATTAGATTAGATTAGATTAGATTAGATAAACTTTATTGATCCCGGAGGAAATTACAGTATTACAGCAGCAGAACAAAGATCAAGAACATTACAAGAACAATACACACTTTACAAAATAAGTCTATATGGACAGCAGATGCGGATAGACTGGTACTTGTAACTCACCAATTCCCCCCCATACACTTTGAACTTCATTTAGTCTTGGGATGCTTTACACTTATACATTTGTTAAACATCCCCACAGCTGTCGGAACAAACGATTTTCTATATCTTTCCTTTTTACACATTAGTTGGAGTAGACGCTTGCTGAATGTGCTCTTTTGCTTCGCAAACAGTTCATAGAGCGGGTGTGTATTGTTGCTCATTATAGCCTTGCATTTCTTAGTAATTCTATCCTCTAATACCTCCTCGAAAGTCCTGAGTTGTAGACCCACCGCCGCACTAGCCTTCTTGATAAGTTTATTCAGCTTATTCGCGTCAGCTGTGCGCACACTACTACCCCAGCATATAATTGCATCAAAGATTGCACTCGCCACAATGGATTGGTAGAACATTTCAAGCATTTTGCTACACACATTAAACGACCTTAACTTCCTTAGGAAGTAAAGTCTACTCATCCCTTTCTTGCAAACCTTCTCCATATGGCACCTCCAATCAAGCTTGCTGTCCAGGTGAACCCCCAAATATTTGAAATTCTCCACCATCTCCACATCCTGACCATCAATAGTGATAGGTAAGCAATCCTTCATGCACCTTCCATAACTCAACACCAGCTCCCTGGTTTTCTTTACGTTGAGTTCTAAATGGTTAGCCTGGCACCAGTCAACAAAGTCCAAAACCACCCTTCTGTATTCCTCCTCCCCCCGGTCTCTCTCAATACCTCCGACTATCACTGAGTCATCAGAGTACTTCTGAAGGTGACAAAGGTCTGATTTATACTGAAAATCAGCTGTGTATAACGTAAAAAGGAATGGCGACAGCACCGTTCCCTGAGGGGCTCCAACACTACTCCGCACACTATCCGATACGGCCGCCCCCAACCTCACAAACTGTGGCCTGTCCGACAGATAATCAATGATCCAATTCACTAGTCCCTCATCAACCGCCATTTCAACCAGCTTTTTACGTAATAATAGTGGCTGTAAGGTGTTGAATGCACTGGAGAAATCGAAGAACATGGCACGCACAGTGGTTCTATCATTGTCCAAAAAGGAATGTACTGTTTGTAGTAGATACGCTACAGCATCGTCCACCCCCAGACTCTGCCGATACGCAAACTGAAGGGGGTCCGTAAAAGCAGACACCCTCGGACACAAGTAGGCAAGTACAATTCTCTCCAAGGACTTCATCACATGCGATGTTAAGGCCACCGGTCTATAGTCATTATGGGAGCTCGGGAAGGTAGTCTTGGGAACCGGCACCAGGCAAGAAGTCTTCCATAGAACTGGTACTCTCTGTGATTGTAAGCTCCAGTTAAACAGGTGCTGGAAGACAGTGCACAACTGATTCGCACACACTCTGAGGACACGTGGACAGATACCATCAGGCCCTGCTGCTTTACCCATGACCAGCTTACTAAACTGTTCCCTCACATCATTTTCGGAGATCAAGAAAGACTCCGACTTCCTCCCCCCAGTTGATATTGCTCGTCTCTCCCCGGCCCTCTCCTCTGTTGACATGGCACATTTATTGTTGAATCTGTTGAAAAAAACATTCATTTCATTAGCCATGATCAGCCCCCCACCCCCCTGATCTGACCTTGCCTTAAACCCAGTCAAAAGCTTCATTCCAGCCCACACTTCTCTGGAGTTGTTATGTGACAATTTATTTTCCAATTTAATTCTGAATGCTTCACGGGCAATCCTAATTTTCCCCTTTAAGTCTCTCTGAACAATTTTCATTTCCTCCTTGTCCTTCCTTTCAAAAGCTTTTTTTTTCCTGTTTAGTAGATGTTTCAATTCTTTTGTAATCCAAGGCTTATTGTTTGCAAAACACCGAACCTCATGAATAGGTACAATATTGTCAGTACAAAAGTTGATGTAATCAGTAACTCTCCTGGTAACCTCATTAACATCATCATTAGGTTCCCTGGCACATAACACCTCCCAGTCTGTGCATTCAAAGCAGTCTTGTAAAGTCTTTTCAGCTGCCGGAGACCATTTCCTTATCCGTTTAATTGTCGCTGGTTGTTTGCAGACAACTGGTTGATAAGCTGGAGACAATAGTATGAGATTGTGGTCAGATTTCCCCAGGGGGGGCAATGCAGATGATGAGTAAGCATCCTTAACACTGGCATAGAGGAGATCCAATATATAATTGTCCCTTGTAGAACATTTGACATATTGATAGAATTTTGGTAATGAGATCTTGGCTCTATTAAAATCCCCAGAAATGACAGTTAGAGAGTTAGGGTGTTTCATCTGAAGCCGGGCAATCACCCCAGACAGTACATCCCCAGCTGCCTCTGGATTTGCAGATGGTGGTATATACGACACCACTGCAATAACAAGAGAGAATTCTCTAGGCAGATAGTAAGGCCTGAGGCCCACTGCTAATAGTTCAATGTTTGGGCAACAATGTCTCTCCTTTACTGTTACATGCCCCTGATTACACCATCTGTTGTTAATGTACAGTATCACTCCTCCACCCTTCTTCTTACCGCACTTCACTCTGTCCCTGTCAGCCCGAACCATTTGAAACCCCGGTACCGATATACTTGAATCCGGGACGTCCTCATGCAACCAGGTTTCTGTAAAGCACATGAGACTGCATTCCCTGAACTCCTTCTGGGTCTTACTCAGAGCCAGCAGTTCATCCGACTTGTTACCAAGCGATCGTACATTACCCATGATGATGGATGGGACTGCAGGTTTAAACCTTCTCCTCCAGGACTTGGTCTTCTTGCCTGCTCTGCAACCTCTGAAAGGTCTCCTCATTTCCCGTGGAACATGTGGTATTGCAACTGCTGGAGAAGACTTTGTCCTGCGCATTTCCAGAAGACGACTCCTTGAATACACTACTCGATTAGCGACAGACCTAGGGACAACCATCCGATCAGTGATTCCATCCATCCCGGGAGACCTCTCCGTGGCATACTGTATACGGTGCTCTCCGCTGAGCACATATGGCTGTATCACTGACACAGGCTGTGGGCAGCAGCATACATCCGTCGGTAGTATTAGCTGAGATGGACCATATTGCGTACCCCAAAGTGGCCATGCCAGCAGGGGACTTGTGGGTGGTAGTGGAGGATCCGGGTAAAAACCATATGCAGTGTGCCCGGCGGCAGTAGAATGTGTGGGGGTGTGCTGCATTTTCCATCCCACAGCAGACCAGCGTGCAGGAACGTCGCAATCCACGAGATGAAAACGTTGCATAGATCCAAGGTTGAAATTAGAGGTCCAAAAAGACATTAGGAAAGGTATAAAAGACTGTAACAAACAAAATAAAATAAAATAATAGCTGCTGCAATGGGCTGCCACTAGCAAGGCGCCCTATTGTCTCCACAGTCTGGCAGAGAGCAGACAGGCACGTCTGCACACCTCTGAGTCCAGGAGATTAGTTCTTAATTAGTTATTAATTCTTATCTATCTAATAGGATGACAACAGCTGTCCAGACCTGCATCCCACCACAACAACCACTCTGGAGTAATCCCCGGAGAATGAAATCTATCAAGATCCCTGCTGCAGACTTACAGCAGGAATCTGTGCAAGAATAGTGGAAGCTCAGAGAGTGTGAGAGGAGAGCTGCGGTGAGCTTACCTGCAGCTGTGCAGGACTTGAAGCAAAGGACTACCGGGGAGTGGCCGGAGGCAGAGTCAGACGCCAAGTAGAGGCGGTGACCGGAGATGCCGGAAAGTAGTTTGAACGTACCGAAGTCAAGCCAGGAGGTCGGTGAGGTGCCAAAGGGTTAAACACAGAGAGTGGTCAGGACGTAGCTAAATGTCAGAAAACCGGAGATAGCTGTACAGTACAAATGGGGCAGACTGGTGGGAAGTCTGAGGAAGCAAGCCAAAGGTCAGAGCCAGAATAGACAGTAAGCACAGAATCACAAGGCAAGGCACAGAACGAGAAAAAAGACCGGGTCATACACTGAGAGACAATCAGACAAAAGAGTATGCAAGCACACCAGGGGTCAGACACACAGCCAAGAATTTATGTATCACTGACAGGGAACTCAGACAGGAGCGGGTAAATATAGCCCTCCCCAAACCAAAAGGAGGCCAAAAAATTAACCATGAGAGGATGGGATAAAGAAATCCCATCCATAGCTATGACTGAAATCATCCTCCGTGACAAAGCAAGTGGCTAAGCATCTCCCTTTGCTCTTAGTATATTTACTCATGTATGAGTGCTGCTCAAACTGTTGGGGTGCAGCTGTGGGACCCTATTTTCAGAGATGATGTCCTCCACCCAAGTCTCAAAAAGCTGAAAGGGTCTTCAGGAGAGATGGGTGGTCGAGCTAGGCTATCAGACGGTCACCTCTGTAGCTGTAGTGTCATCCTTCCTATGGTTCCATTCAGGGGTGGACAGGGGCGGAAATGATATTGGTGCAACTGCACACAGGCCAAGAAATAAGGGGACCCATTTCCACCTCCACAGTAGATGAATTTGTGTGTTATGATGAGTTATTGGGCTGATTAGCGTGAAGACAGAATATAACATTTCTCCACAACAGCACCATTAACATAAGGCATACATTTAGAACTAGCTTAACATTTCTATTACCTGTATGCCCATATTTATAGGTCATATACGTCTCGGGGGTGACAGATTCTCTTTAAAGCATAAACACACATATATTAATTCTTATCTATCTAATAGGATGACAACAGCTGTCCAGACCTGCATCCCACCACAACAACCACTCTGGAGTAATCCCCGGAGAATGAAATCTATCAAGATCCCTGCTGCAGACTTACAGCAGGAATCTGTGCAAGAATAGTGGAAGCTCAGAGAGTGTGAGAGGAGAGCTGCGGTGAGCTTACCTGCAGCTGTGCAGGACTTGAAGCAAAGGACTACCGGGGAGTGGCCGGAGGCAGAGTCAGACGCCAAGTAGAGGCGGTGACCGGAGATGCCGGAAAGTAGTTTGAACGTACCGAAGTCAAGCCAGGAGGTCGGTGAGGTGCCAAAGGGTTAAACACAGAGAGTGGTCAGGACGTAGCTAAATGTCAGAAAACCGGAGATAGCTGTACAGTACAAATGGGGCAGACTGGTGGGAAGTCTGAGGAAGCAAGCCAAAGGTCAGAGCCAGAATAGACAGTAAGCACAGAATCACAAGGCAAGGCACAGAACGAGAAAAAAGACCGGGTCATACACAGAGACAATCAGACAAAAGAGTATGCAAGCACACCAGGGGTCAGACACACAGCCATGAATTAATGTATCACTGACAGGGAACTCAGACAGGAGCGGGTAAATATAGCCCTCCCCAAACCAAAAGGAGGCCAAAAAATTAACCATGAGAGGATGGGATAAAGAAATCCCATCCATAGCTATGACTGAAATCATCCTCCGTGACAAAGCAAGTGGCTAAGCATCTCCCTTTGCTCTTAGTATATTTACTCATGTATGAGTGCTGCTCAAACTGTTGGGGTGCAGCTGTGGGACCCTATTTTCAGAGATGATGTCCTCCACCCAAGTCTCAAAAAGCTGAAAGGGTCTTCAGGAGAGATGGGTGGTCGAGCTAGGCTATCAGACGGTCACCTCTGTAGCTGTAGTGTCATCCTTCCTATGGTTCCATTCAGGGGTGGACAGGGGCGGAAATGATATTGGTGCAACTGCACACAGGCCAAGAAATAAGGGGACCCATTTCCACCTCCACAGTAGATGAATTTGTGTGTTATGATGAGTTATTGGGCTGATTAGCGTGAAGACAGAATATAACATTTCTCCATAACAGCACTATTAACATAAGGCTTACAGTTAGAACTAGCTTAACATTTCTATTACCTGTATGCCCATATTTATAGGTCATATACGTCTCGGGGGTGACAGATTCTCTTTAAAGCATAAACACACATATATTAATTCTTATCTATCTAATAGGATGACAACAGCTGTCCAGACCTGCATCCCACCACAACAACCACTCTGGAGTAATCCCCGGAGAATGAAATCTATCAAGATCCCTGCTGCAGACTTACAGCAGGAATCTGTGCAAGAATACTGAAAGCTCAGAGAAAGTGAGAGGAGAGCTGCGGTGAGCTTACCTGCAGCTGTGCAGGACTTGAAGCAAATGACTACCGGGGAGTGGCCGGAGGCAGAGTCAGACGCCGAATAGAGGCGGTGACCGGCGATGCCGGAAAGTAGTTTGAACGTACCGAAGTCAAGCCAGGAGGTCAATGAGGTGCCAAAGGGTTAAACACAGAGAGTGGTCAGGACGTAGCTAAATGTCAGAAAACCGGAGATAGCTGTACAGTACAAATGGGGCAGACTGGAGGGAAGTCTGAGGAAGCAAGCCAAAGGTCAGAGCCAGAATAGACAGTAAGCACAGAATCACAAGGCAAGGCACAGAACGAGAAAAAAGACCGGGTCATACACTGAGAGACAATCAGACAAAAGAGTATGCAAGCACACCAGGGGTCAGACACACAGCCATGAATTAATGTATCACTGACAGGGAACTTAGACAGGAGCGGGTAAATATAGCCCTCCCCAAACCAAAAGGAGGCCAAAAAATTAACCATGAGAGGATGGGATAAAGAAATCCCAGCCATAGCTATGACAGAAATCATCCTCCGTGACAAAGCAAGTGGCTAAGCATCTCCCTTTGCTCTTAGGATATTTACTCATGTATGAGTGCTGCTCAAACTGTTGGGGTGCAGCTGTGGGACCCTATTTTCAGAGATGATGTCCTCCAACCAAGTCTCAAAAAGCTGAAAGGGTCTTCAGGAGAGATGGGTAGTCGAGCTAGGCTATCAGACGGTCACCTCTGTAGCTGTAGTGTCATCCTTCCTATGGTTCCATTCAGGGGTGGACAGGGGCGGAAATGATATTGGTGCAACTGCACACAGGCCAAGAAATAAGGGGACCCATTTCCACCTCCACAGTAGATGAATTTGTGTGTTATGATGAGTTATTGGGCTGATTAGCGTGAAGACAGAATATAACATTTCTCCACAACAGCACCATTAACATAAGGCATACATTTAGAACTAGCTTAACATTTCTATTACCTGTATGCCCATATTTATAGGTCATATACGTCTCGGGGGTGACAGATTCTCTTTAAAGCATAAACACACATATATTAATTCTTATCTATCTAATAGGATGACAACAGCTGTCCAGACCTGCATCCCACCACAACAAACACTCTGGAGTAATCCCCGTAGAATGAAATCTATCAAGATCACTGCTGCAGACTTACAGCAGGAATCTGTGCAAGAATACTGAAAGGTCAGAGAATGTGAGAGGAGAGCTGCGGTGAGCTTACCTGCAGCTGTGCAGGACTTGAAGCAAATGACTACCGGGGAGTGGCCGGAGGCAGAGTCAGACGCCGAATAGAGGCGGTGACCGGCGATGCCGGAAAGTAGTTTGAACGTACCGAAGTCAAGCCAGGAGGTCGATGAGGTGCCAAAGGGTTAAACACAGAGAGTGGTCAGGACGTAGCTAAATGTCAGAAAACCGGAGATAGCTGTACAGTACAAATGGGGCAGACTGGTGGGAAGTCAGAGGAAGCAAGCCAAAGGTCAGAGCCAGAATAGACAGTAAGCACAGAATCACAAGGCAAGGCACAGAACGAGAAAAAAGACTGGGTCATACACAGAGACAATCAGACAAAAGAGTATGCAAGCACACCAGGGGTCAGACACACAGCCATGAATTAAAGTATCACTGACAGGGAACTCAGACAGGAGCGGGTAAATATAGCCCTCCCCAAACCAAAAGGAGGCCAAAAAATTAACCATGAGAGGATGGGATAAAGAAATCCCATCCATAGCTATGACAGAAATCATCCTCCGTGACAAAGCAAGTGGCTAAGCATCTCCCTTTGCTCTTAGGATATTTACTCATGTATGAGTGCTGCTCAAACTGTTGGGGTGCAGCTGTGGGACCCTATTTTCAGAGATGATGTCCTCCACCCAAGTCTCAAAAAGCTGAAAGGGTCTTCAGGAGAGATGGGTAGTCGAGTTAGGCTATCAGACGGTCACCTCTGTAGCTGTAGTGTCATCCTTCCTATGGTTCCATTCAGGGGTGGACAGGGGCGGAAATTATATTGGTGCAACTGTACACAGGCCAAGAAATAAGGGGACCCATTTCCACCTCCACAGTAGATAAATTTGTGTGTTATGATGAGTTATTGGGCTGATCATTAGCGTGAAGACAGAATATAACATTTCTCCACAACAGCACCATTAACATAAGGCATACAGTTAGAACTAGCTTAACATTTCTATTACCTGTATGCCCATATTTATAGGTCATATACGTCTCGGGGGTGACAGATTCTCTTTAAAGCATAAACACACATATATTAATTCTTATCTATCTAATAGGATGACAACAGCTGTCCAGACCTGCATCCCACCACAACAACCACTCTGGAATAATCCCCGGAGAATGAAATCTATCAAGATCCCTGCTGCAGACTTACAGCAGGAATCTGTGCAAGAATACTGAAAGCTCAGAGAATGTGAGAGGAGAGCTGCGGTGAGCTTACCTGCAGCTGTGCAGGACTTGAAGCAAATGACTATCGGGGAGTGGCCGGAGGCAGAGTCAGACGCCGAATAGAGGCGGTGACCGGCGATGCCGGAAAGTAGTTTGAACGTACCGAAGTCAAGCCAGGAGGTCGATGAGGTGCCAAAGGGTTAAACACAGAGAGTGGTCAGGACGTACCTAAATGTCAGAAAACCGGAGATAGCTGTACAGTACAAATGGGCAGACTGGTGGGAAGTCAGAGGAAGCAAGCCAAAGGACAGAGCCAGAATAGACAGTAAGCATAGAATCACAAGGCAAGGCACAGAACGAGAAAAAAGACCGGGTCATACACTGAGAGACAATCAGACAAATGAGTATGCAAACACACCAGGGGTCAGACACACAGCCATGAATTAATGTATCACTGACAGGGAACTCAGACAGGAGCGGGTAAATATAGCCCTCCCCAAACCAAAAGGAGGCCAAAAAATTAACCATGAGAGGATGGGTTAAAGAAATCCCATCCATAGCTATGACAGAAATCATCCTCCGTGACAAAGCAAGTGGCTAAGCATCTCCCTTTGCTCTTAGGATATTTACTCATGTATGAGTGCTGCTCAAACTGTTGGGGTGCAGCTGTGGGACCCTATTTTCAGAGATGATGTCCTCCACCCAAGTCTCAAAAAGCTGAAAGGGTCTTCAGGAGAGATGGGTAGTCAAGCTAGGCTATCAGACGGTCACCTCTGTAGCTGTAGTGTCATCCTTCCTATGGTTCCGTTCAGGGGTGGACAGGGGCGGAAATGATATTGGTGCAACTGCACACAGTCCAAGAAATAAGGGGACCCATTTCCACCTCCACAGTAGATGAAATTTTGCGTTATGATGAGTTATTGGGCTGATCATTAGCGTAAAGACAGAATATAACATTTCTCCACAACAGCACCATTAACATAAGGCATACAGTTAGAACTAGCTTAACATTTCTATTACCTGTATGCCCATATTTATAGGTCATATCTGTCTCGGGGGTGACAGATTCTCTTTAAAGCATAAACACACATATATTAATTCTTATCTATCTAATAGGATGACAACAGCTGTGCAGACCTGCATCCCACCACAACAACCACTCTGGAGTAATCCCCGGAGAATAAAATCTATCAAGATCCCTGCTGCAGACTTACAGCAGGAATCTGTGCAAGAATAGTGGAAGCACAGAGAGTATGAGAGGAGAGCTGCGGTGAGCTTACCTGCAGCTGTGCAGGATTTGAAGCAAATGACTACCGGGGAGTGGCCGGAGGCAGAGTCAGACGCCAAGTAGAGGCGGTGACCGGAGATGCCGGAAAGTAGTTTGAACGTACCGAAGTCAAGCTAGGAGGTCGGTGAGGTGCCAAAGGGTTAAACACAGAGAGTGGTCAGGACGTAGCTAAATGTCAGAAAACCGGAGATAGCTGTACAGTACAAATGGGGCAGACTGGTGGCAAGTCAGAGGAAGCAAGCCAAAGGTCAGAGCCAGGATAGACAGTAAGCACAAGATCACAAGGCAAGGCACAGAACGAGAAAAAAGACCGGGTCATACACTGAGAGACAATCAGACAAATGAGTATGCAAACACACCAGGGGTCAGACACACAGCCATGAATTAATGTATCACTGACAGGGAACTCGGACAGGAGCGGGTAAATATCGCCCTCCCCAAACCAAAAGGAGGCCAAAAAATTAACCATGAGAGGATGGGATAAAGAAATCCCATCCATAGCTATGACAGAAATCATCCTCCGTGACAAAGCAAGTGGCTAAGCATCTCCCTTTGCTCTTAGGATATTTACTCATGTAAGAGTGCTGCTCAAACTGTTGGGGTGCAGCTGTGGGACCCTATTTTCAGAGATGATGTCCTCCACCCAAGTCTCAAAAAGCTGAAAGGGTCTTCAGGAGAGATGGATAGTCGAGCTAGGCTATCAGACGGTCACCTCTGTAGCTGTAGTGTTATCCTTCCTATGATTCCATTCAGGGGTGGACAGGGGCGGAAATGATATTGGTGCAACTGCACACAGGCCAAGAAATAAGGGGACCCATTTCCACCTCCACAGTAGATGAATTTGTGCGTTATGATGAGTTATTGGGCTGATTAGCGTGAAGACAGAATATAACATTTCTCCACAACAGCACCATTAACATAAGGCATACAGTTAGAACTAGCTTAACATTTCTATTACCTGTATGCCCATATTTATAGGTCATATACGTCTCGGGGGTGACAGATTCTCTTTAAAGCATAAACACACATATATTAATTCTTATCTATCTAATAGGATGACAACAGCTGTCCAGACCTGCATCCCACCACAACAACCACTCTGGAGTAATCCCCGGAGAATGAAATCTATCAAGATCCCTGCTGCAGACTTACAGCAGGAATCTGTGCAAGAATACTGAAAGCTCAGAGAAAGTGAGAGGAGAGCTGCGGTGAGCTTACCTGCAGCTGTGCAGGACTTGAAGCAAATGACTACCGGGGAGTGGCCGGAGGCAGAGTCAGACGCCGAATAGAGGTGGTGACCGGCGATGCCGGAAAGTAGTTTGAACGTACCGAAGTCAAGCCAGGAGGTCGATGAGGTGCCAAAGGGTTAAACACAGAGAGTGGTCAGGACGTAGCTAAATGTCAGAAAACCGGAGATAGCTGTACAGTACAAATGGGGCAGACTGGTGGGAAGTCTGAGGAAGCAAGCCAAAGGTCAGAGCCAGAATAGACAGTAAGCACAGAATCACAAGGCAAGGCACAGAACGAGAAAAAAGACCGGGTCATACACTGAGAGACAATCAGACAAAAGAGTATGCAAGCACACCAGGGGTCAGACACACAGCCATGAATTAATGTATCACTGACAGGGAACTCAGACAGGAGCGGGTAAATATAGCCCTCCCCAAACCAAAAGGAGGCCAAAAAATTAACCATGAGAGGATGGGATAAAGAAATCCCAGCCATAGCTATGACAGAAATCATCCTCCGTGACAAAGCAAGTGGCTAAGCATCTCCCTTTGCTCTTAGGATATTTACTCATGTATGAGTGCTGCTCAAACTGTTGGGGTGCAGCTGTGGGACCCTATTTTCAGAGATGATGTCCTCCACCCAAGTCTCAAAAAGCTGAAAGGGTCTTCAGGAGAGATGGGTAGTCGAGTTAGGCTATCAGACGGTCACCTCTGTAGCTGTAGTGTCATCCTTCCTATGGTTCCATTCAGGGGTGGACAGGGGTGGAAATTATATTGGTGCAACTGTACACAGGCCAAGAAATAAGGGGACCCATTTCCACCTCCACAGTAGATGAATTTGTGTGTTATGATGAGTTATTGGGCTGATCATTAGCGTGAAGACAGAATATAACATTTCTCCACAACAGCACCATTAACATAAGGCATACAGTTAGAACTAGCTTAACATTTCTATTACCTGTATGCCCATATTTATAGGTCATATACGTCTCGGGGGTGACAGATTCTCTTTAAAGCATAAACACACATATATTAATTCTTATCTATCTAATAGGATGACAACAGCTGTCCAGACCTGCATCCCACCACAACAACCACTCTGGAGTAATCCCCGTAGAATGAAATCTATCAAGATCCCTGCTGCAGACTTACAGCAGGAATCTGTGCAAGAATAGTGGAAGCTCAGAGAGTGTGAGAGGAGAGCTGTGGTGAGCTTACCTGCAGCTGTGCAGGACTTGAAGCAAAGGACTACCGGGGAGTGGCCGGAGGCAGAGCCAGACGCCAAGTAGAGGCGGTGACCGGAGATGCCGGAAAGTAGTTTGAACGTACCGAAGTCAAGCCAGGAGGTCGGTGAGGTGCCAAAGGGTTAAACACAGAGAGTGGTCAGGACGTAGCTAAATGTCAGAAAACCGGAGATAGCTGTACAGTACAAATGGGGCAGACTGGTGGGAAGTCTGAGGAAGCAAGCCAAAGGTCAGAGCCAGAATAGACAGTAAGCACAGAATCACAAGGCAAGGCACAGAACGAGAAAAAAGACCGGGTCATACACTGAGAGACAATCAGACAAAAGAGTATGCAAGCACACCAGGGGTCAGACACACAGCCATGAATTAATGTATCACTGACAGGGAACTCAGACAGGAGCGGGTAAATATAGCCCTCCCCAAACCAAAAGGAGGCCAAAAAATTAACCATGAGAGGATGGGATAAAGAAATCCCATCCATAGCTATGACTGAAATCATCCTCCGTGACAAAGCAAGTGGCTAAGCATCTCCCTTTGCTCTTAGTATATTTACTCATGTATGAGTGCTGCTCAAACTGTTGGGGTGCAGCTGTGGGACCCTATTTTCAGAGATGATGTCCTCCACCCAAGTCTCAAAAAGCTGAAAGGGTCTTCAGGAGAGATGGGTGGTCGAGCTAGGCTATCAGACGGTCACCTCTGTAGCTGTAGTGTCATCCTTCCTATGGTTCCATTCAGGGGTGGACAGGGGCGGAAATTATATTGGTGCAACTGCACACAGGCCAAGAAATAAGGGGACCCATTTCCACCTCCACAGTAGATGAATTTGTGTGTTATGATGAGTTATTGGGCTGATTAGCGTGAAGACAGAATATAACATTTCTCCATAACAGCACCATTAACATAAGGCATACAGTTAGAACTAGCTTAACATTTCTATTACCTGTATGCCAATATTTATAGGTCATATACGTCTCGGGGGTGACAGATTCTCTTTAAAGCATAAACACACATATTAATTCTTATCTATCTAATAGGATGACAACAGCTGTCCAGACCTGCATCCCACCACAACAACCACTCTGGAGTAATCCCCGGAGAATGAAATCTATCAAGATCCCTGCTGCAGACTTACAGCAGGAATCTGTGCAAGAATAATGAAAGCTCAGAGAAAGTGAGAGGAGAGCTGCGGTGAGCAAACCTGCAGCTGTGCAGGACTTGAAGCAAATGACTACCGGGGAGTGGCCGGAGGCAGAGTCAGACGCCGAATAGAGGCGGTGACCGGCGATGCCGGAAAGTAGTTTGAACGTACCGAAGTCAAGTCAGGAGGTCGATGAGGTGCCAAAGGGTTAAACACAGAGAGTGGTCAGGACGTAGCTAAATGTCAGAAAACCGGAGATAGCTGTACAGTACAAATGGGGCAGACTGGTGGGAGGTCAGAGGAAGCAAGCCAAAGGTCAGAGCCAGAATAGACAGTAAGCACAGAATCACAAGGCAAGACACAGAACGAGAAAAAAGACCGGGTCATACACAGAGACAATCAGACAAAAGAGAATGTAAGCACACCACAGGTCAGACACACAGCCATGAATTAATGTATCACTGACAGGGAACTCAGACAGGAGCGGGTAAATATAGCCCTCCCCAAACCAAAAGGAGGCCAAAAAATTAACCATGAAAGGATGGGATAAAGAAATCCCATCCATAGCTATGACAGAAATCATCCTCCGTGACAAAGCAAGTGGCTAAGCATCTCCCTTTGCTCTTAGGATATTTACTCATGTATGAGTGCTGCTCAAACTGTTGGGGTGCAGCTGTGGGACCCTATTTTCAGAGATGATGTCCTCCACCCAAGTCTCAAAAAGCTGAAAGGGTCTTCAGGAGAGATGGGTAGTCGAGTTAGGCTATCAGACGGTCACCTCTGTAGCTGTAGTGTCATCCTTCCTATGGTTCCATTCAGGGGTGGACAGGGGCGGAAATTATATTGGTGCAACTGTACACAGGCCAAGAAATAAGGGGACCCATTTCCACCTCCACAGTAGATGAATTTGTGTGTTATGATGAGTTATTGGGCTGATCATTAGCGTGAAGACAGAATATAACATTTCTCCACAACAGCACCATTAACATAAGGCATACAGTTAGAACTAGCTTAACATTTCTATTACCTGTATGCCCATATTTATAGGTCATATACGTCTCGGGGGTGACAGATTCTCTTTAAAGCATAAACACACATATATTAATTCTTATCTATCTAATAGGATGACAACAGCTGTCCAGACCTGCATCCCACCACAACAACCACTCTGGAGTAATCCCCGTAGAATGAAATCTATCAAGATCCCTGCTGCAGACTTACAGCAGGAATCTGTGCAAGAATAGTGGAAGCTCAGAGAGTGTGAGAGGAGAGCTGTGGTGAGCTTACCTGCAGCTGTGCAGGACTTGAAGCAAAGGACTACCGGGGAGTGGCCGGAGGCAGAGCCAGACGCCAAGTAGAGGCGGTGACCGGAGATGCCGGAAAGTAGTTTGAACGTACCGAAGTCAAGTCAGGAGGTCGGTGAGGTGCCAAAGGGTTAAACACAGAGAGTGGTCAGGACGTAGCTAAATGTCAGAAAACCGGAGATAGCTGTACAGTACAAATGGGGCAGACTGGTGGGAAGTCTGAGGAAGCAAGCCAAAGGTCAGAGCCAGAATAGACAGTAAGCACAGAATCACAAGGCAAGGCACAGAACGAGAAAAAAGACTGGGTCATACACAGAGACAATCAGACAAAAGAGTATGCAAGCACACCAGGGGTCAGACACACAGCCATGAATTAATGTATCACTGACAGGGAACTCAGACAGGAGCGGGTAAATATAGCCCTCCCCAAACCAAAAGGAGGCCAAAAAATTAACCATGAGAGGATGGGATAAAGAAATCCCAGCCATAGGTATGACAGAAATCATCCTCCGTGACAAAGCAAGTGGCTAAGCATCTCCCTTTGCTCTTAGGATATTTACTCATGTATGAGTGCTGCTCAAACTGTTGGGGTGCAGCTGTGGGACCCTATTTTCAGAGATGATGTCCTCCACCCAAGTCTCAAAAAGCTGAAAGGGTCTTCAGGAGAGATGGGTAGTCGAGCTAGGCTATCAGACGGTCACCTCTGTAGCTGTAGTGTCATCCTTCCTATGGTTCCATTCAGGGGTGGACAGGGGCGGAAATGATATTGGTGCAACTGCACACAGGCCATGAAATAAGGGGACCCATTTCCACCTCCACAGTAGATGAATTTGTGTGTTATGATGAGTTATTGGGCTGATTAGCGTGAAGACAGAATATAACATTTCTCCACAACAGCACCATTAACATAAGGCATACATTTAGAACTAGCTTAACATTTCTATTACCTGTATGCCCATATTTATAGGTCATATACGTCTCGGGGGGTGACAGATTCTCTTTAAAGCATAAACACACATATATTAATTCTTATCTATCTAATAGGATGACAACAGCTGTCCAGACCTGCATCCCACCACAACAACCACTCTGGAGTAATCCCCGGAGAATGAAATCTATCAAGATCCCTGCTGCAGACTTACAGCAGGAATCTGTGCAAGAATACTGAAAGCTCAGAGAATGTGAGAGGAGAGCTGCGGTGAGCTTACCTGCAGCTGTGCAGGACTTGAAGCAAATGACTACCGGGGAGTGGCCGGAGGCAGAGTCAGACGCCGAATAGAGGCGGTGACCGGCGATGCCGGAAAGTAGTTTGAACGTACCGAAGTCAAGTCAGGAGGTCGATGAGGTGCCAAAGGGTTAAACACAGAGAGTGGTCAGGACGTAGCTAAATGTCAGAAAACCGGAGATAGCTGTACAGTACAAATGGGGCAGACTGGTGGGAGGTCAGAGGAAGCAAGCCAAAGGTCAGAGCCAGAATAGACAGTAAGCACAGAATCACAAGGCAAGACACAGAACGAGAAAAAAGACCGGGTCATACACAGAGACAATCAGACAAAATAGTATGTAAGCACACCACGGGTCAGACACACAGCCATGAATTAATGTATCACTGACAGGGAACTCAGACAGGAGCGGGTAAATATAGCCCTCCCCAAACCAAAAGGAGGCCAAAAAATTAACCATGAGAGGATGGGATAAAGAAATCCCATCCATAGCTATGACAGAAATCATCCTCCGTGACAAAGCAAGTGGCTAAGCATCTCCCTTTGCTCTTAGGATATTTACTCATGTATGAGTGCTGCTCAAACTGTTGGGGTGCAGCTGTGGGACCCTATTTTCAGAGATGATGTCCTCCACCCAAGTCTCAAAAAGCTGAAAGGGTCTTCAGGAGAGATGGGTAGTCGAGTTAGGCTATCAGACGGTCACCTCTGTAGCTGTAGTGTCATCCTTCCTATGGTTCCATTCAGGGGTGGACAGGGGCGGAAATTATATTGGTGCAACTGTACACAGGCCAAGAAATAAGGGGACCCATTTCCACCTCCACAGTAGATGAATTTGTGTGTTATGATGAGTTATTGGGCTGATCATTAGCGTGAAGACAGAATATAACATTTCTCCACAACAGCACCATTAACATAAGGCATACAGTTAGAACTAGCTTAACATTTCTATTACCTGTATGCCCATATTTATAGGTCATATACGTCTCGGGGGTGACAGATTCTCTTTAAAGCATAAACACACATATATTAATTCTTATCTATCTAATAGGATGACAACAGCTGTCCAGACCTGCATCCCACCACAACAACCACTCTGGAGTAATCCCCGGAGAATGAAATCTATCAAGATCCCTGCTGCAGACTTACAGCAGGAATCTGTGCAAGAATACTGAAAGCTCAGAGAAAGTGAGAGGAGAGCTGCGGTGAGCTTACCTGCAGCTGTGCAGGACTTGAAGCAAATGACTACCGGGGAGTGGCCGGAGGCAGAGTCAGACGCCGAATAGAGGTGGTGACCGGCGATGCCGGAAAGTAGTTTGAACGTACCGAAGTCAAGCCAGGAGGTCGATGAGGTGCCAAAGGGTTAAACACAGAGAGTGGTCAGGACGTAGCTAAATGTCAGAAAACCGGAGATAGCTGTACAGTACAAATGGGGCAGACTGGTGGGAAGTCTGAGGAAGCAAGCCAAAGGTCAGAGCCAGAATAGACAGTAAGCACAGAATCACAAGGCAAGGCACAGAACGAGAAAAAAGACCGGGTCATACACTGAGAGACAATCAGACAAAAGAGTATGCAAGCACACCAGGGGTCAGACACACAGCCATGAATTAATGTATCACTGACAGGGAACTCAGACAGGAGCGGGTAAATATAGCCCTCCCCAAACCAAAAGGAGGCCAAAAAATTAACCATGAGAGGATGGGATAAAGAAATCCCAGCCATAGCTATGACAGAAATCATCCTCCGTGACAAAGCAAGTGGCTAAGCATCTCCCTTTGCTCTTAGGATATTTACTCATGTATGAGTGCTGCTCAAACTGTTGGGGTGCAGCTGTGGGACCCTATTTTCAGAGATGATGTCCTCCACCCAAGTCTCAAAAAGCTGAAAGGGTCTTCAGGAGAGATGGGTAGTCGAGTTAGGCTATCAGACGGTCACCTCTGTAGCTGTAGTGTCATCCTTCCTATGGTTCCATTCAGGGGTGGACAGGGGTGGAAATTATATTGGTGCAACTGTACACAGGCCAAGAAATAAGGGGACCCATTTCCACCTCCACAGTAGATGAATTTGTGTGTTATGATGAGTTATTGGGCTGATCATTAGCGTGAAGACAGAATATAACATTTCTCCACAACAGCACCATTAACATAAGGCATACAGTTAGAACTAGCTTAACATTTCTATTACCTGTATGCCCATATTTATAGGTCATATACGTCTCGGGGGTGACAGATTCTCTTTAAAGCATAAACACACATATATTAATTCTTATCTATCTAATAGGATGACAACAGCTGTCCAGACCTGCATCCCACCACAACAACCACTCTGGAGTAATCCCCGTAGAATGAAATCTATCAA
This sequence comes from Dendrobates tinctorius, assembly GCF_039654945.1. Classification (NCBI taxonomy): domain Eukaryota; kingdom Metazoa; phylum Chordata; class Amphibia; order Anura; family Dendrobatidae; genus Dendrobates; species Dendrobates tinctorius. Next base: position 18,595,949 of record NW_027361724.1, on the reverse strand, counting down.
GATCCCTGCTGCAGACTTACAGCAGGAATCTGTGCAAGAATAGTGGAAGCTCAGAGAGTGTGAGAGGAGAGCTGTGGTGAGCTTACCTGCAGCTGTGCAGGACTTGAAGCAAAGGACTACCGGGGAGTGGCCGGAGGCAGAGCCAGACGCCAAGTAGAGGCGGTGACCGGAGATGCCGGAAAGTAGTTTGAACGTACCGAAGTCAAGCCAGGAGGTCGGTGAGGTGCCAAAGGGTTAAACACAGAGAGTGGTCAGGACGTAGCTAAATGTCAGAAAACCGGAGATAGCTGTACAGTACAAATGGGGCAGACTGGTGGGAAGTCTGAGGAAGCAAGCCAAAGGTCAGAGCCAGAATAGACAGTAAGCACAGAATCACAAGGCAAGGCACAGAACGAGAAAAAAGACCGGGTCATACACTGAGAGACAATCAGACAAAAGAGTATGCAAGCACACCAGGGGTCAGACACACAGCCATGAATTAATGTATCACTGACAGGGAACTCAGACAGGAGCGGGTAAATATAGCCCTCCCCAAACCAAAAGGAGGCCAAAAAATTAACCATGAGAGGATGGGATAAAGAAATCCCATCCATAGCTATGACTGAAATCATCCTCCGTGACAAAGCAAGTGGCTAAGCATCTCCCTTTGCTCTTAGTATATTTACTCATGTATGAGTGCTGCTCAAACTGTTGGGGTGCAGCTGTGGGACCCTATTTTCAGAGATGATGTCCTCCACCCAAGTCTCAAAAAGCTGAAAGGGTCTTCAGGAGAGATGGGTGGTCGAGCTAGGCTATCAGACGGTCACCTCTGTAGCTGTAGTGTCATCCTTCCTATGGTTCCATTCAGGGGTGGACAGGGGCGGAAATTATATTGGTGCAACTGCACACAGGCCAAGAAATAAGGGGACCCATTTCCACCTCCACAGTAGATGAATTTGTGTGTTATGATGAGTTATTGGGCTGATTAGCGTGAAGACAGAATATAACATTTCTCCATAACAGCACCATTAACATAAGGCATACAGTTAGAACTAGCTTAACATTTCTATTACCTGTATGCCAATATTTATAGGTCATATACGTCTCGGGGGTGACAGATTCTCTTTAAAGCATAAACACACATATTAATTCTTATCTATCTAATAGGATGACAACAGCTGTCCAGACCTGCATCCCACCACAACAACCACTCTGGAGTAATCCCCGGAGAATGAAATCTATCAAGATCCCTGCTGCAGACTTACAGCAGGAATCTGTGCAAGAATAATGAAAGCTCAGAGAAAGTGAGAGGAGAGCTGCGGTGAGCAAACCTGCAGCTGTGCAGGACTTGAAGCAAATGACTACCGGGGAGTGGCCGGAGGCAGAGTCAGACGCCGAATAGAGGCGGTGACCGGCGATGCCGGAAAGTAGTTTGAACGTACCGAAGTCAAGTCAGGAGGTCGATGAGGTGCCAAAGGGTTAAACACAGAGAGTGGTCAGGACGTAGCTAAATGTCAGAAAACCGGAGATAGCTGTACAGTACAAATGGGGCAGACTGGTGGGAGGTCAGAGGAAGCAAGCCAAAGGTCAGAGCCAGAATAGACAGTAAGCACAGAATCACAAGGCAAGACACAGAACGAGAAAAAAGACCGGGTCATACACAGAGACAATCAGACAAAAGAGAATGTAAGCACACCACAGGTCAGACACACAGCCATGAATTAATGTATCACTGACAGGGAACTCAGACAGGAGCGGGTAAATATAGCCCTCCCCAAACCAAAAGGAGGCCAAAAAATTAACCATGAAAGGATGGGATAAAGAAATCCCATCCATAGCTATGACAGAAATCATCCTCCGTGACAAAGCAAGTGGCTAAGCATCTCCCTTTGCTCTTAGGATATTTACTCATGTATGAGTGCTGCTCAAACTGTTGGGGTGCAGCTGTGGGACCCTATTTTCAGAGATGATGTCCTCCACCCAAGTCTCAAAAAGCTGAAAGGGTCTTCAGGAGAGATGGGTAGTCGAGTTAGGCTATCAGACGGTCACCTCTGTAGCTGTAGTGTCATCCTTCCTATGGTTCCATTCAGGGGTGGACAGGGGCGGAAATTATATTGGTGCAACTGTACACAGGCCAAGAAATAAGGGGACCCATTTCCACCTCCACAGTAGATGAATTTGTGTGTTATGATGAGTTATTGGGCTGATCATTAGCGTGAAGACAGAATATAACATTTCTCCACAACAGCACCATTAACATAAGGCATACAGTTAGAACTAGCTTAACATTTCTATTACCTGTATGCCCATATTTATAGGTCATATACGTCTCGGGGGTGACAGATTCTCTTTAAAGCATAAACACACATATATTAATTCTTATCTATCTAATAGGATGACAACAGCTGTCCAGACCTGCATCCCACCACAACAACCACTCTGGAGTAATCCCCGTAGAATGAAATCTATCAAGATCCCTGCTGCAGACTTACAGCAGGAATCTGTGCAAGAATAGTGGAAGCTCAGAGAGTGTGAGAGGAGAGCTGTGGTGAGCTTACCTGCAGCTGTGCAGGACTTGAAGCAAAGGACTACCGGGGAGTGGCCGGAGGCAGAGCCAGACGCCAAGTAGAGGCGGTGACCGGAGATGCCGGAAAGTAGTTTGAACGTACCGAAGTCAAGTCAGGAGGTCGGTGAGGTGCCAAAGGGTTAAACACAGAGAGTGGTCAGGACGTAGCTAAATGTCAGAAAACCGGAGATAGCTGTACAGTACAAATGGGGCAGACTGGTGGGAAGTCTGAGGAAGCAAGCCAAAGGTCAGAGCCAGAATAGACAGTAAGCACAGAATCACAAGGCAAGGCACAGAACGAGAAAAAAGACTGGGTCATACACAGAGACAATCAGACAAAAGAGTATGCAAGCACACCAGGGGTCAGACACACAGCCATGAATTAATGTATCACTGACAGGGAACTCAGACAGGAGCGGGTAAATATAGCCCTCCCCAAACCAAAAGGAGGCCAAAAAATTAACCATGAGAGGATGGGATAAAGAAATCCCAGCCATAGGTATGACAGAAATCATCCTCCGTGACAAAGCAAGTGGCTAAGCATCTCCCTTTGCTCTTAGGATATTTACTCATGTATGAGTGCTGCTCAAACTGTTGGGGTGCAGCTGTGGGACCCTATTTTCAGAGATGATGTCCTCCACCCAAGTCTCAAAAAGCTGAAAGGGTCTTCAGGAGAGATGGGTAGTCGAGCTAGGCTATCAGACGGTCACCTCTGTAGCTGTAGTGTCATCCTTCCTATGGTTCCATTCAGGGGTGGACAGGGGCGGAAATGATATTGGTGCAACTGCACACAGGCCATGAAATAAGGGGACCCATTTCCACCTCCACAGTAGATGAATTTGTGTGTTATGATGAGTTATTGGGCTGATTAGCGTGAAGACAGAATATAACATTTCTCCACAACAGCACCATTAACATAAGGCATACATTTAGAACTAGCTTAACATTTCTATTACCTGTATGCCCATATTTATAGGTCATATACGTCTCGGGGGGTGACAGATTCTCTTTAAAGCATAAACACACATATATTAATTCTTATCTATCTAATAGGATGACAACAGCTGTCCAGACCTGCATCCCACCACAACAACCACTCTGGAGTAATCCCCGGAGAATGAAATCTATCAAGATCCCTGCTGCAGACTTACAGCAGGAATCTGTGCAAGAATACTGAAAGCTCAGAGAATGTGAGAGGAGAGCTGCGGTGAGCTTACCTGCAGCTGTGCAGGACTTGAAGCAAATGACTACCGGGGAGTGGCCGGAGGCAGAGTCAGACGCCGAATAGAGGCGGTGACCGGCGATGCCGGAAAGTAGTTTGAACGTACCGAAGTCAAGTCAGGAGGTCGATGAGGTGCCAAAGGGTTAAACACAGAGAGTGGTCAGGACGTAGCTAAATGTCAGAAAACCGGAGATAGCTGTACAGTACAAATGGGGCAGACTGGTGGGAGGTCAGAGGAAGCAAGCCAAAGGTCAGAGCCAGAATAGACAGTAAGCACAGAATCACAAGGCAAGACACAGAACGAGAAAAAAGACCGGGTCATACACAGAGACAATCAGACAAAATAGTATGTAAGCACACCACGGGTCAGACACACAGCCATGAATTAATGTATCACTGACAGGGAACTCAGACAGGAGCGGGTAAATATAGCCCTCCCCAAACCAAAAGGAGGCCAAAAAATTAACCATGAGAGGATGGGATAAAGAAATCCCATCCATAGCTATGACAGAAATCATCCTCCGTGACAAAGCAAGTGGCTAAGCATCTCCCTTTGCTCTTAGGATATTTACTCATGTATGAGTGCTGCTCAAACTGTTGGGGTGCAGCTGTGGGACCCTATTTTCAGAGATGATGTCCTCCACCCAAGTCTCAAAAAGCTGAAAGGGTCTTCAGGAGAGATGGGTAGTCGAGTTAGGCTATCAGACGGTCACCTCTGTAGCTGTAGTGTCATCCTTCCTATGGTTCCATTCAGGGGTGGACAGGGGCGGAAATTATATTGGTGCAACTGTACACAGGCCAAGAAATAAGGGGACCCATTTCCACCTCCACAGTAGATGAATTTGTGTGTTATGATGAGTTATTGGGCTGATCATTAGCGTGAAGACAGAATATAACATTTCTCCACAACAGCACCATTAACATAAGGCATACAGTTAGAACTAGCTTAACATTTCTATTACCTGTATGCCCATATTTATAGGTCATATACGTCTCGGGGGTGACAGATTCTCTTTAAAGCATAAACACACATATATTAATTCTTATCTATCTAATAGGATGACAACAGCTGTCCAGACCTGCATCCCACCACAACAACCACTCTGGAGTAATCCCCGTAGAATGAAATCTATCAAGATCCCTGCTGCAGACTTACAGCAGGAATCTGTGCAAGAATAGTGGAAGCTCAGAGAGTGTGAGAGGAGAGCTGTGGTGAGCTTACCTGCAGCTGTGCAGGACTTGAAGCAAAGGACTACCGGGGAGTGGCCGGAGGCAGAGCCAGACGCCAAGTAGAGGCGGTGACCGGAGATGCCGGAAAGTAGTTTGAACGTACCGAAGTCAAGCCAGGAGGTCGGTGAGGTGCCAAAGGGTTAAACACAGAGAGTGGTCAGGACGTAGCTAAATGTCAGAAAACCGGAGATAGCTGTACAGTACAAATGGGGCAGACTGGTGGGAAGTCTGAGGAAGCAAGCCAAAGGTCAGAGCCAGAATAGACAGTAAGCACAGAATCACAAGGCAAGGCACAGAACGAGAAAAAAGACCGGGTCATACACTGAGAGACAATCAGACAAAAGAGTATGCAAGCACACCAGGGGTCAGACACACAGCCATGAATTAATGTATCACTGACAGGGAACTCAGACAGGAGCGGGTAAATATAGCCCTCCCCAAACCAAAAGGAGGCCAAAAAATTAACCATGAGAGGATGGGATAAAGAAATCCCATCCATAGCTATGACTGAAATCATCCTCCGTGACAAAGCAAGTGGCTAAGCAATTCCCTTTGCTCTTAGTATATTTACTCATGTATGAGTGCTGCTCAAACTGTTGGGGTGCAGCTGTGGGACCCTATTTTCAGAGATGATGTCCTCCACCCAAGTCTCAAAAAGCTGAAAGGGTCTTCAGGAGAGATGGGTGGTCGAGCTAGGCTATCAGACGGTCACCTCTGTAGCTGTAGTGTCATCCTTCCTATGGTTCCATTCAGGGGTGGACAGGGGCGGAAATTATATTGGTGCAACTGCACACAGGCCAAGAAATAAGGGGACCCATTTCCACCTCCACAGTAGATGAATTTGTGTGTTATGATGAGTTATTGGGCTGATTAGCGTGAAGACAGAATATAACATTTCTCCATAACAGCACCATTAACATAAGGCATACAGTTAGAACTAGCTTAACATTTCTATTACCTGTATGCCAATATTTATAGGTCATATACGTCTCGGGGGTGACAGATTCTCTTTAAAGCATAAACACACATATATTAATTCTTATCTATTTAATAGGATGACAACAGCTGTCCAGACCTGCATCCCACCACAACAACCACTCTGGAGTAATCCCTGGAGAATGAAATCTATCAAGATCCCTGCTGCAGACTTACAGCAGGAATCTGTGCAAGAATAATGAAAGCTCAGAGAAAGTGAGAGGAGAGCTGCGGTGAGCATACCTGCAGCTGTGCAGGACTTGAAGCAAATGACTACCGGGGAGTGGCCGGAGGCAGAGTCAGACGCCGAATAGAGGCGGTGACCGGCGATGCCGGAAAGTAGTTTGAACGTACCGAAGTCAAGTCAGGAGGTCGATGAGGTGCCAAAGGGTTAAACACAGAGAGTGGTCAGGACGTAGCTAAATGTCAGAAAACCGGAGATAGCTGTACAGTACAAATGGGGCAGACTGGTGGGAGGTCAGAGGAAGCAAGCCAAAGGTCAGAGCCAGAATAGACAGTAAGCACAGAATCACAAGGCAAGACACAGAACGAGAAAAAAGACCGGGTCATACACAGAGACAATCAGACAAAAGAGTATGTAAGCACACCACGGGTCAGACACACAGCCATGAATTAATGTATCACTGACAGGGAACTCAGACAGGAGCGGGTAAATATAGCCCTCCCCAAACCAAAAGGAGGCCAAAAAATTAACCATGAGAGGATGGGATAAAGAAATCCCATCCATAGCTATGACAGAAATCATCCTCCGTGACAAAGCAAGTGGCTAAGCATCTCCCTTTGCTCTTAGGATATTTACTCATGTATGAGTGCTGCTCAAACTGTTGGGGTGCAGCTGTGGGACCCTATTTTCAGAGATGATGTCCTCCACCCAAGTCTCAAAAAGCTGAAAGGGTCTTCAGGAGAGATGGGTAGTCGAGTTAGGCTATCAGACGGTCACCTCTGTAGCTGTAGTGTCATCCTTCCTATGGTTCCATTCAGGGGTGGACAGGGGCGGAAATTATATTGGTGCAACTGTACACAGGCCAAGAAATAAGGGGACCCATTTCCACCTCCACAGTAGATGAATTTGTGTGTTATGATGAGTTATTGGGCTGATTAGCGTGAAGACAGAATATAACATTTCTCCACAACAGCACCATTAACATAAGGCATACATTTAGAACTAGCTTAACATTTCTATTACCTGTATGCCCATATTTATAGGTCATATACGTCTCGGGGGTGACAGATTCTCTTTAAAGCATAAACACACATATATTAATTCTTATCTATCTAATAGGATGACAACAGCTGTCCAGACCTGCATCCCACCACAACAACCACTCTGGAGTAATCCCTGGAGAATGAAATCTATCAAGATCCCTGCTGCAGACTTACAGCAGGAATCTGTGCAAGAATACTGAAAGCTCAGAGAAAGTGAGAGGAGAGCTGCGGTGAGCTTACCTGCAGCTGTGCAGGACTTGAAGCAAATGTCTACCGGGGAGTGGCCGGAGGCAGAGTCAGACGCCGAATAGAGGCGGTGACCGGCGATGCCGGAAAGTAGTTTGAACGTACCGAAGTCAAGCCAGGAGGTCGATGAGGTGCCAAAGGGTTAAACACAGAGAGTGGTCAGGACGTAGCTAAATGTCAGAAAACCGGAGATAGCTGTACAGTACAAATGGGGCAGACTGGTGGGAAGTCTGAGGAAGCAAGCCAAAGGTCAGAGCCAGAATAGACAGTAAGCACAGAATCACAAGGCAAGGCACAGAACGAGAAAAAAGACCGGGTCATACACTGAGAGACAATCAGACAAAAGAGTATGCAAGCACACCAGGGGTCAGACACACAGCCATGAATTAATGTATCACTGACAGGGAACTCAGACAGGAGCGGGTAAATATAGCCCTCCCCAAACCAAAAGGAGGCCAAAAAATTAACCATGAGAGGATGGGATAAAGAAATCCCAGCCATAGCTATGACAGAAATCATCCTCCGTGACAAAACAAGTGGCTAAGCATCTCCCTTTGCTCTTAGGATATTTACTCATGTATGAGTGCTGCTCAAACTGTTGGGGTGCAGCTGTGGGACCCTATTTTCAGAGATGATGTCCTCCACCCAAGTCTCAAAAAGCTGAAAGGGTCTTCAGGAGAGATGGGTAGTCGAGCTAGGCTATCAGACGGTCACCTCTGTAGCTGTAGTGTCATCCTTCCTATGGTTCCATTCAGGGGTGGACAGGGGCGGAAATTATATTGGTGCAACTGCACCCAGGCCAAGAAATAAGGGGACCCATTTCCACCTCCACAGTAGATGAATTTGTGTGTTATGATGAGTTATTGGGCTGATTAGCGTGAAGACAGAATATAACATTTCTCCACAACAGCACCATTAACATAGGGCATACAGTTAGAACTAGCTTAACATTTCTATTACCTGTATGCCCATATTTATAGGTCATATACGTCTCGGGGGTGACAGATTCTCTTTAAAGCATAAACACACATATATTAATTCTTATCTATCTAATAGGATGACAACAGCTGTCCAGACCTGCATCCCACCACAACAACCACTCTGGAGTAATCCCCGGAGAATGAAATCTATCAAGATCCCTGCTGCAGACTTACAGCAGGAATCTGTGCAAGAATACTGAAAGCTCAGAGAATGTGAGAGGAGAGCTGCGGTGAGCTTACCTGCAGCTGTGCAGGAGTTGAAGCAAATGACTACCGGGGAGTGGCCGGAGGCAGAGTCAGACGCCGAATAGAGGCGGTGACCGGAGATGCCGGAAAGCAGTTTGAACGTACCGAAGTCAAGCCAGGAGGTCGGTGAGGTGCCAAAGGGTTAAACACAGAGAGTGGTCAGGACGTAGCTAAATGTCAGAAAACCGGAGATAGCTGTACAGTACAAATGGGGCAGACTGGTGGGAAGTCTGAGGAAGCAAGCCAAAGGTCAGAGCCAGAATAGACAGTAAGCACAGAATCACAAGGCAAGGCACAGAACGAGAAAAAAGACTGGGTCATACACTGAGAGACAATCAGACAAAAGAGTATGCAAGCACACCAGGGGTCAGACACACAGCCATGAATTAATGTATCACTGACAGGGAACTCAGACAGGAGCGGGTAAATATAGCCCTCCCCAAACCAAAAGGAGGCCAAAAAATTAACCATGAGAGGATGGGATAAAGAAATCCCATCCATAGCTATGACAGAAATCATCCTCCGTGACAAAGCAAGTGGCTAAGCATCTCCCTTTGCTCTTAGGATATTTACTCATGTATGAGTGCTGCTCAAACTGTTGGGGTGCAGCTGTGGGACCCTATTTTCAGAGATGATGTCCTCCACCCAAGTCTCAAAAAGCTGAAAGGGTCTTCAGGAGAGATGGGTAGTCGAGCTAAGCTATCAGATGGTCACCTCTGTAGCTGTAGTGTCATCCTTCCTATGGTTCCATTCAGGGGTGGACAGGGGCGGAAATGATATTGGTGCAACTGCACACAGGCCAAGAAATAAGGGGACCCATTTCCACCTCCACAGTAGATGAATTTGTGTGTTATGATGAGTTATTGGGCTGATTAGCGTGAAGACAGAATATAACATTTCTCCACAACAGCACCATTAACATAGGGCATACAGTTAGAACTAGCTTAACATTTCTATTACCTGTATGCCCATTATGTATAGGTCATATACGTCTCGGGGGTGACAGATTCTCTTTAAAGCATAAACACACATATATTAATTCTTATCTATCTAATAGGATGACAACAGCTGTCCAGACCTGCATCCCACCACAACAACCACTCTGGAGTAATCCCTGGAGATTGAAATCTATCAAGATCCCTGCTGCAGACTTACAGCAGGAATCTGTGCAAGAATACTGAAAGCTCAGAGAAAGTGAGAGGAGAGCTGCGGTGAGCTTACCTGCAGCTGTGCAGGACTTGAAGCAAATGACTACCGGGGAGTGGCCGGAGGCAGAGTCAGACGCCGAATAGAGGCGGTGACCGGCGATGCCGGAAAGTAGTTTGAACGTACCGAAGTCAAGCCAGGAGGTCGATGAGGTGCCAAAGGGTTAAACACAGAGAGTGGTCAGGACGTAGCTAAATGTCAGAAAACCGGAGATAGCTGTACAGTACAAATGGGGCAGACTGGTGGGAAGTCTGAGGAAGCAAGCCAAAGGTCAGAGCCAGAATAGACAGTAAGCACAGAATCACAAGGCAAGGCACAGAACGAGAAAAAAGACCGGGTCATACACTGAGAGACAATCAGACAAAAGAGTATGCAAGCACACCAGGGGTCAGACACACAGCCATGAATTAATGTATCACTGACAGGGAACTCAGACAGGAGCGGGTAAATATAGCACTCCCCAAACCAAAAGGAGGCCAAAAAATTAACCATGAGAGGATGGGATAAAGAAATCCCAGCCATAGCTATGACAGAAATCATCCTCCGTGACAAAACAAGTGGCTAAGCATCTCCCTTTGCTCTTAGGATATTTACTCATGTATGAGTGCTGCTCAAACTGTTGGGGTGCAGCTGTGGGACCCTATTTTCAGAGATGATGTCCTCCACCCAAGTCTCAAAAAGCTGAAAGGGTCTTCAGGAGAGATGGGTAGTCGAGCTAGGCTATCAGACGGTCACCTCTGTAGCTGTAGTGTCATCCTTCCTATGGTTCCATTCAGGGGTGGACAGGGGCGGAAATTATATTGGTGCAACTGCACACAGGCCAAGAAATAAGGGGACCCATTTCCACCTCCACAGTAGATGAATTTGTGTGTTATGATGAGTTATTGGGCTGATTAGCGTGAAGACAGAATATAACATTTCTCCACAACAGCACCATTAACATAAGGCATACATTTAGAACTAGCTTAACATTTCTATTACCTGTATGCCCATATTTATAGGTCATATACGTCTCGGGGGTGACAGATTCTCTTTAAAGCATAAACACACATATATTAATTCTTATCTATCTAATAGGATGACAACAGCTGTGCAGACCTGCATCCCACCACAACAACCACTCTGGAGTAATCCCCGGAGAATGAAATCTATCAAGATCCCTGCTGCAGACTTACAGCAGGAATCTGTGCAAGAATACTGAAAGCTCAGAGAATGTGAGAGGAGAGCTGCGGTGAGCTTACCTGCAGCTGTGCAGGACTTGAAGCAAATGACTACCGGGGAATGGCCGGAGGCAGAGTCAGACGCCAAGTAGAGGCGGTGACCGGAGATGCCGGAAAGTAGTTTGAACGTACCGAAGTCAAGCCAGGAGGTCGGTGAGGTGCCAAAGGGTTAAACAAAGAGAGTGGTCAGGACGTAGCTAAATGTCAGAAAACCGGAGATAGCTGTACAGTACAAATGGGGCAGACTGGCGGGAAGTCAGAGGAAGCAAGCCAAAGGTCAGAGCCAGAATAGACATTAAGCACAGAATCACAAGGCAAGGCACAGAACGAGAAAAAAGACCGGGTCATACACTGAGACAATCAGACAAAAGAGTATGCAAGCACACCAGGGGTCAGACACACAGCCATGAATTAATGTATCACTGACAGGGAACTCAGACAGGAGCGGGTAAATATAGCCCTCCCCAAACCAAAAGGAGGCCAAAAAATTAACCATGAGAGGATGGGATAAAGAAATCCCATCCATAGCTATGACAGAAATCATCCTCCGTGACAAAGCAAGTGGCTAAGCATCTCCCTTTGCTCTTAGGATATTTACTCATGTATGAGTGCTGCTCAAACTGTTGGGGTGCAGCTGTGGGACCCTATTTTCAGAGATGATGTCCTCCACCCAAGTCTCAAAAAGCTGAAAGGGTCTTCAGGAGAGATGGGTAGTCGAGCTAGGCTATCAGACGGTCACCTCTGTAGCTGTAGTGTCATCCTTCCTATGGTTCCATTCAGGGGTGGACAGGGGCGGAAATTATATTGGTGCAACTGCACCCAGGCCAAGAAATAAGGGGACCCATTTCCACCTCCACAGTAGATGAATTTGTGTGTTATGATGAGTTATTGGGCTGATTAGCGTGAAGACAGAATATAACATTTCTCCACAACAGCACCATTAACATAGGGCATACAGTTAGAACTAGCTTAACATTTCTATTACCTGTATGCCCATATTTATAGGTCATATACGTCTCGGGGGTGACAGATTCTCTTTAAAGCATAAACACACATATATTAATTCTTATCTATCTAATAGGATGACAACAGCTGTCCAGACCTGCATCCCACCACAACAACCACTCTGGAGTAATCCCCGGAGAATGAAATCTATCAAGATCCCTGCTGCAGACTTACAGCAGGAATCTGTGCAAGAATACTGAAAGCTCAGAGAATGTGAGAGGAGAGCTGCGGTGAGCTTACCTGCAGCTGTGCAGGAGTTGAAGCAAATGACTACCGGGGAGTGGCCGGAGGCAGAGTCAGACGCCGAATAGAGGCGGTGACCGGAGATGCCGGAAAGCAGTTTGAACGTACCGAAGTCAAGCCAGGAGGTCGGTGAGGTGCCAAAGGGTTAAACACAGAGAGTGGTCAGGACGTAGCTAAATGTCAGAAAACCGGAGATAGCTGTACAGTACAAATGGGGCAGACTGGTGGGAAGTCTGAGGAAGCAAGCCAAAGGTCAGAGCCAGAATAGACAGTAAGCACAGAATCACAAGGCAAGGCACAGAACGAGAAAAAAGACTGGGTCATACACTGAGAGACAATCAGACAAAAGAGTATGCAAGCACACCAGGGGTCGGACACACAGCCATGAATTAATGTATCACTGACAGGGAACTCAGACAGGAGCGGGTAAATATAGCCCTCCCCAAACCAAAAGGAGGCCAAAAAATTAACCATGAGAGGATGGGATAAAGAAATCCCATCCATAGCTATGACAGAAATCATCCTCCGTGACAAAGCAAGTGGCTAAGCATCTCCCTTTGCTCCTAGGATATTTACTCATGTATGAGTGCTGCTCAAACTGTTGGGGTGCAGCTGTGGGACCCTATTTTCAGAGATGATGTCCTCCACCCAAGTCTCAAAAAGCTGAAGGGGTCTTCAGGAGAGATGGGTAGTCGAGCTAAGCTATCAGACGGTCACCTCTGTAGCTGTAGTGTCATCCTTCCTATGGTTCCATTCAGGGGTGGACAGGGGCGGAAATTATATTGGTGCAACTGCACACAGGCCAAGAAATAAGGGGACCCATTTCCACCTCCACAGTAGATGAATTTGTGTGTTATGATGAGTTATTGGGCTGATTAGCGTGAAGAGAGAATATAACATTTCTCCACAACAGCACCATTAACATAAGGCATACAGTTAGAACTTGCTTAACATTTCTATTACCTGTATGCCCATATTTATAGGTCATATACGTCTCGGGGGTGACAGATTCTCTTTAAAGCATAAACACACATATATTAATTCTTATCTATCTAATAGGATGACAACAGCTGTCCAGACCTGCATCCCACCACAACAACCACTCTGGAGTAATCCCCGGAGAATGAAATCTATCAAGATCCCTGCTGCAGACTTACAGCAGGAATCTGTGCAAGAATACTGAAAGCTCAGAGAATGTGAGAGAGAGCTGCGGTGAGCTTACCTGCAGCTGTGCAGGAGTTGAAGCAAATGACTACCGGGGAGTGGCCGGAGGCAGAGTCAGACGCCGAATAGAGGCGGTGACCGGCGATGCCGGAAAGTAGTTTGAACGTACAGAAGTCAAGCCAGGAGGTCGATGAAGTGCCAAAGGGTTAAACACAGAGAGTGGTCAGGACGTAGCTAAATGTCAGAAAACCGGAGATAGCTGTACAGTACAAATGGGGCAGACTGGTGGGAAGTCAGAGGAAGCAAGCCAAAGGTCAGAGCCAGAATAGACAGTAAGCACAGAATCACAAGGCAAAGCACAGAACGAGAAAAAAGACCGGGTCATACACTGAGAGACAATCAGACAAAAGAGTATGCAAGCACATCAGGGGTCAGACACACAGCCATGAATTAATGTATCACTGACAGGGAACTCAGACAGGAGCGGGTAAATATAGCCCTCCCCAAACCAAAAGGAGGCCAAAAAATTAACCATGAGAGGATGGGATAAAGAAATCCCATCCATAGCTATGACAGAAATCATCCTCCGTGACAAAGCAAGTGGCTAAGCATCTCCCTTTGCTCTTAGGATATTTACTCATGTATGAGTGCTGCTCAAACTGTTGGGGTGCAGCTGTGGGACCCTATTTTCAGAGATGATGTCCTCCACCCAAGTCTCAAAAAGCTGAAAGGGTCTTCAGGAGAGATGGGTAGTCGAGCTAGGCTATCAGACGGTCACCTCTATAGCTGTAGTGTCATCCTTCCTATGGTTCCATTCAGGGGTGGACAGGGGCGGAAATTATATTGGTGCAACTGCACCCAGGCCATGAAATAAGGGGACCCATTTCCACCTCCACAGTAGATGAATTTGAGTGTTATGATGAGTTATTGGGCTGATTAGCGTGAAGACAGAATATAACATTTCTCCACAACAGCACCATTAACATAGGGCATACAGTTAGAACTAGCTTAACATTTCTATTACCTGTATGCCCATATTTATAGGTCATATACGTCTCGGGGGTGACAGATTCTCTTTAAAGCATAAACACACATATTAATTCTTATCTATCTAATAGGATGACAACAGCTGTCCAGACCTGCATCCCACCACAACAACCACTCTGGAGTAATCCCCGGAGAATGAAATCTATCAAGATCCCTGCTGCAGACTTACAGCAGGAATCTGTGCAAGAATACTGAAAGCTCAGAGAATGTGAGAGGAGAGCTGCGGTGAGCTTACCTGCAGCTGTGCAGGACTTGAAGCAAATGACTACTGGGGAGTGGCCGGAGGCAGAGTCAGACGCCGAATAGAGGCTGTGACCGGCGATGCCGGAAAGTAGTTTGAACGTACCGAAGTCAAGCCAGGAGGTCGATGAGGTGCCAAAGGCTTAAACACAGAGAGTGGTCAGGACGTAGCTAAATGTCAGAAAACCGGAGATAGCTGTACAGTACAAATGGGGCAGACTGGTGGGAAGTCAGAGGAAGCAAGCCAAAGGTCAGAGCCAGAATAGACAGTAAGCACAGAATCACAAGGCAAGGCACAGAACGAGAGAAAAGACCGGGTCATACACTGAGAGACAATCAGACAAAAGAGTATGCAAGCACACCAGGGGTCAGACACACAGCCATGAATTAATGTATCACTGACAGGGAACTCAGACAGGAGCGGGTAAATATAGCCCTCCCCAAACCAAAAGGAGGCCAAAAAATTAACCATGAGAGGATGGGATAAAGAAATCCCATCCATAGCTATGACAGAAATCATCCTCCGTGACAAAGCAAGTGGCTAAGCATCTCCCTTTGCTCTTAGGATATTTACTCATGTATGAGTGCTGCTCAAACTGTTGGGGTGCAGCTGTGGGACCCTATTTTCAGAGATGATGTCCTCCACCCAAGTCTCAAAAAGCTGAAAGGGTCTTCAGGAGAGATGGGTAGTCGAGCTAGGCTATCAGACGGTCACCTCTGTAGCTGTAGTGTCATCCTTCCTATGGTTCCATTCAGGGGTGGACAGGGGCGGAAATTATATTGGTGCAACTGCACCCAGGCCAAGAAATAAGGGGACCCATTTCCACCTCCACAGTAGATGAATTTGTGTGTTATGATGAGTTATTGGGCTGATTAGCGTGAAGACAGAATATAACATTTCTCCACAACAGCACCATTAACATAGGGCATACAGTTAGAACTAGCTTAACATTTCTATTACCTGTATGCCCATATTTATAGGTCATATACGTCTCGGGGGTGACAGATTCTCTTTAAAGCATAAACACACATATATTAATTCTTATCTATCTAATAGGATGACAACAGCTGTCCAGACCTGCATCCCACCACAACAACGACTCTGGAGTAATCCCCGGAGAATGAAATCTATCAAGATCCCTGCTGCAGACTTACAGCAGGAATCTGTGCAAGAATACTGAAAGCTCAGAGAATGTGAGAGGAGAGCTGCGGTGAGCTTACCTGCAGCTGTGCAGGAGTTGAAGCAAATGACTACCGGGGAGTGGCCGGAGGCAGAGTCAGACGCCGAATAGAGGCGGTGACCGGAGATGCCGGAAAGTAGTTTGAACGTACCGAAGTCAAGCCAGGAGGTCGGTGAGGTGCCAAAGGGTTAAACACAGAGAGTGGTCAGGACGTAGCTAAATGTCAGAAAACCGGAGATAGCTGTACAGTACAAATGGGGCAGACTGGTGGGAAGTCTGAGGAAGCAAGCCAAAGGTCAGAGCCAGAATAGACAGTAAGCACAGAATCACAAGGCAAGGCACAGAACGAGAAAAAAGACCGGGTCATACACTGAGAGACAATCAGACAAAAGAGTATGCAAGCACACCAGGGGTCAGACACACAGCCATGAATTAATGTATCACTGACAGGGAACTCAGACAGGAGCGGGTAAATATAGCCCTCCCCAAACCAAAAGGAGGCCAAAAAATTAACCATGAGAGGATGGGATAAAGAAATCCCATCCATAGCTATGACAGAAATCATCCTCCGTGACAAAGCAAGTGGCTAAGCATCTCCTTTTGCTCTTAGGATATTTACTCATGTATGAGTGCTGCTCAAACTGTTGGGGTGCAGCTGTGGGACCCTATTTTCAGAGATGATGTCCTCCACCCAAGTCTCAAAAAGCTGAAAGGGTCTTCAGGAGAGATGGGTAGTCGAGCTAAGCTATCAGACGGTCACCTCTGTATCTGTAGTGTCATCCTTCCTATGGTTCCATTCAGGGGTGGACAGGGGCGGAAATTATATTGGTGCAACTGTACACAGGCCAAGAAATAAGGGGACCCATTTCCACCTCCACAGTAGATGAATTTGTGTGTTATGATGAGTTATTGGGCTGATCATTAGCGTGAAGACAGAATATAACATTTCTCCACAACAGCACCATTAACATAAGGCATACAGTTAGAACTAGCTTAACATTTCTATTACCTGTATGCCCATATTTATAGGTCATATACGTCTCGGGGGTGACAGATTCTCTTTAAAGCATAAACACACATATATTAATTCTTATCTATCTAATAGGATGACAACAGCTGTCCAGACCTGCATCCCACCACAACAACGACTCTGGAGTAATCCCCGGAGAATGAAATCTATCAAGATCCCTGCTGCAGACTTACAGCAGGAATCTGTGCAAGAATACTGAAAGCTCAGAGAATGTGAGAGAGCTGCGGTGAGCTTACCTGCAGCTGTGCAGGAGTTGAAGCAAATGACTACCGGGGAGTGGCCGGAGGCAGAGTCAGACGCCGAATAGAGGCGGTGACCGGAGATGCCGGAAAGTAGTTTGAACGTACCGAAGTCAAGCCAGGAGGTCGGTGAGGTGCCAAAGGGTTAAACACAGAGAGTGGTCAGGACGTAGCTAAATGTCAGAAAACCGGAGATAGCTGTACAGTACAAATGGGGCAGACTGGTGGGAAGTCTGAGGAAGCAAGCCAAAGGTCAGAGCCAGAATAGACAGTAAGCACAGAATCACAAGGCAAGGCACAGAACGAGAAAAAAGACCGGGTCATACACTGAGAGACAATCAGACAAAAGAGTATGCAAGCACACCAGGGGTCAGACACACAGCCATGAATTAATGTATCACTGACAGGGAACTCAGACAGGAGCGGGTAAATATAGCCCTCCCCAAACCAAAAGGAGGCCAAAAAATTAACCATGAGAGGATGGGATAAAGAAATCCCATCCATAGCTATGACAGAAATCATCCTCCGTGACAAAGCAAGTGGCTAAGCATCTCCTTTTGCTCTTAGGATATTTACTCATGTATGAGTGCTGCTCAAACTGTTGGGGTGCAGCTGTGGGACCCTATTTTCAGAGATGATGTCCTCCACCCAAGTCTCAAAAAGCTGAAAGGGTCTTCAGGAGAGATGGGTAGTCGAGCTAAGCTATCAGACGGTCACCTCTGTAGCTGTAGTGTCATCCTTCCTATGGTTCCATTCAGGGGTGGACAGGGGCGGAAATTATATTGGTGCAACTGTACACAGGCCAAGAAATAAGGGGACCCATTTCCACCTCCACAGTAGATGAATTTGTGTGTTATGATGAGTTATTGGGCTGATCATTAGCGTGAAGACAGAATATAACATTTCTCCACAACAGCACCATTAACATAAGGCATACAGTTAGAACTAGCTTAACATTTCTATTACCTGTATGCCCATATTTATAGGTCATATACGTCTCGGGGGTGACAGATTCTCTTTAAAGCATAAACACACATATATTAATTCTTATCTATCTAATAGGATGACAACAGCTGTCCAGACCTGCATCCCACCACAACAACGACTCTGGAGTAATCCCCGGAGAATGAAATCTATCAAGATCCCTGCTGCAGACTTACAGCAGGAATCTGTGCAAGAATACTGAAAGCTCAGAGAATGTGAGAGGAGAGCTGCGGTGAGCTTACCTGCAGCTGTGCAGGAGTTGAAGCAAATGACTACCGGGGAGTGGCCGGAGGCAGAGTCAGACGCCGAATAGAGGCGGTGACCGGAGATGCCGGAAAGTAGTTTGAACGTACCGAAGTCAAGCCAGGAGGTCGGTGAGGTGCCAAAGGGTTAAACACAGAGAGTGGTCAGGACGTAGCTAAATGTCAGAAAACCGGAGATAGCTGTACAGTACAAATGGGGCAGACTGGTGGGAAGTCTGAGGAAGCAAGCCAAAGGTCAGAGCCAGAATAGACAGTAAGCACAGAATCACAAGGCAAGGCACAGAACGAGAAAAAAGACCGGGTCATACACTGAGAGACAATCAGACAAAAGAGTATGCAAGCACACCAGGGGTCAGACACACAGCCATGAATTAATGTATCACTGACAGGGAACTCAGACAGGAGCGGGTAAATATAGCCCTCCCCAAACCAAAAGGAGGCCAAAAAATTAACCATGAGAGGATGGGATAAAGAAATCCCATCCATAGCTATGACAGAAATCATCCTCCGTGACAAAGCAAGTGGCTAAGCATCTCCTTTTGCTCTTAGGATATTTACTCATGTATGAGTGCTGCTCAAACTGTTGGGGTGCAGCTGTGGGACCCTATTTTCAGAGATGATGTCCTCCACCCAAGTCTCAAAAAGCTGAAAGGGTCTTCAGGAGAGATGGGTAGTCGAGCTAAGCTATCAGACGGTCACCTCTGTAGCTGTAGTGTCATCCTTCCTATGGTTCCATTCAGGGGTGGACAGGGGCGGAAATTATATTGGTGCAACTGCACACAGGCCAAGAAATAAGGGGACCCATTTCCACCTCCACAGTAGATGAATTTGTGTGTTATGATGAGTTATTGGGCTGATTAGCGTGAAGACAGAATATAACATTTCTCCACAACAGCACCATTAACATAAGGCATACAGTTAGAACTAGCTTAACATTTCTATTACCTGTATGCCCATATTTATAGGTCATATACGTCTCGGGGGTGACAGATTCTCTTTAAAGCATAAACACACATATATTAATTCTTATCTATCTAATAGAATGACAACAGCTGTCCAGACCTGCATCCCACCACAACAACCACTCTGGAGTAATCCCCGGAGAATGAAATCTATCAAGATCCCTGCTGCAGACTTACAGCAGGAATCTGTGCAAGAATACTGAAAGCTCAGAGAATGTGAGAGAGAGCTGCGGTGAGCTTACCTGCAGCTGTGCAGGACTTGAAGCAAATGACTACTGGGGAGTGGCCGGAGGCAGAGTCAGACGCCGAATAGAGGCGGTGACCGGCGATGCCGGAAAGTAGTTTGAACGTACCAAAGTCAAGCCAGGAGGTCGATGAGGTGCCAAAGGGTTAAACACAGAGAGTGGTCAGGACGTAGCTAAATGTCAGAAAACCGGAGATAGCTGTACAGTACAAATGGGGCAGACTGGTGGGAAGTCAGAGGAAGCAAGCCAAAGGTCAGAGCCAGAATAGACAGTAAGCACAGAATCACAAGGCAAGGCACAGAACGAGAAAAAAGACCGGGTCATACACTGAGACAATCAGACAAAAGAGTATGCAAGCACACCAGGGGTCAGACACACAGCCATGAATTAATGTATCACTGACAGGGAACTCAGACAGGAGCGGGTAAATATAGCCCTCCCCAAACCAAAAGGAGGCCAAAAAATTAACCATGAGAGGATGGGATAAAGAAATCCCATCCATAGCTATGACAGAAATCATCCTCCGTGACAAAGCAAGTGGCTAAGCATCTCCCTTTGCTCTTAGGATATTTACTCATGTATGAGTGCTGCTCAAACTGTTGGGGTGCAGCTGTGGGACCCTATTTTCAGAGATGATGTCCTCCACCCAAGTCTCAAAAAGCTGAAAGGGTCTTCAGGAGAGATGGGTAGTCGAGCTAGGCTATCAGACGGTCACCTCTGTAGCTGTAGTGTCATCCTTCCTATGGTTCCATTCAGGGGTGGACAGGGGCGGAAATTATATTGGTGCAACTGCACCCAGGCCAAGAAATAAGGGGACCCATTTCCACCTCCACAGTAGATGAATTTGTGTGTTATGATGAGTTATTGGGCTGATTAGCGTGAAGACAGAATATAACATTTCTCCACAACAGCACCATTAACATAGGGCATACAGTTAGAACTAGCTTAACATTTCTATTACCTGTATGCCCATATTTATAGGTCATATACGTCTCGGGGGTGACAGATTCTCTTTAAAGCATAAACACACATATATTAATTCTTATCTATCTAATAGGATGACAACAGCTGTCCAGACCTGCATCCCACCACAACAACCACTCTGGAGTAATCCCCGGAGAATGAAATCTATCAAGATCCCTGCTGCAGACTTACAGCAGGAATCTGTGCAAGAATACTGAAAGCTCAGAGAATGTGAGAGGAGAGCTGCGGTGAGCTTACCTGCAGCTGTGCAGGACTTGAAGCAAATGACTACCGGGGAGTGGCCGGAGGCAGAGTCAGACGCCGAATAGAGGCGGTGACCGGAGATGCCGGAAAGCAGTTTGAACGTACCGAAGTCAAGCCAGGAGGTCGGTGAGGTGCCAAAGGGTTAAACACAGAGAGTGGTCAGGACGTAGCTAAATGTCAGAAAACCGGAGATAGCTGTACAGTACAAATGGGGCAGACTGGTGGGAAGTCTGAGGAAGCAAGCCAAAGGTCAGAGCCAGAATAGACAGTAAGCACAGAATCACAAGGCAAGGCACAGAACGAGAAAAAAGACCGGGTCATACACTGAGAGACAATCAGACAAAAGAGTATGCAAGCACAAAAGGGGTCAGACACACAGCCATGAATTAATGTATCACTGACAGGGAACTCAGACAGGAGCGGGTAAATATAGCCCTCCCCAAACCAAAAGGAGGCCAAAAAATTAACCATGAGAGGATGGGATAAAGAAATCCCATCCATAGCTATGACAGAAATCATCCTCCGTGACAAAGCAAGTGGCTAAGCATCTCCCTTTGCTCTTAGGATATTTACTCATGTATGAGTGCTGCTCAAACTGTTGGGGTGCAGCTGTGGGACCCTATTTTCAGAGATGATGTCCTCCACCCAAGTCTCAAAAAGCTGAAAGGGTCTTCAGGAGAGATGGGTAGTCGAGCTAAGCTATCAGACGGTCACCTCTGTAGCTGTAGTGTCATCCTTCCTATGGTTCCATTCAGGGGTGGACAGGGGCGGAAATTATATTGGTGCAACTGCACACAGGCCAAGAAATAAGGGGACCCATTTCCACCTCCACAGTAGATGAATTTGTGTGTTATGATGAGTTATTGGGCTGATTAGCGTGAAGACAGAATATAACATTTCTCCACAACAGCACCATTAACATAAGGCATACAGTTAGAACTAGCTTAACATTTCTATTACCTGTATGCCCATATTTATAGGTCATATACGTCTCGGGGGTGACAGATTCTCTTTAAAGCATAAACACACATATATTAATTCTTATCTATCTAATAGGATGACAACAGCTGTCCAGACCTGCATCCCACCACAACAACCACTCTGGAGTAATCCCCGGAGAATGAAATCTATCAAGATCCCTGCTGCAGACTTACAGCAGGAATCTGTGCAAGAATACTGAAAGCTCAGAGAATGTGAGAGAGAGCTGCGGTGAGCTTACCTGCAGCTGTGCAGGACTTGAAGCAAATGACTACCGGGGAGTGGCCGGAGGGAGAGTCAGACGCCGAATAGAGGCGGTGACCGGCGATGCCGGAAAGTAGTTTGAACGTACCGAAGTCAAGCCAGGAGGTCGATGAGGTGCCAAAGGGTTAAACACAGAGAGTGGTCAGGACGTAGCTAAATGTCAGAAAACCGGAGATAGCTGTACAGTACAAATGGGGCAGACTGGTGGGAAGTCAGAGGAAGCAAGCCAAAGGTCAGAGCCAGAATAGACAGTAAGCACAGAATCACAAGGCAAGGCACAGAACGAGAAAAAAGACCGGGTCATACACTGAGAGACAATCAGACAAAAGAGTATGCAAGCACACCAGGGGTCAGACACACAGCCATGAATTAATGTATCACTGACAGGGAACTCAGACAGGAGCGGGTAAATATAGCCCTCCCCAAACCAAAAGGAGGCCAAAAAATTAACCATGAGAGGATGGGATAAAGAAATCCCATCCATAGCTATGACAGAAATCATCCTCCGTGACAAAGCAAGTGGCTAAGCATCTCCATTTGCTCTTAGGATATTTACTCATGTATGAGTGCTGCTCAAACTGTTGGGGTGCAGCTGTGGGACCCTATTTTCAGAGATGATGTCCTCCACCCAAGTCTCAAAAAGCTGAAAGGGTCTTCAGGAGAGATGGGTAGTCGAGCTAGGCTATCAGACGGTCACCTCTGTAGCTGTAGTGTCATCCTTCCTATGGTTCCATTCAGGGGTGGACAGGGGCGGAAATTATATTGGTGCAACTGCACCCAGGCCATGAAATAAGGGGACCCATTTCCACCTCCACAGTAGATGAATTTGAGTGTTATGATGAGTTATTGGGCTGATTAGCGTGAAGACAGAATATAACATTTCTCCACAACAGCACCATTAACATAGGGCATACAGTTAGAACTAGCTTAACATTTCTATTACCTGTATGCCCATATTTATAGGTCATATACGTCTCGGGGGTGACAGATTCTCTTTAAAGCATAAACACACATATATTAATTCTTATCTATCTAATAGAATCACAACAGCTGTCCAGACCTGCATCCCACCACAACAACCACTCTGGAGTAATCCCCGGAGAATGAAATCTATCAAGATCCCTGCTGCAGACTTACAGCAGGAATCTGTGCAAGAATACTGAAAGCTCAGAGAATGTGAGAGGAGAGCTGCGGTGAGCTTACCTGCAGCTGTGCAGGAGTTGAAGCAAATGACTACCGGGGAGTGGCCGGAGGCAGAGTCAGACGCCGAATAGAGGCGGTGACCGGAGATGCCGGAAAGTAGTTTGAACGTACCGAAGTCAAGCCAGGAGGTCGGTGAGGTGCCAAAGGGTTAAACACAGAGAGTGGTCAGGACGTAGCTCAAATGTCAGAAAACCGGAGATAGCTGTACAGTACAAATGGGGCAGACTGGTGGGAAGTCTGAGGAAGCAAGCCAAAGGTCAGAGCCAGAATAGACAGTAAGCACAGAATCACAAGGCAAGGCACAGAACGAGAAAAAAGACCCGGTCATACACTGAGAGACAATCAGACAAAAGAGTATGCAAGCACACCAGGGGTCAGACACACAGCCATGAATTAATGTATCACTGACAGGGAACTCAGACAGGAGCGGGTAAATATAGCCCTCCCCAAACCAAAAGGAGGCCAAAAAATTAACCATGAGAGGATGGGATAAAGAAATCCCATCCATAGCTATGACAGAAATCATCCTCCGTGACAAAGCAAGTGGCTAAGCATCTCCCTTTGCTCTTAGGATATTTACTCATGTATGAGTGCTGCTCAAACTGTTGGGGTGCAGCTGTGGGACCCTATTTTCAGAGATGATGTCCTCCACCCAAGTCTCAAAAAGCTGAAAGGGTCTTCAGGAGAGATGGGTAGTCGAGCTAGGCTATCAGACGGTCACCTCTGTAGCTGTATTGTCATCCTTCCTATGGTTCCATTCAGGGGTGGACAGGGGCGGAAATTATATTGGTGCAACTGCACACAGGCCAAGAAATAAGGGGACCCATTTCCACCTCCACAGTAGATGAATTTGTGTGTTATGATGAGTTATTGGGCTGATTAGCGTGAAGACAGAATATAACATTTCTCCACAACAGCACCATTAACATAAGGCATACAGTTAGAACTAGCTTAACATTTCTATTACCTGTATGCCCATATTTATAGGTCATATACGTCTCGGGGGTGACAGATTCTCTTTAAAGCATAAACACACATATATTAATTCTTATCTATCTAATAGGATGACAACAGCTGTCCAGACCTGCATCCCACCACAACAACCACTCTGGAGTAATCCCCGGAGAATGAAATCTATCAAGATCCCTGCTGCAGACTTACAGCAGGAATCTGTGCAAGAATACTGAAAGCTCAGAGAATGTGAGAGGAGAGCTGCGGTGAGCTTACCTGCAGCTGTGCAGGACTTGAAGCAAATGACTACCGGGGAGTGGCCGGAGGCAGAGTCAGACGCCGAATAGAGGCTGTGACCGACGATGCCGGAAAGTAGTTTGAACGTACCGAAGTCAAGCCAGGAGGTCGATGAGGTGCCAAAGGCTTAAACACAGAGAGTGGTCAGGACGTAGCTAAATGTCAGAAAACCGGAGATAGCTGTACAGTACAAATGGGGCAGACTGGTGGGAAGTCAGAGGAAGCAAGCCAAAGGTCAGAGCCAGAATAGACAGTAAGCACAGAATCACAAGGCAAGGCACAGAACGAGAAAAAAGACCGGGTCATACACTGAGAGACAATCAGACAAAAGAGTATGCAAGCACACCAGGGGTCAGACACACAGCCATGAATTAATGTATCACTGACAGGGAACTCAGACAGGAGCGGGTAAATATAGCCCTCCCCAAACCAAAAGGAGGCCAAAAAATTAACCATGAGAGGATGGGATAAAGAAATCCCATCCATTGCTATGACAGAAATCATCCTCCGTGACAAAGCAAGTGGCTAAGCATCTCCCTTTGCTCTTAGGATATTTACTCATGTATGAGTGCTGCTCAAACTGTTGGGGTGCAGCTGTGGGACCCTATTTTCAGAGATGATGTCCTCCACCCAAGTCTCAAAAAGCTGAAAGGGTCTTCAGGAGAGATGGGTAGTCGAGCTAAGCTATCAGACGGTCACCTCTGTAGCTGTAGTGTCATCCTTCCTATGGTTCCATTCAGGGGTGGACAGGGGCGGAAATTATATTGGTGCAACTGCACACAGGCCAAGAAATAAGGGGACCCATTTCCACCTCCACAGTAGATGAATTTGTGTGTTATGATGAGTTATTGGGCTGATTAGCGTGAAGACAGAATATAACATTTCTCCACAACAGCACCATTAACATAAGGCATACAGTTAGAACTAGCTTAACATTTCTATTACCTGTATGCCCATATTTATAGGTCATATACGTCTCGGGGGTGACAGATTCTCTTTAAAGCATAAACACACATATATTAATTCTTATCTATCTAATAGGATGACAACAGCTGTCCAGACCTGCATCCCACCACAACAACCACTCTGGAGTAATCCCCGGAGAATGAAATCTATCAAGATCCCTGCTGCAGACTTACAGCAGGAATCTGTGCAAGAATACTGAAAGCTCAGAGAATGTGAGAGAGAGCTGCGGTGAGCTTACCTGCAGCTGTGCAGACTTGAAGCAAATGACTACCGGGGAGTGGCCGGAGGCAGAGTCAGACGCCGAATAGAGGCGGTGACCGGCGATGCCGGAAAGTAGTTTGAACGTACCGAAGTCAAGCCAGGAGGTCGATGAGGTGCCAAAGGGTTAAACACAGAGAGTGGTCAGGACGTAGCTAAATGTCAGAAAGCCGGAGATAGCTGTACAGTACAAATGGGGCAGACTGGTGGGAAGTCTGGGGAAGCAAGCCAAAGGTCAGAGCCAGAATAGACAGTAAGCACAGAATCACAAGGCAAGGCACAGAACGAGAAAAAAGACCGGGTCATACACTGAGAGACAATCAGACAAAAGAGTATGCAAGCACACCAGGGGTCAGACACACAGCCATGAATTAATGTATCACTGACAGGGAACTCAGACAGGAGCGGGTAAATATAGCCCTCCCCAAACCAAAAGGAGGCCAAAAAATTAACCATGAGAGGATGGGATAAAGAAATCCCATCCATAGCTATGACAGAAATCATCCTCCGTGACAAAGCAAGTGGCTAAGCATCTCCCTTTGCTCTTAGGATATTTACTCATGTATGAGTGCTGCTCAAACTGTTGGGGTGCAGCTGTGGCACCCTATTTTCAGAGATGATGTCCTCCACCCAAGTCTCAAAAAGCTGAAAGGGTCTTCAGGAGAGATGGGTAGTCGAGCTAGGCTATCAGACGGTCACCTCTGTAGCTGTAGTGTCATCCTTCCTATGGTTCCATTCAGGGGTGGACAGGGGCGGAAATTATATTGGTGCAACTGCACCCAGGCCAAGAAATAAGGGGACCCATTTCCACCTCCACAGTAGATGAATTTGTGTGTTATGATGAGTTATTGGGCTGATTAGCGTGAAGACAGAATATAACATTTCTCCACAACAGCACCATTAACATAGGGCATACAGTTAGAACTAGCTTAACATTTCTATTACCTGTATGCCCATATTTATAGGTCATATACGTCTCGGGGGTGACAGATTCTCTTTAAAGCATAAACACACATATATTAATTCTTATCTATCTAATAGGATGACAACAGCTGTCCAGACCTGCATCCCACCACAACAACCACTCTGGAGTAATCCCCGGAGAATGAAATCTATCAAGATCCCTGCTGCAGACTTACAGCAGGAATCTGTGCAAGAATACTGAAAGCTCAGAGAATGTGAGAGGAGAGCTGCGGTGAGCTTACCTGCAGCTGTGCAGGAGTTGAAGCAAATGACTACCGGGGAGTGGCCGGAGGCAGAGTCAGACGCCGAATAGAGGCGGTGACCGGAGATGCCGGAAAGTAGTTTGAACGTACCGAAGTCAAGCCAGGAGGTCGGTGAGGTGCCAAAGGGTTAAACACAGAGAGTGGTCAGGACGTAGCTAAATGTCAGAAAACCGGAGATAGCTGTACAGTACAAATGGGGCAGACTGGTGGGAAGTCAGAGGAAGCAAGCCAAAGGTCAGAGCCAGAATAGACAGTAAGCACAGAATCACAAGGCAAGGCACAGTACGAGAAAAAAGACTGGGTCATACACTGAGAGACAATCAGACAAAAGAGTATGCAAGCACACCAGGGGTCAGACACACAGCCATGAATTAATGTATCACTGACAGGGAACTCAGACAGGAGCGGGTAAATATAGCCCTCCCCAAACCAAAAGGAGGCCAAAAAATTAACCATGAGAGGATGGGATAAAGAAATCCCATCCATAGCTATGACAGAAATCATCCTCCGTGACAAAGCAAGTGGCTAAGCATCTCCTTTTGCTCTTAGGATATTTACTCATGTATGAGTGCTGCTCAAACTGTTGGGGTGCAGCTGTGGGACCCTATTTTCAGAGATGATGTCCTCCACCCAAGTCTCAAAAAGCTGAAAGGGTCTTCAGGAGAGATGGGTAGTCGAGCTAAGCTATCAGACGGTCACCTCTGTAGCTGTAGTGTCATCCTTCCTATGGTTCCATTCAGGGGTGGACAGGGGCGGAAATTATATTGGTGCAACTGCACACAGGCCAAGAAATAAGGGGACCCATTTCCACCTCCACAGTAGATGAATTTGTGTGTTATGATGAGTTATTGGGCTGATTAGCGTGAAGACAGAATATAACATTTCTCCACAACAGCACCATTAACATAAGGCATACAGTTAGAACTAGCTTAACATTTCTATTACCTGTATGCCCATATTTATAGGTCATATACGTCTCGGGGGTGACAGATTCTCTTTAAAGCATAAACACACATATATTAATTCTTATCTATCTAATAGGATGACAACAGCTGTCCAGACCTGCATCCCACCACAACAACCACTCTGGAGTAATCCCCGGAGAATGAAATCTATCAAGATCCCTGCTGCAGACTTACAGCAGGAATCTGTGCAAGAATACTGAAAGCTCAGAGAATGTGAGAGGAGAGCTGCGGTGAGCTTACCTGCAGCTGTGCAGGAGTTGAAGCAAATGACTACCGGGGAGTGGCCGGAGGCAGAGTCAGACCCCGAATAGAGGCGGTGAAAGGAGATGCCGGAAAGTAGTTTGAACGTACCGAAGTCAAGCCAGGAGGTCGGTGAGGTGCCAAAGGGTTAAACACAGAGAGTGGTCAGGACGTAGCTAAATGTCAGAAAACCGGAGATAGCTGTACAGTACAAATGGGGCAGACTGGTGGGAAGTCTGAGGAAGCAAGCCAAAGGTCAGAGCCAGAATAGACAGTAAGCACAGAATCACAAGGCAAGGCACAGAACGAGAAAAAAGACCGGGTCATACACTGAGAGACAATCAGACAAAAGAGTATGCAAGCACACCAGGGGTCAGACACACAGCCATGAATTAATGTATCACTGACAGGGAACTCAGACAGGAGCGGGTAAATATAGCCCTCCCCAAACCAAAAGGAGGCCAAAAAATTAACCATGAGAGGATGGGATAAAGAAATCCCATCCATAGCTATGACAGAAATCATCCTCCGTGACAAAGCAAGTGGCTAAGCATCTCCCTTTGCTCTTAGGATATTTACTCATGTATGAGTGCTGCTCAAACTGTTGGGGTGCAGCTGTGGGACCCTATTTTCAGAGATGATGTCCTCCACCCAAGTCTCAAAAAGCTGAAAGGGTCTTCAGGAGAGATGGGTAGTCGAGCTAGGCTATCAGACGGTCACCTCTGTAGCTGTATTGTCTTCCTTCCTATGGTTCCATTCAGGGGTGGACAGGGGCGGAAATTATATTGGTGCAACTGCACACAGGCCAAGAAATAAGGGGACCCATTTCCACCTCCACAGTAGATGAATTTGTGTGTTATGATGAGTTATTGGGCTGATTAGCGTGAAGACAGAATATAACATTTCTCCACAACAGCACCATTAACATAAGGCATACAGTTAGAACTAGCTTAACATTTCTATTACCTGTATGCCCATATTTATAGGTCATATACGTCTCGGGGGTGACAGATTCTCTTTAAAGCATAAACACACATATATTAATTCTTATCTATCTAATAGGATGACAACAGCTGTCCAGACCTGCATCCCACCACAACAACCACTCTGGAGTAATCCCCGGAGAATGAAATCTATCAAGATCCCTGCTGCAGACTTACAGCAGGAATCTGTGCAAGAATACTGAAAGCTCAGAGAATGTGAGAGAGAGCTGCGGTGAGCTTACCTGCAGCTGTGCAGGACTTGAAGCAAATGACTACCGGGGAGTGGCCGGAGGCAGAGTCAGACGCCGAATAGAGGCGGTGACCGGCGATGCCGGAAAGTAGTTTGAACGTACCGAAGTCAAGCCAGGAGGTCGATGAGGTGCCAAAGGGTTAAACACAGAGAGTGGTCAGGACGTAGCTAAATGTCAGAAAGCCGGAGATAGCTGTACAGTACAAATGGGGCAGACTGGTGGGAAGTCTGGGGAAGCAAGCCAAAGGTCAGAGCCAGAATAGACAGTAAGCACAGAATCACAAGGCAAGGCACAGAACGAGAAAAAAGACCGGGTCATACACTGAGAGACAATCAGACAAAAGAGTATGCAAGCACACCAGGGGTCAGACACACAGCCATGAATTAATGTATCACTGACAGGGAACTCAGACAGGAGCGGGTAAATATAGCCCTCCCCAAACCAAAAGGAGGCCAAAAAATTAACCATGAGAGGATGGGATAAAGAAATCCCATCCATAGCTATGACAGAAATCATCCTCCGTGACAAAGCAAGTGGCTAAGCATCTCCCTTTGCTCTTAGGATATTTACTCATGTATGAGTGCTGCTCAAACTGTTGGGGTGCAGCTGTGGGACCCTATTTTCAGAGATGATGTCCTCCACCCAAGTCTCAAAAAGCTGAAAGGGTCTTCAGGAGAGATGGGTAGTCGAGCTAGGCTATCAGACGGTCACCTCTGTAGCTGTAGTGTCATCCTTCCTATGGTTCCATTCAGGGGTGGACAGGGGCGGAAATTATATTGGTGCAACTGCACCCAGGCCAAGAAATAAGGGGACCCATTTCCACCTCCACAGTAGATGAATTTGTGTGTTATGATGAGTTATTGGGCTGATTAGCGTGAAGACAGAATATAACATTTCTGCACAACAGCACCATTAACATAGGGCATACAGTTAGAACTAGCTTAACATTTCTATTACCTGTATGCCCATATTTATAGGTCATATACGTCTCGGGGGTGACAGATTCTCTTTAAAGCATAAACACACATATATTAATTCTTATCTATCTAATAGGATGACAACAGCTGTCCAGACCTGCATCCCACCACAACAGCCACTCTGGAGTAATCCCGGGAGAATGAAATCTATCAAGATCCCTGCTGCAGACTTACAGCAGGAATTTGTGCAAGAATAGTGGAAGCTCAGAGAGTGTGAGAGGAGAGCTGCGGTGAGCTTACCTGCAGCTGTGCAGGACTTGAAGCAAAGGACTACCGGGGAGTGGGCGGAGGCAGAGTCAGACGCCAAGTAGAGGCGGTGACCGGAGATGCCGGAAAGTAGTTTGAACGTACCGAAGTCAAGCCAGGAGGTCGGTGAGGTGCCAAAGGGTTAAACACAGAGAGTGGTCAGGACGTAGCTAAATGTCAGAAAACCGGACATAGCTGTACAGTACAAATGGGGCAGACTGGTGGGAAGTCAGAGGAAGCAAGCCAAAAGTCAGAGCCAGAATAGACAGTAAGCACAGAATCACAAGGCAAGGCACAGAACGAGAAAAAAGACCGGGTCATACACTGAGAGACAATCAGACAAAAGAGTATGCAAGCACACCAGGGGTCAGACACACAGCCATGAATTAATGTATCACTGACAGGGAACTCAGACAGGAGCGGGTAAATATAGCCCTCCCCAAACCAAAAGGAGGCCAAAAAATTAATCATGAGAGGATGGGATAAAGAAATCCCATCCATAGCTATGATAGAAATCATCCTCCGTGACAAAGCAAGTGGCTAAGCATCTCCCTTTGCTCTTAGGATATTTACTCATTTAAGAGTGCTGCTCAAACTGTTGGGGTGCAGCTGTGGGACCCTATTTTCAGAGATGATGTCCTCCACCCAAGTCTCAAAAAGCTGAAAGGGTCTTCAGGAGAGATGGGTAGTCGAGCTAGGCTATCAGACGGTCACCTCTGTAGCTGTAGTGTCATCCTTCCTATGGTTCCATTCAGGGGTGGACAGGGGCAGAAATGATATTGGTGCAACTGCACACAGGCCAAGAAATAAGGGGACCCATTTCCACCTCCACAGTAGATGAATTTGTGCGTTATGATGAGTTATCGGGCTGATCATTAGCGTAAAGACAGAATATAACATTTCTCCACAACAGCACCATTAACAAGGCATACAGTTAGAACTAGCTTAACATTTCTATTACCTGTATGCCCATATTTATAGGTCATATACGTCTCGGGGGTGACAGATTCTCTTTAAAGCATAAACACACATATATTAATTCTTATCTATCTAATAGGATGACAACAGCTGTCCAGACCTGCATCCCACCACAACAACCACTCTGAAGTAATCCCCGGAGAATGAAATCTATCAAGATCCCTGCTGCAGTATTACAGCAGAAATCTGTGCACTAATACTGAAAGCTCAGAGAGTGTGAGAGGAGAGCTGCGGTGAGCTTACCTGCTGCAGAGCAACAACTGAAGCAAGTATTAACTGGGGGGTGGCCGGAGGCGGAGTCAGACGCCGATTAGCGGCGGTGACTGGCGATGCCAGAATGTAGTTAGATCGTGCCGAAGTCAAGCCAGGAGGTCGGTGAGGTGCCAAAGGGTTAAACACAGAAAGTGGTCAGGAGGTAGCCAAATGTCAGAAAACCAGAGACAGCTGTACAGTACAAATGGGGCAGAGTGGTGGGAAGTCAGAGGAAGAAAGCCAAAGGTCAGAGCCAGAATAGACGGTAAGCACAAAGTCACAAGGCAAGGCACAGAACGAGAAATCAGACCGGGTCATACACTGAGAGACAATCAGACAAAAGGGTATGCAAGCACTCCAGGGGGTCAGACACAAAGCCAAGAATGAAAGTATCACTGACAGGGAACTCACAGGAGCGGGTAAATATAGCCCTCCCCAAACCAAAAGGAGGCCACAAAATTAACCCTGAGAGGACGGGATAAAGAAATCCCGTCCATAGCTATGACAGAAATCATCCACAGTGACAAAGCAAGTGGCTACGCATCTCCCTTTGCTCTTAGGATATTTACTCATCTAAGAGCGCTGCTCAAACTGTTGGGGTGCAGCTGTGGGACCCTATTTTCAGAGATGATGTCCTCCACCCAAGTCTCAAAAAGCTGAAAGGGTCTTCAGGAGAGATGGGTAGTTGAGCTAGGCTATCAGACGGTTACCTCTGTAGCTGTAGTGTCATCCTTCCTATGGTTCCATTCAGGGGTGGACAGGGGCAGAAATGTTATTGGTGCAACTGCACGTAGGCCAAGAGATAAGGGGACCCATTTCCACCTCCACAGTAGATGAAATTGTGCATTATGATGAGTTATTGGGCTGATCATTAGCGTAAAGACAGAATATAACATTTCTCCATAAAAGCACCATTAACATAAGGCATACAGTTAGGACTAGCTTAACATTTCTATTACCTGTATGCCCATATTAATAGGTCATGTGCGTCTCAGGAGTAACAGATTCCCTTTAAAGCATTAACACTCATATATTAATTCTTATTTTTTCTAATAGGATGATGACGACAGCTGTCCAGACCTGCATCCCACCACAACAACAACTCTGGAGTAATCCCGGGAGAATGAAATCTATCAAGATCCCTGCTGCAGTATTACAGCAGAAATCTCTGCAAAAATACCGAGAGCTCTGAAAGTGTGAGAAGAGGGCTGCGTTGAGCTTACTTGCAGCAGAGCAGGTCCTTAAGCAAGTGACCACCGGTGAGTGAACGGAGGCAGAATCAGGCGCCGAGTAGCGGCAGTGACCGGCGATGCCAGAAATTAGATAGATCATGCAGAAGTCAAGCTAGGACGTCGGCGAGGTGCCAAAGGGCACCTTTGTAGCTGTAGTGTCATCCTTCCTATGGTTCCATTCAGAGGTGGACACAGAAAGTAGTCAGGACATAGCCAAATGTCAGAACACCGGAGATAGCTGTACTCTACAAATGGGGCAGACTGGTGAGAAGTCAGAGGAAGCAAGCCAAAGGTCAGAGCCAGAATAGACAGTAAGCATAGAGTCACAAGGCAAGGCACAGAACGAGAAAACAGACCAAGTCATACACTGAGAGACAATCAGACAAAAGAGTATGCAAGCACACCAGGCGTTCAGACACACAGCCAAGAATGAATGTATCATTGACAAGGGAACTCAGACAGGATCGGGTAAATATAGCCCTCCTCAAACCAAAAGGAGGCCACAAAATTGACCATGAGAGGACGGGATAAAGAAATCCCATCCATCCCATCCCATCCAAGAAATCATCCTCAGTGACAAAGCAAGTGGCTTTGCATCTCCCTTTGCTCTTAGGATATTTACTCATCTAAGAGTGCTGCTCAAACTGTTGGGGTGCAGCTGTGGGACCCTATTTTCAGAGATGATGTCCTCCACCCAAGTCTCAAAAAGCTGAAAGGGTCTTCAGGAGAGATGGGTAGTCGAGCTAGGCTATCAGACGGTCACCTCTGTAGCTGTAGTGTCATCCTTCCTATGGTTCCATTCAGAGGTGGACAGGGGCAGAAATGATATTGTTGCAACTCCACACAGGCCAAGAGGTAAGGGAAACCATTTCCATCTCCACCGTAGATGAAATTGTGCATTATGATGAGTTATTGGGCTGCAAAGGACTCATATACTGTTCTTGCATAGGGGTCCTCTTCTATCTGTGTAAGTCAGTGGCTCCAATGTATAATTAATTTCCTGCAATGAGAATCACATCACATTAATAATTTCCAGGCAATCAAGCTCAATACAATCAATCCTATAACTACCACTATGGGGTTTAGCAAAGTTGAGATTACCGTATATACTCGAGTTTAAGCCGACACGAGTGTAAGCCGATGCACTTAATTTTGCCACGGAAAACTAGGTAAGCTTATTGACTTGAGTATAAGCCGGGTATGCAATGTCCCCTCATCCCTGTCCTGCTCTGTGTGGCTCTTTCCCCTCCTACTATGCACAGCTCGGCTCCCTGTCCCATCCTTCTATGCATTGCTCAGCTCCTTGTCCTTTCCCGTGCTCCCCTGTCCTCCTCCATGCTCCTCAGTGCTCCCCGTCCTCCTCCGTTATCCCAGTCCTCTTCCATGCTCCCCCTCCTCCTCTGTGCTCCCCCATCCTCCTCCATGCTCCTCATTGCTTACCGTCCGTCTCAGTGCTCCCTCAGTACTCCTCTGTGCTCCCTCGTCCTCCTCAGTGCTTTTTGTTCTCCTCAGTACTTCATCCGTCATCCTCCGTGCTCCTCTGTGCTTCCCATGTCCTCCTCAGTGTTTCTTCCGTCCTTCTCGATGCTTCCCTCTGTCTTCCTCTGTGCTCCTCAGTGATTCTCCTGTCCTCCTCAGTACTTCCCCTGTTCTCCTCCGTGCTCTTAAGTGCTTCCATGTCCTCTTCAGTGTTCCCCCGTCCTCCTCAGTGCTTCCCCCATCCTCCTCAGTGCTTCCTCTGTCCTCCTCAGTGCTTCCCCACCCTCCTTCTTGCTCCTCAGTGCTTCCCCTGTCTTCCTCAGTGCTTCCCCATCTTCCTCAGTGTTTCACCCATCTTGCTTAGTGTTTCACCCATCCTCCTCAGTGTTTCACCCGTCCTCCTCAGTGCTCCCCCCGTCCTCCTCAGTGCTCCCCCAGTCCTCCTCATTCGTGCTTCCCCCGTCCTCTGCCATCATACTCACCCTCCTTGTGTGCTCCCCTCATCCTCCTCAGTGCTCCCCCAGTCCTCCTCATCCATGCTTCCCCCCATCTTCCTCCATCATACTCACCCTCCTTGTGCCATCGCTGAACGTCCCTGCATCCTCCGTTGTCCTGGGGCCGGCAGCTTCTTCCTGTGTTGAGTGGTCACATGGTACTGCTCATTAAGGTAATGAATTTGCCTCCACGCCTATGGGAGTGGAGTCACGTCCTTATTCATTACCTTAATGAGCGGTACCATGTGACCGCTCAACACGGGAAGAAACTGCCTGCCCTGGTACAATGGAGGATGCAGGGACATTCATTGATGGCATGAGGTGGGTGAGTTTGATGTCCCAGCCACTGGCTCCTGCTGCCGCTCCCCCTCCCCCACTGGCTTTCTGCAAAATGACTTGCATATAAGCCAAGGGGGGGCATTTTCAGCACAAAAAATGTGCTGAAAATCTCGGCTTATACATGAGTATATACGGTATATTGTTTATCCCAACTCTGATAGACCCCATCCAGAAAAAGGGATTCCATCACTCCTTGCATATATCTCTAGCTTTTTGTTGCAGCTCCTTTACTTTATCCATGTTTTTCTATTGAATCATATGCATCTTCAATCCAAGAGCAGCATTCCTCACCGATAACAGCACAAGTGCCCCCTTCAAACGCTAACAGGTAGTCAAGAGCCATTCTCTTCTGAATGGCCACCATCCCCTTTCGTTGACATCAGAAGTAGAAGCTAATGGGGGCACAACCAACAACCAAAACATTTGATGAAATGACAAATAAGAGCCAATGTGGGTGGGGCCAACAGCCATAGCATTCTGTGACATCATATGACGCATCTAATGGGGGCGGAATCAACAATCCCAACACTCTAACACAGGGGTCCTCAAACTATGTCCCGCGGGGCACATGCAGCCCGCTGAGGACATTTATCTGGCCCCTGGGCCCGGCCGACATTGATCTTCACTACAGTTCAATGCCGGCGGGCCCTGTAATTTCGGGTGGAATGACGAGACAGCAAAGGAAGGCAACTCATATGCAGCACAGACGACGTGATTGTCATTATGCCACCTGCACGGCCTGATGTGACGTCACGCCGCCTGTGCTAGAAGAAGACGGAGTCAGCGTGCCTCTTCAGAGCAGTGGGGGACATAGGTGAGTACTGTTAGGTTTTTTTGTTTAAGTTGGGTCAGGTCTATGCTGCCTATTAGGAATATTTGCCTGCCTGTTAGTGGCATTTATCTGCCTGTTGGGGACTATGCTGCCTATTGGGGACATTTACCTGCCTATTGGAGACATTTACCTGCCTACTGAGATCAATGCTGCCTATTGGGGAAAATGCTGCCTATTGGAGACATTTACCTGCCTATTGGGGACAATGCTGCCTTTTGGGGACATTTACCTGCCTATTGGGGACAATGCTGCCTATTGGGGACTATGCTGCCTATTGGGGACAATTACCTGTCTATCGGGGACAATGCTGCCTATTGGGGGCTATGCTTCCTATTCGGGACATTTACCTGCCTATTGGGGACATTTACCTGCCTATTGGGGACATTTACCTGCCTATTGGGGACCTATGCTATCTATTGGGGACATTTACCTGCCTATTAGGGACCTATGCTGCCTATTGGGGACATTTACCTGCCTATTGGGGACATTTACCTGCCTATTGGAGACATTTACCTGCTTACTGGGGACCTATGATGCGTATTGCACTTTATATTTCATTGAATATTGATATATTTGATCTTTTCATTTTTTTATTTTATTTTGCACTTTTCCAGTGAACGAGGTATTGGAGATATACTGAGGAATACATATGCGATTATAGTATATATTTAATTGGGTCCAATTTATTGTTATACAATTGTCCCTACCTGCACATTGTTTTCAAATTGATTTTAAATATACAATTTTTACCACTAATATAATAAAAATTATTGAATTAATTATATCCTGCTTGGTCTTTTCTGGTCAAGGGGTCCTTTGGTAGATTGGGATTTGGCTTCGATTGAAGTGCATTGCCCAATATACTAGGCATCAAACAATATGAATCCTACCAATGTGGGGGAATATTTGAATAGTTTCACTACCTATGGAGCTAATATGTATATACATCGGTGTTGTACAAGAATTTCCCAATATTGGTTGGATTTATATTTTTGATTTAGACTACATATTACTATAATGTCTCAATAACATCTGACAATTCCATAATTGTCTCCAGGTTACATGTGTTCGTTTTACAGGATATAACTTTAATCTCCCAGATTTGGATGATTCTATAATAATTCATGGCCTTAAAATCAAGAAGTCGTCATGTTCCAGTTATGGCTGAGGGAATTCTCTCAGTTATAAGTGTTCTTTGGACCTGATGAGCAAGAAAGTCAGAAACCAATAAAATGTGATGGATAATCGGGAAGTCATTGTCATTTCTGTACTTGGAGATAAATCCTGTCACATCCTATATATCCCTTTACTATTGGAAGAAATGCTGTAAAACTAGGACATCACCTAATCTGAGGGGTTCACTATTTGTTTTGGACCTGCTTGTATCATATAGAATAAAGACTCCTTAATGAATAAAAAATAAATGAGAAATAGATGATAGAAGAGAATGAAGGACAGAACCAGAGAAAACATAGAACCGACTTACCTGTCTCTCCACCGTCTGCAACTGTCAAATGGAATGTTGGCTCTGCAACTCCTTACACAATGTGTGTGTGTGATGTCATAATGCAAGGGGGTGGAACCAGAAACCACAACATTCCGTGACGTCATCAGCAGGAGCAACAGTTGTTATTTAACCCCTTAATGACCGTCGATACTCCTTTTAACAGCGGTAGTTAGACTACTTTCACATTTGCGCCGTTTTGTGCAGTGTTTCGTGCACACATAAAACGCAACCAAAAAACACTTGCAAACGCATGTAAATGTAGCGATTTTTTTATGCATTAGCGTGCGCATGACGACAAAAAAACGCAGCGTTTGTATGCGTTTTTGCATGCATTTGTATTTTTATGCGCATGCGTTGTCTAGGTGTCACATTTCACAGGAGGAAAATCCTTGAAAAATTCTTGAAACAGACTCCACCAATGGGACACCAGTGGGCATGTGTCATGGGAATTCTTTATGTATACCCTATTTACAGCTGAATTCTTCAGATTTGGTTACTTTTTCCTTTGTGAAAATGGATCTGCGTTGGAAGAGTTTTCACTTTAACTTGGATCTGGACATTGTGCTGGCTCAGGCTTTTGCATTTGCTTGCCAGCAACAAAGGGAGACAGAGACAGCGAAGACAGCAGCAAGGGCCTTTGTGGATACATCTGATTATTGAACTCTGGGAGAGCCGTGGAGCGTACCACACCCTCTGCAACGAGCTCCAGGGAAACACAGCGAAATTTAGTAACTATACCTGGATATCCCAAGAAAGCTTCATGGATTTGCTTGCTCGTGTTCAAGAAGCCATCCGGAGACAGGACACAGCTCCGTCATGCAATTCCTCCTGAGGAATGGCTCCTGGTCACATTACGGTACGTGATATTTACAAACCAATGCCTGCTTAATTTTCTTTGTACTGACATGTACTATTCCAAAGCCTGCAGAATTATTGTTCTGCCATGTACTAAACAAAAGCCTGCAGAATTATTGTTCTGCCATGTACTAAACAAAAGCCTGCAGAATTATTGTTATAACACAAAAAAAAACAATGAATGATTATTACGGCAAAAACTCAGAGCAATATTAATCAACCACAGCAAAATTAGTTTAAATTGCCAAAATATACAAATTTTATTAAGCACAATTTGCTACACAAAATATCCAAACATTACAAATTGTTCACAGATGACAAAAAAGGATACTGCTATCCAAACAGGGAGCCATATTGCACGTTTGCCCATAAACAGCATACACTGTGACTATTTAATTCAAAGCAGGCATAGCCTGTATACAATTGTAATGAGAATTAATCATACAGTAGGCCACTAGTTGGTACAGACAACACCCATAATTGTTAAATTCATGTATACTGGGTAAGCATATTTAAATAAAAGGAAAAATTCCTTAATTAAAAAAGGCACAGCCTATATTTAAATACATGGAGACTCTAATCTCAAAAATATGCCACCTATCTATTTGTATATATCACACCTAACGGTGATATAGTGGTGTGCAGCCAATTAGATGAATGTAATAAGGAGAAACTCCCAGAGAAAGGGCACTTACATGTTTGTTAGTGTATGATGCTGGCTTCCCCGTCGCCCCAACGCGCGTTTCGCTTCTCTGTTTG
Source organism: Dendrobates tinctorius (assembly GCF_039654945.1). Taxonomy (NCBI): domain Eukaryota; kingdom Metazoa; phylum Chordata; class Amphibia; order Anura; family Dendrobatidae; genus Dendrobates; species Dendrobates tinctorius. The sequence continues at coordinate 18,556,490 of NW_027361724.1, read as the reverse complement.
GCAGATTCCTGGCTACTGGAGAGACCCTGTCATCACTCCACTTCCAGTACCGAATTGGAATATCCACCTTGTCGGGAATAGTTGCGGACACCTGCCGGGCTTTGTGGGACGTTCTCTGTCCAGAATTTATGTCCCTGCCAACCGTGGAAAAGTGGATACATATTGCTGAAAAATTCTGGACAGTCTGCAATTTCCCCAACTGTTTGGGAGCGGTGGATGGGAAACACATCCGGATAATCAAACCCAAAAGAAGTGGATCGGAGTACTATAACTATAAAAAGTACTTTTCTACAGTACTCATGGCCATTGCGGATGCAGACTGTCTATTTGTTGCAGTGGACATTGGGGCATTTGGCTGTGGGAATGACTCCCAGGCTTTTAAGAACTCGGACATGGGCCGGAGGTTGTATGGCAACCATTTCAATGTCCCCATGCCACGGCCTCTTCCCCACACCGAAGGTCCACCACAGTCATTTGTAATGGTTAGGGATGAGGCATTTCAAATGTGCCAAAACCTGATGAAACCCTACTCCAGCCGGGACCTGGGCCACACCCAAAAAATCTTTAGTTACAGACTGACCAGGGCGCGAAGAACTGTAGCGTGTGCTTTTGGTATTCTTGTCTCCAGATGGCGCATTCTCGGCACAGCCATTAATCTTAAACTGGAAACAGTGGATGAGGTGGTGAAGGAGTGTGTGGTTCTTCACAATTTTGTTATGGCTAAAGATCATCCTAACTTTGAACCCGATGAACCTGCTGCAAACTCATTGCCTGAATTCACACAGCTCCCTCACAGGTCATCAGTTGAAGTTGGCTAAATGAGGGACCAATTTGCGGCCTACTTTATCTCTGATGTAGGACGTGTGGAATGGCAAGATCAAATGGTGTAAAATTGTTTGCTTGTGTGTATGTTACAAAAAATCTGTTTTGATACCTGTACTGAGTGCACTCTGTTTTTATACACTCCAATACAATAATCACCTGCCCGGGTGTCCCAGTGAATTTATGATACTGTGTTTTGTGCACCATGAATTTACTAGGACTCCTGGCCAGGTGACTACATACACACAAGTTGTATGACCTGTATCATCTCTACAGTTTGTGTTCAATGTGCAGCAACGGTGTAGATAATACATATTTGTATCACATGGCCTGATTTAACAAATAGTGATTTTGGGATGCAATAGCATCCTTCACTCTTTATGACACCTGACCATCTGAGAATAAATATTAATATAGGATCTCTACTGTGGCTTTAGTATGAACGCAGACTGGAGAAATGATAAAGTTTATAAAACATCTACAATCCCCAGGCCTGGTGTCATGGTGAAGTTATCACATCTGGCCAGGTTAATACACATATGAGTTAAACTCCAGCATCGCTCCAGTCTGCGTGCAATAGATAATGCAAACTGAAGCGACGCTGCAGGTTAACTCATGTGTATTCACCTGCCCAGGTGTGAAAAATAGTTATGATACAAGGCCAGGGTATTGTAGATATGACGTGTATTTTCTCCATCATCTCTTCAGTTTATTCACCACACACTGAATAGAGGATGTGGTTAATTACAAGGTATATCTAGAATCCCCCGGCCTTGTGTCACAAAGAGTGAAATGATAATGGTAAAAACACACCATCCTCAATTCACTCTTTATGATACCTGGCAAGGTAACAATAGATATGCCTTGTACTCAACACCATCCTCTATTCAGTCTGTGCAATATTAGCAGACTGAAAAGACTGGTGGTGAAAATACAAGTCATATATTTGTGTTTTTGACTACACATCTCCAGGAATGACACAAAAAACATGTGTCATTAATGGAGCTATGTGGTGGCAAAAACACAATGTATGGCGCAGTGTGAGTACGGCGCAGTGTGTGTAGGCGGTGAAAAAAACATTAATCAAACAGTATTAGGGGAAACCAGGCTTTGAAATTTATTTAAAAAGAAAAAATTAAAACAACTTTTTTTGGAAATGACATTTGGGGGAACATGGTGGAAAGTTGGGGGTGTGGAGTGGCGAGGAATGGCTGGAAGGTTAGGAAGGGGTTCTAGGGGAAGGGGCGACGAAAGTTGGGGGGAAAGGAGCTCAGGGATGGAAGTCGAGGCAGGTGAGTCACAGTGTCAGGTGAGGGGGGAGGGACAGTCAAAGTTTTCCTCTTTTTGTGTCTCCTGTGATCTTGTGTCATGCCTGGACCTCCTGGAGCTGGGTGACTGCCTTGACGTGGTGGTGGCAGTGGTGGTCCAGACAGGAGCTACACTTACCATGGTGGTGGCGGGGGAATGTCCAGCAGCACTCGGCCTTGCGGTGGTGTAGTGGTGTCCAGTTTGGCTTGGAATGCAGGTGGCCGTGCGGTGGTATGCAGCAGAAGCAGGTAGTGAGGTGAAGCGAGTCAGTGGTGGCACAGTTGGAAATGACACCACTGACTGCTGCTCGTACTGACTCTGCTGCATAGCTTGCAAGAAAGCAGTGTTGCAGTCCTACAGGACAGTCAGCTGTAGATCAGGACTAAGGTGTTCCGCCATGGCCCGTTCAATTTTGCTGTAAAAATGGTGCACTGGTCTGTTGAGGTCGGCTTCCAGACGGTCAAGGCGACTGTTGACAGACTGGAAGCGGTGGTCCATGTTGTTAAAACCGCTTTCCACTCTGTGTGATAGCACCTTGATGCCATTCTGAAAAACTGAGCTCTAGTGAAGGAACTCGGGCATGACATTCCTGTCCAAGGCCCTCTGCCGCTGGTGGGAAGTGCCCTCAAAACCAGAGGCAGAGACCTGGGACAGGGGAAGACCTGACATACCAGCTTCCTGGTCTCCAGTTGTCTGTGTTGCCGACCTGCAAGCTGCTTCCTTGCTGTTGGATGGCTGGGATATTGGACCCCCCTGGCTACAAATACCAGCCCGCAGCCGCCCTAGAAATGGCGCATCTATAAGATGCTTCAATTCTGGCACTTAGCCCTTCTCTTATCACTCCTGTGTAGTGGTGGGATATGGGGTAATAAGTAGAGTTGAGCGAAACGGGTCGAAAAATTTCAAAAGTCCCCGACTTTTGGCAAAGTCGGGTTTCATGAAACGAAACCCGACCCTAGGATGAGGTCGGCCACGAGGTCGGCGACTTACGCGCCAAAGTCGCGTTTCAAAAGTTTGTTTTGCGCTCTTTTTCAGCCAATCAGGATCCACGGACACTGTGGGCAACGTGATGACATAGGCACGGGTCATCACCATCTTTCAGAAGGGCATGCAAGTGATTGGCTTGCTTTGGGGGCGTCACAGGGGGTATAAAAGGGCGTGCACGCCGACCGCCAAGTTACTCATGCTGATCTCAGAATAGGGAGAGCTGCTGCTGCTGCTGATTTTGTAGGGAGAGCGTTAGGCAGGGAAGAAGACACCAAAAACTGCTTCTGCTGCTAGCGATTTTGCCTGTACAACACACCAATCACTGTGTGTGCAGTGCAAGGGGAGGCTATATAGTGGCGTATCAGTGGTGTTGGTTGTTGGGCTGCCTTCTAAGGCTTCCTGACATTCCTGCATTGCTGTTTACCCACTGCTCCGCAAACTGCTTTTTTAAAAGCAATCCCAATTTTTTTTTTTGTCCTGCTGAGAAGAAAAAAAAACTGCTTCTGCTGCTAGCGATTTTGCCTGTACAACACATCAGTCACTGTGTGTGCAGTGCAAGGGGAGGCTATATAGTGGTGTATCAGTGGTGTTGGTTGTTGGGCTGCCTTCTAAGGCTTCCTGACATTCCTGCATTGCTGTTTACCCACTGCTCCGCAAACTGCTTTTTTAAAAGCAATCCCAATTTTTTTTTTTGTCCTGCTGAGAAGAAAAAAAAACTGCTTCTGCTGCTAGCGATTTTGCCTGTACAACACATCAGTCACTGTGTGTGCAGTGCAAGGGGAGGCTATATAGTGGTGTATCAGTGGTGTTGGTTGTTGGGCTGCCTTCTAAGGCTTCCTGACATTCCTGCATTGCTGTTTACCCACTGCTCCGCAAACTGCTTTTTTAAAAGCAATCCCAATTTTTTTTTTGTCCTGCTGAGAAGAAAAAAAAACTGCTTCTGCTGCTAGCGATTTTGCCTGTACAACACATCAGTCACTGTGTGTGCAGTGCAAGGGGAGGCTATATAGTGGTGTATCAGTGGTGTTGGTTGTTGGGCTGCCTTCTAAGGCTTCCTGACATTCCTGCATTGCTGTTTACCCACTGCTCCGCAAACTGCTTTTTTAAAAGCAATCCCAATTTTTTGTCCTGCTGAGGTACTGAGCGTGCATTTTTTCACACCATACAGCGGTGTACGCTCCTCACACAGTACCGTGTAACGGCTGTTATCACAGCCACAGTGAAGCTATCAGTGTGTCACTCTGTGAGAATAAAAGGAGGACATGTTCCGTTCTTACAGACCTGCACTCTAGGGAGATTCCTACTCTGCCCAATTCTACATACACCTTGTAGTTTGTGATACACTAGCCAATTTCTGCCTGTGACATAGCGCTGTGATATTCAGTGGGCCTCACACAATCCATAAGTGTCCAGTGTCCACAAGTGTCTGCAGAAATTCAAAATCTCCCTTATCCTCTCGTCACTTTTGTCACAGCTGTGCCATCGAGCCTGTGACATAGCGCTCAGATATCAGTGGGCCTCACACAATCCAAAAGTGTCCAGTGTCCACAAGTGTCTGCAGAAATTCAAAATCTCCCTTATCCTCTCGTCACTTTTGTCACAGCTGTGCCATCGAGCCTGTCACATAGCGCTCAGATATTCATTGGGCCTCACACAATCCAAAAGTGTCCAGTGTCCACAAGTGTCTGCAGAAATTCAAAATCTCCCTTATCCTCTCGTCACTTTTGTCACAGCTGTGCCATCGAGCCTGTGACATAGCGCTCAAATATCAGTGGGCCTTACACAATCCAAAAGTGTCTAGTGTCCACAAGTGTCTGCAGAAATTCAAAATCTCCCTTATCCTCTCGTCACTTTTGTCACAGCTGTGCCATCGAGCCTGTGACATAGCGCTCAGATATCAGTGGGCCTCACACAATCCAAAAGTGTCCAGTGTCCACAAGTGTCTGCAGAAATTCAAAATCTCCCTTATCCTCTCGTCACTTTTGTCACAGCTGTGCCATCGAGCCTGTCACATAGCGCTCAGATATTCATTGGGCCTCACACAATCCAAAAGTGTCCAGTGTCCACAAGTGTCTGCAGAAATTCAAAATCTCCCTTATCCTCTCGTCACTTTTGTCACAGCTGTGCCATCGAGCCTGTGACATAGCGCTCAGATATCAGTGGGCCTCACACAATCCAAAAGTGTCTAGTGTCCACAAGTGTCTGCAGAAATTCAAAATCTCCCTTATCCTCTAGTCACTTTTGTCACAGCTGTGCCATCGAGCCTGTCACATAGCGCTCAGATATTCATTGGGCCTCACACAATCCAAAAGTGTCCAGTGTCCACAAGTGTCTGCTGAAATTCAAAATCTCCCTTATCCTCTCGTCACTTTTGTCACAGCTGTGCCATCGAGCCTGTGACATAGCGCTCAGATATCAGTGGGCCTCACACAATCCAAAAGTGTCCAGTGTCCACAAGTGTCTGCTGAAATTCAAAATCTCCCTTATCCTCTAGTCACTTTTGTCACAGCTGTGCCATCGAGCCTGTGACATAGCGCTCAGATATCAGTGGGCCTCACACAATCCAAAAGTGTCCAGTGTCCACAAGTGTCTGTAGAAATTCAAAATCTCCCTTATCCTCTCGTCACTTTTGTCACAGCTGTGCCATCGAGCCTGTCACATAGCGCTCAGATATTCATTGGGCCTCACACAATCCAAAAGTGTCCAGTGTCCACAAGTGTCTGCTGAAATTCAAAATCTCCCTTATCCTCTAGTCACTTTTGTCACAGCTGTGCCATCGAGCCTGTGACATAGCGCTCAGATATTCATTGGGCCTCACACAATCCAAAAGTGTCCAGTGTCCACAAGTGTCTGCTGAAATTCAAAATCTCCCTTATCCTCTAGTCACTTTTGTCACAGCTGTGCCATCGAGCCTGTGACATAGCGCTCAGATATCAGTGGGCCTCACACAATCCAAAAGTGTCCAGTGTCCACAAGTGTCTGCAGAAATTCAAAATCTCCCTTATCCTCTCGTCACTTTTGTCACAGCTGTGCCATCGAGCCTGTCACATAGCGCTCAGATATTCATTGGGCCTCACACAATCCAAAAGTGTCCAGTGTCCACAAGTGTCTGCAGAAATTCAAAATCTCCCTTATCCTCTCGTCACTTTTGTCACAGCTGTGCCATCGAGCCTGTGACATAGCGCTCAGATATCAGTGGGCCTCACACAATCCAAAAGTGTCTAGTGTCCACAAGTGTCTGCAGAAATTCAAAATCTCCCTTATCCTCTAGTCACTTTTGTCACAGCTGTGCCATCGAGCCTGTCACATAGCGCTCAGATATTCATTGGGCCTCACACAATCCAAAAGTGTCCAGTGTCCACAAGTGTCTGCTGAAATTCAAAATCTCCCTTATCCTCTCGTCACTTTTGTCACAGCTGTGCCATCGAGCCTGTGACATAGCGCTCAGATATCAGTGGGCCTCACACAATCCAAAAGTGTCCAGTGTCCACAAGTGTCTGCAGAAATTCAAAATCTCCCTTATCCTCTCGTCACTTTTGTCACAGCTGTGCCATCGAGCCTGTCACATAGCGCTCAGATATTCATTGGGCCTCACACAATCCAAAAGTGTCCAGTGTCCACAAGTGTCTGCTGAAATTCAAAATCTCCCTTATCCTCTCGTCACTTTTGTCACAGCTGTGCCATCGAGCCTGTGACATAGCGCTCAGATATCAGTGGGCCTCACACAATCCAAAAGTGTCCAGTGTCCACAAGTGTCTGCTGAAATTCAAAATCTCCCTTATCCTCTAGTCACTTTTGTCACAGCTGTGCCATCGAGCCTGTGACATAGCGCTCAGATATCAGTGGGCCTCACACAATCCAAAAGTGTCCAGTGTCCACAAGTGTCTGTAGAAATTCAAAATCTCCCTTATCCTCTCGTCACTTTTGTCACAGCTGTGCCATCGAGCCTGTCACATAGCGCTCAGATATTCATTGGGCCTCACACAATCCAAAAGTGTCCAGTGTCCACAAGTGTCTGCTGAAATTCAAAATCTCCCTTATCCTCTCGTCACTTTTGTCACAGCTGTGCCATCGAGCCTGTGACATAGCGCTCAGATATCAGTGGGCCTCACACAATCCAAAAGTGTCCAGTGTCCACAAGTGTCTGCAGAAATTCAAAATCTCCCTTATCCTCTCGTCACTTTTGTCACAGCTGTGCCATCGAGCCTGTCACATAGCGCTCAGATATTCATTGGGCCTCACACAATCCAAAAGTGTCCAGTGTCCACAAGTGTCTGCTGAAATTCAAAATCTCCCTTATCCTCTCGTCACTTTTGTCACAGCTGTGCCATCGAGCCTGTGACATAGCGCTCAGATATCAGTGGGCCTCACACAATCCAAAAGTGTCCAGTGTCCACAAGTGTCTGCTGAAATTCAAAATCTCCCTTATCCTCTAGTCACTTTTGTCACAGCTGTGCCATCGAGCCTGTGACATAGCGCTCAGATATCAGTGGGCCTCACACAATCCAAAAGTGTCCAGTGTCCACAAGTGTCTGTAGAAATTCAAAATCTCCCTTATCCTCTCGTCACTTTTGTCACAGCTGTGCCATCGAGCCTGTCACATAGCGCTCAGATATTCATTGGGCCTCACACAATCCAAAAGTGTCCAGTGTCCACAAGTGTCTGCTGAAATTCAAAATCTCCCTTATCCTCTAGTCACTTTTGTCACAGCTGTGCCATCGAGCCTGTGACATAGCGCTCAGATATTCATTGGGCCTCACACAATCCAAAAGTGTCCAGTGTCCACAAGTGTCTGCTGAAATTCAAAATCTCCCTTATCCTCTAGTCACTTTTGTCACAGCTGTGCCATCGAGCCTGTGACATAGCGCTCAGATATCAGTGGGCCTCACACAATCCAAAAGTGTCCAGTGTCCACAAGTGTCTGCAGAAATTCAAAATCTCCCTTATCCTCTCGTCACTTTTGTCACAGCTGTGCCATCGAGCCTGTGACATAGCGCTCAGATATCAGTGGGCCTCACACAATCCAAAAGTGTCCAGTGTCCACAAGTGTCTGCAGAAATTCAAAATCTCCCTTATCCTCTCGTCACTTTTGTCACAGCTGTGCCATCGAGCCTGTCACATAGCGCTCAGATATTCATTGGGCCTCACACAATCCAAAAGTGTCCAGTGTCCACAAGTGTCTGCAGAAATTCAAAATCTCCCTTATCCTCTCGTCACTTTTGTCACAGCTGTGCCATCGAGCCTGTGACATAGCGCTCAGATATCAGTGGGCCTCACACAATCCAAAAGTGTCCAGTGTCCACAAGTGTCTGCAGAAATTCAAAATCTCCCTTATCCTCTCGTCACTTTTGTCACAGCTGTGCCATCGAGCCTGTGACATAGCGCTCAGATATCAGTGGGCCTCACACAATCCAAAAGTGTCCAGTGTCCACAAGTGTCTGCAGAAATTCAAAATCTCCCTTATCCTCTCGTCACTTTTGTCACAGCTGTGCCATCGAGCCTGTCACATAGCGCTCAGATATTCATTGGGCCTCACACAATCCAAAAGTGTCCAGTGTCCACAAGTGTCTGCTGAAATTCAAAATCTCCCTTATCCTCTCGTCACTTTTGTCACAGCTGTGCCATCGAGCCTGTGACATAGCGCTCAGATATCAGTGGGCCTCACACAATCCAAAAGTGTCCAGTGTCCACAAGTGTCTGCTGAAATTCAAAATCTCCCTTATCCTCTAGTCACTTTTGTCACAGCTGTGCCATCGAGCCTGTGACATAGCGCTCAGATATCAGTGGGCCTCACACAATCCAAAAGTGTCCAGTGTCCACAAGTGTCTGTAGAAATTCAAAATCTCCCTTATCCTCTCGTCACTTTTGTCACAGCTGTGCCATCGAGCCTGTCACATAGCGCTCAGATATTCATTGGGCCTCACACAATCCAAAAGTGTCCAGTGTCCACAAGTGTCTGCTGAAATTCAAAATCTCCCTTATCCTCTAGTCACTTTTGTCACAGCTGTGCCATCGAGCCTGTGACATAGCGCTCAGATATTCATTGGGCCTCACACAATCCAAAAGTGTCCAGTGTCCACAAGTGTCTGCTGAAATTCAAAATCTCCCTTATCCTCTAGTCACTTTTGTCACAGCTGTGCCATCGAGCCTGTGACATAGCGCTCAGATATCAGTGGGCCTCACACAATCCAAAAGTGTCCAGTGTCCACAAGTGTCTGCAGAAATTCAAAATCTCCCTTATCCTCTCGTCACTTTTGTCACAGCTGTGCCATCGAGCCTGTCACATAGCGCTCAGATATTCATTGGGCCTCACACAATCCAAAAGTGTCCAGTGTCCACAAGTGTCTGCTGAAATTCAAAATCTCCCTTATCCTCTAGTCACTTTTGTCACAGCTGTGCCATCGAGCCTGTCACATAGCGCTCAGATATCAGTGGGCCTCACACAATCCAAAAGTGTCCAGTGTCCACAAGTGTCTGCTGAAATTCAAAATCTCCCTTATTCTCTAGTCACTTTTGTCACAGCTGTGCCATCGAGCCTGTGACAGCGCTCAGATATCAGTGGGCCTCACACAATCCAAAAGTGTCCAGTGTCCACAAGTGTCTGCAGAAATTCAAAATCTCCCTTATCCTCTCGTCACTTTTGTCACAGTTGTGCCATCGAGCCTGTCACATAGCGCTCAGATATTCATTGGGCCTCACACAATCCAAAAGTGTCCAGTGTCCACAAGTGTCTGCAGAAATTCAAAATCTCCCCTGTCCTATAGACACCTTGTACCTTGTTTTACATTACTATATAGTTTGTTGGATTTTGTCTACATTTCTACCAAAAATGAGGAAGGCTGGTGGAAGAGGCCGTGAAATTGGGCGGGGGTTGGCAGCTGGTAATGATGGTGTTGGTGGTGGATCTGATGGTAGTGGCAAGAGCAAAATAGGACCGAATGCAGGAGGTGTTGAGCCTGCGTCATCGTCTGGCTACATAAGGCCTCGAACGCTTAGTTTTCTAGGAGTTGGCAAACCGCTTTTAAAGCCAGAGCATCAGGAAAAAGTTTTGTCTTACATTGCTGACTCAGCCTCCAGCTCTATCGCCTCCTCTTCTTCAGTTGTAAAAAGTAAAAGCACTGAGTCGTCATTGGAGGCTCATGTTCATGAACCACACCTTTCCTTGTGTCCTTCACCCCAACCAAGATTGAAGGATGACGCAGGCCATACTACTGATTACTCCATGGAGCTGTTTTCACATACCATGCCTGGATTATCAAGTGAAATGGTGAATTACCCAGGCCAAGATGAATCTGACATGGAGTGCACTGATGCACAGCCGCTGATGGATGATTCTGCTGGTACATTCACTCAGAGCACTATATTGTCCTCGCAGTGTACAGAGCCAGATTCTGACCCTGATGAGACTCAGGTGCCCCTTCCCGCACACTATACCACCATACACGGTGACACAGAGGAAGGTGCACATGACATAGAAGAGGAGGTGATGGATGACCCAGTTGTTGACCCAGATTGGCATCCATTGGGGGAAGAGGGTGCTGCTTCCAATAGCTCAGATGAGGAGCATCCACAGCAGACATCGACATCGCAACAGCTGTTATCTGGCAGGCCCGGAGCACTCCAAAGACAGGTTCCAAACATCAATAGAGTTGCTGGACAGCTTGTCCAGAGGGTCAAAAGATCACAGTGTGCTAGGCCGCAAAATGTCTGCCAAAGTAGGAAGAGTGCAGTGTGGCACTTTTTTGAACAAAATCTTCATGATCAGGCCAAGGTTATCTGTAAGAAGTGCGCAAAGACCTTTAGCCGAGGGAAAAATCTGAAAAATTTGAATACCAGTTGCATGCTTAGACATTTAACCAGCATGCACTTGCAAGCGTGGACACAACACCAAACCTCAATTGCCACATGTGCAACTGATCACAACGAACGTAGTCAGCAACGCTACATTGTTTCCCCCACTGTAAGCCCACCGGTTAGCACAGCAGCAAATGTTGAGGTGTCGTTGCAAGGCCACAGCAGTCAGGGAATCCCACTGTTATATCAACGAAAGACTGATTCTAGGCCATCAGAAAGAACATCAACTCCATCACCATCATCAACCCTCTCTCAGTCCGCCCTGTCCACCGCTACTTCCACCATATGCAGGTCTCAAGTCCAGCTCACCCTCCCAGACACTATGAGTAGGTCAAGAAAGTACTCAGTCTCTCATCCGCGTACACTGGGTTTGAACGCCCACATTGCCAAACTAATCTCTTTTGAGATGATGCCCTTTCGGTTGGTGGAAAGCGCAGCTTTCCGCAAACTCATGGCCTATGCAGTACCACGCTATGACCTACCCAGTCGCCACTTCTCTCGCAAAGCCATCCCAGCCCTCCACCATCATGTGAAAGACCGCATTGTCCATGCACTCAAGCAGTCAGTGAGCGGAAAGGTGCACCTCACAACTGATGCATGGTCCAGTCGGCATGGCCAGGGCCGTTACGTGTCCATCACTGCGCACTGGGTTAATGTGGTGGATGCAGGGTCCACAGGGGACAGCGGTGGTTGGACAGTGCTGCCTAGCCCACGGTATAGGAAACAGTTGGCTGTAGGCGTTCCACCCTCCTCCTCCTCCAGAAGCGAAAGCTCGTCCACAGAGCGCAGTCGCACGAGCACTCCATCTGCAGCTGCCACTGTTGCACACGATGTGTCCCCCTATCGAGCAGCTAGTGGAAAGCGTCAGCAGGCAGTGTTGCAGATGATGTGTTTGGGCGACAGACACACCGCCGAGGTGCTGGCCGAGTACTTTCAGCGACAAACTGAGTCATGGCTGGGCAGTGTACATCTTGAGGCAGGCAAGGTAGTTAGTGATAACGGGCGTAATTTTGTGGCAGCCATAGCCCTTTCAAAACTCAGCCACATACCTTGCTTGGCTCACACCTTGAACCTGGTGGTGCAGTGCTTCCTCATAAATTATCCGGAGTTAACAGCCCTGCTCCAGAAGGTGCGAAGACTGTGCGCGCACATCCGCCGGTCGCCTGTACACTCCGTTCGTATGCAGAAGCTGCAGCGATTGCTCCACCTTCCCAACCACCGCCTCATTATCGACATTGCAACAAGGTGGAACTCCACCCTGCATATGGTGGAGCGGCTGTGCGAGCAGAGGCAGGCCATAATGCATTTGTGGGAGGATACACGGCCAGGCACTTTGAGAGCAGACATGGAGTTGACCGGTGTGCAGTGGTCGAAGCTGAAAGACCTCTGTAAAGTCCTTCAGTGTTTTGAGGAATGCACACGGCTGGTAGGTGCAGACGACGCCATCCTAAGCATGAGCATCCCACTTATGCGTCTGCTCATGCAAACTTTGACGCACCTTAAGGAGCAGGCTTCTGCAGCCAATGTTGAAGAGGAGGAGGGAATCCTTGATGACATTCAGCCATTGTCTACTCAGGGACCTCTCCTGGACGAGGTGGAGGAAGAAGAGGAGGAGGATGATGGGGATGATTACTTAGGGGAGGAGGATGCATCTCGTGGGGCAAGTGAAAATGTTGGCGTGGCAAGGTCTGGTACAGGGTTTGTGCGTGACTGGAGGGATGTGGATTTGCCAGAAAGTGCTCCTCCAACCAGCACTCGCAGTGCATCATTGACACCGGGAACATTGGCCCACATGTCAGATTATGCCTTGCAGATCCTAAAAAGGGACCCCCGCATTGCCAAAATGATGAACAATGACGACTACTGGTTGGCCAGCATCCTGGATCCACTCTATAAAGGCAAATTACAAAACATCATGCCACAGGAGAACCTTGACCTAATATTGGCTAATAAACAAGCAACTCTGGTAAATCGGTTGCTTGAGGCATTCCCAGCACACAGCAGCGGTGATGGTTCTCACACGAGCCGTACGGGTCGGGGGCAGCTTGGCAGAGGTGTTCGTGGTGCACACAGCAGAAGTGGTGTTGGAGACAGGGGTTTCATGACAATGTTGTGGACTGATTTTTCAAGTACCGCTCACACAACTGGTAATACTGCATTGATGGAAAGTGACAGGAGACAGCAGTTGTCAACTATGGTTACAAACTACTTTTCCTCCCATATCGATGTTCTCCCACACAGGTCATTCCCCTTTGACTATTGGGCTGCTAAACTGGACACCTGGCCTGAATTGGCACAATATGCCTTACAGGAGCTCGCTTGCCCAGCTGCAAGTGTGCTATCGGAAAGAGTCTTCAGTGCAGCTGGATCAATTCTGACAGAAAAAAGGACCCTTCTGTCAACCCAAAATGTGGATGATCTAACCTTCATTAAAATGAACCACGCATGGGTTTCCAAGGATTTTGTCCCACCTTCCCCTGATGACACATAGGGTGACAGAAAAATGGCTTGCTTTGGTCCACCTCTTCCTGGAACTTGACCTATTTCACCTTTTGCATCAGCTGAATGTCCAACATCAACATATCCCACTTTCTAAAACTCCCTAACTGTGCTGCCTCCCCCCCCATGGCCGGAGTCACCACCTAGCGCACGACACCGTGCGAGTGCCGTTGCCCTGGACAGGTGGGTAGGCCGACTCTTGGGCGCGGGCACTGGCACAGGGTCCTTCATAGTGCAGTCAAGTGTCTCTGATGGTGGTGGTGCACACCCGCCGTTAGACACACCGCCGTACTATGAGGGGCCCAGTGCCAGTACCGACGCCCACGAGTGGGCCGCCCTTGCTTGGGCAGGGCCCCAGCATTTGCAATCTTTACCTCTCCCTGCTCCTCCGCTGTGTAGTCTGGGCCATCAAATCCATACTGTGCCTGACACCGTCTGAGCCTGCCTCCTGATGTATAGACATATATTTTGAATGTGTACGCTATCCATACATGTTATCCGGGGATACGGTACCCTTTCTAACCTTTGTGCAATCACGTGAAATCCATACTGGGCCTAACACCGTCTGAGCCTGCCTCCTGATGTATAGACATATATTTTGAATGTGTACGCTATCCATACATGTTATCCGGGGATACGGTACCCTTTCTAACCTTTGTGCAATCACGTGCAATCCATACTGGGCCTAACACCGTCTGAGCCTGCCTCCTGATGTATAGACATATATTTTGAATGTGTACGCTATCCATACATGTTATCCGGGGAAACGGTACCCTTTCTAACCTTTGTGCAATCACGTGCAATCCATACTGGGCCTAACACCGTCTGAGCCTGCCTCCTGATGTATAGACATATATTTTGAATGTGTACGCTATCCATACATGTTATCCGGGGAAACGGTACCCTTTCTAACCTTTGTGCAATCACGTGCAATCCATACTGGGCCTAACACCGTCTGAGCCTGCCTCCTGATGTATAGACATATATTTTGAATGTGTACGCTATCCATACATGTTATCTGGGGATACGGTACCCTTTCTAACCTTTGTGCAATCACGTGCAATCCATACTGGGCCTAACACCGTCTGAGCCTGCCTCCTGATGTATAGACATATATTTTGAATGTGTACGCTATCATACATGTTATCCGGGGAAACGGTACCCTTTCTAACCTTTGTGCAATCACGTGCAATCCATACTGGGCCTAACACCGTCTGAGCCTGCCTCCTGATGTATAGACATATATTTTGAATGTGGGAAACTGGGTCTGAGCAGAAAAAGTAAATTAATGTGCATGCAAAATGTAATTGCATATGAACACATGACCTTTACACAGAGAAAAACAAAAACAAAACACAAAACAAATATCCTGGAATAAAAAAGTAAAAAAATATATATATTGCAAAAATTGCATGAAGGTAGTAATAATAGTAATAATAAGGGTATTTAGTTAACATAATTTTGATCAAAATAATGTAGAAGCCATCCCGCCACGTCACGGCAACCCTTGTGGGACAGTCCTAACTTTTGTATTTAAAACCTTTCCACTTGTCAAGTGACGTAAATGTGAACAAGGACAGAGGGACTGAGCCACCAGTAATAGTATAGGCCAGACAGGATGGATTTTCCAACTCAGAAACAGGGCGGTCACACCCTCATATGCACAGAATGCACAATGAAACAATTGAGAAACTGGGTCTGAGCAGAAAAAGTAAATTAATGTGCATGCAAAATGTAATTGCATATGAACACATGACCTTTACACAGAGAAAAACAAAAACAAAACACAAAACAAATATCCTGGAATAAAAAAGTAAAAAAATATATATATTGCAAAAATTGCATGAAGGTAGTAATAATAGTAATAATAAGGGTATTTAGTTAACATAATTTTGATCAAAATAATGTAGAAGCCATCCTGCCACGTCACGGCAACCCTTGTGGGACAGTCCTAACTTTTGTATTTAAAACCTTTCCACTTGTCAAGTGACGTAAATGTGAACAAGGACAGAGGGACTGAGCCACCAGTAATAGTATAGGCCAGACAGGATGGATTTTCCAACTCAGAAACAGGGCGGTCACACCCTCATATGCACAGAATGCACAATGAAACAATTGAGAAACTGGGTCTGAGCAGAAAAAGTAAATTAATGTGCATGCAAAATGTAATTGCATATGAACACATGACCTTTACACAGAGAAAAACAAAAACAAAACACAAAACAAATATCCTGGAATAAAAAAGTAAAAAAATATATATATTGCAAAAATTGCATGAAGGTAGTAATAATAGTAATAATAAGGGTATTTAGTTAACATAATTTTGATCAAAATAATGTAGAAGCCATCCCGCCACGTCACGGCAACCCTTGTGGGACAGTCCTAACTTTTGTATTTAAAACCTTTCCACTTGTCAAGTGACGTAAATGTGAACAAGGACAGAGGGACTGAGCCACCAGTAATAGTATAGGCCAGACAGGATGGATTTTCCAACTCAGAAACAGGGCGGTCACACCCTCATATGCACAGAATGCACAATAAAACAATTGAGAAACTGGGTCTGAGCAAAAAAAGTAAATTAATGTGCATGCAAAATGTAATTGCATATGAACACATGACCTTTACACAGAGAAAAACAAAAACAAAACACAAAACAAATATCCTGGAATAAAAAAGTAAAAAAATATATATATTGCAAAAATTGCATGAAGGTAGTAATAATAGTAATAATAAGGGTATTTAGTTAACATAATTTTGATCAAAATAATGTAGAAGCCATCCCGCCACGTCACGGCAACCCTTGTGGGACAGTCCTAACTTTTGTATTTAAAACCTTTCCACTTGTCAAGTGACGTAAATGTGAACAAGGACAGAGGGACTGAGCCACCAGTAATAGTATAGGCCAGACAGGATGGATTTTCCAACTCAGAAACAGGGCGGTCACACCCTCATATGCACAGAATGCACAATGAAACAATTGAGAAACTGGGTCTGAGCAGAAAAAGTAAATTAATGTGCATGCAAAATGTAATTGCATATGAACACATGACCTTTACACAGAGAAAAACAAAAACAAAACACAAAACAAATATCCTGGAATAAAAAAGTAAAAAAATATATATATTGCAAAAATTGCATGAAGGTAGTAATAATAGTAATAATAAGGGTATTTAGTTAACATAATTTTGATCAAAATAATGTAGAAGCCATCCCGCCACGTCACGGCAACCCTTGTGGGACATTCCAGGATATTTGTTTTGTGTTTTGTTTTTGTTTTTCTCTGTGTAAAGGTCATGTGTTCATATGCAATTACATTTTGCATGCACATTAATTTACTTTTTCTGCTCAGACCCAGTTTCTCAATTGTTTCATTGTGCATTCTGTGCATATGAGGGTGTGACCGCCCTGTTTCTGAGTTGGAAAATCCATCCTGTCTGGCCTATACTATTACTGGTGGCTCAGTCCCTCTGTCCTTGTTCACATTTACGTCACTTGACAAGTGGAAAGGTTTTAAATACAAAAGTTAGGACTGTCCCACAAGGGTTGCCGTGACGTGGCGGGATGGCTTCTACATTATTTTGATCAAAATTATGTTAACTAAATACCCTTATTATTACTATTATTACTACCTTCATGCAATTTTTGCAATATATATATTTTTTTACTTTTTTATTCCAGGATATTTGTTTTGTGTTTTGTTTTTGTTTTTCTCTGTGTAAAGGTCATGTGTTCATATGCAATTACATTTTGCATGCACATTAATTTACTTTTTCTGCTCAGACCCAGTTTCTCAATTGTTTCATTGTGCATTCTGTGCATATGAGGGTGTGACCGCCCTGTTTCTGAGTTGGAAAATCCATCCTGTCTGGCCTATACTATTACTGGTGGCTCAGTCCCTCTGTCCTTGTTCACATTTACGTCACTTGACAAGTGGAAAGGTTTTAAATACAAAAGTTAGGACTGTCCCACAAGGGTTGCCGTGACGTGGCGGGATGGCTTCTACATTATTTTGATCAAAATTATGTTAACTAAATACCCTTATTATTACTATTATTACTACCTTCATGCAATTTTTGCAATATATATATTTTTTTACTTTTTTATTCCAGGATATTTGTTTTGTGTTTTGTTTTTGTTTTTCTATATATTTTGAATGTGTACGCTATCCATACATGTTATCTGGGGATACGGTACCCTTTCTCACCTTTGTGCAATCACGTGTAATCCATACTGGGCGTGAGAACGGCTGGCGAGCTGTTAAGCAAGCTACAGCACCTGTGGTTTGCACACGTAAGTTTTTCATTTTTTCAGGAATGACGGTTAGGCCTAATTCCGGAACTGCGGTTGACCTGCACTTTCTGGGAAATCATTGTTCGCGGGTAATAATTGTAATCAGTGATCCCCATCACTAACGTTGTTCAGCGGGTTATCTGCACCTGTAAGCGACAAACGCTGGCCTTTTCAGTGTAGCGCACATGCAGCCACGGACATGTAAGGGCATGACACACCAGTTATTGGCCAATCTCATGTGCCAGAGCCTCACGTGTCCCTCTAGTAAGCCGGACTCGGACCGCGGGGCATGACGGAGTCTCGTTCGTTAACGGAATTAAGCTTGCAATGTGAGCATCTGTTCTGTAGCTGGCATGGTTGAGGTTTCCCAGGTGGAGTCGAATTTAACCGTAGGCTCCACTCCTGGTGGTGCCCTTCTGGACATTCCTTTAAGGTTCAGCTTTGCAACCATACTGCCCACGTAAAACAAACACTTTGCCTTCATGAACGCTGTTTGGAGGGTCATGACTCGTGGGAATAACGCCGCCCAGTCAGTTAACCTGCTAGAGAGATCGTTCGTTGCTCCCAAGCATGACATCACACTCCCTAGGAAGAAGGTAATGCCACTGTGGCGACCGTACTCCTGGGGGCGACACAAGTGCACTGATGCCCAGCCACTGCTCGATGAATCTGCTGGTACATTGACCCAGACCACTACATTCCCCTCGCACGCTACACGACCTGAATCTGACCCTGATGAAACTCAGGTTACCCTTCCCATATACAGTTCCATCTTACACGGTGACAAAGAGGAAGCTGCAGATGAAAGTGCAGATTCGGCCCACCCGCCATCAGACACACCACCGTACTATCAGGGGCCCTGTGCCAGTGCCGTCGCCAACGAGTGGGCCCCCCCTGCTTGCTCAGGATCACAGCACTTGCAAAGTTGAAATACTGTGCAGTGAGATGGAAGATGGGGACGACGAGGAGTCCAGACTAGTACAGGGATTCCCTAGTGAGGAGACTTATTTCATTGTTTTCAATGTTGGGACAGCAACTTTTGGGGAGCACTATACTCTGGAGAATGATAGATGGGGCCCACCATACACTGGAACATTCCAAAGGTGGACATCAGACACTGGAGCAGCATTTACAGGGCCCATTATACACTAGAGCATTAGAAATGGGGCCCATTATGTTTGGAGCATTATTTGGGCCCATAAGACAGTGGAGCTTCATCCATGGGGACCAACATATACTGTAGCATTATGTGGAGCTCATCATATACTGTTTCAAACATTATATGGGACCAATGATTCTGTATGGAGAAATAGATGGGCCTTGTCATGAGATGTAAAAAGTGAAGTATTTTTCATTGTACTATACCGCTATTTCTCTGCCATATCGGAGCATGATGAGTTGTGGTATGTGTTAAAGGGGCGCTCTTTCGCCCAGGGCACATGAAAACCTGCAGCCAGCCCTCCCCCCCACAACTTTAGCCAAATAACCCCCATTTTTCAGTGCGTAACTTGTATTATGAAGTTAATTAAGGTTGACAAGCTTAAGTAAGAAGAATTGATGCTTTTGGCATTCAAATGGGCACTGTAGGTGTGTTTCCTGTCCTCCTCTCACTGCCGACTTTTATTCCCCATTGACTTACATTGGGTTTCGTGTTTCGGGACGACCCCGACTTTTCCCTATAATCGGACGATCTTGCTCGACCCGACTTTTGGAAAAGTCGGGTTTCACGAAACGAAACTCGACCCTAAAAAACCAAAAGTCGCTCAACTCTAGTAATAAGGGGTTAATGTCACCTTGCTATTGTAAGGTGACATGAAGCCCGGTTAATAATGGAGAGGCGTCAATAAGACGCCTATCTATTATTAATCTTATTTTAATAAAGAGTTAAAAAACCACAAACATAAGAATAAAGTATTTTAATGAAATAAAACACAACACCGTTTTCATATTTTTATTGCAAGTCCAGATCCAAACAACACCCTCGATCTCCTATAATGAAAAGTAAAAAATAAACCAACCATATACTCCCTGTCCAATGCAGTCCAATTAATAACAAGTGTCCCAAGACGATCTCCCCTATAGAACAGTGACATCAGGTGATGTCACTGCTCTATAGGACCTCCCAGTGATGAACTGACAGGAGACAATACCTCCTGCAGTGCATCACTGAGGTTACCTGAGTTCAGGCTCTCACTTTACAGCAATGCTGCATGAGAATTAGGGTTACGGTACCTCTTTCCCAGCGGCGGAGGCATACACAGCGGAGGATTGCCTCCGCTGTCAGTTCATCGTGGGAGCCCCTGTACAGCACTGACATCACCCGATGTCAGTGTTCTACACCAGAGATCGTCGTGGGACCGTCATTATTAACTGGACTACGGCAGAAAGGTAAGTATAGGTTGGTTTATTTTTTTAGTTTTATTAAAGGAGATGTGAGCTTCGGGGAATTAGGTGATTGGCAAGTATGTACTCTATGTTATGTTGTATGTTATATGTATGTTCTGTATTTTATATGTTGTATGTTCTGTATGGGTTTTTTTATTTGCTTTTTTTTACATTCAACACATTAGCCGGATGATGGGACTACTACTGTCCCATCATTGGCTAATGTGTCACTCACTGTCACTAGCAGGCATAGCCCGATGGGACTTGTAGTCTCATCGGATTTTGCCTGCATACAGACCCCCCTGGCAACCCCCGCACAGCCCCGGGAACACCCGCAGGCCCCCCCACACACACACACGCACACAAGACACCATACACACCTTTGACACTCACACTGCAGCTGAAATCAAGATTAGGTTCTTTGGCTGTAAACAGAAGGCACAGGACAGTATCAGGGTCGTCCAGCGCCCCTAAGGCACCCAGCGATCACCTACCACCAGGAAGCCACGTCTTTCCCTTCCATCCCTGTGGAGGCTGATGCCCGGACTCTGGATAAAGATCCAACTGAGGAGCTGCGTCTTCAGGTCCAGGAGTTGACCAAAGAATTGGCTGAACTTACTAAAACCGTGCAGTCCCTGCAGGTGTCTTCCAAAGAAAAGGCCCAGCTTGCTTCCAGTCCAGAGGATGTCCCGTGGCTCCGGAGGAGGAGAACTCCGCCACTTCGAGGAAGGAACAACGATCTCCATAACCAGGACGGATGTCCCATCTGTCGTCTCTGTTACAAAGTAGGTCATCTTGCATGGTACTGTCCTTTAAACGAGCAACCCCTGGGGCAGAGGGCCAACCCCCAGGAGTAGGACCAGCAGGCCCAAGGAACTGGCGAGCCAAGTATGTGGGAGGGAGGCCGATCCTTCCTGTGGTGATTGACGGCATCCCCATGAACGCTTTGCTGGACACTGGCTCCAAGGTAACCACTATGCCGTATATTTTGTATAAGAGATATTGGGCTGACTCTGAATTCACCCGTGGCCCAACTGATGAGCTGACAATAGTTGTCAGTAATGGTCAGACTTTGCTGCAGATTGGATGTAAAGAGGTTACTGTTAAAGTGGGTCGGGTAGAGCTGAAATCTCAGGGTCTGATAGTTGTTGATATTGGTCGACGTGAATGTAATCCCATGATGACTCTTGGTACCAATGTAATTGAAAACTGTCTGTCCGAGGTTATTGTCTTGTTGCAACAGGTGACTGAGACTGCTGGCTCCGGAGAACAACGAGTCCTGCAGAAGGAGATCCGAGCCCTGATGCAAAGACAGCAGGTAGAACTCTCTGGCGGAGAAATTGGCAGTGTCAGAGTGAGTGATCCCTTCCCCATTGCATTACCCACCCAGGTGTGAAATGTTGATATGGTGTCAGGCAGCTATAGGCCTCAGAGGGAGAGATTACCAGGCATTGGTAGAACCAGTATATTCTGATAGCAGGCCCACTGTCCTGACAGCCAGAGGGGTGGCTGATGTACGTAAGGGGAGAGTACCTGTACGCCTTTTGAATTGTGGGGAAGAGGAGGCCACCATACCTCGGTACGCCACAGTTGCTAAGCTGCTCACTGTTAATAACAACTCATTGCAGGCAGCAGAGCCCTTGGTCTCATCCGACCAGGTGGAGGACAATGGCTCCGTGAAGCAGCCAGAGGAGTGGTGCCAGCAACTGCAGGTGGGAACTGACTCTACACCTTCATACCAGAGAAATAGGGTTTACAGGGTGACACAAGAGTATGAGTGGATATTCAGCAAACACCCACTGGATTTTGGGCAGGCAAAAGGGGTTCAACATCATATCCCCACTGGAGACCATCCACCCATAAAGGTACAGACCTATACCCCCGAACAAATTACCAATGTGCTAAGAGTATGTTGAAAGAGATGAAGGAAGCAGGGGTTATCAGAGACAGTTGTAGCCCATGGGCAGCTCCCATAGTGTTTGTAAAGAAAAAGGATGGTACCATGAGAATGTGTGTTGATTACAGGAAAATTAACAGCATTACACATAAAGATGCCTACCCATTACCTAGAATTGAAGAGTCCTTAGCTGCACTTAAAACTGCTAACTACTTTTCCACCTTGGATCTCACTAGTGGGTATTGGCAGGTTCCCGTGGCAGAGGCAGACAAGGAGAAAACCGCATTTACCACTCCAATGGGTCTCTGTGAGTTCAATTATATGCTGTTTGGGCTCTGCACTGCTCCAGGAACATTTCAACGGCTGATAGAGTGCTGCCTGGGACACATGAACTTTGAGACGGTCCTGTTGTACCTGGATGATGTCATTGTTTTCTCCAAGACCTATGAAGATCATCTGGAACACCTGGCTGAAGTGTTTGAGGCTCTGTCCAATTTTGGCTTGAAGGAGAAGCCTTCTGAATGCCACCTCCTGAAGCCCAAGGTACAGTACCTCGGTCATGTGGTCAGTGCAGAAGGTGTGGCACCAGATCCTGACAAGGTCACAGTCATCCGGGACTGGACGAAGCCCAGCAACCTCCATGAAGTACGCCAATTCCTTGGACTGGTAGGCTACTACCGAAGATTCATCAAAGGCTTTACTGAAATAGCCACCCCTATGCAAAATCTTCTGGTGGGGTAGTCCTAAAAGAACAAACAGAAAAATTCCACCTTTGAATGGACTGAAGAGTTGGAAAGGTCCTTCACCAGATTGAAGATGGCTCTCACAGGTGATGAAGTTCTGGCCTACCCAGACTATGACAAACCCTTTGTGCTGTACACCGATGCCAGCAGTGTGGGATTAGGAGCAGTACTGTCGCAGGTACAGAATGGAAAAGAAAGAGTGATCTCCTACGCCAGCAGGAAACTGCGCCCCACTGAAAGGAACCCTGACAACTACAGTTCTTTCAAGCTGGAGTTCCTTGCCATAGTCTGGGCTGTCACCGAAAGGTTCAAGCATTACTTAGTCTCTGCCAAGTTTACTATCTTCACGGACAACAATCCGTTGACCCACTTGGACACTTGAAAGCTAGGTGCACTGGAGCAGCGATGGCTCGGCTGTCTAATTACGAGTTCACTATCAAGTACCGAGCAGGGCACAAGAATGCCAATGCCGATGCGCTGTCCAGGTTGTCTAACCTACCAGATGCAGGAGAAGACCCTGAGGCTCTTGAAGAAATAGAGCTACCTCCCTTCCACAGGCCACTGGCGGCCCAACGTGCTCAAGGAGTGAGGAACAGACAGTCTGGCATGAAGGAGGTCACTCTGAATCCGTTGCCCCATCATGATTGGGCAGAAACGCAAGATAGTGACCCTGCAGTCCGCCTGGTGAAGGAGCTACTGTCGCGAGTTGACTCATGCCCAGAGTCAGATGCTCCTGAAGAAACTCAGCAGTTGTGGAAGGAGAGAGGCCAGCTGTTTATCTATGAAAGAAAGATGTGTTGGAGGAGTATCAATGCCCGTACTCATGAGCTGGTTTGGCAGGTTGTAGTCCCGAAGCGAGAGGCATCAATGGTCCTGGAAGCATACCACAATGGAGCTGGACACTTTGGATGGAAGAAGTTGGAAGTATTGCTCCGGGAGAGGTTCTACTGGGCTGGTATGAGGAAATCCATTGAGAGGTGGTGCCGGGAGTGTGAACAGTGTAACCTGCGCAGAAAGGATCGAGACAGCCAGAGAGCTCCTCTACAGCCAATCATCACCAAACAGCCACTTGAGTTGGTAGCCCTGGACCATGTGAAGCTGGTTCCAAGCCGGTCAGGCTACATCTACGCTCTTACCATTGTGGACCACTACTCAAGATTCCTGGTAGTTGTGCCTGTCAAAGATCTAACTGCCAAGACAGCAGCCAGAGCATTCCAACAACATTTTTGTAGACCACATAGGTATCCTGAGAGAGTGCTCACTGATCAAGGTCCAGCTTTCGAGGCAGAAGTGCTCCATGAATTCTGTAGCTTGTATGGCTGTAAGAAGATCCAGACAACACCGTATCACCCACAGACCAATGGCATATGTGAGAAGATGAACCAGGTGGTGATGGACCTCCTGAAGACTTTGTCCTTGGAGGAGAGAAATCTGTGGCCAGAGAAGTTGCCAGATCTGGCAGACCTCTACAACCATATACCCGTGAACACCAACTATACCCCAGCTTACTTAATGAGAGCAAGACCTGGTAAGCTGCCTATTGATCTGGATATGGGAGTCCTGACGTCACCAGATGCTGACTGGGACACGGAAAGGCAGCAACAGTATAGAAGAGTTCAAGAATGTGTGGAGAAAAGTCTAGTCCAGGCAAGACAAAAGCAGGAGAAGCTTTACAATCAAAATGCACCTGCCGTCCCTTTGTCGCCGGGAGAGCAAGTCCTGAAAAGAAAGTGAAGATTGCACAAGTTGGATAAGTGAGAAGCTGAACCTTATACCATCATGCCCTCAAATTTTGATAATACTAAGGTATGCCTTGCTAGTAAGGATGGAGGAGAGACCACAGCAGCGGTATCGAGAGATCATTTGAAGTTGTGCCCTGATCAGTTAAAAGAGAGAAAAGAAGAGCCAGATAACATCCAACCCATAGTGGAAGAAAAGAAGGTCAGCACAATACTTACAGAATTCCCTGCAAACTGGACTAAAGTGAATGATGCAATAGTGGTGCCAGTGTTGATATTTCCTCAAGTGGTATAGCCCAGGAAGAAGTGACTCAAGAGAATCCTGAGGATCAGGAAAACCAGGCAGCAGATGACACACCAGCAGTGGAGCCAGAGAACCCTCGCCCTGCCAGTGGTGAACCTGTATTGCCCCTGGTGAGTCTAAGAGTCCATAGGAGAATGCTGCCCAGTTTACCACCCAGTAGTGTATCCAGTACATTACTCACTACACCAGTCTTACGAAGGTCTACCCGCATCACACAAGGGATACCGCCCCTTAAATATCATATATAATCGAATAAATGTAAATACTGAAATTGTTTGTGTAAATATGTAACTGTTTTCAAGTTTGTGCCTACAGGTAACCTGTAAGAGTTCCCTTTGAATTTTTATGGACACTGAACCACATGACTTGTGTGTGGTCAAAAACTTTGCTTGTAAATAATTTACCATTTACCAGGAATGGACCATAGACACTGATGTTTGTGGACTTGTCATCACAGCACCATTTTTGAAACACTTGGTTTTGGTAACTTTTTATTTTTAAATCTTGTACAATTCCTATTGTTTAACTGTTATGTATTATTCATGTTTTTCTTTGTTCAGCCCCAGAGTGCTGACTTTCACTAGGGGGAATGTGGCGCCCCCAAGAGTATGGTCGCCACACTGGCTTTGCCTTCCTCCAGGGGAGGGTAATGCCAGGCTTGGAGGCAATGATGGGTCTCTCCAGCAGTTTACCTATACATGCAACACAGTTCCACTCCAGGCCAGCAGGGGGAACTCTGAACCAGGATTAAGGGGAGGAGTGCTCTCTGTGGGCCAAGAGGAAGGAGTGGTTAGTTAGTCTGTGGAGGGTGAAGTGTGCAGATGTGTAGAGAGAAGCTGGAGGTT
Source organism: Dendrobates tinctorius (assembly GCF_039654945.1). NCBI lineage: Eukaryota > Metazoa > Chordata > Amphibia > Anura > Dendrobatidae > Dendrobates > Dendrobates tinctorius. The sequence continues at coordinate 18,530,817 of NW_027361724.1, read as the reverse complement.
GAGCTGAGGAAAGAGAGCTCCCTCACAGTGAGAGCGCATGATCTGGAGCCTGGTCTCCACGGCTGTATGGACACTGATGGTCCTACAGCAGATACCAGAGGAGTAGGAGGCTGTAAATGCCCTACTCCCATCTAAGACTCGGAGGCACAACAGCACGCAGTGAGCCAGGAGAGGAATAGCGGCTACAGCTGTCTGCCATACGAGGAGTGAGAGTAGAAGAGAATTGAGAGGAACTTCAGTGTAAGTCAGTACTAGGAGTACTTCATTCAAATAAGCGCTAGGAAGGAGACTGCACAGCCCTTCTGCTGAGAGAGAATCCTGAGCTGCTTCCAGGCTAGCCCGCTCCGATACCATCTGTAATCAGGAACCTGGAGTGCCGTTATCAAGTAAAGGTACAGAATTGCACCCCGCTGTGTCTTGTCTGCTTCCTACCTTTCCGGCACTGCTACATCCCCGTGCCAATCACATCTACACTGCCCTGGGACTACAGCTTCACCTGTGGGGAGCTTGTACATCTCTTCTGCACCCTACCATCAGTCCCAGTGGATCTGCATGCAGCGTCGGCTTAACACCCCCCTTGCCGAGCACCACAGGTGAAGTCGCGAACTATTCATCTAACTACATTCCACCATTACATTCCCCCATTACTTGGGTGCCCAGGGCCACGGACCAGATAACCACTGCTGTGACACATCCCGCTGACACCGACCCGGTACCGAGTACCCCACAGCCCTGGGAGGGCGACCCACTGACCCCGGCAATGGAAGAGATGGAGAAAATAATTAGCATATCTCATCCAATGCCATACGCTAGTCTGACCCCGGCCTTACACTGATACCTGGGGATGAAATCCATCTTGTGCTACTTGTGTAAACTTTATTTTCAGTTTTAAGTTAAAGCGACCCTGTCAGCAGTTTTGGCCGATGTAAGATGCAATCACCTTGACCATGAATGGCCAATATGGCTTCTTACCTGCCGCCTCCCTTACGCACCAACCTGTAAAGGGAAAAAAGCCACCCCCTTCAAAATAAAAGCACTACACATAAAATTCTTTTGGATAATTTTGGCCACAGCGGCCAGTTTATTAACAAACAATAACATAAAAACATTTTTAAACAATAAATATTACTATGCAATTTTATATGCATAAAACATGAGGGGAGGGTTCTTGGAGCTTCCGAAAGATCTGGCTTAACATTTGGCAAACCAAAAGAACTTCAACCACCACTTTACCCTCAGCAGTACACCACCAGCTCGAGGGCACCATACATCCCATTCCGGGAAGACTAACGACCATCCATCTCCCAGGGTAAAAACCCCATCCAGAGCCCATAACCAAATTCCAGATCAACCCACACAATTTTAACTCTCCGGATTTTTACTTAGAATTCCTTCCCTGCTGAATTAGCGTCAACTCCAAGAACCCCACCCCCCACCAACTCTGCCACTGTGACAAAACAACTGCCAACATACTTCTATATATATCCATCTATTAGCTTCCGTACATATGCCCCAACCCATATAAGCAAACGTAATCCCAACGGAAGCGAAAACAAGGGGGAGGGTGGGTGGGTCTCTTCACTCCGGCTTCCAGACCCAAAGTGGCGGTTTTCCTGCACTTTTGCCCCACTCCCAGAGCCTGCCTCCCCCCAATGTTCCTCCCCTAAACCCGCTGAACCAATCCCGTCCTTTTTAACCCCTTAATCCCATATGACGTACTATCCCGTCCATGTGCCCTGGGACTTAATTCCCAGGGACGGGATAGTACGTCATAGCGATCAGCGGCGCCCACGTGGTGAGCGCCGCTGATCGTGGCCGGGTTTCAGCTGATTATCACAGCTGACACCCGGCACAATGTGTCAGGGGCGGTCACGGACCGCCCCCGACACGTTAACCCCTTGTACACCGCGATCAAACACGATCGCGGTGTACCGGGGGTTAAAGGGAAGCATCGGCAGGGAGGGGGCTCCCTCTGTGCTTCCCTGAGCTCCCCACAGCAGCGCAATGTGCAGCGCTACTGCGGGGGGCTCTTTCCCTACAGGCCCCCGGATCCAAGATGGCGACGGTGACCTTCGGGGGCCTGTAGGGAGCTGACTTCCTCACTGCTTGCAAAGCGCAGGCATGAGGAAGTCTGCAGCAGTGCCTGTGACAGATCGCTGATCTGTCACAGTGATCTGTGATGTGACAGATCAGCAATCTGTCACAGGACAGTGATGTCCTACCTGGGACAATGTAATAAAGTAAAAAAAAAAAAGTGTAAAAATAATTTTTTTAAAAATCGCTAAATAAATTAGTAAAAAAAAAAAAAAAGATATTCTCCAATAAATTCATTTTTTGAAAATAAAAAAAAAAACAATAAAAGTACACATATTTGGTATCGCCGCATCCGTAACGACCCGCCCTATAAAACTGTCCCATTAGTTAACCCCTTTAGCGAACCCCTTAAAAAATAAAAAACGAAGCCAAAAATAATGATTTATTATCATACCACCGAACAAAAAGTGCAGTAACGCACGATCAAAAAGACTCATATAAATATCCATGGTACCGCTGAAAACGTCAGCTTGTCCCACAAAAAATGATCCGCAATATAGTGTCATCCGCAAAAAATAAAAAAGTTATAGCTCGCAGAATAAAGCGATGCAAAAATAATTATTTTTTACATAAAAAAGTTTTCATTGCATAAAACCTCCAAAACATAAAAAAAAGACCTAAATGAGGTATCGCTGTAACCGTACTGACCCGAAGAATAAAACCGCTTTATCAATTTTGCCGCACGCGGAACTTTGTAAACGTAGCCCCCCAAAAGAAATTCATGAAACGCTGGTTTTTGTTCATTCTGCGTCCTAAAAATCAGAAAGAAAAGCGATCAAAAAATTTCACGTGCCCGAAAATGGTACCAATAAAAACGTCAACTCGTCCCGCAAAAAATAAGACCTCACATGACTCGGTGGGTTAAAATACGGAAAAATTATAGCTCTCAATATGTGGTGATGCAAAAACTATTTTTACAATAAAAAGCGTCTTAGCGTGTGACAGCCGCCAAACATAAAAACCGCCATAAATAGTAAATCAAACCCCCCGTTATCACCCCCTTAGTTAGGGAAAAATAATAAAATAAAAAAATGTAATTATTTCTATTTTCCCATTAGGGTTAGGGTTATGGTTAGGGCTAGGGTTAGGGCTCGGGTTAGGGCTAGGGTTAGGGCTGAGATTAGGGTTAAGGGTGTGTTGGGGTTAGGGTTGGAGTTATAATTGGGGGGTTTCCACTGTTTGGGCACATCAGGGGCTCTCCAAATGCAACATGGCGTCTGATCTCAATTCCAGCCAATTCTGCGTTGAAAAAATCAAATGGTGCTCCTTCCCTTCCAAGCTCCGCCATGCCCCAAACAGTGTTTTACCCCCACATATAGGGTATCAGCATACTCAGGACAAATTGCAAAACAACTTTTGGGGTCCAATTTCTCCTGTTACCCATAGGAAAATAAAAAAATGGGGGCAAAAATATCATTTTTGTGGAAAAAAATGATTTTTTTTTTCACGCCCAGGCGTTATAAACTTCTGTGAAGCACTTGGGGGTTCAAAGTGCTCACCACACATCTAGATAAGTTCCGTGGGGGGTCTATTTTCCAAAATGGGGTCACTTGTGGAGAGTTTCAATAGTTTAGGTACATCAGGGGCTCTCCAAACGCACATGACACCCGCAGACCAATCCATTAAAAGTCAGCATTCCAAAACGTTACTTCCCTTCCGAGCCCCGACGTGTGCCCATACAGTAGTTTTCTCCCACATATGAGGTATCATGGTACTCAGGACAAATTGGACAACAACTTTTGGGGTCCAATTTCTCCTGTTACCCTTGGGAAAATAAAAAAAGGAGACTAATTTATCATGTTCGTGAAAAAAATATGATTTTTTTATTTTCATGCCTGGGCATTATAAACTTCTGTGAAGTCCTTGGGGGTTCAAAGTGCTCACCACACATCTATATAAGTTCTGTGGGGGGTCTAGTTTCCAAAATGGGGTCATTTGTGGGGGATTTCCACTGTTTTGGTGCATTAGGGGCTCTCCAAAGGCAACATGACACCTGCAGACCATTCCATCAAAGTCTGCATTCCAAAACGTCACTACTTCCCTTCCGAGCCCCGACGTGTGCCCATACAGTAGTTTTCTCTCACATATGGGGTGTCAGCGTACTCAGGACAAATTGGACAACAACTTTTGGTGTCCAATTTCTCCTGCTACCCTTGGGAAAATAAAAAAAATCGGGACTAAAAGATGATGTTTGTTGAAAAAATACGATATTTTTATTTTCACGCCCGGTCGTTATAAACTTCTGTGAAGCCCTGGGGGTTCAAAGTGCTCACCACACATCTAGATAAGTTCCATAGGGGGTCTAGTTTCCAAAATGGGGTCACTTGTGGGGGGTTTACACTGTTTAGGTACATCAGGGGCTCTCCAAAAGCAACATGACACCCGCAGACCATTCCATCAAAGTCTGCATTCCAAAACGTCACTACTTCTTTTCCGAGCCCCGACGTGTGCAAATACAGTAGTTTTCTTCCACATATGAGGTATCAGCGTACTCAGGACAAATTGGACAACAACTTTTGGGGTCAAATTTCTCCTTGTACCCTTGGAAAAATAAAAAAATTGGTGACTAAAAGATCATGTTTGTGGAAAAAATATGATTTTTTTTATTTTCACGCCCGGGCGTTATAAACTTCTGTGAAGCACTGGGGGGTTCAAAGTGCTCACCACACATCTAGATAAGTTCCTTGGGGGGTCTAGTTTACAAAATGGTGTCATTTGTGGGGGGTTTCCACTGTTTTAGTACATTAGGGGCTTTCCAAACGCGACATGGTGTCCGATCTCAATTCCAGCCAAAAACGTCAAATGGCGCTGCTTCCCTTCCGAGCTCTGCCATGCGCCCAAATAGTGGTTTACCCCCACATGTGGGGTATCAGCACACTCAGGACAAATTGCACAATATCTTTTAGGGTCCTCTTACCCTTGGAAAAATAAGAATTGACGGTGAAAAGATCATTTTTGTGGAAAAAATATAATTTTTTAATTGTACCAGCGGCTGTATGTTATAAACTTCTGTGAAGCCCTTGGGGGTTCAAAGTTCTCACCACACATCTAGATAAGTTCCTTGGGGGGTCTAGTTTCCAAAATGGTGTCATTTGTGGGGGGTTTCCACTGTTTTGGTACATCAGGGGTTTTCCAATCGCGACATGTTGTCCGATCTCAATTCCAGCCAAAAACGTCAAATGGCGCTGCTTACCTTCCGAGCTCTGCCATGCACCCAAGTAGTCATTTACACCCACATATGGGGTATCAGCGTACTCAGGACAAATTGCACAAAAGCTTTTAGGTCCTGTTACCCTTGGAAAAATAAAAATTGGGGGTGAAAAGATCATTTTTTGGAAAAAATATGATTTTTTAATTGTACCGCTGTACGCTATAAACTTCTGTGAAGCCCTTGTGGGTTCAAAGTTCTCACCACATATCTAGATAAGTTCCTTGGGGGGTCTAGTTTCCAAAATGGGGTCACTTGTAGGGGGTTTCCACTGTTTAGGTACATCAGGGGCTCTCCAAACGCGACATGGCGCCCGATCTGAATTCCAGCCAGTTTTGCATTGAAAAAGTCAAACGGCGCTCCTCCCTTCTGAGGTCTGCCATGCGCCGAAACAGTGGTTCCCCCCCACATATCAGGTATCAGCGTACTCAGGACAAATTGCACAATAACTTTTGCAGTCCAATTTCTCCTGTTACCCTTGGTAAAATAAAAAAAATTGAACCTGAAGTATTTTTTTTGTGAAAAAAAGTTAAATGTTCATTTTTTTTAAATATTCAAAAAATTCCTGTGACGCACCTAAAGGGTTAATAAACTTCTTGAATGTGGTTTTGAGCACCTTAAGGGGTGCAGTTTTTAGAATGGTGTCACTTTTGGGTATTTTCTATCATATAGACCCCTCAAAGTGGCTTCAAATGTGATGTGGTCCATAAAAATAAAATGGTGTTGCAAAAATGAGAAATCGCTGGTCAAATTTTAACCCTTATAACTTCCTAACAAAAAAAAATTTTGGTTCCAAAATTGTGCTGATGTAAAGTAAACGTGTGGGAAATGTTATTTATTAAGTTTTTTGTATGCCGTATCTCTGTGATTTAAGGGCATAAAAATTCAAATTTGGAATATTGCGAAATTTTCAAAATTTTCACCAAATTTCTGTTTTTTTCGCAAATAAACGCAAGTTATATGAATGAAATTTTACCACTAACATGAAGTACAATATGTCTCGAGAAAACATTGTCAGAATCACCGGGATCCATGGAAGCGTTTTAGAGTTATAACCTCATAAAGGGACAGTGGTCAGAATTGTAAAAATTGGCCCGGTCATGAACGTGCAAGCCACCCTTGGGGCTTAAGGGGTTAATGCAAATTTTACTGTGTGCATGGTGAGAATGGGGGGGCAGAAGAGTTTTTCCAAGGGTGGGTGGTGGGACTGTGGAAAGTTCAAGGGGTGTAGATGGGGCTAAGGTGGAGGCGCAACTGGGATGGAGCCTAGGCGGAGTCTCAAGGGAGCCCCAAAATTTTGCCAGTATGGTGCCCAGAAATTCCTTATGGCAGCCCTGATCAGGAACATGGCTAGCTTACATAATATGTGACAATGAAACTATACAATGATGAGATACTGTGAAAGAAATGATAATTCCATTGTCTTACCCTTGATCTTAATATCTCTTGGTACATGTATCAGAGATAGAATAACTGTTATTGCTTAGCGATAGTTCCTTCTCTTTATTTTCCATTGTTTCCCCATATTTTTCCTTTTCTTTTCCTTCATGTTGTTTAACTCCATTTTGTATAATAATTAGAACATTTTCAATAAAGACAATTTAAACAAGAAATAGAATATCTGCTTAGTAAAAATGCTTTTGTGACTCCTTTGTGAACATCATGTGCTAAAGAAGAGCCACGTCCAGCTGAACCAAGCTGAAGGATGATCATGGATTTTATATGGTCACGAACATTCTTGATGGTGCCCATCAGGAGGTGGCCACTTGGCATTGCTGCGATTTCTTTTTCTCATGCAGAATTAGTATAAGAAAAAAATTACAGTCCTGCTCTGCCCCATGGTATAACATCGGGCCTAGTGCTATCTGATAAATCATCGGATAGTTCTCGGCCATATTACATAATTGTGTGAACAAACTCTTGTTTTAATAAAGCAATTTTCTTTTAATTTGGAACAGCTGTGATCATGTTGGTTTATTATCCAAAACAGGACCCCCCTCTATTACTGACAGCTGTAGAGGGTCACTTACACGCCTGCAGTAAACACATTTCCCTTGTGAAATATGATTGTGGGAGAGCTCGAGTACGGTGCTCTCCACAATCATATGTGTCTCTAGAACCCATGGCACGAATGGTACCGAAATTTACACACACTAGACAGGATGACTGAGACATAATTGTCACATGAGACCTCTGCCTATCCTGTCAGCGAACAATCTATGCCTTGTATAAATGGTCAGACAGATAGGAGAATCACCCAACATGTTCCGTGGACACCTAAGAAAGTGAAGGATTTCTGTCATCGATCACAAAACCACAGAACAATCCACTTCCATTTGTAAATGAGCTGTATAACATTAGTCAGTTACACCCGACATGGAGAGACTTGTTGCAGAAAATTAAAACAATAGCTGGACAGATATATGTTTCTGCCACCTGATGCACAAGACTCATTCTGCCATCTAACCCAAAAGAGCAATAAAACTCTCCTCAAAAAGCATTGGAATATCCAAAGCAATATTGGAGAGGTTTTTGCAACCCAGTCTTGGGTAAGGGTGAAAAATATTCATCAAAAGGTGAAGTAAAAAGTTGAGGAATACATTGAGAGATTTAGGCAGGCAATTGAGGAGACAATAGCGAGCCTGAAGGACCAAGGAATGGGAAAAAGTTGATTGCCATCTTGGTGTCTGGATTGAATAATGAGACTCATTAATTTTTACTCATGCTGGTTGGCATGAGAAGTTAGTCCCAGCACTAAGTTAGGCTAGTTCAATTCAAAGGAATGTTCAAGAGGTGGACGAAAAGAAATTCCAGAAGGTAATAGTGATAAAAATGCATATAAACAAACAATAGGAAAGATCAGGCAAAAAAAGGTTGTTCCCTGGAAGGGTGGACCTCAGTAAGTTGAGGTGCTACAATTATGATGAACTGGGCCACTTCAAGAAGCAAGTGTAAGGCCCCAAAGAAAATACTGCAGGGAAGGAGCAATTGACATGAAGGGCTTCCAGCTCTACCAGTCATCTCTGAAACTAGGGGTATGATGCCTTTGTTCATTTTACCCTCTCTGATATGCCCTTTAACACAATAGAGTGTCTTGTGGACACTGTAGCAGCCTGCAGTGTTCTACAGAAATCTGAAGTCTCTATCCTGAAGGCCACAGGATTATTTGAAGTTGTAGGCCTAGATGACAAACCCATTACACAAGAAAACAACAGAAACCCCAATAATGATAGGCAATGATAGATCAGAATAACAAAATACCGAGCATAGCATCAACACGCCACTGAGCTTGAAGTACAATTGTGAATGATCTGACATTATCAGCCAGCTAAATGGCTTGGCAATTATCCGGGATGGAAAACATCTGCAGGAATCTGAAACTCAAAACTAACAGCCCGACACACCCCTACTATCCACAGGGCGGCTGAGGTGTCACTCACGCCAGGGCCAGGACAAGGTACATTATTTTGGTGCCATAGGATAATGAAGCTAACCGCACCCCCACCATCACCCTGATGAACCCTCAGCACCCAAGTAAAGGAATGAGTTAGATACTAAGGTAAAAGTATCCCCTCTTTTTCACCAAAAACATACAGACAAAAGTAAAAAGAGGTGATGAACTTTACGGATGAGTCTCAATAGAGAGTGTGTTTTCAAAGTTAGATCTGAAACAGTCATTGTTTGTGGACCATTGAAGAAATATTAACAAACGGAGGGCACAGCCAATATAATAAAATTGCACGGGTTCACCAAAGATGTACTCAAAAGAGTAAAGTGGAACAGAGGGGAAAGAAGTACATCCAAAAAATGGGAACTTCAGAAAATTAATAGAAAAATAGATAAATTCTTTATTCATGACATGTACACGTAACAGCCCAAAAACATAAAAACACTTAGAAAGCACAAAGAGGCAATCATGTCACAATCATACAATAATGATATAGTGACACTCCCATAACCATCCCCATATCACAGTATTCATATATAACAGGCTAACTCAGATACAATGATAAAAGCAGTTAATGTAATGTATAAGATAACCATTTATAATTGAGGTCTGAAAATACAAGAAAAAACGATATTCACAGCACCATATAGATAGAAAGGGGGCAAAAAGTTTGTAAAAAATATTAACTAGAAAGCCCCTAAATGAAAGTTCCCTAAATCAAGTATGCAAAGGTGGTAAAATACCTGACTATTTAGAAAAGAGTTCCCATGACCTCTAAACCAGCAATATGTGCAAAAAAGATGTCCAGCATACCAGAGGGTAAAGTGCCAAGTGAAAGCTGCAAAATGAATGACCTGTGGGGTAAAGGAGAGGGGAAAAGCTAACCCCACGCGTATCGCAACACGCTGTGTGGCTTCCTCAAGGGAGGGTGAAGCGCTGAGAAATAACATGACGCATGTCCTTATATATAAAGAAATCACATGTTGTATAATTAATAAATCAGTACTAACCCACGAGGTGGCGAGAAAGGCATGGTCACGACCATCTTGTCAGCATTGTAGGCAGACCAATAAAGTTGTTCACAAAGAAATTGGAGAGGTGCAGCGTCGCAGAGCAGATCTGCACCTGCGCAGATGAGAATAGGCGTATTGAGACTGTAGTTGCCAGGCAACAACCGGAGGCCACGGCGTCCCCAGGCTAAATAGCGCCTGCACAATAGAAAGTGTGGGCGTAACAGACATGTCGTTACCATGCGATAACATCGTTGATCAGAACGGCGCCTGCGCAATAAAATCAACAGGACGAATGAAGCTATAGTTACCAAGCGACTTGACGATGCCATAATTAGTCAGATCGGCGCTTGCGCAGTAAAAACCGCGGCGTCGCCCGGCCAAATAGCGCCTGCGCAGTAAGAGCACACATATGGGCATGACAAACATGTCAAAGCCAGGCGATGAAATCACTGGTCAAAAAGGGCGCCAGCGCAATGAAGCCAGAAGGCAAAAGGCAAATGAGCATATCATAACTAAGCAATTGAGCAACTGAGCAAATAAAGCTCCACATATGTTAGGAATATATGAGTCTTGAGCAAAAATGTATATAAACCAAGCATGTCAGATAATTCGGCGATGACATCATTAATCAAAAAGGCGCCTGCGCAGTAGATACAAAGAAGCAGATAGACATATTGGAAATATCATTGCTAGAAAAATCTGCACCTGCACAAACAGTATAACAAAAAGGAAAATATATGGATCTTGGTGTAATGAGAATGCCTGCACAGCGTACACAAAAAGGTCAATAAGTATATTGAACATAATCTGGCAGATCAAAAAAACATGTGTCTGAGATGTACGAATCTCAGTATGATAAGTGAAAAATTTGTAACTTGTTAAAAAGCAGACATTGGTGTTATCACAAATCAAACACATGCGCGGTAGATAGCTGAAGCACTGATACAAACAAAATTTGATAATATCACATTACTAGACGCGATGACCAGTGATGTCACCATACTAGGTGGTGCCTGCAAAATAACAGCAAAGATGTAGGCGTGACAAGCGTATTATTGCCAAGCAATACAGCGATGTCGTCATTGGTCAAAAGAAGCCCCAACACAGTAAAAGCTAAGAGATAAATAAGCCTTTTAGAAATGTAATTGTCAGGCAATTCAACATATGTGTCTGAAATATATGAGTCTCAATATTGTGGGAGCTTCATGAAGAGACAAAAGTAGTTATTGTCCAATAGACGCAGCTGAAGTTGCTAACTTATATACAAATAGGAACAAATTGACATGTATCAAGTTGCTGTGTAATAGGCAACTTTAGCGCTAGTTCGTTGAAAAACAATATATATATTGTTTTTCATGTTAGTAGGTGTTTAGAACACTTACACAAAAGCCACCTTAAACACTGATGTTTGGGTATAAACAGGTGGCTCTATACAGGAGTGCCAACATGAAAATACAAAAGATGTGTAAAAAAGATCAAACAATAAGACCATGAAGCCTTCAGGTCTATACCACACTTTAGTGCAGACCAAATAAAAGTATACATCAAGTACCCATATCCGTCCGAAGATTATATAAGAGCAAGGAATGGGACAAAGCTCCATCTGATGGTACCCAAATAATTAGGCCTGCCCAGGGGAAATGCTTGAAAGGCGCTTTGGACTAAAGATGTATATGTCCGACATAAAGTACCCAGATAATTCGGTCCACCAAGGTGAGCGTTTTAGACTAAAGGTGTATATGTCCAACTGGGCGACAACAATTGATAAAGAATAAATAGATGAAACATAATATGGGATAACCAAATCCAATAAAATAGAAGATCACATCATTGCAAAAGTTTTTAATTGAAAAAAATGGATAAATAACATGGTGCTGTGAATAGTGAAAAAAGTCCCAAAGGTCAAAATATGGGAACACCCCTAAAGTACACAGAATCAAATACAGATTATCTCAGAGAATCCATACTAAAAAGGATTTTGTGTGAACAGAAATATTCAAACAACCCAAAAGTAGAAAATTGAATTGTTCCCACCAAATTGAAAAATGACATGGTGCTGTGAATAATACAGGAGGTCCCAAGATTGAAAAATATGGACGCCCCTAGAATGCACAGAATCTGACATATATTGGTTCAAAAGATCCACCATTAGATAATGTCCACAATAAAAGAAGCTGATCAGTAAGACAAAGCGAGATCTCATGTAGACAAAGATGTTCCAAAGACGGTCCAGGTGTGAAGAGTTTCAAGGGTTCCTATCAAAATGGATAAAGAGGAGACCTAAAAAGAAGAGGAAAACTGAGTTAGCCATAAAAGCCTGAAAAAAGCAATTCCTCATTCAGACCCTCCGGAGCTGAACTTTTTAAATTATAAATCCATCGTGACTCTCTATGAAGGAGTTCTTTGGTAGGGTTCCCCCCACGGATACTGCCCAATACTTGGTCAACGACCAAGACACGTAGATCGTGGTATCTACTGGCATAATGATCCAGAAAGTGGTTCGCTACTGATGTAACGGGCTTACCCTTTTCTCGATCTGTCTTGGCTTTGTTGATATTAGAAATCATAGAATCATAGAATCATAGAATCGTAGAGTTGGAAGGGACCTCCTGGGCCATCTGGTCCAACCCCCTGCTCAAAGCAGGATTCGCTAAATCATCCCAGTTAGATGTCTGTCCAGCCTCTGTTTGAAGACTTCCATTGAAGGAGAACTCACCACTTCTCGTGGCAGCCTGTTCCACTCATTGATCACTCTAACTGTCAAGAAGTTTTTTCTAATATCTAATCTGTGTCTCCTCCCATTCAGCTTCATCCCATTGCTTCTAGTCTTTCCTTGTGCAAATGAGAATAAAGTTGATCCTTCTACAATGTGACAGCCCTTTAGATATTTGTAGACAGCTATTAAGTCTCCTCTCAGTCTTCTCTTTTGCAAACTAAACATTCCCAAATCCTGCAACCTTTCCTCATAAGACAGGGTTTGCAGACCGGTCACCATTCTGGTCGCTCTTTTCTGAACTTTCTCCAGTTTGTTGATGTCTTTTTTAAAATGTGGTGCCCAAAATTGGACACAATATTCCAGATGAGGTCTGACCAAAGAGGAGTAGAGGGAAATAATTACTTCACGTGATCTAGACTGTATGCTTCTGTTAATACATCCTAGAATTGCATTTGCCTTTTTTGCTGCTGCATCACACTGTTGACTCATATTCAGTCTGTGATCTATTAGTATACCCAAGTCTTTTTCACATGTGCTGTCACTTAGCCCTATTCCTCCCATTCTATATATGCTTTTTTCATTTTTATTGCCCAGATGTAGTACTTTGCATTTCTCCCTGTTAAAAACCATTCTGTTAGTTGCTGCCCACTTCTCCAGTTTATTTAAATCTTTTTGAATCCTCTCTCTCTCTTCTCTAGTATTAGCTATCCCTCCTAGCTTTGTGTCATCAGCAAATTTAATCAGTTTACCCTCAATTCCTTCATCTAAATCGTTGATAAAGATGTTGAACAATACAGGGCCCAGGACAGAGCCCTGTGGTACCCCACTTGAGACATTCTTCCAACTGGATGTGCAGCCATTTACGACCACTCTTTGGGTCCGATCACTAAGCCAGTTATGAATCCACCTAACAGTTGCCTTGTCCATTCCATACTTAGTCATTTTTTCAATAAGGATTGTATGAGAGACTTTGTCAAATGCTTTGCTGAAGTCAAGATATACTATATCTACAGCATTTCCTTGATCCACCCAATCAGTAATACCATCATAGAAGGAAATTAAATTAGTCTGACATGACTTATTAGTTACAAACCCATGCTGACTCTGTTTAATCACTTCATTCTTATCCAGGTATTGACATACATGTTGTTTAATAATTTGCTCAAAGATCTTTCCTGGTATAGAAGTCAGACTCACTGGCCTATAGTTGCCTGGGTCCACCTTCTTCCCCTTTTTGAAGATAGGAACAACATTTGCTCTTCTCCAGTCTTCTGGCACTTCTCCTGTTCTCCAAGAATTTTCAAAGATTATGGAGAGGGGTTCAAAAATTTCTTCTGCTATCTCCTTCAGTACTCTGGGGTGTAATTCATCTGGACCTGGAGACTTGAATACATTTAGGTTAGCTAAGTGTTTCCTCACTATCTTTCTGTTTATAGATATCCTGGATTCTTCTATTCCCTTAATAGGACAGTGAATAACAGTTGATGTTACATTTCCTTTCTGAGAGAAAACAGATGCAAAATAGGAATTTAAAAGTTCAGCCTTCTCAACATCCTGTCTTACCATTTCATCATTTTCATCCTGTAAAAATCCTATAGCATCTTTGACTTTTCTTTTACTTTTGACATATCCCCAAAATCCTTTATTATTGCTTTTGACATCTCTTGCAAGCCTCAATTCATTTTCAGCTTTAGATAATCTGATTTGTGCCTTGCAGGTTCTGCAGACAGCATTATATTCTTCTTTAGATATGCCTCCTTCTTTCCATTTTATAAACATTTTTTGCTTCCTTTTTAGCATGTGCTTAAGTTCTGTGTTCATCCATCCTGGTTTCCTTAAATGCTTCCTATTCTTCCCTCTTTTCGGAATTGTTAACAACTGTGCTTTGAGAATTTCATTTTTCAAGATTTCCCATCCTTCCTGGACATTTTTGTCTTTAAGGATATCCAGCCATTGGATCCCTCCAATTCTCTTTCTGAATCCCTTAAAATCTGCCTTTCTGAAATCTAACCTTGACGTCTGAGTCTTCACAGGTCTTCCGCCTCTAGTTATCCAAAATTCTAAAATAGCATGGTCGCTACCTCCTAGGGTCCCAGCCACTTTTACCTCCTCAACCATTTCCTCCCTGTATATAAGGATTAGATCCATGGTAGCAGTTCCCCTTGTTTTCTCCTTTACCTTTTGGAAGATAAAGTTGTCAGCAAGAGAGGATAAGAATTTCCTTGACCTGTTAGTTTTACCTGAGAGAGATTCCCAACAAATGTCTGGATAGTTGAAATCTCCCATGACAACTATGTCATATTTTTTGGAGAACTTGGCCATTTGATGCATAAAGAGTTCATCCATATCTTCAGCTTGCACAGGCGGCCTGTAGTAAATGCCTACAATGGTGTCCTTTCCATTGTTCTGTCCTTGTATTCTTACCCAAACAGTTTCCACAGAACTCCCAGTCTCTGAAGCTTCAATCTCTGTGCAGATATACGCATTTCTAACATACAATGCGACACCCCCTCCTCGTTTATCAAGTCTGTTTCTTGCAAATAAGTTGTATCCTTCTAGTCTTGTATTCCAATCATGTGTATCGTCCCACCAAGTTTCAGTGATTCCAATGACATCATATTTCTTTTCCTGTGTTAGTAGTTCCAATTCTCCTTGTTTGTTGCCCATGCTTTGTGCATTAGTATAGAAACATTTTAGTTTGTGATTGGTTTCTCTTTCTCCAATATTTTTTTTAATTAGATTCTTTCGTCTTTGTTCTTCCTTTCCACTTCTAATAGCAGAGTTCTCAGTAGCATTTGTCAGGTGTATGGCTTTTTCTGGTCTTTTGCTTCCCTTCCCATGTTGTTCTAGTTTAAAGCTCTCCTTACAAGTGTAGCAAGGCGACTTCCAAATACCTGCTTTCCAGTCTTCGTAAGGTGCACCCCATCTCTAGCAAGTAGTCCATCGTATAAGTAGTTCACTCCATGATCCAGAAATCCAAATCGTTGCTGACGGCACCATCGACGTAGCCAGTTGTTCACCTGCAGAATCTTATTCCACCTCCTTGTTCCATGGCCATCCACTGGGAGGATGGAAGAGAAGACCACCTGCGCTCCCAGTTCTTTCACTTTCTTGCCTAAGTCTTCAAAGTCTCTGCAGATGGTTTCCAGGTCGTTTCTTGCGGTGTGCTGCTGCACTCTACATCTCAACTCCTGGCCTGTCTGGCCCACATAAATCTTCGGACACGAGCAGATCAAGACATAAACAACATTTCTAGATTTGCAATTGGAGAATTGGTATAACTTGATCACGCCTGGAAACACAGAAAGGGTGACAGTGTCAGAAGCAACCATGAAGGGACATATGGTACAATTGCCACAAGGGTATGAACCTTTCAAAAGATGACTAGAGCCAATTTTAACCGTAGGTCTTTTAAAATGGCTAACGGTGAGATAGTCCTTAAGATTTTTGGCCCTCCTGGCGACTATTTTTGGTCTCTTAGACAGGAAGGGTTTCAACTTGGGCTCATTGAGTAGAATCCCCCAAATGTTTTTCCAACACACTATAGATCTCACTCCATTGGTTGTTGTATGGTGTGATCAAATTGATGGTATTAGATACCGCCCGAACCTTAGGTTGTAAAAGAGATGGTCTATCATCACTTAGTGAGTTCTGAAAGGCTTTTGAAATAACTTTTCGCGGATAGCCCCTGTCGGTAAAACGGCGAGACAGCTCCCTAGACTCCTTTCGGAAGTCTCGGTCATTACTGCAGTTACGTCTTACCTGCAGGAACTGTCCCTTTGGTATATTGTTCCTTAAATGGCGAGGATGAAAGCTTGAAAAATGGAGCAAACTTTGTCGCAGTGGTTTTTCGAAAGAGTTTGGTCTGTATCCCTGTGCCAATCTTCATAATTTTCAAATCCAAAAAGTCAACTGATTCATCCGAAAAGTAGGCTGTTAGAGAGATGTTCCAAGGATTATTATTTAGATCAGGGGTCCCCAACCGCCGGTCCGCGGCCCAGCACCGGGCCGTTGCAGTGCCCTTGCTGGTCCGCGGACACAAGGGGAGCCGGGGGGCGGTGCAGCAGCTGATACTCACCCTGCATCCCGCGGCGGCTTCATCCCGCGGCGGCTTCATTCTGCGCTGAGCGGTCACGTGCTACCGCTCATTTAAGGTCATGAATATGGACGCCACTCATCTCCCATAGGCGTGGCGTCCATATTCATGGACCTTAATGAGCGGTATCACGTGACCGCTCCGCACAGGAAGAAGCTGAAGCGCCGCGAGATGCAGGGACGTGCAGCGACGGGAAGGAAGTTCAGCGACGTGAGGGTAAGTATGATGGGGAGGATGGGGGAGCCGAGCGGAGCCATAAGGGAGGGAGAATGGGAGCGGAGCCATATATACTAGGGAGGGAGAGTGGGAGCAGAGCCATATATACAGGGGAGGGAGAGTGGGAGCAGAGCCATATATACAGGGGAGGGAGAATGGGAGCAGAGCCATATATACAGGGGAGGGAGAATGGGAGCAGAGCCATATATACAGGGGAGGGAGAGTGTGAGCAGAGACATATATACAAGGGAGGGAGAGTGGGAGCGGAGCAATATATACAGGGGAGGGAGAATGGGAGCGGAGCCATATATACAGGGGAGGGAGAGTGTGAGCAGAGCCGTATATGCAAGGGAGGGAGAGTGGGAGCGGAGCCATATATACAGGGGAGGGAGAGTGGGAGCGGAGCAATATATACAGGGGAGGGAGAATGGGAGCAGAGCCATATATACAGGGGAGGGAGAGTGGGAGCGGAGCCATATATACAGGGGAGGGAGAATGGGAGCGGAGCCATATATACAGGGGAGGGAGAGTGGGAGCGGAGCCATATATACAGGGGAGGGAGAGTGGGAGCGGAGCAATATATACAAGGGAGGGAGAGTGGTAGCGGAGCCATATATACTAGGGAGGGAGAGTGGGAGCAGAGCCATATATACAGGGGAGGGAGAGTGGGAGCAGAGCCATATATACAGGGGAGGGAGAGTGGGAGCGGAGCCATATATACAAGGGAGGGAGAGTGGGAGCGGAGCAATATATACAAGGGAGGGAGAGTGGGAGCGGAGCCATATATACTAGGGAGGGAGAGTGGGAGCAGAGCCATATATACAGGGGAGGGAGAGTGGGAGCGGAGCCATATATACAGGGGAGGGAGAGTGGGAGCGGAGCCATATATACAGGGGAGGGAGAGTGGGAGCGGAGCAATATATACAAGGGAGGGAGAGTGGAAGCCGAGCCATATATACAGGGGAGGGAGAGTGGGAGTGGAGCCATATATACAAGGGAGGGAGAGTGGGAGCGGAGCCATGTATACAAGGGAGGGAGAGTGGGAGCGGAGCCATATATACAAGGGAGGGAGAGTGGGAGCGGAGCCATATATACAGGGGAGGGAGGGTGGGAGCAGAGCCATATATACAAGGGAGGGAGAGTGGGAGCGGAGCCATATATACAAGGGAGGGAGAGTGGGAGCGGAGCCATATACACAGGGGAGGGAGAATGGGAGCGGAGCCATATATATAAGGGAGGGAGAGTGGGAGCAGAGCCATATATACAAGGGAGGGAGAGTGGAAGCCGAGCCATATATACAAGGGAGGGAGAGTGGGAGCGGAGCCATATATACAAGGGAGGGAGAGTGGGAGCGGAGCCATATATACAAGGGAGGGAGAGTGGGAGCGGAGCCATATATACAAGGGAGGGAGAGTGGGAGCAGAGCCATATATACAAGGGAGGGAGAGTGGGAGCAGAGCCATAAATACAAGGGAGGGAGAGTGGGAGCGGAGCCATATATACAAGGGAGGGAGAGTGGAAGCCGAGCCATATATACAAGGGAGGGAGAGTGGGAGCGGAGCCATATATACAAGGGAGGGAGAGTGGGAGTGGAGCCATATATACAAGGGAGGCCGGGAGAGTGGGAGCGGAGCCATGCATACAGGATGGGACAGGGGAGCCATGTATACAGGATAGAAGAGTGGGAGCAGAGCCATGCATACAGGATGGGAGCGGAGCCATGTATACAGGATGGGAGAGTGGGAGCAGAGCCATGTATACAGGATGGGAGAGTGGGAGCAGAGCCATGTATACAGGATGGGACAGGGGAGCCATGCATACAACAGGGGGAGCCACACAGAGCTGGATGGGGGGGACCACACATACATTTTCTGATGATTAGAAAATAATCAGCATGTACAGTACTCCAGTACAATTGTTCTTAAGTGCTCAATGCTCCATTTCCTTGTAGGTTCCAATCATCATTAGCAGTGACGGTCATCAGTAGAAGTAGCCCAGTGCTCCCACTGAAACAGAGAATCAAGCCAGGTGCTCCCACTCATTCAAAACCTATGGTGAGTTGAGTCACATTAAAAATGTTATAATTAAATGATAAATATGCACTGCTAAACTACAACCGCGTCCATAGCCCCGCCCCCTTATGACCAAAGCCCCGCCCCTGTCACACCTCCATCCCCGCCCTGCCGGGCCATGGAAGAATGGTCTTGGTTCAAGCCGGTCCCTGGTGCAAAAAAGGTTGGGGACCACTGATTTAGATGATCCACAAAGGACTGACACTCAATTCTAGAACCCGACCAAAACACCAGAATATCGTCAATGTATCTGAACCAACAAAAAATGTTGTTACGAAATGCCGCCAGGGGGCGCACCTGTGTCTCCTCCCACCAACCCAAAAATAGGTTGATATAGGAGGGTGCACAGCGCGCCACCATGGTGGTGCCAGAGACCTGTTTGTAAAACACCCTGTCAAATGTAAAATAACTATTGGAAAGCACAAAATGCAATAAGTCCAATAGAAAAGAATGGTGTCGACGATCACCTGAGAATTGTTGATTTAGAAACTATGATACTGCTTCGATTCCCAGTGTATGTCCAATACAGGTATATAGGGATTCCACGTCCATGGTCACAAGGATGGTATCCTGTGGTACCGTAATATCCTGAAGTTGCCGAATCAAATGAGAAGTGTCCTGCACAAAGGAATCCAGGGAAGTGACGAGTGGCTGTAAGAAATGGTCCAAATAAATACACGGGCGTTCGAAAAGACTGCCAATGCCAGCCACAATAGGTCTGCCCGGTGGCTCAGAGATAGATTTGTGCACTTTTGTGAGGAGATATAAGGTGGGAACCACAGGATGATACGTGGTTAAAAATGTGTGCTTTTTTTTACTCAGGATATCATTCTGTTTGGCAGACAAAAGAAGTCGATTGAGTTTCAACTTGAACACAGTGGTAGGATCAGATGGTACAGTCATATGTTAAAGTTTGGGCACCCCTATTAATGTTAACCTTTTTTCTTTATAACAATTTTGGTTTTTGCAACAGCTATTTCAGTTTCATAGAATCATAGAATCGTAGAGTTGGAAGGGACCTCCTGGGCCATCTGGTCCAACCCCCTGCTCAAAGCAGGATTCGCTGAATCATCCCAGTCAGATGTCTGTCCAGCCTCTGTTTGAAAACTTCCATTGAAGGAGAACTCACCACTTCTCGTGGCAGCCTGTTCCACTCATTGATCACTCTAACTGTCAAAAAGTTTTTTCTAATATCTAATCTGTGTCTCCTCCCATTCAGTTTCATCCCATTGCTTCTAGTCTTTCCTTGTGCAAATGAGAATAAAGATGATCCTTCTACAATGTGACAGCCCTTTAGATATTTGTAGACAGCTATTAAGTCTCCTCTCAGTCTTCTCTTTTGCAAACTAAACATTCCCAAATCCTGCAACCTTTCCTCATAAGACAGGGTTTGCAGACCGGTCACCATTCTGGTCGCTCTTTTCTGAACTTGCTCCAGTTTGTTGATGTCTTTTTTAAAATGTGGTGCCCAAAACTGGACACAATATTCCAGATGAGATCTGACCAAAGAGGAGTAGAGGGCAATAATGACTTCACGTGATCTAGACTGTATGCTTCTGTTAACACATCCTAGAATTGCATTTGCCTTTTTTGCTGCTGCATCACACTGTTGACTCATATTCAGTCTGTGATCTATTAGTATACCCAAGTCTTTTTCACATGTGCTGTTGCTTAGCCCTATTCCTCCCATTCTGTATATGCTTTTTCATTTTTATTGCCCAGATGTACTTTGCATTTTTCCCTCTTAAAAACCATTCTGTTAGTTGCTGCCCGCTGCTCCAGTTTATTTATATCTTTTTGAATCCTCTCTCTCTCTTCTCTAGTATTAGCTATCCCTCCTAGCTTTGTGTCATCAGCGAATTTAATCAGTTTACCCTCAATTCCTTAATCTAAATCATTGATAAAGATGTTGAACAATACAGGGCCCAGGACAGAGCCCTGTGGTACCCCACTTGAGAAATTCTTCCAACTGGATGTGCAGCCATTTACGACCACTCTTTGGGTCCGATCACTAAGCCAGTTATGAATCCACCTAACAGTTGCCTTGTCCATTCCATACTTAGTCATTTTTTCAAAAAGGATTGTATGAGATACTTTGTCAAATGCTTTGCTGTAGTCAAGATATACTATATCTACAGCATTTCCTTGATCCACCCAATCAGTGATTCCGTCATAGAAGGAAATTAAGTTAGTCTGACATGACTTATTAGTTACAAACCCATGCTGACTCTGTTTAATCACTTCATTCTTATCCAGGTGCTGACATACATGTTGTTTAATAATTTGTTCAAAGATCTTTTCTGGTATAGAAGTCAGACTCACCGGCCTATAGTTGCCTGGGTCCACCTTCTTCCCCTTTTTGAAGATAGGAACAACATTTGCTCTTCTCCAGTCTTCTGGGACTTCTCCTGTTCTCCAAGAATTTTCAAAGATTATGGAGAGGGGTTCAAAAATTTCTTCTGCTATCTCCTTCAGTACTCTGGGGTGTAATTCATCTGGACCTGGAGACTTGAAATCATTTAGGTTAGCTAAGTGTTTCCTCACTATCTTTCTGTTTATAGATATCCTGGATTCTTCTATTCCCTTAATAGAACAGTGAAGAACAGTTGATATTACATTTCCTTTCTGAGAGAAAACAGATGCAAAATAGGAATTTAAAAGTTCGGCTGTTATGAATGAGTCACCGAAGGAGGAAAAAAACAAAAATACAAGCTAAGTCCAGAAAACCGGAGAGGTTGGTAGCTATCGGATTGCAGAACCTGATCCTATCCACAACAACTAACAGCAGCCGTGGGGGGTTCCTACGATGCCCTAGACCCCTCGATCACAGCCGGAGAACTAAATAGGCCTAAAGAAAGAAAGGGGAAATCTAAACTGCCCCAGAGCAGACCCCAAGGCAAAAGGCAGCCCCCAACATATAATGACGGTGAAGCAAGATGAAAACACTAACACAGATAGAAAGATAGGTTGAGCAAACGATGGGGCCCAAGCTAACTAAAAAGGACAGGATAGAAAAGCTGCTGTCTGCAATCTGCAAAAAACCCTACCAAAAAAAGTCCCAACCGTATGATAGGAAAAACAGGCCCTGAAGTCGCTAGGACTTCAAAATGACTATATCAGCACTCAGGTAAATTCTGAAGACAGAGCAAAGAGACAAACTGATCAAAGACAAAAATGGAACTCAGCACACCCCCGACCGGGGATGGCTGAACTCCAAAAAAAAAGGTAAACAAAACAAAACTAATAAGTTCAATAGCAGAGCAAAAACTTATCTTTGGGAAGCAGGAATCAGACTGGCCTCCAAGAATCCAGCAGAGAAATCACCAGCGACTCAGAAGGGCGTCGGCTGCCTTATATCCAGTCAGCAGTTCCTGTTACCCAGTCATCATCTACCAGATCAGGTGTTTGGTAATCAGCCTCACTACCTTCCTTCACCAGAAGAGGGAGTTCATCAGACATCGACGGTGAAGGGGAAAATGAACTCACAACAGTACCTCCCCATTGAGGAGGGGTCACCGAACCCTCATCCACGCCACCAGGGCGATCAGGATGGGCCCGATGAAAGGCACGAACCAATCTTTCGGCATGAATATCGGATGCAGGGACCCAAGAATTATCCTCCTGGCCATAACCCTTCCATTTAACCAAATACTGGAGTCTCCGTCTAGCCAGGCGAGAATCCAGTATCTTCTCAACCTCATATTCCACATTACCTTCAACCAATACCAGGTCAGGAGGTGCCACCACAGGAACTACTGGCTCAACAAACCTCTTTAACAGAGACTTATGAAACACGTTATGGATCTTAAATGTAACAGGAAGAGCCAATCGAAAAAAGACTGGATTAAGAATCTCCAAAATCTTGTGAGGGCCAATAAATCTAGGTTTAAACTTTGGAGAAGCCACCTTCATAGCGATATTCTTTGATGACAACCAAACCATATCACCCACCTTAAACTGGGGACCAATGGTCCTATGCCGGTTGGAAAACCGCTGGGCCTTTTCCTGGGAGAGAGACAACTTATTCACCACTTGGTCCCAGATCTGGTGCATTCTCTCCACCACAGTGTCAACACCTGGGCAGGCAGAAGGCTCCACCTGCCCTGAAGAGAATCGAGGATGAAACCCAAAGTTACAAAAAAAAGGTGACATCAAAGTGGCAGAACTAGCTCTATTATTTAAAGCAAATTCGGCCAAGGGCAAAAATGAAACCCAATCATCCTGATCAGCAGAAATAAAACATCTCAAATACGACTCCAAAGTCTGGTTTGTTCTCTCCGTCTACCCATTGGTCTGAGGGTGAAACGCAGAGAAGAAGGACAACTGAATTCCCAGCTTGGAACAGAAAGTCCTCCAAAATCTAGACACAAACTGAACTCCTCTGTCAGATACAATGTTCTCAGGAATCCCGTGCAAGCGACCCACCTGTTGCAAAAACAAGGGCACCAACTCTGAGGAAGATGGCAACTTATGGAGTGGTACAAGATGGACCATCTTAGAGAATCTATCACAAATCACCCAAATAACAGTCATTCTCTGAGAGACAGGCATATCAGAGATAAAATCCATTGAAATATGGGTCCATGGCCTCCTGGGCACCGGCAAAGGCATCAACAACCCACTAGAGCGAGAACAAGGTTTAGACCGAAAGCAAGTCCCACAGGACTGCACAAAATTCCTAACATCACGAGACAAGGCGGGCCACCAAAAAGACCGACTCACCAAATCTCTAGTACCAAAAATACCTGGATGACCAGCCAATGCAGAGCAATGAACTTCAGACATCACTCTCTTCCTCCACTGGTCAGGAACATACAATTTTCCAATGGGACAACGCTCAGGTTTGTCCTCCTGAAACTCTTCCAGAGCACGTCTCAAATCGGGCGAGATGGCAGAAAGAACTACCCCCTCACCTAAGATGGTAGCAGGCTTGGTCACAACAGGAGAATCAGCAAAGAAACTCGTAGAGAGGGCGTCTGCCTTGACATTCTTAGTGCCCGGAAGAAAAGAGACCACAAAATCAAAACGTGTGAAAAACAAGGCCCACCTAGCCTGTCTAGGATTCCAACGCTTGGCCGACTCCAGGTAAATCAAATTCTTGTGGTCAGTAAGGACCACGACTTGATGTTTAGCTCCCTCCAACCAATGTCTCCACTCCTCAAATGCCCATTTCATGGCTAACAGTTCCCGATTCCCCACATCATAGTTACGTTCGGATGGGGAGAACTTTCGGGAAAAGAAAGCACAGGGATTCATTTTAGATGTTACAGGATCCTTTTGGGACAAAACAGCTCCTGCACCAATCTCAGAAGCGTCCACCTCTACCTGAAACGGGAGTGAGACATCAGGTTGCCGCAAAACCGGAGCAGAAGTGAACCTTCGCTTCAGCTCCTGAAAGGAAGAAACAGCCTCCGGAGACCAATTCAGCACATCAGCACCCTTCTTAGTCAAATCAGTCAATGGTTTGGCAATACCAGAAAAATTAGCTATAAATTTACGATAAAAATTAGCAAAACCCAAAAACTTCTGGAGGGCCTTCAAAGAAGTGGGCTGAACCCAATCATAAATGGCCTGTACCTTGACCGGGTCCATTTCAATAGTTGACGGAGACAAAATAAATCCCAAAAATGAAATCCTCTGTACACCAAAAAGGCATTTCGATCCCTTGACATACAGGGAATTCTCCCTCAAAATCCGGAACACAGTCGGAACATGTTCCACATGAGAGTCCCAATCCTTGGAAAAGATCAAAATATCATCCAGATAGATGATCAAAAATGTATCCACCAAGTCTCGGAAAATATCATTCATGAAGCACTGGAAGACAGAAGGGGCATTAGTGAGCCCAAAAGGCATCACCAGGTACTCAAAATGTCCCTCCAGAGTATTAAACGCCGTCATCCATTCATCCCCATGCTTAATGCGAATAAGATTATACGCCCCTCTGAGGTCAAGCTTTGTAAACCAGCAAGCACCTTTAACTCTGGAGAATAGATCAGAAATCAGGGGTAACGGATACTGATATTTAACAGTAATTTTGTTGAGGGAATGATAGTCAATACAAGGCCTTAATGACCCATCTTTCTTAGCCACAAAAAAATCCCCAGCACCTAAGGGTGAAGAGGATGGTCTAATATGACCCTTCTCCAACGACTCCTTAATATAGGATCGCATAGCCTCGTGCTCGGGTACAGATAAATTGAAAAGTCGACCCTTGGGAAATTTACACCCAGGGCTCAGCTCAATTGCACAGTCATAACTCCTATGAGGAGGCAAAGACGCAGACTCATTCTCACTAAATACATCATAAAAATCAGCCAAATAGTCAGGAACATGATGCGACTGGGGAGAGGTGGAGAAAATAGGAGCGTCACTAAGGGCACACCGACAACCCCAACTCACCACAGACACAGATTTCCAATCCAAAATTGGATTATGGATTTGCAACCAGGGAAACCCCAGAACAATGGTATCATGCAAATTATGCAACACCAAAAATCTGCAATTCTCTTGATGGTCTGGGGCGACCCACATTACCACCTGGGTCCAAAACTAACGTTTATTCTTTGCCAAAGGAGTAGCATCAATACCCCTCAAAGGGATAGGCGTCCACAGAGGTGTCATAGGAAATCCACAACGTTTAGCAAAATCCAAGTCCATCAGGTTCAGAGCTGCTCCCGAATCCACAAAAGCCTTAGCGGAAAATGTGGACAGGGAGCAGATCAGAGTAATTGCCAGAAGAAACTTAGGTTGAACACCACCCACAGCAAATGTGTGTGCAAAACGTTTCTCTCGTTTAGGGCAGACAGAAATGATATGCGAGGCATCACCACAGAAGAAACACAGCTTATTACGCCTTCTGAACTCCTGACGCTGTGTCCCAGACAAAACTCTATCACATTGCATAGGTTCAGACATTTGTTCAACAGGTGGCAACACCTCTCGTGCGGTTTTGCGTTCACGCAAACGCCGATCAACCTGAATGGCTAATGACATAGAATCGTCAACACCAGAGGGAACAGGAAATCCCACTATAGTATCTTTTACGGTTTCTGACAAACCCTTCCGAAAGAGAGCTGCCAAGGCACCATCATTCCAGGTAGTAAGGACTGCCCACTTTCGGAATTTTTGACAGTACAACTCTGCAGAATCCTGACCCTGGCTCAATGCCAACGGGGCCTTTTCAGCCTGATAAATAGCATTAGGTTCATCATACAACAACCCCAGGAGTAGGGATCCTTGGTTCAGCAGCATGTGAATGAGGCAGAAATTCCCTGCACTTCAGCAGTGAGCTGCTCCACACGATCAGACAATTGCTTCATCTCCATTGAGAAAGAAAAAAAAAATCCCCCTGCGGCCTCAGAGACATAGAGGAAAAAATATACACAAAAAAAAAATATTCTGACAAACCCTTTTTTTTTTTTTTTAACAATTCTTTCCTGCTATTGAGTACCCTAGGATCTGCGGTATGGCTGGTGATTCTGTTATGAATGAGTCGCCGAAGGAGGAAAAAACAAAAATACAAGCTAAGTCCAGAAAACCGGAGAGGTTGGTAGCTATCAGATTGCAGACCCCTGATCCTATCCACAACAACTAACAGAAGCCGTGGGGGGTTCCTACGATGCCCTAGACCCCTCGATCACAGCCGGAGAACTAAATAGGCCTAAAGAAAGAAAGGGGAAATCTAAACTGCCCCAGAGCAGACCCCAAGGCAAAAGGCAGCCCCCAGCATATAATGACGGTGAAGCAAGATGAAAACACTAACACAGATAGAAAGATAGGTTGAGCAAACGATGGGGCCCAAGCTAACTAAAAAGGACAGGATAGAAAAGCTGCTGTCTGCAATCCGCAAAAAACCCTACCAAAAAAAGTCCCAACCGTATGATAGGAAAAACAGGCCCTGAAGTCGCTAGGACTTCAAAATGACTATATCAGCACTCAGGTAAATTCTGAAGACAGAGCAAAGAGACAAACTGATCAAAGACAAAAATGGAACTCAGCACACCCCCGACCGGGGATGGCTGAACTCCAAAAAAAAAGGTACACAAAACAAAACTAATAAGTTCAATAGCAGAGCAAAAACTTATCTTTGGGAAGCAGGAATCAGACTGGTCTCCAAGAATCCAGCAGAGAAATCACCAGCGACTCAGAATGGCGTCGGCTGCCTTATATCCGGTTAGCAGTTCCTGTTACCCAGTCATCATCTACCAGATCAGGTGTTTGGTAATCAGCCTCACTACCTTCCTTCACCAGAAGAAGGAGTTCATCAGACATCGACGGTGAAGGGGGAAATGAACTCACAACATTCGGCCTTCTCAACATCCTGTTTTACCATTTCATCATTTTCATCCTGTAAAAATCCTATAGCATCTTTGACTTTTCTTTTACTTTTGACATATCCCCAAAATCCTTTATTATTGCTTTTAACATCTCCTGCAAGCCTCAATTCATTGTCAGCTTTAGTAATCTGATTTGTGCCCTGCAGGTTCTGCAGACATCATTACAGTGGGGCAAAAAAGTATTTAGTCAGTCAGCAATAGTGCAAGTTCCACCACTTAAAAAGATGAGAGGCATCTGTAATTTACATCATAGGTAGACCTCAACTATGGGAGACAAACTGAGAAAAAAAAATCCAGAAAATCACATTGTCTGTTTTTTTTTCATTTTATTTGCATATTATGGTGGAAAATAAGTATTTGGTCAGAAACAAGCAATCAAGATTTCTGGCTCTCACAGACCTGTAACTTCTTCTTTAAGAGTCTCCTCTTTCCTCCACTCATTACCTGTAGTAATGGCACCTGTTTAAACTTGTTATCAGTATAAAAAGACACCTGTGCACACCCTCAAACAGTCTGACTCCAAACTCCACTATGGTGAAGACCAAAGAGCTGTCAAAGGACACCAGAAACAAAATTGTAGCCCTGCACCAGGCTGGGAAGACTGAATCTGCAATAGCCAACCAGCTTGGAGTGAAGAAATCAACTGTGGGAGCAATAATTAGAAAATGGAAGACATACAAGACCACTGATAATCTCCCTCGATCTGGTGCTCCACGCAAAATCCCACCCCGTGGGGTCAGAATGATCACAAGAACGGTGAGCAAAAATCCCAGAACCACGCGGGGGGACCTAGTGAATGAACTGCAGAGAGCTGGGACCAATGTAACAAGGCCTACCATAAGTAACACACTACGCCACCATGGACTCAGATCCTGCAGTGCCAGACGTGTCCCACTGCTTAAGCCTGTACATGTCCGGGCCCGTCTGAAGTTTGCTAGAGAGCATTTGGATGATCCAGAGGAGTTTTGGGAGAATGTCCTATGGTCTGATGAAACCAAACTGGAACTGTTTGGTAGAAACACAACTTGTCGTGTTTGGAGGAAAAAGAATACTGAGTTGCATCCATCAAACACCATACCTACTGTAAAGCATGGTGGTGGAAACATCATGCTTTGGGGCTGTTTCTCTGCAAAGGGGCCAGGACGACTGATCCGGGTACATGAAAGAATGAATGGGGCCATGTATCGTGAGATTTTGAGTGAAAACCTCCTTCCATCAGCAAGGGCATTGAAGATAAAACGTGGCTGGGTCTTTCAACATGACAATGATCCAAAGCACACCGCCAGGGCAACGAAGGAGTGGCTTCGTAAGAAGCATTTCAAGGTCCTGGAGTGGCCTAGCCAGTCTCCAGATCTCAACCCTATAGAAAACCTTTGGAGGGAGTTGAAAGTCCGTGTTGCCAAGCGAAAAGCCAAAAACATCACTGCTCTAGAGGAGATCTGCATGGAGGAATGGGCCAACATACCAACAACAGTGTGTGGCAACCTAGTGAAGACTTACAGAAAACGTTTGACCTCTGTCATTGACAACAAAGGATATATCACAAAGTATTGAGATGAAATTTTGTTTCTGACCAAATACTTATTTTCCACCATAATATGCAAATAAAATGAAAAAAAAACAGACAATGTGATTTTCTGGATTTTTTTTTCTCAGTTTGTCTCCCATAGTTGAGGTCTACCTATGATGTAAATTACAGACGCCTCTCATCTTTTTAAGTGGTGGAACTTGCACTATTGCTGACTGACTAAATACTTTTTTGCCCCACTGTATATTCTTCTTTAGATATGCCTCCCTCTTTCCATTTTATAAACATTTCTTTCTTCCTTTTTAGCATGTGCTTAAGTTCTGTATTCATCCATCCTGGTTTCTTTAAATGCTTCCTATTCTTCCCTCTTTTCGGAATTGTTAACAATTGTGCTTTGGGAATTTCATTTTTCAAGATTTCCCATCCTTCCTGGACATTTTTGTCTTTAAGGATATCTAGCCTTTGGGATCCCTCCAATTCTCTTTCTGAATCCCTTAAAATCTGCCTTTCTGAAATCTAACCTTGAAGTCTGAGTCTTCACAGGTCTTCCTCCTCTAGTTATCCAAAATTCTAAAATAGCATGGTTGCTACCTCCTAGGGTCCCAGCCACTTTTACCTCCTCAACCATTTCCTCCCTGTTTATAAGGATTAGATCCAAGGTAGCAGTTCCCCTTGTTTTCTCCCCTACCTTTTGGAAGATAAAGTTGTCAGCAAGAGAGGATAAGAATTTCCTTGACCTGTTAGTTTTGCCTGAGAGAGATTCCCAACAAATGTCTGGATAGTTGAAATCTCCCATGACAACTATGTCATATTTTTTGGAGAACTTGGCCATTTGATGCATAATGAGTTCATCCATATCTTCAGCTTGCACAGACGGCCTGTGGTAAATGCCTACAATGGTGTCCTTTCCAATGTTCTGTCCTTGTATTCTTACCCAAACAGTTTCCACAGAACTCCCAGTCTCTGAAGCTTCAATCTCTGTGCAGATATACGCATTTCTAACATACAATGCGACACCTCCTCCTCGTTTATCAAGTCTGTTTCTTGCAAATAAGTTGTATCCTTCTAGTCTTGTATTCCAATCATGTGTATCGTCCCACCAAGTTTCAGTGATTCCAATGACATCATATTTCTTTTCCTGTGTTAGTAGTTCCAATTCTCCTTGTTTGTTGCCCATGCTTTGTGCATTAGTATAGAAACATTTTAGTTTGTGATTGTTTTCTCTTTCTCCAATATTTGTATTATTTAGATTCTTTTGTCTTTGTTCTTCCTTTCCACTTCTAATAGCAGAGTTCTCAATAGCATTTGTCAGGTGTATGGCTTTTTCTGGTCTTTTGCTTCCCTTCCCACGTTGTTCTAGTTTAAAGCTCTCCTTACAAGTGTAGCAAGGCGACTTCCAAATACTTGTTTTCCAGTCTTCGTAAGGTGTACCCCATCTCTAGCAAGTAGTCCATTGTATAGGTAATTCACTCCGTGATCCAGAAATCCAAATCGTTGCTGATGGCACCATCAACGTAGCCAGTTGTTCACCTGCAGAATCTTATTCCACCTCCTTGTTCCATGGCCATCCACTGGGAGGATGGAAGAGAAGACCACCTGCGCTCCCAGTTCTTTCACTTTCTTGCCTAAGTTTTCAAAGTCTCTGCAGATGGTTTCCAGGTCGTTTCTTGCGGTGTCATTTGTCCCCACATGTAGTAGCAGGAATGGGTAGTTGTTATGATTGAGTCACCGTAGGAGGCAAAAATAGAAATGCTAGCTAAGTCCAGAAAACCAGAGAAGTTGGCAGCTATCGGATTGCAGACCCCTGAACCTATCAACACAACTAGCAGTAGCCGTGGGGGGCTCCTACGATGCCCTAGGCCCCTCGATCACAGCCGGAGGACTACATAGCCTAAAGACAGAAAGGGAAATCTAAACTGCCCCAGAGCAGACCCCAAAGCAAAAGGCAGCCCCCCACATATAATGACAGTGAAGCAAGAAGAAAGAACAAAACACAGACAGAAAGATAGACTGAGCAAAGATGGGGCCCAAGCTAGCTTAGATAGGAAAGGACAGGAAGGCTGCTGTCTGCAATCCGTGAAAAAACCCTATGAAAATAGGAGCCAACAAACTGACAGTAAAAAAGTCCCTGAAGACGCTAGGCTTCAAAAAAGGCTATGTCAGTACTCAGGAATATTCTGAAGACAGAGCAACAGGCAAAAGGAGATTCAGCTCACCCCAGCAGGGAATGGCAGAATCCAGAAAAGCAAGGAAAACAAAACACTAATTCAAAAAGGCAAAGCAGAAATCTTAGCTTTAGATGAGCAGGAATCAGACTGGTTTCCAAGAAGTCCACAGAGAAATCACCCGCAGGCCAGAAGGGCGTCGGCAGCCTTATATCCAGTCATTAACTCCACTCAGCCAGTCATCATCATCAGCCCCAGGTGTTTGACAATCAGGCTCACTACCTTTCTTCACCAGAAGAGGGAGTTCCTCGGGCCTCAGTAGTGAAGGGGAAAATGAACTCACAACAGTACCTCCCCCTTGAGGAGGGGTCACCGAACCCTCAACCACGCCACCAGGGCGATCAGGGTGAGCCCGATGAAAGGCACGCACCAATCTTTTGGCATGAATATCAGAGGCAGAGACCCAGGAATTATCCTCCTGACCATAACCCTTCCACTTAACCAAATACTGGAGTCTCCGTCTAGCCAGATGGGAATCCAGTACTTTCTCTACCTCATATTCCATGTTACCTTCAACCAATACAGGGTCTGGAGGTGCAACCCCCGGAACAGGTTCAACAAACCTCTTCAACAAAGATTTATGGAACACATTATGGATTTTAAATGTGACAGGCAGAGCCAAACGAAAAGAGACCGGATTAATAATCTCCAAAATCTTGTAAGGTCCAATAAATCTAGGCTTAAACTTAGGAGAAGCCACCTTCATAGCAATATTTTTTGATGATAACCACACCATATCACCAACTTTAAACTGGGGACCAATGGTCCTATGTCGGTTGGAAAACCGCTGGGCCTTTTCCTGGGAGAGAGATAACTTATCCACCACTTGGTCCCAGATCTGGTGCATTCTCTCCACCACAGTGTCAACACCTGGGCAGAGGGCTCCACCTGCCCTGAAGAAAATCGAGGATGAAACCCAAAGTTATAAAAAAAAAGGTGACATCAAAGTGGCAGAACTAGCTCTATTATTTAAAGCAAATTCGGCCAAGGGCAAAAATGAAACCCAATCATCCTGATCAGCAGAAATAAAACATCTCAAATATGACTCCAAGGTCTGGTTTGTTCTCTCTGTCTGCCCATTGGTCTGAGGGTGAAAAGCAGAGGAGAAGGACAACTGAATTCCCAGCTTGGAACAGAAAGTTCTCCAAAATCTAGACACAAACTGGACTCCTCTGTCAGATACAATGTTCTCAGGAATCCCGTGCAAGCGAACCACCTGTTGTAAAAACAGGGGCACCAATTCAGAGGAAGACGGCAACTTAGGGAGTGGTACAAGATGAAACATCTTAGAGAACCTATCACAAATCACCCAAATAACAGTCATCCTTTGAGAGACAGGCATATCAGAGATGAAATCCATTGAAATATGGGTCCATGGCCTCTTGGGGACAGGCAAAGGCATCAACAACCCACTAGAGCGAGAACACGATTTAGACCGGGAGCACGTCCCACAGGACTGCACAAAATTCCTGACATCACGAGACAAGGAGGGCCACCAAAAAGACCGACTCACCAGATCTCTAGTACCAAAAATACCTGGATGACCAGCCAAAGCAGAGCAATGAACTTCAGACATCACTCTCTTCTTCCACTGGTCAGGAACATACAACTTTCCACTGGGACAACGCTCAGGTTTGTCCTCCTGGAACTCTTCCAGAGCACGTCTCAAATCAGGAGAGATGGCAGAAAGAACTACCCCTTCGCCTAAGATGGCAGCAGGCTTGGTCACCACAGGAGAATCAGCAAAGAAGCTCCTAGAGAGGGCGTCAGCCTTGACATTCTTAGTTCCAGGAAGAAAAGAAACCACAAAATCAAAACGTGTAAAAAACAAGGCCCACCTAGCCTGTCTAGGGTTCAAGCGCTTAGCCGACTCTAGGTAAATCAAATTCTTGTGGTCAGTGAGGACCACGACTTGATGCTTAGCTCCCTCCAACCAATGTCTCCACTCCTCAAATGCCCATTTCATGGCTAACAGTTCCCGATTCCCCACATCATAGTTACGTTCAGATGGAGAGAACTTTCGGGAAAAGAAAGCACAGGGATTCATTTTAGATGTTACAGGATCCTTTTGGGACAAAACAGCTCCTGCACCAATCTCAGAAGCATCCACCTCTACCTGGAACGGAAGTGAGACATCAGGTTGCCGCAAAACCGGGGCGGAGGTGAATCTTCGCTTCAGCTCCTGAAAGGAAGAAACAGCCTCCGGAGACCAATTTAACACATCAGCACCCTTCTTAGTCAAATCAGTCAATGGCTTGGCAATACTAGAAAATTTTGCTATAAATTTCTGATAAAAATTAGCAAAACCCAAAAACTTCTGGAGGGCCTTCAAAGAAGTGGGCTGAACCCAATCGTAAATGGCCTGTACCTTGGCCGGGTCCATTTCAATAGTTGATGGGGACAAAATAAATCCCAAAAAAGAAATCCTCTGTACTCCAAAAAGGCATTTAGATCCTTTGACATATAGGGAATTCTCCCTCAAGATCCGGAACACAGTCCGAATATGTTCCACATGAGAATCCCAATCCTTGGAGAAGATCAAAATATCATCCAGATAGATAATCAAAAATTTATCGACAAAATCTCGGAAAATATCGTTCATGAAGCACTGGAAGACAGAAGGGGCATTAGTGAGCCCAAAAGGCATCACCAGGTACTCAAAATGTCCCTCCGGAGTATTAAACGCCGTCTTCCATTCATCCCCATGCTTAATGCGAATAAGATTATACGCCCCCCTGAGGTCAAGCTTGGTAAACCAGCAAGCACCTTTAACTCTGGAGAATAGATCAGAAATAAGGGGTAACGGATACTGATATTTAACAGTAATTTTGTTGAGAGCACGATAATCAATACAAGGTCTTAATGATCCATCCTTTTTGGCTACAAAAAAAAACCCGTTATCTAAGGGTGACGAGGATGGTCTAATATGACCCTTCTCCAACGCCTCCTTAATATAGGATTGCATAGCCTCGTGCTCGGGTACAGATAAATTGAAGAGCCGACCCTTGGGAAATTTACACCCCGGGCTCAGTTCAGTTGCACAGTCATAACTCCTATGAGGAGGCAGAGACGCAGACTCATTCTCACTAAATACATCATAAAAGTCCGCCAAATAATCAGGAACATCATACGACTGAGGAGAGGTGGAAAACACCGGAGCCTCACTAAAGGCACACCAACAACCCCAACTCACCACAGACACAGATTTCCAATCCAAAACTGGATTATGAATTTGTAACCAGGGAAACCCCAGAACAATAGTATCATGCAGATTATGTAACACCAAAAACCTGCAATCTTGTTGATGGTCTGGGGCGACCCGCATTACCACCTGGGTCCAAAACTGAGGTTTATTTTTAGCCAAAGGAGTAGCATCAATCCCCCTCAAAAGGATAGGCGTCTGCAGAGGTGTCATCGGAAATCCACAACGTTTAGCAAAATCCAAGTCCATTAGGTTTAGAGCTGCTCCCGAATCCACAAAAGCCTTGGCGGAAAATGTGGACAGGGAGCAGATCAGAGTAATAGCCAGAAGAAACTTAGGTTGAACACCACCAACAGAAAACGTGTGTGCAAGGCATTTCTCGCGTTTAGGACAGACAGAAATAATATGTGAGGCATCTCCACAGAAAAAACACAACTTATTACGCCTTCTGAACTCCTGATGCTGCTCTCTGGAAAAAACTATCACATTGCATAGGTTCAGACATCTGTTCAACAGGTGGCAACACCTCTCGTGCAGCTCTGCGTTCGCGCAAACGCTGATCAACCTGAATGGCTAAAGACATAGAATCGTCAAGACCAGAGGGAACAGGAAATCCCACCATAGTATCTTTTACGGCTTCTGACAACCCCTTCCGAAAGAGAGCAGCCAAGGCATTATCATTCCAGGTAGTAAGTACTGCCCACTTTCGGAATTTTTGACAGTACAATTCTGCAGAATCACGACCCTGGTTCAATGCCAGCAGGGTCTTTTCAGCCTGATCAATGGCATTAGGTTCGTCATACAACAACCCCAAGGCCTGAAAAAATGCGTTCACATTAGTCAGAATAGGATCATCTGGTTTCAAAGAAAACGCCCAATCCTGGGGATCGCCACGCAGCAAAGAGATGACAATTTTAACCTGCTGCGCGGAGCTCCCTGACGAGTTAGGCTTCAAGGCAAAAAATAATTTACAATTATTTTTGAAATTCAAAAATTTAGACTGATCCCCAAAAAATACATCAGGTGTAGGAATCTTTGGTTCAGCAGCATGTGAATGAGCAAGGTAGGCGGAAATTCCCCGCACTTCCGCAGCGAGCTGCTCCACACGATCAGACAATCGCTTTATCTCCATTGAGAGAAAAAAAAATTCCCCCTACGGCCTCAGAGATATAGAGGAAAAAATATACACACCTTTTTTTTTTCTTTTTTTTTTTTTTTATACAATTCTTTCCTGCAATTGAGTACCCTAGGATCTGCGGTATGGCGGGTGATTCTGTTATGATTGAGTCACCGTAGGAGGCAAAAATAGAAATGCTAGCTAAGTCCAGAAAACCAGAGAAGTTGGCAGCTATCGGATTGCAGACCCCTGAACCTATCAACACAACTAGCAGTAGCCGTGGGGGGCTCCTACGATGCCCTAGGCCCCTCGATCACAGCCGGAGGACTACATAGCCTAAAGACAGAAAGGGAAATCTAAACTGCCCCAGAGCAGACCCCAAAGCAAAAGGCAGCCCCCCACACATAATGACGGTGAAGCAAGAAGAAAGAACAAAACACAGACAGAAAGATAGACTGAGCAAAGATGGGGCCCAAGCTAGCTTAGATAGGAAAGGACAGGAAGGCTGCTGTCTGCAATCCGTGAAAAAACCCTATGAAAATAAGAGCCAACAAACTGACAGTAAAAAAGTCCCTGAAGACGCTAGGCTTCAAAAAAGGCTATGTCAGTACTCAGGAATATTCTGAAGACAGAGCAACAGGCAAAAGGAGATTCAGCTCACCCCAGCAGGGAATGGCAGAATCCAGAAAAGCAAGGAAAACAAAACACTAATGCAAAAAGGCAAAGCAGAAATCTTAGCTTTAGATGAGCAGGAATCAGACTGGTTTCCAAGAAGTCCACAGAGACATCACCCGCAGGCCAGAAGGGCGTCGGCAGCCTTATATCCAGTCATTAACTCCACTCCAACTCCAAACAGCCAGTCATCATCAGCCCCAGGTGTTTGACAATCAGGCTCACTACCTTTCTTCACCAGAAGAGGGAGTTCCTCGGGCCTCAGTAGTGAAGGGGAAAATGAACTCACAACAGGTAGTCATCTGTAGGTCTGAAGAGTCCTGATAGGAGTCAGACACAGGAGTCAGACACATCTTTAATTTTTGCACCTGGAAGGCAGCACATTTCTCTTGAAGTTATATCCGGTCTGCAGATAGCGGCCTCTGTTCCTCTCAACAGGAATTCTTCTTCACAACATTTTTCACAACATATATCTAATAACTGATGGACTCAGTTATATTTCTGGATTCAAATGAGGTTTATTGTACTAACAGAAAATGTGCAATCTGCATTTAAACAAAATTTGACCAGTGCAAAAGTGTGGGCACCCTTATCATTTTCTTGATTTGAACACTCCTAACTACTATTTGATTCTCCTATGAAGAGTGGCATCATGGGCTCCTCAAAACAACTCTCAAATGATCTGAAAACAAAGATTATTCAACATAGCTTTTCAGGGGAAGGAAACGGACCTACAGAAATGTCACTCAGAAATCATTCCATGGAAATGGTATATTTTTCTTTCAACAATAATTTGAAGTATATTCAGAGAGAATTTGTTGTATATTTTTCTTGTTTTATAGAAGAGCGTTCTTACTTAAATAATGAATTATTAATTGTTTTTAAAATAATATTTCCAATACCAAATGCAGCCCCTGGTTCCGGGAGGCGAACTCAATTCCATGGAATGAATTCTGAGTGACGTTTCTGTAGGTCCGTTTCCTTTTCCATGTACCAATGAATCAATTTGATGTTTTATCCAGGTATATTTCTAATCCCATATTAAGAATTTTTATTCACACATACACCATTCCAATGTATTTTTATATTTTTATATATATTTTTATTACATATTTTTATTATATATATTCACATTTTTTAATAAAAAAGATTTTTTATACATATATTTTCATGTAATATAACAAACATTTTTTCGCAATGCATTTTTTGAATTTTTTCCTTTTTTAGACTTATGTCTTCTTTTCTCAAACAAAATCCTCTCTAGCTGAGTGGTTTTGACTTGTGACTATGACATTCCACTAATGGGTTCGGACCATAAGCATTTCTTCAGTTACAAAATGAATTTTCCCCCTTTTTTTCTTTTTCTTCTTCTCCCCTTTTTTCTTTTATTCCATATATAAAATTTAATTTTTATATATATTATCTGTAACAGAAATTAAAAATGTTAAATTGTAAGAATTAAGAACAATTGTAAAAGTATTTTGCGCTCCATTAACCCTTGAACTTTGACATCTGTCCCTTCATCACATGTGGTTTTGGCGCCCGAATTCAAATATTTTATGTATTTAACCAGAGAAGGCTGTATCTGTTCACTACATGTCATCCCCTGAGGAAGAAGTGGTCTACACTTTGAAACGCGTTGGGAATAAATGGTTAAACTTCTCATGTGGTGATTTTATCCTGGTCCAGCAGCGCACAGTAAGCCTGAGTCAGAATATTTTATCCAAAAGGAGTTTTATTTGGCGGTCACGTTGTGGACCTTCGGGCGTGCAGCAGGCTGACATTGATTTACGTGCTTGTATCTTTCCTGGAAAAGGTGAGTAGATTCCATCAGAATTTATTCCATTTTCCACCAAGATAAGACCCTATTGCGCTTTCTTTTTTCCTTAGTTTTATATTGATTTCTCTCCGGCTGTTCATGGATAATACAGCCGGTGCATAAGGAAATCCTGAGCAGCAGAGGGTCCGGTACTTTGTGTCAGCATGGAATACTTCCAAAACAGAATATCGTCGAGAGAACGTCTGATTTTACAAACTATTGGAAACACAAGATTTTCAGTATCTAATGATGACACCTCAGACAATTTCAGTGATGAAGAAACCAGGACCTTCCGGATGATTTTTACGAATTTTAAAGAAGCCTTGAAGGAGGAATTACACTACAGTTTGGACACCCGGTTCTTATCCATCTACCTGGAGGAGAATATTTGTCCACGTGGATTAAGGTTGGTCTTTGATTCACCCTTTGACAAAGACTTGGACTTTACTAAAGAATGGGACAATAACCTGAGAAACTGTATGCATAAGATGATTTTACTTTTATATAAAAAGAGATCCAAATTAGCTGAGATAGCAGCTTCCAAAGTAATGGAGCTGTCTAAGGAACTAATTCCCTTTCATAAACACCCAGAATATAAAAAAATTAATTCCAATATAATTACACATGTTATGCAGGTTGAACATGAGACAGTTCTTAAAAAATCAAAAAAATTACAAAGAGACAGGGAAGAGTATAGGAGAATGAACAATAGTAATAATGAAACTTATCAAAAAATAGATCAAAGTAATAAAGCTATGCCAAAAACAACTGATAAAAAACTAATAGAAAAAATCCAATCAGTTTTTCCATCTCAAGAAAAAGAGAATATTTTTTCCAAGCCCCCAGTAATTAAAACGGCCAAAATGACTGCACCACTAATTGAGGCTATGAAACACTTAGAGAACATTAAAGAACAAATGACACGTCTTAATAATGATAAAACCAATAATTCTGATAAAGACAAAAATCTCATGGACACAATTAACCCTATCCTTGACACTAACAAAATAATTACACCTATCACCATTGAAATCCCATCCCCAGCACTTATGGAATTCCCAGAAGGAACACAGGAATCATTATTAGACCTTTCTGTTTTAGATACATCCAAAAATAATACGATTCTAATTGATAACTCTAATACAGACAACACAACTGTCCCTTTTTTACCACGAGCACTAAAATCTGCACAAATAAACAAATTTTTCTCACCAAAAAATGGAAAAAGAAAAGGGTCTATAGAGGAAGTAGAGGGGGGAGAAAAAAAGAAAGGGAAAATAATCTCATAAAAAATAGAAATAATTTTGGCATAGAAGACGGTAACAATATTTTCAATTTATCCTCACACAGTCTTACATCTGATGAAACCAATGTCCTTTCCAAAGGACTTGCTTTCTGTCCTACATTCAGGACAAATGATTTCAGTTTATTTTTAGATTTACAGATCTTTATAAGGAAACTCACCCTTAAACGACACTTTGCACTACAGGAAACTTGTCAGATAAAAATTAATGATAAAGAAATAGAGGATTCGATTGATACAGGTACTTCTGGATTTCATTTGGAAGTACCAAAGAAATCCAAGTTTTATCCGGTAGACAGTAAGGGACACCATCTGAATGTATTTAATGACATAGTACAGGAGGAATTTAAGGATTTGTTTCGTAATAAAAATAAAAATAACTATAAAAATAATTTAACAAGGAATGAGAAAATAGCACTGAAAACGTTGAAATCCCGTACTGACATCGTTATTCGTTCAGCAGATAAGGGAGGAGGTATAGTCATCCAGGACTATAAAGATTATTGAGATGAAGCACTGAGAATTTTAATTGATAAGAAATATTATATGAAAACTACATTTGAAGTATTAAAAACAATGAAGACAAATTATGACAAACTTATTTTAGAAGGAAAAAAAAATAATATTTTTGATAAAGATGAATATAAATTTTTAACTATATCTAATCCCCGTACCCCTTTTTTTTATCACCTCCCTAAAATCCACAAAAATCTTGAAAATCCTCCTGGCAGACCCATCATATCTAGTATTGGTTCCATTACTAGTAATCTATCACATTACATAGATAGGATTATGGTGACTCATATACCCTTATTAAAAAGCTTTATTAAAAATTCCACACATCTTATTCAAATCCTCCAAACCATTAGGTGGAGACCACCATATGTTTTTTTGACAATGGATGTATCCTCTTTGTATTCAAATATTCCTCATGATTTGGGACTCGCTTGTTTTAATAAGGTTTTAGTGAATGATAAAAGATTGACACCTGCACAAAAAAGGTTTTTACTGAAAGGGATGGAATTTATTTTAAAAAACAACTATTTTACCTTTGATGGGTGCTTTTATCATCAGCGACTTGGGACTGCGATGGGGTCCCAGGTCGCACCTACATATGCAAATATTTTTATGGGGGTTTTTGAGGAATTTTATATTTTTAAATCTAAATTTCAAAATAATATTATCACATACAAAAGATTCATAGACGATCTTTTCTTCATTTGGGATAACTCCAAAAATGATATTGAAGAATTCATTAAGGACATGAATAATAATTGCTGGGGTTTGTCCTTTTCCTCAATACATAATTCCTCCACCATCAATTTCTTGGATATAACAATATTTACCCAGAATAATAATATTTTAACCAAAACCTATTTCAAACATGTTGATAAAAATAGTTATATACCTTTCAGCAGCGGGCATTTCAGTAAATGGTTAAAAATATACCTGCTAATGAATATAAAAGAATTAGAAAAAATTGTACTGATATGGTGGATTTTGAAAACCAGGCTGAAATATTGAGGAACAGATTTATAGCCAAAAAATATCCTGTGGGTTTGGTAAAAGATGCTTATAATACATGCAAAAGTCTCTCCCAAAATTCACTTATTAATGGAACCAAGATGACCACAACTGATAATAAAAAATATACAAGTAATTTTATTACACAATTTTGTGCTGAGAATATTAAAATTAGAGAAATCTTGACACGTAATTGGCATGTTCTCCTAAATGATCCTGTATTATATAGAATTCTTCTGAGAAACCCTGGCATTACTTTTCATAGAGCACCTACTATAAAAAATCTAGTAGCTCCAAGTCGTCTTAGAAAAGAACAATTGTCTTCCCTACCAAATCCAACTATGGGAATATACAAATGTGGTAAAAGAAACTGTTTATGCTGTGGAATTATTGCTCATAAAGAAAAAACCTTTGAATCTACCTTTACTAAAGAATGTTTTCCTATCAAAAGTTTTTTAAATTGTGCCACAGAATTTGTCATATATGTTGTTGAATGTGACTGCAAAAAGCAATATGTAGGGAGAACAACACAGCCCCTACACCGGAGGGTTAACTCCCATAGACATAACATTAAAATAGGTTATATGCAGCACGGTCTTTCTAGCCACTTCGCTTTAAAACATGGAAAAAACTATGAAGGGTTAAAAATAAGCCCCATTGAGTATACACCCAGTGATCACCCTGATAGAATGGGACAACTAAATCGCAAAGAGGTTTTTTGGATCTATAGACTAAATACATTGAAACCCAATGGTCTTAACGAAATTACAGAGGTCTTTCTATAACCTCTTTTTTTAATGGTATATTTTTCTTTCAACAATTATTTGAAGTATATTCAGAGAGAATTTGTTGTATATTTTTCTTGTTTTATAGTAGAGCGTTCTTACTTAAATAATGAATTATTAACTGTTTTTAAAATAATATTTCCAATACCAAATGCAGCCCCTGGTTCCGGGAGGCAAACTCATTTCCATGGAATGATTTCTGAGTGACATTTCTGTAGGTCCGTTTCTTTTTCCATGTAACAATGAATCAATTTGATGTTTTATCCAGGTATATTTCTAATCCCATATTAAGAATTTTTATTCACACATACACCATTCCAATGTATTTTTATATATATTTTTATTACATATTTTTATTATATATATTCACATTTTTAATAAAAAAGATTTTTTATACATATATTTTCATGTAATATAACAAACATTTTTTCGCAATGCATTTTTTGAATTTTTTCCTTT
This sequence comes from Dendrobates tinctorius, assembly GCF_039654945.1. Classification (NCBI taxonomy): domain Eukaryota; kingdom Metazoa; phylum Chordata; class Amphibia; order Anura; family Dendrobatidae; genus Dendrobates; species Dendrobates tinctorius. Next base: position 18,488,981 of record NW_027361724.1, on the reverse strand, counting down.
TTTAGACTTATGTCTTCTTTTCTCAAACAAAATCCTCTCTAGCCGAGTGGTTTTGACTTGGGACTATGACATTCCACTAATGGGTTCGAACCATAAGCATTTTTTCAGTTACAAAATGAATTTTCCCCCTTTTTTTCTTTTTCTTCTTCTCCCCTTTTTTTCTTTTATTCCATATATAAAATTTAATTTTTATATATATTATCTGTAACAGAAATTAAAAATGTTAAATTGTAAGCATTAAGAACAATTGTAAAAGTATTTTGCGCTCCATTAACCCTTGAACTTTGACATCTGTCCCTTCATCACATGTGGTTTTGGTGCCCGAATTGAAATATTTTATGTATTTAACCAGAGAAGGCTGTGTCTGTTCACTACATGTCATCCTCTGAGGAAGAAGTGGTCTACACTTTGAAACGCGTTGGGAATAAATGGTTAAACTTCTCATGTGGTGATTTTATCCTGGTCCAGCAGCGCACAGTAAGCCTGAGTCAGAATATTTTATCCAAAAGGAGTTTTATTTGGCGGTCACGTTGTGGACCTTCGGGCGTGCAGCAGGCTGACATTGATTTACGTGCTTGTATCTTTCCTGGAAAAGGTGAGTAGAATCCATCAGAATTTATTCCATTTTCCACCCAGATAAGACCCTATTGCGCTTTCTTTTTTCCTTAGTTTTATATTACCAAATCTACTCAGGCATTCATGCAGAGGAACAATTGCAATGTTCTGGAATGGCCATCCCAGTCCCCAGACCTGAATATCATTGAACATCTGTGGGATGATTTGAAGCGGGCTGTCCATGCTCGGCGACCATCAAACTTAACTGAACTGGAATTGTTTTGTAAACAGGAATGGTCACAAATACCTTCATCCAGGATCCAGGAACTCATTAATAGATACAGGAAGTGACTAGAGGCTGTTATTTTTGCAAAAGGAGGATCTACGAAATATTAATGTCACTTTCATGTTGAGGTGCCCATACTTTTGCACAGGTCAAATTTTGTTTAAATGCAGATTGCACATTTTCTATTAGTAGAATAAACCTCATTTGAATCCAGAAATATAACTGAGTCCATCAGTTATTAGATATATGAAACTGAAATAGCTGTTGCAAAAACCAAAATTGTTATAAAGAAAAAAGGTTAACATTAATAGTGGTGCCCAAACTTTAACATATGACTATAAAACCTGGTAACAAGACTTGTTGTTAAGCTGATGTTTGGCTTCCCTTAACTACATATCAATGGGCCATAGAACTATATTCCCCCCTTATCAGCTTCCTTTATAATAAAGGAGGAATTGTTTTTGAGTTTTTTGACAGCTAGTCTCTCCTTGTGCCCCAAGTTCTCACCTTGTTTGCTGTTCGTATGAAGCTTGGAGATCTCTTTGCTGACCACATTATAGAAAATCTAAATTGTAGGGAATAGTGCAAAAGATGGTGTAGCTTGCGAAGGTAAGTGCCAGAATTTATCAGAGGCTTTTTTAGAATTATCGTTTTCCTGTAATAAATCAAGAAGATCGATAAAGGCCTGTCTCTCATCCAGTGGCAGTGTATCTAATAACGAAGGTTGATGGTAAAGCATATTAAATGTAAGCTGCCTACAGTATAAGTACAGGTCCTTAGTCAAAATAAATTTATCCAAAGCACCCATGGGTGCAAAGGAAACACCCCTTGATAAAACGGAAATTTTGACATCTGATAAAACATAGCTAGATAGATAGATAATTTGTAAGTTACCTTTCTCTGCCGTATTGGCCACAGCACCCACCTCATCCGAAGTGTGATCTGTATTCATCATATCCATGGGGACTATTATCTCTGTCTGGGCTGTCTCAGCTGTCTTTTGTATGTTGGTGACCAAGCCTGATGTTGACGTCCTTTCTTCCTGGAGATGGAAATGTTTTCGCCGACCCCTCCTGGTATGGTTTCTTGATCGCTTGTGCCTGATGATAAAAAATCGCTCATAGATGATTCTCCGGTCCCCGAATCTATATTTGGTATCTGAGTCTTTTTGTCATGATCCCAGTGCAGGTTTTTGAGCTGCACGTCAGGGGTTAATGTCTGGAGCTCAGTGCAGGTTTTGACCTGCACACCTGGGGTTAATGATTGTGGCCTCGCTTTGGTTCAGGGAGAGCTTCTTAAACCCCTGGGAAGCTCCAATCCCTGTCAGTTATACTTTTGCCTTTGGCCGAGTGTTTTGACCCCTGTGTCTGTTCGTTGTCTTATAGCTTGCTTATATGGTTCTGATCCGGTTCTGTCCCCCCGTTGTGAGTTTGCCATTTGATTCTGTACTGTATATCTGCTTCTCTGGTTTCTGTCTTCTTGGCTACGTCTTGACTCTCTGTTCTGTCTAGCCCTTTGGTAATTGTCTTGCTATCTCGTGCTTTGACCCCGGCCTGATCTGGCTTAGTTCTCTGTTTATGCCTATTAGTAACTTTGTTCCTTAGTTACCATTCTAGGACTTTTCCTGCAGCTCCTAGCTCTCTGGAGTTGAGGCCACGCCCCTAGCAGTCACCTGCTTCAGGTCCTGCGGGTCTGAAGCACGCATCTTCTCTGCTGCTGCCCGCTCCACAGGTATCTCTGAGCACAGTTTGTCTTACTCAGGACACACGCACTGGCTCAGTGAGCAAGTGCAGTGCGGTGTTCCTGACACTTTTGATTTTTGTCTCTGATATTTATGAAATTTGTTGGATCTCTGATTTCCATGAGTCCACTTGAAAACTTGTTTACTGTCAAAGTCACCCTTGTCCGGCAAGAACTTTCTTCTTTTTTTGAATTATTTTTCTTTCAAAATTATCAATAATTTCTTTTAAGCGTAGTTGAAAAGGTTTAACAAGACTGGCATCATCAAAAGAAGTCAGTTGGGACTCTTTCTCCTTAATGTCACCCCTCAATTTAACCAAGAGCTTACGATCATGGTCAATTAATAAACCATTTAAAATAGATGAACATTTCAAAAGACCAGATTCCCAAATGGACTTATATTCAGAATCTGGTTCCCAAGCAGGAAAAAGCTTAACCCGAAGTCCCCTAGGGACAATACCAAGTTTGTTGTATTCTTCCAAGCTATTAATATTCCACCAAGTCCTGGTCAAACTTTTATGTAGATTAATAAGTTCAGAAGACAAAAGTTGAAAAGAACTATCCTGAGTAACCACTGCCTCACAACTGCCAAAAATGCCTTCAATTTGGCCTTTCCATGCTAATTCTCTAGCCTCAAGATCCATAACTGAGCTACAATCACTAGGCGTGCCAACACTCCAAAAGAGAGAGTATTAGTGGAAGACCACCAATGTGATACACTGAAGAAATGTTAACAAACGGAGGGCACAGCCAATATAATAAAATTGCACGGGTTCACCAAAGATGTACTCAAAAGAGATAAGTGGAACAGAGGGGAAAAAAGTACATCCAAAAAATGGGAACTCCAGAAAATTAATAGAAAAATAGATTAATTCTTTATTCATGACATGTACACGTAACAGCCCAAAAACATAAAAACACTTAAAAAGCACAAAGAGGCAATCATGTCACAATCATACAATAATAATATAGTGACACTCCCACAACCATTATCCCCATATCACAGTATTCATATATAACAGGCTAACTCAGATACAATGATCAAAGCAGTTAATGTAATGTTTAAGATAACCATTTATAATTGAGGTCTGAAAATACAAGAAAAAACGCTATTCACAGCACCATATAGATAGAAAGGGGGCAAAAAGTTTGTAAAAAATATTAACTAGAAAGCCCCTAAATGAAAGGTCCCCAAATCAAGTATGCAAAGGTGGTAAAATACCTGACTATTTAGAAAAGAGGTCCCATGACCTCTAAACCAGCAATTTGTGCAAAAAAGATGTCCAGCATACCAGAGGGTAAAGTGCCAAGTGAAAGCTGCAAAATGAATGACCTGTGGGGTAAAGGAGAGGGGAAAAGCTAACCCCACGCGTATCGCCACACGCTGTGTGACTTCCTCAAGGGAGGGTGAAGCGCTGAGAAATAACATGAAGCATGTCCTTATATATAAAGAAATCACATGCTGTATAATTAATAAATCAGTACTAACCCACGAGGTGGAGAGAAAGGCATGGTCGCGGCCATCTTGTCAGCGTTGTATGCAGACCAATAAAGTTGTTCACAAAGAAGTTGGAGAGGTGCAGCGTCGCAGAGCAGATCTGCACCTGCGCAGATGAGAGTAGGCGTATTGAGACTGTGGTTGCCAGGCAACAAAGGGAGGCCACGGCATCCCCAGGCTAAATAGCGCCTGCACAATAGAAAGTGTGGGCGTAACAGACATGTCGTTACCATGCGATAACATCGCTGATCAGAACGGCGCCTGCACAATAAAATCAACAGGACGAATGAAGCTATAGTTACCAAGCGACTTGACGGTGCCATAATTAGTCAGTTCGGCGCTTGCGCAGTAAAATCTCCGGTGTCGCCCGGCCGAATAGCGCCTGCGCAGTAAAAGCACACATATGGACATGACAAACATGTCTGTTGTGAGTTAATTTTCCCCTCCGTCACTGAGGCCTGGTGAATTCCCTATTCTAGTGAAGGAAGGTAGTGAGCCTGATTATCAGGCACCTGGGACTAATGAAGACGATTGGCTGAGTGGAGTCACTGACTGGATTTAAGGCAGCCTACGCCCTTTCTGCCCTGCGGGTGATTTCTCTGTGGACTTTTGGACACCAGTCTGATTCCTGCTCTCCTAAATCTAAGTTTTCTGTTTTGCCTTTTTGCATTTAAGATTTGTTTTTGTTTTTCTTGCTTTTTGGATTCTGCCACTCCCTGCTGGAGTGTGCAGTGTTCCGTTAGCTCTGTCTTCAGAAAGTACCTGAGTGCTGATTTAGTTTTTGAAGCTTAGTTGCTTCAGGGCCATTTTTATATCAGCTTGTTGGCTTTTGTCTTTGATAGGGTTTTGGCAGATTGCAGACAGCAGCCTTCCTATCCGTTCCTATCTAGGTAGTTTTTGGGCCCCGTCTTTGCTCAGTCTATCTTTCTGTCTGTGTAAGTGTTTTCATCTTGCTTCACCGTCATTATATGTGGGGGGCTGCCTATTGCTTTGGGGTCTGCTCTGGGGCAGTTAGATTTCCCCTTTCCTTCTTTAGGCCTATGTATCTCTCCGGCTGTGATCGAGGGGTCTAGGTCATCGTAGGAACCCCCCACGGCTACTGCTAGTTGTGTTGATAGGTTCAGGGGTCTGCAATCTGATAGTTGCCAACTTCTCTGGTTTTCTGGACTTAGCTAGCATTTCTGTTTTTGCCTCCTACGGTGACTCAATCATAACAGAATCACCCGCCAAACCGCAGATCCTTGGGTACTCAATAGCAGGAAAGAATTGTGTTTAAAAAAAAAAAAAAAAAAAAAAGTGTGTATATTCTTTCCTCTATATCTCTGAGGCCGTAGGGGGAATTTTTTTTTTCTCTCAATGGAGATAAAGCAAGTGTCTGATCGTGTGGAGCAGCTCGCTGCTGAAGTGCGAGGAATTTCCGCCTATCTTGCTCGTTCACATGCTGTTGAACCAAAGATCCCCACACCTGATGTATTTTTTGGGGATCGATCTAAATTTTTGAGTTTCAAAAATAATTGTAAATTATTTTTTGCTTTGAAGCCTAACTCGTCGGGGAGCCCCACGCAGCAGGTTAAAATTGTCATCTCTTTGCTGCACGGCGATCCCCAGGATTGGGCGTTTTCTTTGAAACCAGATGACCCTATTCTGACTAATGTGAACGCATTTTTTCAAGCCTTGGGGTTGCTGTACGACGAACCTAATGCAATTGATCAGGCTGAAAAGACCCTGTTAGCATTGAACCAGGGTCGAGAATCTGCAGAGTTGTACTGTCAAAAGTTCCGAAAGTGGGCAGTAATTACTACCTGAAATGATAGTGCCTTGGCTGCTCTCTTTCGGAAGGGTTTGTCAGAAGCCGTAAAAGATACTATGGTGGGATTTCCTGTTCCCTCTGGTCTGGACGATTCTATGTCTTTAGCCATTCAGGTTGATCGGCGTTTACGTGAACGCAGGATTACACGAGAGGTGTTGCCACCGGTTGAACAGACGTCTGAACCTATGCAATGTGATAGAGTTTTGTCTAAGGCGCAACATCAGGAATTCAGAAGGCGTAATAAGCTGTGTTTTTTCTGTGGAGATGCCTCACATATTATTTCTGTTTGTCCTAAACGTGAGAAACGCTTTGCACACACGTTTTCTGTTGGTGGGGTTCAGCCTAAGTTTCTTTTGGCGATTACTCTGATCTGTTCCCTGTCCACATTTTCCACCAAGGCTTTTGTGGATTCGGGAGCAGCGCTAAACCTAATGGACTTGGATTTTGCTAAACGTTGTGGATTTCCGTTGACACCTCTGCAGACGCCTATCCCTTTGAGGGGGATTGATGCTACCCCTCTGGCTAAAAATAAACCTCAGTTTTGGACCCAGTTGGTCATGCGGGTCGCCCCAGACCACCAAGAAAATTGCAGATTTTTGGTGTTGCATGGTCTGCATGATGCTGTTGTTCTGGGGTTTCCCTGGTTGCAGATTCATAATCCAGTTTTGGATTGGAAGTCTGTGTCTGTGGTGAGTTGGGGTTGCCGGTGTACCTTTAGTGAGGCTCCGGTTTTTTCCACCTCTCCTCAGTCGCATGAGGTTCCTGACTATTTGGCGGACTACTATGATGTATTTAGTGAGAATGAGTCTGCGTCCTTGCCTCCTCATAGGAGTTATGACTGTGCAATTGAACTAAGCCCGGGGTGTAAATTTACTAAGGGTCGGCTCTTCAATTTATCTGTACCCGAGCATGAGGCTATGCGGTCCTATATTAAGGAGGCGTTGGAGAAGGGTCATATTAGACCATCCTCTTCACCCTTAGGTGCCGTTTTTTTTTGTGGCCAAGAAGGATGGTTCGTTGAGGCCTTGTATTGATTATCGTGCCCTCAATAAAATTACTATTAAATATCAGTATCCGTTACCCCTGATTTCGGATCTTTTCTCTAGAGTCAGAGGTGCTTGCTGGTTTACCAAGCTTGACCTCAGGGGGGCGTATAATCTTATCCGCATTAAGCAGGGGGATGAATGGAAGACGGCGTTTAATACTCCGGAGGGACATTTTGAGTACCTGGTGATGCCTTTTGGGCTCACTAATGCCCCTTCTGTCTTCCAGTGCTTCATGAACGATATTTTCCGAGACTTTGTCGATAAATTTTTGATTATCTATCTGGACGATATTTTGATCTTCTCCAAGGATTGGGATGCTCATGTGGAACATGTTCGGACTGTGTTCCGGATCTTGAGAGAGAATTCTCTGTATGTCAAAGGATCAAAATGCCTTTTTGGAGTACAGAGGATTTCTTTTTTGGGATTTATTTTGTCTCCGTCAACTATTGAAATGGACCCGGCCAAGGTACAGGCCATTTATGATTGGGTTCAGCCCACTTCTTTCAAGGCCCTCCAGAAGTTTTTGGGTTTTGCTAATTTTTATCGGAAATTTATAGCAAAATTTTCTAGTATTGCCAAACCATTGACTGACCTGACCAGGAAGGGTGCGGATGTGTTGAATTGGTCTCCGGAGGCGGTTGCTTCCTTTCAGGAGCTGAAGCGTAGATTTACCTCCGCCCCGGTTCTGCGGCAGCCTGATGTCTCACTCCCGTTTCAGGTAGAGGTGGATGCTTCTGAGATTGGTGCAGGAGCGGTGTTGTCCCAAAAGGATCCGGTAACATCTAAAATGAATCCCTGTGCTTTCTTTTCCCGAAAGTTCTCTTCATCTGAACGTAACTATGATGTGGGGAATCGGGAACTGTTGGCCATGAAATGGGCATTTGAGGAGTGGAGACATTGGTTGGAGGGAGCCAAACATCAAGTTGTGGTCCTCACTGACCACAAAAATTTGATTTACCTAGAGTCGGCCAAACGCTTGAACCCTAGACAGGCTAGGTGGGCCTTGTTTTTTACACGTTTTGATTTTGTGGTCTCTTTCCTTCCTGGAACTAAGAATGTCAAGGCAGACGCCCTCTCTAGGAGTTTCTTTGCTGATTCTCCTATGGTGACCAAGCCTGCTACCATCTTAGGCGAAGGGGTAGTTCTTTCTGCCATCTCGCCCGATTTGAGACTTGCTCTGCAAGAGTTCCAGGAGGACAAACCTGAGCGTTGCCCCAGTGGAAAGTTGTATGTTCCTGACCAGTGGAAGAAGAGAGTGATGTCTGAAGTTCATTGCTCTGCACTGGCTGGTCATCCAGGTATTTTTAGTACTAGAGATCTGGTGAGTCGCTCTTTTTGGTGGCCCACCTTGTCTCATGATGTCAGGAATTTTGTGCAGTCCTGTGGGACTTGCTCCCGGTCTAAATCTTGTTCTCGCTCTAGTGGGTTGCTGATGCCTTTGCCGGTCCCCAGGAGGCCATGGACCCATATTTCAATGGATTTCATCTCTGATATGCCGGTCTCTCAAAGAATGACTGTTATTTGGGTGATTTGTGATAGGTTCTCTAAGATGGTTCATCTTGTACCACTCCCTAAGTTTCCATCTTCCTCTGAGTTGGTGCCCCTGTTTTTGCAACAGGTGGTTCGCTTGCACGGGATTCCTGAGAACATTGTATCTGACAGAGGAGTTCAATTTGTGTCTAAATTTTGGAGGACGTTCTGTTCCAAGTTGGGAATTCAGTTGTCCTTCTCCTCTGCTTTTCACCCTCAGACCAATGGGCAGACAGAGAGAACAAACCAGACCTTGGAGTCGTATTTGAGATGTTTTATTTCCGCTGATCAGGATGATTGGGTTTCATTTTTGCCCTTGGCCGAATTTGCTTTAAATAATAGAGCTAGTTCTGCCTCTTTGATGTCACCTTTTTTTTGTAACTTTGGGTTTCATCCTCGATTTTCTTCAGGGCAGGTGGAGCCCTCTGCCTGCCCAGGTGTTGACACTGTGGTGGAGAGAATGCACCAGATCTGGGACCAAGTGGTGGATAAGTTATCTCTCTCCCAGGAAAAGGCCCAGCGGTTTTCCAATCGACATAGGACCATTGGTCCCCAGTTTAAGATTGGTGATATGGGTGATATGGTGTGGTTATCATCAAAAAATATTGCTATGAAGGTGGCTTCTCCTAAGTTTAAGCCTAGATTTATTGGACCTTACAAGATTTTGGAGATTATTAATCCGGTCTCTTTTCGTTTGGCTCTTCCTGTCACATTTAAGATCCATAATGTGTTCCATAAGTCCTTGTTGAAGAGGTTTGTTGAGCCAGTTGTGCCTGAGGTGGCACCTCCGGACCCTGTATTGGTTGAAGGTAACGTGGAATATGAGGTAGAGAAAATTCTGGATTCCCGTCTGGCTAGACGGAGACTCCAGTATTTGGTTAAGTGGAAGGGTTATGGTCAGGAGGATAATTCCTGGGTCTCTGCCTCTGATATTCATGCTAAAAGATTGGTGCGTGCCTTTCATCGGGCTCACCCTGATCGCCCTGGTAGCGTTGTTGAGGGTTCGGTGACCCCTCCTCAAGGGGGGGTACTGTTGTGAGTTCATTTTCCCCTCCATCACTGAGGCCTGGTGGACTCCCTATTCTAGTGAAGGAAGGTAGTGAGCCTGATTATCAGGCACCTGGGACTAATGAAGACGATTGGCTGAGTGTAGTCACTGACTGGATTTAAGGCAGCCTATGCCCTTTCTGCCCTGCGGGTGATTTCTCTGTGGACTTTTGGACACCAGTCTGATTCCTGCTCTCCTAAAGCTAAGTTTTCTGTTTTGCCTTTTTGCATTTAAGATTTGTTTTTGTTTTTCTTGCTTTTTGGATTCTGCCACTCCCTGCTGGAGTGTGCAGTGTTCCGTTAGCTCTGTCTTCAGAACGTACCTGAGTGCTGATTTAGTGTTTGAAGCTTAGTTGCTTCAGGGCCATTTTTATATCAGCTTGTTGGCTTTTGTCTCTGATAGGGTTTTGGCAGATTGCAGACAGAAGCCTTCGTATCCGTTCCTATCTAGGTAGTTTTTGGGCCCCGTCTTTGCTCAGTCTGTCTTTCTGTCTGTGTAAGTGTTTTCATCTTGCTTCACCGTCATTATATGTGGGGGGCTGCCTATTGCTTTGGGGTCTGCTCTGGGGCAGTTAGATTTCCCCTTTCCTTCTTTAGGCCTATGTATCTCTCCGGCTGTGATCGAGGGGTCTAGGTCATCGTAGGAACCCCCCACGGCTACTGCTAGTTGTGTTGATAGGTTCAGGGGTCTGCAATCTGATAGTTGCCAACTTCTCTGGTTTTCTGGACTTAGCTAGCATTTCTGTTTTTGCCTCCTACGGTGACTCAATCATAACACATGTCGTTGCCAGGCGATGAAATCACTGGTCAAAAAGAGCACCTGCACAGTGAAGCCAGAAGGCAAAAGGCAAATGAGCATATCATTACTAAGCAATTGAGCAACTGTGCAAATAAAGCTCCACATATATTAGGAATATGAGTCTTGAGCAAAAATGTAGATAAACCAAGCATGTCAGATAATTCGGCGATTACATCATTAATCAAAAAGGCGCCTGCGCAGTAGAGGCAAAGAGACAGATAGACATATTGGAAATATCATTGCTAGAAAAATCTGCACCTGCACAAACAGTATAACAAAAAGGAAAATATATGGATATTGGTGTAATGAGAATGCCTGCGCAGCGTACACAAAAAGGTCAATAAGTATATTGAATTTAATCTGGCAGATCGAAAAAACATGTGTCTGAGATATACGAATCTCAGTATGGTAAGAGAAAAATTTGTAACTTGTTAAAAAGCAGACATTGGTGTTATCACAAATCAAACACATGCGCGGTAGATAGCTGAAGCACTGATACAAACAAAATTTGATAATATCACATTACCAGGCGCGATGACCAGTGATGTCACCATACTAGGTGGTGCCTGCAAAATAACAGCAAAGATGTAGGCGTGACAAGCGTATTATTGCCAAGCAATACAGCGATGTCGTCATTGGTGAAAAGAAGCCCCAACACATTAAAAGCTAAGAGATAAATAAGCCTTTTAGAAATGTCATTGTCAGGCAATTCAACATATGTGTCTGAAATATATGAGTCTCAATATTGTGGGAGCTTCATGAAGAGACAAAAGTAGTTATTGTCCAATAGATGCAGCTGAAGTTGCTAACTTATATACAAATAGGAACAAATTGACATGTATCAAGTTGCTGTATAATAGCCAACTTTAGCGCTAGTTCGTTGAAAAAACAAAAAATATATATTGTTTTTCATGTTAGTAGGTGTTTAGAACACTTACACAAAAGCCACCTAAAATACTGATGTTTGGGTATAAACAGGTGGCTCTATACAGGAGTGCCAACATGAAAATACAAAAGATGTGTAAAAAAGAACAAACAATAAGACCATGAAGCCTTCAGGTCTATACCACACTTTAGTGCAGACCAAATAAAAGTATACATAAAGTGCCCATATCAGTCCGAAGATCGATAACAATAATCCTTGCAACAGTCCACAGGATTCCACACAATCCCACGGACGTCACGAGCTGGCCTCAACTCAGTTTGTGACTCCTTCACGTCCGCACTCAAATCACAACTGATCTTAAAACAAGATCAGCCCTTCTGAAGGGGGGTAGGAGTCACACCTACTATTCAATGGTTTGGTCCATCAGAAGATTCTAGAAATGTAAGGACTCCACTGAGTCTACAGGATGTGTATTGTAGGTTATCTTCTGCTTAGGAAACAATAGCCAAAGTTCCACTAGCTGTTGACACAAGACTAAATTAGATTATGGTCCAGGTACATCACAAGACATTGCAAAGTATTGGGGGAAGGAGACATGGTTAATTTACAGCAAATACAACCAGAGAAAAGTTAAATGACATATTATACAAAATACAGGACAGGGCAAAACTACAAATCATGACAATCCCTTCCCCTCCAAATTTGTGTACGTAGTAGGGACCTCTACACGTCGCTTGTTAAGTACACACAGGCATGGCTGACCAGACTCAGGGCTCCTCCTGCCCGGACAGTCCATCTGCATTTTGGTGTTGGCTGCCTCTTCTATACTGTATGGTAAAGTTATAGGGCTGCAGAGCCAGGCTCCATCGTAGTAAGCGTCCATTGTCCCCAGAGACTCGGTTCAGCCAGGTGAGGGGATTGTGATCAGTAATGACAGTGAATTCTCGTCCATACAGATACGGCCTTAGTTTCCTAAGGGCCCACACTACAGCCAGACATTCTTTTTCAACAGTTGCATAGGCCACTTCTCGGTCCAGCAGTTTCCTGCTAAGGTAGGCGATGGGGTGTTCGTCCCCAGCTGCATTCACCTGGCTGAGGACAGCTCCCAGTCCATAAGCTGAGGCGTCCGTCTGCACAATGAATCTCCTCTTGTAATCTGGAGCAGCCAGAACAGGGTCGCAGACCAGGGCGTCCTTCAGCCGGTTAAAAGCCTCATCACAGGCTGGAGTCCAGATCTCCAGCCGGGGCATCGTATTCTTGGTCAGGTCGGTAAGAGGCTTGGCCACAGTGCTGAAATGCGAAACAAATTTTCGGTAATAACTGGCAGTGCCCAAAAAAGCCATAACTTGTTTCTTAGTTTGGGGTACAGGCCAGTCTCTAATAGCCTGGATTTTGGCAGGTTCAGGACGGAGTTTCCCTCCTCCTACTCTATGCCCTAGGTACTGGACTTCACCCATCCCCAATTGGCATTTATCGGGTCGAATGGTTAGGTCGGCTGCAAGAATCAGGTCAAGAATAATGGCTACTTGATTCAGATGTTCCTCCCACGTCTGGCTGAAGATGGCGATATCATCCAAGTAGGCACAAGCAAAGTCACCACATCCCCAGAGGATATGGTCCACCATTCTCTGGAAGGTTGCCGGGGCATTCTTCATTCCAAAAGGCATGCTTAGAAATTCATACAGACCAAAGGGGGTTATAAAAGCGGACCCTTCTCTCCCTTCCGCCGTGAGTGGGATTTGCCAGTATCCCTTACTGAGATCCAAGGTAGTGACATATCGGGACCCAGCCAGTCGGTCTAGAAGTTCGTCAATAAGGGGCATTGAGTAAGGATCGCTGACGGTATGGTCGTTTAGTCGTCGATAGTCCACACAAAATCGAGTACTCCCATCCTTCTTGGGTACTAACACCACAGGAGAGGCCCAAGGGCTATGAGAGGCCTGGATTACCCCAAGCTGTAACATCTCCTCCAGTTCGTGCTGCATGGTGTTTCGAACAGATTCAGGTACCCGGTAAGGAGCCTGTTGTATGTTACAGATACCCTGAGTGTCCACATGATGTTGGGTGATGGTGGTTCGACCTGGTTGGGATGAGAAAGCAGCCCGTCTCTGTTGAAGCACTCCCAGCATCTGATTTTTCTGCAAGGAATCCAGGTGATCTCCCAGAGGAACCTGTCCCACAGTGGATGGGGCTCTCGCTGCTTCCACGAGATCAGGTAGGGAGTCCTCATCCTCTTGACAGTCTTCTGAAGCTAGCCGACAGCTTGCTATCATTGGAAGGTTCCGGTCATGGTACTCCTTAATCATATTCACATGGACAGTCTTTTGTCTTAGCCCCTGATCATCTAAAGCAAGAAGATAATTGGTATCATTTAGTTTTCTGAGAACCCGGAAGGGACCCTCCCATGTTGTCTGCAGTTTTTTCTGCCGATGGGGAACAATCATTAAGACCTGTTGTCCTTCTACAAACTCCCGATAGCGTGCTTTACGGTCATACCATGTCTTCTGTCTGGTTTGAGCCATACGCACATGACTCTGGGCTAAACTAGCGAGTTGAGCCAGGGTTTCTCGCAGCTTTAGGACATAAGGGACAACAGGGGCTCCTGTATCTTTAACTTGTCCCTCCCAATATTCTTTTAGCAGGGTTAAGGGTCCTCGGACCTTTCTTCCATAGAGTAGTTCAAAGGGGGGAAAACCCGGTGGACTCCTGGGGAACTTCCCGATAGGCAAACAAGAGATGGGGTAGGTTCTTCTCCCAGTTTGAATCTCTGTCAGTGAAGGCCCTCAGCATATTCTTCAGAGTGCCATTGAATCATTCACCAAGTCCATTTGTTTGGGGATGATACGGGGTCGTTCGGATCGCTCGTACTCCACAGGTGCGCCACAGACACTGGACCAGCTCTGACATGAACTGGGAGCCTTGGTCTGACAAGATCTCACTGGGGAATCCTACTCTGGTGAAAATGGTAACCAGGGCCTCGGCCACCTTGGCTGCAGAAATACTTGACAAGGCCACAGCTTCTGGATATTGGGTGGCATAGTCCACAACAGTGAGGATGTACTGCTTTCCAGATTTACTTGGTTTAGCCAGAGGTCCAATGATATCGACAGCTACTCTTTGAAAGGGTTCTTCTATTATAGGGAGCGGTTGCAGGGGTGCCTTTGGGTGATCTCCGGGTCGCCCTCTACGCTGACATATGTCGCAAGTTCGGCAGAAATGCGCTACGACTTGGGAAATCCCAGGCCAATAGAAAGATTGAGTCAATCATCTCTCAGTGCGGGTTTTGCCTTGATGGCCAGCAGTAGGAATGTCATGAGCAAGGTGTAATAGGGGAATTCTGTATTTCTGAGGAACAATCAGCTGTTTGCTATAAGTCCAGGGCTTATCTAGGGAGTCAGCATTGGTAACCCGATACAAAAGTCCATTTTCTCTGATAATTCTTTCCCCGTTCTCCCCCAACTGCCCTATCTCAGCTCGAGCTCTAAAACTAGCTACCTCTTGTCTAAACTGAACTTTATCCCAAGTAACACTCACATTGTCCCCACAAGAAGAACCACTCACCGGCTGTGACGGCAGTTCTGGTGGCCTCATTTCCATGGATGGGTTGTACACGTCCACATTAGCTGCTCTCTTGGCTTGACTTCTGGTTACCGCACCGACAAAGTGGCAATGAAGATTTCCCACATCATTTCATAGAAGAGCGTCTGCAGGGAGGCCGCTCATCACACCGACCACGCATTGTTTTGCCCCAAAGCCATAATCCAGGGTCACACTCGCTAATATATCTCTGGGTACCTCCAGCCAATTCAATGGCAATTCCTGGTCCCTTTTCAATTGCTTCTGGTTGAATTACTCGGGGATCGGACATGGTGAGAAAAGCCCCAGTGTCATGGAAGCCAACAACTTTTTGGCCATCCAGCACGACCTCCTGTAGATGTTTGTGCTGAAGATCAGAAGAACAGGTGGCTGGGGCTCGCACCCCATAGACTCCGGGTAGGGGAGCCAGGATATTAGAGTCACTTGGCAAGTCATCAGGGACTGAATCCAGCTCTTCTCCTGGTGAGGGTGTCTGTAGATAATGAACAGGCAAAGGCGGTCTGTAGCTGTCCTGCCTCTGAACACCTGGACATTGGAATTGCAGATGCCCAGGCTGCCCACATCTATAACATCTGCGCTCTGGGATTCTTCCTCCACGTCGTAGTCCCGAAGGTGGAGCAGGAGTAATGCGAGGCACAGTCACACGAAGGTCACCATGAGTTGATGGTCTAGTGGAATGGTGAACATTGGAGGCCGAAGGACCAGGGGCCGCCAGCGTTGGGGGGCTGGTAGTTTTTTTTCTCACTGAGTAGTAGTTTTTTCCACTGAGACTTGATGGTGAGAGCCTCATCAGCTAGAGCTGCAGCTTCCTCCACAGCGGCTGGTCTCCTTTCATGCACCCATTCCCGGATCTCAGCGGGGCACTTGAAGTAAAACTGCTCTTTTAGGATGACTTGGAGGAAGGTCTCCCAAGTTAAGGCCTCCTCTCCCTCCAGCCAGCGATGACATATTTGTTTGAGTCTGTGGGCATACATTTTGAAGGACACTTCCTCATCACAGGCTAAAGTACGGAACTGGGTCCTGTAAGTGTCTGGGGTCACAGCATAATGTTCTAGAATAGTCTGTTTAATCTCCGCATACTCACAGTTCCACCGAGGGTCTATAGCTCTATAGGCTGTGGCAGCTCCACCCACTAAGAGCCCCACCAGATGTCGGACTCGCTCCCTTTCCGGGACTTCCATTAATCGACACTGATGCTCAAAGTCCTGGAAGAAGCCCTCAATGTCACCTGAAGCCTCATTAAACGGCTTGAAGTCTTTGCGGGACACTCTGGGGAGTTCCCTCATGGTGGGTGCTGGGGTTACAGTCTGTCTGGAGCTTCTAGCTGCTTCCACAGCGAGCTGCCTCTCCAGCAATGCCCTCTCTTGAGCTCTATGAATGGCCTCCCTCTTATCTTCTATGGTAGCATCTTCTCCCAGCAATGCCAACTCCTCCTCGTACCACACAACCCACTGACTTTTATGGGTATTTACCTCCGGCTGCAGTCTTTCCTCCGTTTGCTGTGGGGATCCTTCCTCAGCGTCATCTTGCAGGCGAACTCCTTCCAAAGCCTCAATCAGCTGCTCCTTGGAGAGTCCCTTGTAGCTGACTCCCAGTTCACGGGCCTTTGTTTGTAGGTTCACCGCAATCCAGTTCTTGTACTCTGCGGTGCTGGTTCCACATGTTGATGGGCCGTTGTCCTCCATTCCTTCTGCTCTGATCCCACTGCTGCCACCAGTTTGTGATGGGGTATACGACAGAGCAAGAAGGGACAACAGGCCGAGGGACGATCCAACGAGATTTATTAAGGCAGAGAGCATACAACATCAAATATCCATAATGTCCTTGGAGTCCATGAGAAGTCCACAATAAGTCCACACAATGGAAACAAATCCGGGCACCTCACGATAGTCCTTGTGCCAGATGCGATAACAATAATCCTTGCAATAGTCCACAGGATTCCACACAATCCCACGGACGTCACGAGCTGGCCTCAACTCAGTTCGTGACTCCTTCACATCCGCACTCAAATCACAACTGATCTTAAAATAAGAATGTATTGTCAGGGCTCCTGGGATCAACCCATCTGAAGGGAGGTAGGGGTCACACCTACTATTCAATGGTTTGGTCCATCAGAAGATTCTAGAAATGTAAGGGCTCCACTGAGTCTACAGGATGTGTATTGTAGGTTATCTTCTGCTTAGGAAACAATAGCCAAAGTTCCACTAGCTGTTGACACAAGCCTAAATTAGATTATAGTCCAGGTACATCACAAGACATTGCAAAGTATTGGGGGAAGGAGACATGGTTAATTTACAGCAAATACAACCAGAGAAAAGTTAAATGACATATTATACAAAATACAGGACAGGGCAAAACTACAAATCATGACAGGCGCTTTGGACTAAAGATGTATATGTCCGACATAAAGTACCCAGATAATTCGGTCCACCAAGGTGAGCGCTTTAGACTAAAGGTGTATATGTCCAACTGGGCGACAACAATTGATAAAGAACAAATAGATGAAACATAATATATTCCTAACATATGTGGTGCTTTATTTGAGCAGTTGCTCAATTGCTTAGTAATCATATGCTCATTTGCCTTTTGCCTTCTGGCTTCATTGCGCTGGCGCCCTTTTAGACCAGTGATTTCATCACCTGGCAACGACATGTTTGTCATGCCCATATGTGTGCTCTTACTGCACAGGCGCTATTCGGCCGGGCGACGCCGCGGTTTTTACTGTGCAAGCGCCGATCTGACTAATTATGGCATCGTCAAGTCGCTTGGTAACTATAGCTTCATTCGTCCTGTTGATTTTATTGCGCAGGCGCTGTTCTGATCAGCGATGTTATCGCTTGGTAATGACATGTCTGTTACGCCCACACTTTCTATTGCGCAGGCGCTATTTAGCCTGCTGACGCTGTGGCCTCCGGTTGTTGCCTGGCAACTACAATCTCAATACGCCTACTCTCATCTGCGCAGGTGCAGATCTGCTCTGCGACGCTGCACCTCTCCAACTTATTTCTGAACAACTTTATTGGTCTGCCTACAACGCTGACAAGATGGCCGCGACCATGCCTTTCTCTCCACCTCGTGGGTTAGTACTGATTTATTAATTATACAACATGTGATTTCTTTATATATAAGGACATGCTTCATGTTATTTCTCAGCGCTTCACCCTCCCTTGAGGAAGCCACACAGCGTGTGGCGATACGCGTGGGGTTAGCTTTTCCCCTCTCCTTTACCCCACAGGTCATTCATTTTGCAGCTTTCACTTGGCACTTTACCCTCTGGTATGCTGGACATCTTTTTTGCACAAATTGCTGGTTTAGAGGTCATGGGACCTCTTTTCTAAATAGTCAGGTATTTTACCACCTTTGCTTACCTGATTTGGGGAACTTTCATTTAGGGGCTTTCTAGTTAATATTTTTTACAAACTTTTTGCCCCCTTTCTATCTATATGGTGCTGTGAATAGTGTTTTTTCTTGTATTTTCAGACCTCAATTATAAATGGTTTTCTTATACATTACATTAACTGCTTTGATCATTGTATCTGAGTTAGCCTGTTATATATGTGTGGGGAGGAGGACTCCCAGACAGTGACTGGGCCGGTACCCAGTGCTAGGAACACTGAAGGTGAACCCACTGGACCACGGCAACGAACCTCCCCTGGGTGAGCGGACCAGGTGGACCACCCCCTATACAGGGAGTGTTAGGGACAGGCCCAGAGGAAACTATTACCGCGGCAGCTGGTACCTAGGGCAGAAGCAAAGAAGACTGGACCGGGGTAGAACGACAGGAACACAAGAGACAGGACCGGGGTAGAATGGCAGGAACCAGGAGACTGGACTGGGGTAGAACGGCAGGAACACAGGAGACTGGACCGGGGTACAGCGGCAGGAACCCAGGAGACTGGACCAGGGTAGAACGGCAGGAATGCAGGAGACTGGACCGGGGTAGACCGGCAGGAACACAGGAGACTGGAGCTGTGGGCTGGCAAGGCAGGAACACTGGAACATAGGAGAGAACAGGTAACATATATGAGAGAGCGAGACAGGAGACGAAACGTGGAGGAAGCAGCGGCGAACGCCAGCAAGAGGGGCCAGAATCACAAGGGAAGGCAAGTGACGATCAGGCAGCGTCACTAGGGGGCGCCGGCCTGATATGGGAGCGTGGGGAGGAGCTCCCAGGTCAGGGTCCTCCTGACCATAGAGAGGACCTGGTGGAGTGACCGGCTCAGAGAGGAGGAAGTGCTCGTGCATGGAGAGAGCTGCGGGGAGCGTGCGCCCGGGAGGAAGCAAGCGCTGTCATCAGAGCAGGGGCACAGACGGGGATGCGCCGGGAAGCTGCAATCTGGTGAGTCCGATGGGGCACAGGGAGCGGTGGCACGGCAGATGGAAGCGGTGACGTGACAGTACCCCCCTCCTTACGTGCCCCCCTCCCAAAGCTGGAGAGAAATCTTGCCAGAATCCGGGGAGCTTGAATGTTCTCCCGAGGTTCCCAAGATCTCTCCTTGGGGCCAAAACCTTTCCAATCGACCAGAAACACTGGGGGGTGCGGGTGGTAGTGGCATAGAATTGGTTGAGGACCACAGGTTTCAGAAGAGAAACATGAAACGAATTGGGGATGCGAAGCGAGGCAGGGACCTTTAACTTGTAAGAGACGTCGTTGATGCGGGACAAGACCTCGAAGGGTCCAATATACCGGGGACCCAATTTGTGCGAAGGAATCCTAAGGCGGATAAACTTGGAGGATAACCACACTCTGTCGCCAGGATGAAAGAGAGGTGGATCCAAGCGCCTTTTGTCTGCGTGTCTCTTCATCTGAACCTGCGCTTGTTCGAGAGCGGTTTTGGTCTCCTGCCAGATCCTGGAGAACTCCCCAGACAGAAGATCAGCAGCCGGCACACCCGAGACAGGAGGATCTGGTAGAGGTACGCCTGGATGTAGCCCGTAGACGATAAAGAAGGGAGACTTGGCAGAAGATTCGATGGCGTGTTTGTTATACGCAAATTCGGCCCATGGGAGAAAGTCAGACCAGTCGTTCTGGTGAGCGTTGGAGAAGTGACGGAGGTAATTAACCAAAATTTGGTTAGTATGCTCTGCTTGACCATTGGTCTGAGGGTGATAAGTGGAGGAGAAATCCAGCATGATGTTCATAAACATGCAGAGCGCTTTCCAAAATCGGGAGGTGAACTGGACTCCTCCATCAGAGACAATACGTTGAGGGAAGCCATGGAGACAAAAAATATGGTGGATAAAAATCTTTGCCAATTCAGGAGCCGAAGGGAGTCCAGACAGGGGAATGAAATGATGAAATGGGCCATCTTGGAGAATCTATCCACAATGACCAAGATGACAGTACATCCAGAAGAGCGAGGTAGGTCAGTGATAATGTCCATAGCAATGTACTGCCAGGGAGCCGAAGGAACTGGAAGCGGGTGCAAGAGTCCAGAAGGTAATTGCCTGGGAACCTTGTTTTTGGCACAGGATGGACACGAGGCTAAAAAGCTACGAACATCTTGGGGAAGAGCAGGCAACCAATAGTAGCGTGAGACCAGACAAAGGGTCTCAACCCAACATGGCCTGCAATCTTGGAAGCATGACCCCAATGCAGGACTTGTTTCCGGTTGGTCACTGGGACGAAGGTCTTACCCGGTGGTAGAGTAGACAACCTGAGGGGTACCACTGTGATGATCTTGGAGGGATCCAGGATGTGCGTAAGGTCTTCCTCGGCATCGACCGCAAGAAAGGATCTGGACAACGCATCAGCCTTGAGGTTCTTACTACCCGGGCAAAAGTGCAATTAAAAATCGAACCGAGCGAAAAACAAAGACCATCTTGCTTGTCGTGGATTTAGTCTCTGTGCCGATCGGATGTAAGCCAAGTTCTTATGGTCTGTGTAGATCTTAAAAGGATGCACAGCTCCTTCCAAAAGGTACCGCCACTCCTGCAACGCCATCTTGATGGTCAAAAGCTCCCTGTCACCAATGGAGTAACTGCATTCCGGAGAGGAGAGCGTCTTCAAGAAGAAGCCGCAGGTGACCAGTAGCCCGGACGGGGATCGCTGGGAGAGTACGGCTCCGGCCCCGATGGCAGAAGCATCCACCTCCAAAATAAAAGGTTTGTTAGTCTCCGGGCGGTGAAGGACTGGAGCAGAAGCAAAGGCTTGTTTCAGGGCAAGGAAGGATTCTTCGGCCTCTGAGGTCCAAACATGCGGGTTGGCCCCCTTACGAATCAGAGAGGAGATGGGTGCGGTCAAGGACGAAAAATGAGGGATGAATTGCCGGTAGTAATTAGCAAAACCCAGGAATCATTGAATTGGCTTGACTCCATGAGGTTGCGGCCAGTTGAGCACGGCTGACACTTTCTCTGGATCCATGCTTAAGCCTGAATCAGAAACAATGTACCCCAGGAACGGAAGAGAGGTTTGTTCAAAGGAGCATTTCTCCAGTTTCGCATACAATCGATTCTCCCTCAGGCGTGAGAGAACTAGACGAACACTCTTCCTATGGGTAGCCAAATCCGAGGAAAACACAAGAATGTCGTCCAGATACACTACCACACAAGAGTACAGGAGATCTCGGAAAATGTCATTCACGAATTCCTGGAACACTGCGGGAGCATTGCACAAGCCGAGGGGCATGACCAAATACTTGTAGTGGCCATCCGTGGTGTTGAACACGGTCTTCCATTCGTCACCAGGGCGAATGCGGATGAGATTGTAGGCCCCACGGAGATCCAGTTTGGTGAAAATTCGTGCCCCCCGCAATCGATCAAACAGCTCAGGAATAAGGGGCAGCGGGTACTTGTTCTTGATAGTGATATCATTGAGGCCCCAGTAGTCGATGCATGGACGAAGAGCCCCATCCTTCTTCTTCACGAAAAAGAAGCCCGCGCCTGCGGGTGAGGAAGACTTCCGGATAAAGCCTCTAGCCAGATTTTCCTGGACGTACTCGGACATGGCTCGAGATTCGAGAGGATTCAAGGGATAAATTCGAAGGATAAAAGGAGCAGGGGGCGCGCTGAAGTGGCAGTTGAGAGAGAGTGTGACAGGAGGCAGGAAGCAGGGTGACTTGGAGGGAGCCGTGGTAACGGGCGGTGTGTGTGTGAGAGACAACGACCGGAGACTGTGAGGAGGATGCTGCGCACTCACCGACAAGTGAGACGTGAGAGACTTTTACCGGAGGCCTCTTCCCGCCCACATTCTCAGAGGGCCACGCCCGCCATCCCCACCCCCTCTGAGGGAGATCCGTTACCTCAAGCCGCGGCTGCGACTACACGTAAAATGGCCACAGACGCCTGGACACTGCCTCCCGGCCTTCTCCCCCTGCGACTACCCTGTCATCAACGGCCTCAAGGGACGCCACCTCGCCATAGGCGACAGTAGAGGCCCTCGTCCTGGCTACGGAGGGACCCTTTAGCAGAGGACGACTACTCGTCATTTGGGGGGGAACTGCGTCATTACCGCGCCCCCATCAGCACTGTTTCTTCAGGGCCTGTTGCGCCCCACCATCATCGTTTTCATCAGGGCCTGTTGCGCCCCACCGGCATTGCTTCTTCAGGGCATGTTGCACCCCACCGGCACCGTTTCTTCAGGGCCTGTTGCGCCCCACCGGCATCATTTCTTCAGGGCCTGTTGCACCCCACCGGCACCGTTTCTTCAGGGCCTGTTGCGCCCCATCGGCACCGTTTCTTCAGGGCCTGTTGTGCCCCACCAGCATTGTTTCTTTAGGGCCTGTTGCATCCCACCGGCATAGTTTCTTCAGGGCCTGATGAGCCCAAACCTTCCCGGAGGAACGAAGCGTCAAGGCGGCCGCATCAACGACCTCTAGGCGGCCGCATCTGCGATCCCGAGCAACGCATGGAAGGATAAGTGGACTTTAGAAATAAGTGCCATAGTTTGGCCATAGTCCGGCCTCCGACACCCGGACTAGCCGGGTTACTCCCAGTTACATAAAAAGTATTGTTTATTTTGTTGAGTCCCTGCGAGGACAAATTGTTGTTACCCCTTTTTGCTTGTTCAGCATAGCCTTAGCGGCTTCAATTTATAAAAGTTGATTATACAAGTCATACCCTGTTTCGTGTCTCGTCACTGTATCCTGAGAATCTGCTATACCCCTACACTTGGCGTAGTCGGCAGGATGCAGTCTCCGAGCGCAAACAGTGGTGCCCCCCGATCAGGGAGGAGCTGTCAACTCTACAAATAATGTGGGTCCCCGCTCCAGCATTTCATTGGGGGCCATGCTGAACAACCTGCCTAGATTTTCCAGCTCCAATACTATGTTATGGAGCTGGACAGAGCGGATGCGGGGGCTCTTTCGGATGCACCCAATGACCCCTGATCTGGAAGCAGAGGTAGCACTCATGGCACTGGATGAGGAGGTACGGAGGTCAGTGATGTTGAAACCTCCGGGGCAACGCAACACTTTTGAAAAAGGCAGTCGAGGAGCCTCAGTGGGTGGATGAGATGAAGCAAGAGCTGAAAAATATTAAGGGCGAGTTGGCAGAAGTAAAGAGAAGAACCGAGACCGGGACTGGACAACCTAGCTTTAACCCCGGCTCCTGGGGATCACGCTTCCCGTGGGGTGGTCAGCCTACACAGGCCCGGTGTTTTGAGTGTGGAGAACCAGGTCACTTCGCCCGAGAGTGTCCGCGGCGTGGGAGATACCCACCCCTGGTGGCCATTAAACTAAAGGGCTCCTGGCTGGGGGGACGCCGCTCGGAGCCGAAAACCACAACTAGGGGTGGTGGAAGTCCCGAAGATCTGGTAGCAAAGTGTCCGGTGGTTTGGGCAGAAGTGGAGGGCGGGGCCGTCCGGTGTCTGGTGGACACGAGGTCAAAAGTAACCACCATGCCTGCAACGTACTTTCAACAAAACTTCCCGGAGGCAGCAAGACCCCAGTGGGGGCCCATGATCAGGCTAATAGCCGCCAACCAATTGCCGGTCCGGGTTGCCGGGGTAGTGTGGGTGCAGGTGACATTGTGCGGTAAATCCCTTGGCCGCAGAGGAGTGGTGCTAACTCGAGAAGCTGATCAACGGCACCCCGTCACCCTAGGCATGAATATTTTACGAGAGTTCGGCAACTTACTACTAAATGATCCCACACAGAAGATTCTGAAGCAGTGGGGTTCTCGCACAGCTCAGGAACAGGTATTCCAACAGCTGGTGCGAGGTGCGCGGGTGCATCAGGACTGCCAGGAGGGCGAGGCTCTAGGCAAGGTCATCACGTCAGCGGCTCCCCTGCTTGTGCTACCTCCTGGACAGACAGTGGTGGCCCTGCCGATTCGAGCCCCGATACCTTTGGAGGGCGTGGAGGTGCAGGTGAAGCCGTGTCACTCGGAGTGTTTACCTCCTGGCATACTGGTGGCCCGTTTCCTGGCTACGGTGCAAAAAGGAACCATCCTGGAACGCTGCGTTAACCTTGAAGACCAAGACACCGTTCTGAAAGCACGGACTGTACTGGCCAAACTAGTAAGGCCCTTGGAAGAAGTGTTACAGGCTCCTGTGGTTCAATTACGAGTACACCCCGAGGATTCTTGGGAAGTAACAATTCGAACCTTACAGGCCCACGAAGTCTCGGCACAAGAGAAGGGCCGAAATATTTTGGAGCAGATGCGGGCCGAGCTTTCTGGGTTAACTGCAGCCCAACTCTCACAGGTAAAAACATTGCTTGGACAGTACCATGAAGTATTTGCTAGTCATGAGGACGATTTTGGGTGTACCACTGCCATCACTCACGAAATCCCCACAGCCGGAGCGGCCCCTATCCGGGAACGATATCGACAAATTCCGCCACAACTCTATCAAGAGGTGAAAACTTTGCTGGCCCAAATGCTGCGAAAAGGGGTGATACGGGAAAGTCAAAGCCCCTGGGCGGCCCCAATCGTGTTGGTCTGGAAGAAAGACAGTACATGACGATTCTGTGTGGATTATTGTAAACTGAATGCTTGCACTAGTAAAGACTCATACCCACTGCCCCGCATAGAAGAATCCCTGTCCACCTTGGGGAAGGCAACATATTTTTTGACCCTGGACTTGGCCAGTGGGTACTGGCAGGTGCCCATGTCAGAAGAAGATAGGGCCAAGACGGCATTCATATTGCCCATGGGACTGTTTGAGTTTAATCGGATGCCGTTTGGACTGGCCAACGCCCCCGGGACCTTTCAGCGATTGATGGAGTGGTGTCTGGGAGATCTTAATTTTGAGGCCACGTTGATCTACCTGGACGACATCATTGTCTATGCCGCCACCTTCGAGGACCACCTGAAGCGGCTGGGACAGGTACTCAGCCGGTTGCAAAAGTATGGGTTGAAGGTGAAGCCTCAGAAATGCCACCTATTTCGCTCTCAGATTGAGTATCTAGGTCATGTCGTTTCGGCAGAGGGTGTGAGGCCATCCCGGGAGAAGGTTGCTGCTATCCAGGAATGGCCTACCCTCGAGACGGTGACAGATGTGCGGGCATTTCTGGGGTTAGCCGGATATTACCGTCGTTTCATGAAGAATTTTGCATGTCGAGCTCGAGCCCTGCACGACCTGCTGAAGGGGGCTCCCGCTGGGGCCAATGGGCGGAAAATCCAGTGGCAACACCCTCAGGAAGAAGACTTCCGAGACGTCAAGGCTGTGCTCTCAGTAAAAGGACTAAGGAAAAAGAAAAAGCGCAATAGGGTCTTATCTGGGTGGAAAATGGAATAAAGACTGATGAAATCTACTCACCCTTTCCAGGAAAGATATAGGCATATAGACCAATGTCAGCTTGCTGCACGCCCGAAGGTCCTTTCCGTGACCACCAATATAGATCCTTGTGAGTGATCTTTGGTTAAAATGTTTTAACCAAAACCTTTTTTAAACATGTTGATAAGAATAGTTACATACCCTTCAGCAGTGGGCATTTTAGTAAATGGTTAAAAAATATACCTGCTAACCAATATAAAAGAATTAGAAAAAATTGTACGGATATGGGGGATTTTGATATCAGGCTGAAATTTTGAGGAAAAGGTTTCTAGCCAAGAAATATCCTGCGGATTTGGTAAAAAATGCTTATAACACATGCAAAGATCTCTCACAAAAATCATTAATTAATCCAACGAAAATTACCGGAACTGATAATAGAAAATTCACGAGTAATTTCATTACACGATATTGTGCTGAGAATATTAAAATTAGGGAGATTCTGACTCGTAACTGGCATGTCCTTTTAAATGATCCTGTTTTATGCAAAATTCTACCTAGAAATCCTGGTATTACTTTTCGTAGAGCACCCACTATTAAAAATCTAGTAGCTCCGAGTCGTCTTAGAATAGAATCATTGTCCTCCCCACCAAATCCAGTTTCAGGTATATATAAATGTGGCAGAAGAAATTGTTTATGCTGCAAAATTATTTCACATAAGATAAAAACCTTTGAATCCACTTTTACTAAGGAATGTTTTCCTATCAAAAGTTTTTTAAGTTGTGCCACTGAATTCGTTATATATGTAATTGAATGTGATTGCAAAAAGCAATATGTAGGAAGAACAACCCAGCCCTTACATCGGAGGGTTAATTCCCATAGACATAATATCAAAATAGGTTTTATGCAGCACGGTCTTTCTAGACTCTTTGCTTTAAAACATGAAAAAAACTATAATGGATTCAGAATTACCCCTATTGAACATATACCCAGTGATTACCCTGACAGAATTGGACAACTAAATCGCAAAGAGGTTTTCTGGATCTATAGATTGAATACACTGAAACCTAACGGACTCAACGAAATTACCGAAGTTTTTTTATAAGTGTAATTTTTAATTGCATATTTTCCTTCTAACAATTTCTTGGGGCATATTCTGACTGAATGTTTTTTATATTTCTCTTCCTTTTTAGTAGAGCGTTCTCATTAAAATAAGGATTTATCAGTATAAGGTAATCTATAATAATGTAGGGATTTTCATTATATCCATTATATTCTTCATTTATTTCTTCTAAAATATTGTTAATAGTAAATGTAGCCTCGGTTTCTGGGTGCGATCTCGTTCTTATGAAGTGGTTTCTGTTCGGCGTCTCTGTGAGTCCTTTCTCTCTGCGGTGCACCACAAATCATTTTGATGTTTTTATAGACTCAATCTCGCAGAATAATTTGTATTCACACATATATTAATATAATTTTTATTTATCACATACATTCGGTTTTTTAATAAATGTGATTTTTTATAACATATTTTTTACATTTTAATAGTTCCAATTAAATATACATTTTTAATGGATTGTTCTTTCCCAGAGATATATCTTCCTCTCCCAAATGAAATCTTCCCCAGCCTAGTGGTAGTGACTCTTGTCTATGACACCTTTTGTCAGCGAGTTCGTTTCACCCTCCGTGTAATCTTTTTTCGGTACATGGAAGTTGTTTCTTCTTTTTTTCTTCTTTTCTTCTTTTTTTCTTTTCCTTTTTTTCTTTTATTTTAAATACACTATCTGTAACATGAATACAAAAGGGTTAAAATGAGAATTAATAAGAATAATTGTAAATGCATTTTAGCGCACTATTAACCCTTGAACTTTGACATTTGTCCTTCCATCACATGTTTCTTTGGTGCCTAAATTCAAACACTGTATGTATTTAACCAGAGAAGGTTGTATCTGTTCACTACATGTCATCCCCTGAGGAAGAAGTGGTTCACACTTTGAAACACGTTGGGAAAATAAATGGTTAAACTTCTCATTTGGTAGTAATTTTATCTGGTCCAGCAGCGCACATTAAGCCTGAGATTAATATTCTATCCAAAAGGATCTATATTGGTGGTCACGGAGTGGACCTTCGGGCGTGCAGCAAGCTGACATTGGTCTATATGCCTATATCTTTCCTGGAAAGGGTGAGTAGATTTCATCAGTCTTTATTCCATTTTCCACCCAGATAAGACCCTATTGCGCTTTTTCTTTTTCCTTAGTCCTTTTACTGAGAGCACAGCCTAGACGTCTCGGAAGTCTTCTTCCTCAGGGTGTTGCCACTGGATTTTCCGCCCATTGGCCCCAGCGGGAGCCCCCTTCAGCAGGTCGTGCAGGGCTCGAGCTCGACATGCAAAATTCTTCACGAAATGACGGTAATATCCGGCTAACCCCAGAAATGCCCGCACATCTGTCACCGTCTCGGGGGTAGGCCATTCCTGGATAGCAGCAACCTTCTCCCGGGATGGCCTCACACCCTCTGCCGAAACGACATGACCTAGATACTCAATCTGAGAGCGAAATAGGTGGCATTTCTGAGGCTTCACCTTCAACCCATACTTTTGCAACCGGCTGAGTACCTGTCCCAGCCGCTTCAGGTGGTCCTCGAAGGTGGCGGCATAGACAATGATGTCGTCCAGGTAGATCAACGTGGCCTCAAAATTAAGATCTCCCAGACACCACTCCATCAATCGCTGAAAGGTCCCGGGGGCGTTGGCCAGTCCAAACGGCATCCGATTAAACTCAAACAGTCCCATGGGCAATATGAATGCCGTCTTGGCCCTATCTTCTCCTGACATGGGCACCTGCCAGTACCTACTGGCCAAGTCCAGGGTCGAAAAATATGTTGCCTTCCCCAAGGTGGACAGGGATTCTTATATGCGGGGCAGTGGGTATGAGTCTTTAATAGTGCAAGCATTCAGTTTACAATAATCCACACAGAATCGTCATGTACTGTCTTTCTTCCAGACCAACACGATTGGGGCCGCCCAGGGGCTTTGACTTTCCCGTATCACCCCTTTTCGCAGCATTTGGGCCAGCAAAGTTTTCACCTCTTGATAGAGTTGTGGCGGAATTTGTCGATATCGTTCCCGGATAGGGGCCGCTCCGGCTGTGGGGATTTCGTGAGTGATGGCGGTGGTACACCCAAAATCATCCTCATGACTAGCAAATACTTCATGGTACTGTCCAAGCAATGTTTTTACCTGTGAGAGTTGGGCTGCAGTTAACCCAGAAAGCTCGGCCCGCATCTGCTCCAAAATATTTCGGCCCTTCTCTTGTGCCGAGACTTCGTGGGCCTGTAAGGTTCGAATTGTTACTTCCCAAGGATCCTCGGGGTGTACTCGTAATTGAACCACAGAAGCCTGCAACACTTCTTCCAAGGGCCTTACTAGTTTGGCCAGTACAGTCCGTGCTTTCAGAACGGTGTCTTGGTCTTCAAGGTTAACGCAGAGTTCCAGGATGGTTCCTTTTTGCACCGTAGCCAGGAAACGGGCCACCAGTATGCCAGGAGGTAAACACTCCGAGTGACATGGCTTCACCTGCACCTCCACGCCCTCCAAAGGTATCGGGGCTCGAATCGGCAGGGCCACCACTGTCTGTCCAGGAGGTAGCACAAGCAGGGGAGCCGCTGACGTGATGACCTTGCCTAGAGCCTCGCCCTCCTGGCAGTCCTGATGCACCCGCGCACCTCGCACCAGCTGCTGGAATACCTGTTCCTGAGCTGTGCGAGAACCCCACTGCTTCAGAATCTTCTGTGTGGGATCATTTAGCAGTAAGTTGCCGAACTCTCGTAAAATATTCATGCCTAGGGTGACGGGGTGCCGTTGATCAGC
This sequence comes from Dendrobates tinctorius, assembly GCF_039654945.1. Taxonomy (NCBI): domain Eukaryota; kingdom Metazoa; phylum Chordata; class Amphibia; order Anura; family Dendrobatidae; genus Dendrobates; species Dendrobates tinctorius. The sequence goes on along the minus strand of NW_027361724.1, from coordinate 18,459,668 downwards.
TTCTCGAGTTAGCACCACTCCTCTGCGGCCAAGGGATTTACCGCACAACGTCACCTGCACCCACACTACCCCGGCAACCCGGACCGGCAATTGGTTGGCGGCTATTAGCCTGATCATGGGCCCCCACTGGGGTCTTGCTGCCTCCGGGAAGTTTTGTTGAAAGTACGTTGCAGGCATGGTGGTTACTTTTGACCCCGTGTCCACCAGACACCGGACGGCCCCGCCCTCCACTTCTGCCCAAACCACCGGACACTTTGCTACCAGATCTTCGGGACTTCCACCACCCCTAGTTGTGGTTTTCGGCTCCGAGCGGCGTCCCCCCAGCCAGGAGTCCTTTAGTTTAATGGCCGCCAGGGGTGGGTATCTCCCACGTCACGGACACTCTCGGGCGAAGTGACCTGGTTCTCCACACTCAAAACACCGGGCCTGTGTAGGCTGACCACCCCACGGGAAGCGTGATCCCCAGGAGCCGGGGTTAAAGCTAGGTTGTCCAGTCCCGGTCTCGGTTCTTCTCTTTACTTCTGCCAACTCGCCCTTAATATTTTTCAGCTCTTGCTTCATCTCATCCACCCACTGAGGCTCCTCGACTGCCATTTTCAAAAGTGTTGCGTTGTCCCGGAGGTTTCAACATCACTGACCTCCGTACCTCCCCATCCAGTGCCATGAGTGCTACCTCTGCTTCCAGATCAGGGGTCATTGGGTGCATCCGAAAGAGCCCCCGCATCCGCTCTGTCCAGCTCCATAACATAGTATTGGAGCTGGAAAATCTAGGCAGGTTGTTCAGCATGGCCCCCAATGAAATGCTGGAGCGGGGACCCTCATTATATGTAGAGTTGACAGCTCCTCCCTGATCGGGGGGCACCACTGTTCACGCTCGGAGACTGCATCCTGCCGACTACGCCAAGTGTAGGGGTATAGCAGATTCTCAGGATACAGTGACGAGACACGAAACAGGGTATGACTTGTATAATCAACTTTCATAAATTGGAGCCGCTAAGGCTATGCTGAACAAACAAAAAGGGGTAACAACAATTTGTCCTCGCAGGGACTCAACAAAATAAACAATACTTTTTATGTAACTGGGAGTAACCCGGCTAGTCCGGGTGTCGGAGGCCGGACTATGGCCAAACTATGGCACTTATTTCTAAAGTCCACTTATCCTTCCATGCGTCGCTCGGGATCGCAGATGCGGCCGCCTAGAGGTCGTTGATGCGGCCGCCTTGACGCTTCGTTCCTCCGGGAAGGTTTGGGCTCATCAGGCCCTGAAGAAACTATGCCGGTGGGATGCAACAGGCCCTAAAGAAACAATGCTGATGGGGCACAACAGACCCTGAAGAAACGGTGCCGATGGGGCGCAACAGGCCCTGAAGAAACGGTGCCGGTGGGGTGCAACAGGCCCTGAAGAAATGATGCCGGTGGGGCGCAACAGGCCCTGAAGAAACGGTGCCGGTGGGGTGCAACATGCCCTGAAGAAGCAATGCCGGTGGGGCGCAACAGGCCCTGATGAAAACGATGCTGGTGGGGCGCAACAGGCCCTGAAGAAACAGTGCTGATGGGGGCGCGGTAATGACGCAGTTCCCCCCCAAATGACGAGTAGTCGTCCTCTGCTAAAGGGTCCCTCCGTAGCCAGGACGAGGGCCTCTACTGTCGCCTATGGCGAGGTGGCGTCCCTTGAGGCCGTTGATGACAGGGTAGTCGCAGGGGGAGAAGGCCGGGAGGCAGTGTCCAGGCGTCTGTGGCCATTTTACGTGTAGTCGCAGCCGCGGCTTGAGGTAACGGATCTCCCTCAGAGGGGGTGGGGATGGCGGGCGTGGCCCTCTGAGAATGTGGGCGGGAAGAGGCCTCCGGTAAAAGTCTCTCACGTCTCACTTGTCGGTGAGTGCGCAGCATCCTCCTCACAGTCTCCGGTCGTTGTCTCTCACACACACACCGCCCGTTACCACGGCTCCCTCCAAGTCACCCTGCTTCCTGCCTCCTGTCACACTCTCTCTCAACTGCCACTTCAGCGCGCCCCCTGCTCCTTTTATCCTTCTAATTTATCCCTTGAATCCTCTCGAATCTCGAGCCATGTCCGAGTACGTCCAGGAAAATCTGGCTAGAGGCTTTATCCGGAAGTCTTCCTCACCCGCAGGCGCGGGCTTCTTTTTCGTGAAGAAGAAGGATGGGGCTCTTCGTCCATGCATCGACTACTGGGGCCTCAATGATATCACTATCAAGAACAAGTACACGCTGCCCCTTATTCCTGAGCTGTTTGATCGATTGCGGGGGGCACGAATTTTCACCAAACTGGATCTCCGTGGGGCCTACAATCTCATCCGCATTCGCCCTGGTGACGAATGGAAGACCGTGTTCAACACCACGGATGGCCACTACGAGTATTTGGTCATGCCCCTCGGCTTGTGCAATGCTCCCGCAGTGTTCCAGGAATTCGTGAATGACATTTTCCGAGATCTCCTGTACTCTTGTGTGGTAGTGTATCTGGACGACATTCTTGTGTTTTCCTCAGATTTGGCTACCCATAGGAAGAGTGTTCGTCTAGTTCTCTCACGCCTGAGGGAGAATCGCTTGTATGCGAAACTGGAGAAATGCTCCTTTGAACAAACCTCTCTTCCGTTCCTGGGGTACATTGTTTCTGATTCAGGCTTAAGCATGGATCCAGAGAAAGTGTCAACCATGCTCAACTGGCCGCAACCTCATGGAGTCAAGCCAATTCAACGATTCCTGGGTTTTGCCAATTACTACCGGCAATTCATCCCTCATTTTTCGTCCTTGACCGCACCCATCTCCTCTCTGATTCGTAAGGGGGCCAACCCGCATGTTTGGACCTCAGAGGCCGAAGAATCCTTCCTTGCCCTGAAACAAGCCTTTGCTTCTGCTCCAGTCCTTCACCGCCCGGAGACTAACAAACCTTTTATTTTGGAGGTGGATGCTTCTGCCATCGGGGCCGGAGCCGTACTCTCCCAGCGATCCCCGTCCGGGCGACTGGTCACCTGTGGCTTCTTCTCGAAGACGCTCTCCTCTCCGGAACGCAGTTACTCCATTGGTGACAGGGAGCTATTGACCATCAAGATGGAGTTGCAGGAGTGGCGGTACCTTTTGGAAGGAGCTGTGCATCCTTTTAAGATCTACACAGACCATAAGAACCTGGCTTACATCCGATCGGCACAGAGACTAAATCCACGACAAGCAAGATGGTCTTTGTTTTTCGCTCGGTTCGATTTTTAATTGCACTTTTGCCCGGGTAGTAAGAACCTCAAGGCTGATGCGTTGTCCAGATCCTTTCTTGCGGTCGATGCCGAGGAAGACCTTACGCACATCCTGGATCCGTCCAAGATCATCACAGTGGCACCCCTCAGGTTGTCTACTCTACCACCGGGTAAGACCTTCGTCCCAGTGACCAACCGGAAACAAGTCCTGCATTGGGGTCATGCTTCCAAGATTGCAGGCCATGTTGGGTTGAGACCCTTCGTCTGGTCTCACGCTACTATTGGTGGCCTACTCTTCCCCAAGATGTTCGTAGCTTTTTAGCCTCGTGTCCATCCTGTGCCAAAAACAAGGTTCCCAGGCAATTACCTTCTGGACTCTTGCACCCGCTTCCAGTTCCTTCGGCTCCCTGGCAGTACATTGCTATGGACATTATCACTGACCTACCTCGCTCTTCTGGATGTACTGTCATCTTGGTCATTGTGGATAGATTCTCCAAGATGGCCCATTTCATTCCCCTGTCTGGACTCCCTTCGGCTCCTGAATTGGCAAAGATTTTTATCCACCATATTTTTTGTCTCCATGGCTTCCCTCAACGTATTGTCTCTGATGGAGGAGTCCAGTTCACCTCCCGATTTTGGAAAGCGCTCTGCATGTTTATGAACATCATGCTGGATTTCTCCTCCACTTATCACCCTCAGACCAACGGTCAAGCAGAGCATACTAACCAAATTTTGGTTAATTACCTCCGTCACTTCTCCAACGCTCACCAGAACGACTGGTCTGACTTTCTCCCATGGGCCGAATTTGCGTATAACAAACACGCCATCGAATCTTCTGCCAAGTCTCCCTTCTTTATCGTCTACGGGCTACATCCAGGCGTACCTCTACCAGATCCTCCTGTCTCGGGTGTGCCGGCTGCTGATCTTCTGTCTGGGGAGTTCTCCAGGATCTGGCAGGAGACCAAAACCGCTCTCGAACAAGCGCAGGTTCAGATGAAGAGACACGCAGACAAAAGGCGCTTGGATCCACCTCTCTATCATCCTGGCGACAGAGTGTGGTTATCCTCCAATTTCATCCGCCTTAGGATTCCTTCGCACAAATTGGGTCCCCGGTATATTGGACCCTTCGAGGTCTTGTCCCGCATCAACGACGTCTCTTACAAGTTAAAGGTCCCTGCCTCGCTTCGCATCCCCAATTCGTTTCATGTTTCTCTTCTGAAACCTGTGGTCCTCAACCAATTCTATGCTACTACCACCCGCACCCCCCAGTGTTTCTGGTCGATTGGAAAGGTTTTGGCCCCGAGGAGAGATCTTGGGAACCTCGGGAGAACATTCAAGCTCCCCGGATTCTGGCAAGATTTCTCTCCAGCTTTGGGAGGGGGGCGCGTAAGGAGGGGGGTACTGTCACGTCACCGCTTCCATCTGCTGTGCCACCGCTCCCTGTGCCCCATCGGACTCACCAGATTGCAGCTTCCTGGCGCATCCCCGTCTGTGCCCCTGCTCTGACGACAGCGCTTGCTTCCTCCCGGGCGCGCGCTCCCCGCAGCTCTCTCCATGCACGAGCACTTCCTCCTCTCTGAGCCGGTCACTCCACCAGGTCCTCTCTATGGTCAGGAGGACCCTGACCTGGGAGCTCCTCCCCACACTCCCATATCAGGCCGTCGCCCCCTAGTGACGCTGCCTGATCGTCACTTGCCTTCCCTTGTGATTCTGGCCCTTCTTGCTGGCGTTCGCCGCCACTTCCTCCACGTTTCGTCTCCTGTCTCGCTCTCTCATATATGTTACCTGTTCTCTCCTATGTTCCAGTGTTCCTGCCTTGCCAGCCCACAGCTCCAGTCTCCTGTGTTCCTGCCGGTCTACCCCGGTCCAGTCTCCTGCGTTCCTGCCGTTCTACCCTGGTCCAGTCTCCTGGGTTCCTGCCGCTCTACCCCGGTCCAGTCTCCTGTGTTCCTGCCGTTCTACCCCGGTCCAGTCTCCTGGTTCCTGCTATTCTACCCCGGTCCTGTCTCTTGTGTTCCTGCCGTTCTATCCCGGTCCAGTCTTCTTTGCTTCTGCCCTAGGTACCAGCTGCCGCGGTAATAGTTTCCTCTGGGCCTGTCCCTAACACTCCCTGTATAGGGGGTGGTCCACCTGGTCCGCTCACCCAGGGGAGGTTCGTTGCCGTGGTCCAGTGGGTTCACCTTCAGTGTTCCTAGCACTGGGTACCGGCCCAGTCACTGTCTGGGAGTCCTCCTTCCCACACATATATAACAGACTAACTCAGATACAATGATCAAAGCAGTTAATGTAATGTATAAGATAACCATTTATAATTGAGGTCTGAAAATACAAGAAAAAACACTATTCACAGCACCATATAGATAGAAAGGGGGCAAAAAGTTTGTAAAAAATATTAACTAGAAAGCCCCTAAATGAAAGTTCCCCAAATCAGGTAAGCAAAGGTGGTAAAATACCTGACTATTTAGAAAAGAGGTCCCATGACCTCTAAACCAGCAATTTGTGCAAAAAAGATGTCCAGCATACCAGAGGGTAAAGTGCCAAGTGAAAGCTGCAAAATGAATGACCTGTGGGGTAAAGGAGAGGGGAAAAGCTAACCCCACGCGTATCGCCACACGCTGTGTGACTTCATCAAGGGAGGGTGAAGCGCTGAGAAATAACATGAAGCATGTCCTTATATATAAAGAAATCACATGTTGTATAATTAATAAATCAGTACTAACCCACGAGGTGGAGAGAAAGGCATGGTCGCGGCCATCTTGTCAGCGTTGTAGGCAGACCAATAAAGTTGTTCAGAAACAAGTTGGAGAGGTGCAGCATCGCAGAGCAGATCTGCACTGCGCAGATGAGAGTAGGCGTATTGAGATTGTAGTTGCCAGGCAACAACCGGAGGCCACGGCGTCAGCAGGCTAAATAGCGCCTGCGCAATAGAAAGTGTGGGCGTAACAGACATGTCATTACCAAGCGATAACATCGCTGATCAGAACGGCGCCTGCGCAATAAAATCAACAGGACGAATGAAGCTATAGTTACCAAGCGACTTGACGATGCCATAATTAGTCAGATCGGCGCTTGCACAGTAAAAAACGCGGCGTCGCCCGGCCGAATAGCGCCTGTGCAGTAAGAGCACACATATGGGCATGACAAACATGTCGTTGCCAGGTGATGAAATCACTGGTCTAAAAGGGCGCCAGCGCAATGAAGCCAGAAGGCAAAAGGCAAATGAGCATATGATTACTAAGCAATTGAGCAACTGCTCAAATAAAGCACCACATATGTTAGGAATATATTATGTTTCATCTATTTGTTCTTTATCAATTGTTGTCGCCCAGTTGGACATATACACCTTTAGTCTAAAGCGCTCACCTTGGTGGACCGAATTATCTGGGTACTTTATGTCGGACATATACATCTTTAGTCCAAAGCGCCTGTCATGATTTGTAGTTTTGCCCTGTCCTGTATTTTGTATAATATGTCATTTAACTTTTCTCTGGTTGTATTTGCTGTAAATTAACCATGTCTCCTTCCCCCAATACTTTGCAATGTCTTGTGATGTACCTGGACTATAATCTAATTTAGGCTTGTGTCAACAGCTAGTGGAACTTTGGCTATTGTTTCCTAAGCAGAAGATAACCTACAATACACATCCTGTAGACTCAGTGGAGTCCTTACATTTCTAGAATCTTCTGATGGACCAAACCATTGAATAGTAGGTGTGACCCCTACCTCCCTTCAGATGGGTTGATCCCAGGAGCCCTGACAATACATTCTTATTTTAAGATCAGTTGTGATTTGAGTGCGGATGTGAAGGAGTCACGAACTGAGTTGAGGCCAGCTCGTGACGTCCATGGGATTGTGTGGAATCCTGTGGACTATTGCAAGGATTATTGTTATCGATCTTCGGACTGATATGGGCACTTTATGTATACTTTTATTTGATCTGCACTAAAGTGTGGTATAGACCTGAAGGCTTCATGGTCTTATTGTTTGTTCTTTTTTACACATCTTTTGCATTTTCATGTTGGCACTCCTGTATAGAGCCACCTGTTTATACCCAAACATCAGTATTTTAGGTGGCTTTTGTGTAAGTGTTCTAAACACCTACTAACATGAAAAACAATATATATTTTTTGTTTTTTCAACAAACTAGCGCTAAAGTTGGCTATTATACAGCAACTTGATACATGTCAATTTGTTCCTATTTGTATATAAGTTAGCAACTTCAGCTGCATCTATTGGACAATAACTACTTTTGTCTCTTCATGAAGCTCCCACAATATTGAGACTCATATATTTCAGACACATATGTTGAATTGCCTGACAATGACATTTCTAAAAGGCTTATTTATCTCTTAGTTTTTACTGTGTTGGGGCTTATTTTGACCAATGACGACATTGCTGTATTGCTTGGCAATAATACGCTTGTCACGCCTACATCTTTGCTGTTATTTTGCAGGCACCACCTAGTATGGTGACATCACTGGTCATCGCGTCTGGTAATGTGATATTATCAAATTTTGTTTGTATCAGTGCTTCAGCTATCTACCGCGCATGTGTTTGATTTGTGATAACACCAATGTCTGCTTTTTAACAAGTTACAAATTTTTCTCTTACCATACTGAGATTCGTGCATCTCAGACACATGTTTTTTCGATCTGCCAGATTATATTCAATATACTTATTGACCTTTTTGTGTACGCTGCGCAGGCATTCTCATTACACCAATATCCATATATTTTCCTTTTTGTTATACTGTTTGTGCAGGTGCAGATTTTTCTAGCAATGATATTTCCAATATGTCTATCTGTCTCTTTGCCTCTACTGCGCAGGCGCCTTTTTGATTAATGATGTCATCGCCGAATTATCTGACATGCTTGGTTTATCTACATTTTTGCTCAAGACTCATATTCCTAATATATGTGGAGCTTTATTTGCACAGTTGCTCAATTGCTTAGTAATGATATGCTCATTTGCCTTTTGCCTTCTGGCTTCACTGTGCAGGCGCTCTTTTTGACCAGTGATTTCATCGCCTGGCAACGACATGTGTTATGATTGAGTCACCGTAGGAGGCAAAAACAGAAATGCTAGCTAAGTCCAGAAAACCAGAGAAGTTGGCAACTATCAGATTGCAGACCCCTGAACCTATCAACACAACTAGCAGTAGCCGTGGGGGGTTCCTACGATGACCTAGACCCCTCGATCACAGCCGGAGAGATACATAGGCCTAAAGAAGGAAAGGGGAAATCTAACTGCCCCAGAGCAGACCCCAAAGCAATAGGCAGCCCCCCACATATAATGACGGTGAAGCAAGATGAAAACACTTACACAGACAGAAAGATAGACTGAGCAAAGACGGGGCCCAAAAACTACCTAGATAGGAACGGATAGGAAGGCTGCTGTCTGCAATCTGCCAAAACCCTATCAAAGACAAAAGCCAACAAGCTGATATAAAAATGGCCCTGAAGCAACTAAGCTTCAAAAACTAAATCAGCACTCAGGTACTTTCTGAAGACAGAGCTAACGGAACACTGCACACTCCAGCAGGGAGTGGCAGAATCCAAAAAGCAAGAAAAACAAAAACAAATCTTAAATGCAAAAAGGCAAAACAGAAAACTTAGATTTAGGAGAGCAGGAATCAGACTGGTGTCCAAAAGTCCACAGAGAAATCACCCGCAGGGCAGAAAGGGCGTAGGCTGCCTTAAATCTAGTCAGTGACTCCACTCAGCCAATCGTCTTCATTAGTCCCAGGTGCCTGATAATCAGGCTCACTACCTTCCTTCACTAGAATAGGGAATTCACCAGGCCTCAGTGACGGAGGGGAAAATTAACTCACAACAGACATGTTTGTCATGCCCATATGTGTGCTTTTACTGCGCAGGTGCTATTCGGCCGGGCGACGCCGCAGTTTTTACTGCGCAAGCGCCGAGCTGACTAATTATGGCATCGTCAAGTCGCTTGGTAACTATAGCTTCATTCGTCCTGTTGATTTTATTGTGCAGGCGCCGTTCTGATCAGCGATGTTATCGCATGGTAACGACATGTCTGTTACGCCCACACTTTCTATTGTGCAGGCGCTATTTAGCCTGGGGATGCCGTGGCCTCCCTTTGTTGCCTGGCAACTACAGTCTCAATACGCCTACTCTCATCTGCGCAGGTGCAGATCTGCTCTGCGACGCTGCACCTCTCCAACTTCTTTGTGAACAACTTTATTGGTCTGCATACAACGCTGACAAGATGGCCGTGACCATGCCTTTCTCTCCACCTCGTGGGTTAGTACTGATTTATTAATTATACAGCATGTGATTTCTTTATATATAAGGACATGCTTCATGTTATTTCTCAGCGCTTCACCCTCCCTTGAGGAAGCCACACAGCGTGTGGCGATACGCGTGGGGTTAGCTTTTCCCCTCTCCTTTACCCCACAGGTCATTCATTTTGCAGCTTTCACTTGGCACTTTACCCTCTGGTATGCTGGACATCTTTTTTGCACAAATTGCTGGTTTAGAGGTCATGGGACCTCTTTTCTAAATAGTCAGGTATTTTACCACCTTTGCATACTTGATTTGGGGAACTTTCATTTAGGGGCTTTCTAGTTAATATTTTTTACAAACTTTTTGCCCCCTTTCTATCTATATGGTGCTGTGAATAGCGTTTTTTCTTGTATTTTCAGACCTCAATTATAAATGGTTATCTTAAACATTACATTAACTGCTTTGATCATTGTATCTGAGTTAGCCTGTTATATATGAATACTGTGATATGGGGATAATGGTTGTGGGAGTGTCACTATATTATTATTGTATGATTGTGACATGATTGCCTCTTTGTGCTTTTTAAGTGTTTTTATGTTTTTGGGCTGTTACGTGTACATGTCATGAATAAAGAATTAATCTATTTTTCTATTAATTTTCTGGAGTTCCCATTTTTTGGATGTACTTCTTTCCCCTCTGTTCCACTTACCTCTTTTGAGTACATCTTTGGTGAACCCGTGCAATTTTATTATATTGGCTGTGCCCTCCGTTTGTTAACATTTCTTCAGTGTATCACATTGGTGGTCTTCCACTAATACTCTCCCTTTTGGAGTGTTGGCACGCCTAGTGATTGTAGCTAGCATTTTTTGTATAGACTGGCTCTGTTTGGTCTTTTTGTATTTACTTGTACTGCATTTCAGTTATGGATCTTGAGGCTAGAGAATTAGCATGGAAAGGCCAAATTGAAGGCATTTTTGGCAGTTGTGAGGCAGTGGTTACTCAGGATAGTTCTTTTCAACTTTTGTCTTCTGAACTTATTAATCTACATAAAAGTTTGACCAGGACTTGGTGGAATATTAATAGCTTGGAAGAATACAACAAACTTGGTATTGTCCCTAGGGGACTTCGGGTTAAGCTTTTTCCTGCTTGGGAACCAGATTCTGAATATAAGTCCATTTGGGAATCTGGTCTTTTGAAATGTTCATCTATTTTAATTGGTTTATTAATTGACCATGATCGTAAGCTCTTGGTTAAATTGAGGGGTGACATTAAGGAGAAAGAGTCCCAACTGACTTCTTTTGATGATGCCAGTCTTGTTAAACCTTTTCAACTACGCTTAAAAGAAATTATTGATAATTTTGAAAGAAAAATAATTCAAAAAAAGAAGAAAGTTCTTGCCGGACAAGGGTGACTTTGACAGTAAACAAGTTTTCAAGTGGACTCATGGAAATCAGAGATCCAACAAATTTCATAAATATCAGAGACAAAAATCAAAAGTGTCAGGAACACCGCACTGCACTTGCTCACTGAGCCAGTGCGTGTGTCCTGAGTAAGACAAACTGTGCTCAGAGATACCTGTGGAGCGGGCAGCAGCAGAGAAGATGCGTGCTTCAGACCCGCAGGACCTGAAGCAGGTGACTGCTAGGGGCGTGGCCTCAACTCCAGAGAGCTAGGAGCTGCAGGAAAACTCCTAGAATGGTAACTAAGGAACAAAGTTACTAATAGGCATAAACAGAGAACTAAGCCAGATCAGGCCGGGGTCAAAGCACGAGATAGCAAGACAATTACCAAAGGGCTAGACAGAACAGAGAGTCAAGACGTAGCCAAGAAGACAGAAACCAGAGAAGCAGATATACAAATCGAGAGCTGAGAAGGACTCCTTAGCGGGTTCCGACCAAATTTTTAAATCAGCCCCCTTCTGGGTAAGATCTGTGAGTGGTTTAACCACTTGAGAGAAACCTTTAATGAATCTCCGGTAATAATTCGCAAATCCCAAGAAGCGCTGGAGCCCCTTGAGATCACGAGGCTGAACCCAGTCTGCGATCGCCAGCACCTTCTTAGGGTCCATACGAAACCCCTCACAAAATACAATCAGCCCCCAGAAAGACAAGAAAAATGAATATTTTGCCAATTTAGCAAACAAGTGGTTCTCCCTGAGTCACTGGAGAACTGTCTGTAGATGTTGTAAGTGAGACTAACTGTCTGGGGAATACACCAAAATGTCATCCAAATAAATGACAACAAAATGGCCTATCAGGTCAGAAAACACAACATTGATAAAGTTCTGGAAAATAGCGGGTGCATTAGTTAACCCAAATGGCATAACCAGGTTTTCAAAGAGTCCCTCTGTTGTGAGGAACGCAGTTTTCCACTCGTCCCCTTCCCGAACCCTTATCAGGTTGTAGGCCCCCCCGGAGATCTAATTTGGAGAACCATTGAGCCCCAGATAACTGATTACATAGGTCTGGGATGAGGGGAAGTGGATAAGTGTTCCTAACCGTTATCTTGTTAAGTTCCTGAAAGTCGAGGCACGGCCGCAAACCACCATATTTCTTCTTCGCAAAGAAGAATCCTGCTGCCACAGGTGACACAGAAGGCCTGATATGCCCATTGCGGAGACTTTCAGCTATGTACTCCTTCATGGCTTGGCGCTCAGCCCCGGACAAATTGAACAATCGAGCCTTAGGTAACTTGGCTCCGGGTACTAAATCAATGGCACCATCGTAGGGTCTATGTGGTGGCAGCGCCTCAGCCTCACTTTCGGAAAATGCGTCTTCGAAATCCTTCAGGTACTCCGGAATACCTTCCAGACCGACAGATGATACAGATACGGTTTTAACAGAGCTAAAAAGAGGCCCCAGGTTACACCATTTCTCTTTACATCCCCATTGAGTGATCTCTTCCGTCACCCAATCAATGGTAGGATTATGGCATTGTAGCCAAGGCATCCCCAGTACCAGTCTTGCAGGCAAGTTATCTAACACAAGACAAGATAATTTTACCACATGAGTGGAACCCACTTTCAGAGAAAAAAGTTCAGACCTGAAACAGATACCCTCCTGGGTAAGAGAGGACGAGTTAATTGCCACAAGTTTAACAGGATCCTGAAGCCTGACTGTCCCTATCTTATTGAGAGTCATCATCCGGGCATCAATCAGGTTAACAGCAGAGCCACAGTCAACAAAGGCGGTAGTCTGAACAGGACCATCACCAAGTTCCAGTTCCACCCGAAGCACAATTTTTGCAAGTGAGGAAAAAGGTACCTGAAGGTCTGGGTAGCCTCCTACCCAGACCTAGTCATTTCCCGCCACCTTGGAGGATGACGGACAGGAGGGGCAGTCCTTCTTCCAATATCCAGATTCCCCACAATAGAAGCACAACTGCTTCTCCCGGCGGCGTCTTCTTTCCTTCTCATCACAGGTGACAGCGCTCACCTCCATAGCCACTGGAGGAGTCCGGGTCTCAACTCCACTGGAGAATAATGATGTTTCAAGTTGCATAACACCTTTTTCCCTGCAGTCTGCGATCCATGCGAACTGCTTGAGTCATGGCATCCTCCAGGGAGTCAGGTTGAGGATGGATTGCCAGGGCATCCTTCAGACGTTCACACAGGCCTCTACAAAACAGCCCCCATAGGGCTGCATCGCTCCAAGAAATCTCAGATGCCCAACGTCTAAATTCAGAACAGAACCACTCGTCCGAGTGCTTCCCCTGACAGACACTCATCACCTTGTCCTCAGCCAAACGCACTCTATCTGGCTCATCGTAAATAAGCCCTAAGGCCTCAAAAAATGCATCCACAGTCATTCTCTCTGGGGCAGAAGAGGAAAGAGAAAATGCCCATGCTTGTGGGGACCCCCTAAGCAGGGACATAACCACCCCCACCCTCTGTTTCTCATCCCCAGAGGAATGGGGTCTAAAGGAGAAAAAGAGTTTACAGACCTCTTTAAATGCTCTAAATTCATTTTTGTCACCAGCAAATGTATCTGGTAACTTAACCAGGGATTCGGGTGAGACTAAAATGACATCTCGAATCCCCACCTGCTGAAAGCCTGCGGAAAGCGCTCCCTGAACCGAGTCCGCAACCTGCCGTTGGGACTGGGCCAGGGTTTGGTGTTCCAAACTTAGCTTCTGCAGCGACTGAGTCAAGCATTTCACCTGCTCAGATAAGGCATGCATTGGGTCCATGCTGCAGAAGTGAGAGAAAAAAAAAAGTTTACGGTCAGTTATAATATGTCAGGAACACCGCACTGCACTTGCTCACTGAGCCAGTGCACGTGTCCTGAGTAAGAAAAACTGTGCTCAGAGATACCTGTGGAGCGGGCAGCAGCAGAGATGCGTGTTTCAGACCCGCAGGACCTGAAGCAGGTGACTGCTGAGGGCGTGGCCTCAACTCCAGAGAGCTAGGAGCTGCAGGAAAACTCCTAGAATGGTAACTACGGAACAAAGTTACTAATAGGCATAAACAGAGAACTAAACCAGATCAGTCCGGGGTCAATGCACGAGATAGCAGGACAATTACCAAAGGGCTAGACAGAACGGAGAGTCAAGACGTAGCCAAGAAGTCAGAAACCAGAGAAGCAGATATACAGTACAGAATCAAACGGCAAACTCACAACGGGGGGACAGAACCGGATAAGAACCATATAAGCAAGCTATAAGACAACGAACAGACACAGGGATCAAAACACTCGGCCAAAGGCAAAAGTATAACTGACAGGGATTGGAGCTTCCCAGGGGTTTAAGAAGCTCTCCCTGAACCAAAGCGAGGCCACAATCATTAACCCCAGGTGTGCAGGTCAAAACCTGCACTGAGCTCCAGACATTAACCCCTGACGTGCAGCTCAAAAACCTGCACTGGGATCATGACAAAAAGACTCAGATACCAAATATAGATTCGGGGACCGGAGAATCATCTATGAGCGATTTTTTATCATCAGGCACAAGCGATCAAGAAACCATACCAGGAGGGGTCGGCGAAAACATTTCCAACTCCAGGAAGAAAGGACGTTAACATCAGGCTTGATCACCAACATACAAAAGACAGCTGAGACAGCCCAGACAGAGATAATAGTCCCCATGGATATGATGAATACAGATCACACTTCGGATGAGGTGGGTGCTGTGGCCAATACGGCAGAGAAAGGTAACTTACAAATTATCTATCTATCTAGCTATGTTTTATCAGATGTCAAAATTTCCGTTTTAACAAGGGGCCTTTCCTTTGCACCCATGGGTGCTTTGGATAAATTTATTTTGACTAAGGACCTGTACTTATTCTGTAGGCAGCTTACATTTAAGATGCTTTACCATCAACCTTCGTTATTAGATACACTGCCACTGGATGAGAGACAGGCCTTTATCGATCTTCTTGATTTATTACAGGAAAAAGAGAATCCTAAAAAAGCCTCTGATAAATTCTGGCACTTACCTTCGCAAGCTACACCATCTTTTGCACTATTCCCTACAATTCAGATTTTCTATAATGTGGTCAGCAAAGAGATCTCCAAGCTTCATACGAACAGCAAACAAGGTGAGAACTTGGGGCACAAGGAGAGACTAGCTGTCAAAAAACTCAAAAACAATTCCTCCTTTATTATAAAGGAAGCTGATAAGGGGGGAATATAGTTCTATGGCCCATTGATATGTAGTTAAGGGAAGCCAAACATCAGCTTAACAACATGTCTTGTTACCAGGTTTTATTGTCATATGTTAACGTTTGGGCACCACTATTAATGTTAACCTTTTTTCTTTATAACAATTTTGGTTTTTGCAACAGCTATTTCAGTTTCATATATCTAATAACTGATGGACTCAGTTATATTTCTGGATTCAAATGAGGTTTATTCTACTAATAGAAAATGTGCAATCTGCATTTAAACAAAATTTGACCGGTGCAAAAGTATGGGCACCTCAACATGAAAGTGACATTAATATTTCGTAGATCCTCCTTTTGCAAAAATAACAGCCTCTAGTCGCTTCCTGTATCTATTAATGAGTTCCTGGATCCTGGATGAAGGTATTTGTGACCATTCCTGTTTACAAAACAATTCCAGTTCAGTTAAGTTTGATGGTCGCAGAGCATGGACAGCCCGCTTCAAATCATCCCACAGATGTTCAATGATATTCAGGTCTGGGGACTGGGATGGCCATTCCAGAACATTGCAATTGTTCCTCTGCATGAATGCCTGAGTAGATTTGGAGCTGTGTTTTGAATCATTGTCTTGCTGAAATATCCATCCCCTGCGTAACTTCAACTTCGTCACTGATTCTTGCACATTATTGTCCAGACTCTGCTGAAACTGAGTTGAATCCATACGACCCTCAACTTTAACAAGATTCCCGGTGCCGGCATTGGCCACACAGTCCCAAAACATGATGGAACCTCCACCAAATTTTACTTTGGGTAGCAAGTGTTTTTCTTGGAATGCTGTGTTTTTTAGCCTCCATGCATAACGCCTTTTTGTATGACCAAACAACTCAATCTTTGTTTCATCAGTCCACAGGACCTTCTTCCAAAATGTAACTGGCTTGTCCAAATGTGCTTTTGCATACCTCAGGCGAATCTGTTTGTGGCGTGCTTGCAGAAACGGCTTCTATCGCATCACTCTCCCATACAGCTTCTCCTTGTGCAAAGTGCGCTGTATTGTTGACCGATGCACAGTGACACCATCTGCAGCAAGATGATGCTGCAGGTCTTTGGAGGTGGTCTGTGGATTGTCCTTGACTGTTCTCACCATTCTTCTTCTCTGCCTTTCTGATATTTTTCTTGGCCTGCCACTTCTGAGCTTAACAAGAACTGTACCTGTGTTCTTCCATTTCCTTACTATGTTCCTCACAGTGGAAACTGACAGGTTAAATCTCTGAGACAACTTTTTGTATCCTTCCCCTGAAAAGCTATGTTGAATAATCTTTGTTTTCAGATCATTTGAGAGTTGTTTTGAGGAGCCCATGATGCCACTCTTCATAGGAGAATCAAATAGGAGAACTACTTGCAAGTGGCCACCTTAAATACCTTTCCTCATGATTTGATACACCTGGCTATGAAGTTCAAAGCTCAATGAGGTTAAAAAAAACCAATTTAGTGCTTCAGGAGTCAGTAAAAAGTAGTTAGGAGTGTTCAAATCAAGAAAATGATAAGGGTGCCCATACTTTTGCACCGGTCAAATTTTGTTTAAATGCAGATTGCACATTTTCTGTTAGTACAATAAACCTCATTTGAATCCAGAAATATAACTGAGTCCATCAGTTATTAGATATATGTTGTGAAAAATGTTGTGAAGAAGAATTCCTGTTGAGAGGAACAGAGGCCGCTATCTGCAGACCGGATATAACTTCAAGAGAAATGTGCTGTCTTCCAGGTGCAAAAATTAAAGATGTGTCTGACAGGATATCAGGACTCTTCAGACCTACAGATGACTACCCATTCCTGCTACTACATGTGGGGACAAATGACACCGCAAGAAACGACCTGGAAACCATCTGCAGAGACTTTGAAAACTTAGGCAAGAAAGTGAAAGAACTGGGAGCACAGGTGGTCTTCTCTTCCATCCTCCCAGTGGATGGCCATGGAACAAGGAGGTGGAATAAGATTCTGCAGGTGAACAACTGGCTACGTTGATGGTGCCGTCAGCAACTATTTGGATTTCTGGATCACGGAGTGAATTACCTATACGATGGACTACTTGCTAGAGATGGGGTGCACCTTACGAAGACTGGAAAACAAGTATTTGGAAGTCGCCTTGCTACACTTGTAAGGAGAGCTTTAAACTAGAACAACGTGGGAAGGGAAGCAAAAGACCAGAAAAAGCCATACACCTGACAAATGCTATTGAGAACTCTGCTATTAGAAGTGGAAAGGAAGAACAAAGACAAAAGAATCTAAATAATAAAAATATTGGAGAAAGAGAAAACAATCACAAACTAAAATGTTTCTATACTAATGCACAAAGCATGGGCAACAAACAAGGAGAATTGGAACTACTAACACAGGAAAAGAAATATGATGTCATTGGAATCACTGAAACTTGGTGGGATGATACACATGATTGGAATACAAGACTAGAAGGATACAACTTATTTGCAAGAAACAGACTTGATAAACGAGGAGGAGGTGTCGCATTGTATGTTAGAAACGCGTATATCTGCACAGAGATTGAAGCTTCAGAGACTGGGAGTTCTGTGGAAACTGTTTGGGTAAGAATACAAGGACAGAACAATGGAAAGGACACCATTGTAGGCATTTACCACAGGCCGCCTGTGCAAGCTGAAGATATGGATGAACTCTTTATGCATCAAATGGCCAAGTTCTCCAAAAAATATGACATAGTTGTCATGGGAGATTTCAACTATCCAGACATTTGTTGGGAATCTCCCTCAGGCAAAACTAACAGGTCAAGGAAATTCTTATCCTCTCTTGCTGACAACTTTATCTTCCAAAAGGTAGGGGAGAAAACAAGGGGAACTGCTACCTTGGATCTAATCCTTATAAACAGGGAGGAAATGGTTGAGGAGGTAAAAGTGGCTGGGACCCTAGGAGGTAGCAACCATGCTATTTTAGAATTCTGGATAACTAGAGGAGGAAGACCTGTGAAGACTCAGACTTCAAGGTTAGATTTCAGAAAGGCAGATTTTAAGGGATTCAGAAAGAGAATTTGAGGGATCCCAAAGGCTGGATATCCTTAAAGACAAAAATGTCCAGGAAGGATGGGAAATCTTGAAAAATGAAATTCTCAAAGCACAATTGTTAACAATTCCGAAAAGAGGGAAGAATAGGAAGCATTTAAAGAAACCAGGATGGATGAATACAGAACTTAAGCACATGCTAAAAAGGAAGAAAGAAATGTTTATAAAATGGAAACAGGGAGGCATATCTAAAGAAGAATATAATGATGTCTGCAGAACCTGCAGGGCACAAATCAGATTATCTAAAGCTGACAATGAATTGAGGCTTGCAAGAGATGTTAAAAGCAATAATAAAGGATTTTGGGGATATGTCAAAAGTAAAAGAAAAGACAAAGATGCTATAGGATTTTTACAGGATGAAAATGATGAAATGGTAAAACAGGATGTTTGAGAAGGCCGAATGTTGTGAGTTCATTTTCCCCTTCACCGTCGATGTCTGATGAACTCCTTCTTCTGGTGAAGGAAGGTAGTGAGGCTGATTACCTAACACCTAATCTGGTAGATGATGACTGGGTAACAGGAACTACTAACTGGATATAAGGCAGCCGACGCCCTTTTGAGTCGCTGGTGATTTCTCTTCTGGATTCTTGGAGACCAGTCTGATTCCTGCTTCCCAAAGATAAGTTTTTGCTCTGCTATTGAACTTATTAGTTTTGTTTTGTTTACCTTGTTTTTTGGAGTTCAGCCATCCCCGGTCGGGGGTGTGCTGAGTTCTATTTTTGTCTTTGATCAGTTTGTCTCTTTGCTCTGTCTTCAGAATTTACCTGAGTGCTGATATAGTCATTTTGAAGTCCTAGCGACTTCAGGGCCTGTTTTTCCTATCAGATGGTTGGGACTTTTTTTGGTAGGGTTTTTTGCGGATTGCAGACAGCAGCTTTTCTATCCTGTCCTTTTTAGTTAGCTTGAGCCCCATCGTTTGCTCAACCTATCTTTCTATCTGTGTTAGTGTTTTCATCTTGCTTCACCGTCATTATATGTTGGGGGCTGCCTTTTGCCTTGGGGTCTGCTCTGGGGCAGTTTAGATTTCCCCTTTCTTTCTTTAGGCCTATTTAGTTCTCCGGCTGTGATCGAGGGGTCTAGGGCATCGTAGGAACCCCCTACGGCTACTGTTAGTTGTTGTGGATAGGATCAGGGGTCTGCAATCTGATAGCTACCAACCTCTCCGGTTTTCTGGACTTAGCTTGTATTTTTGTTTTTTCCTCCTTCGGTGACTCATTCATAACAGCTGAACTTTTAAATTCCTATTTTGCATCTCATTTCTCTCAGAAAGGAAATGTAATATCAACTGTTCTTCACTATCCTATTAAGGGAATAGAAGAATCCAGGATATCTATAAACAGAAAGATAGTGAGGAAACACTTAGCTAACCTAAATGATTTCAAGTCTCCAGGTCCAGATGAATTACACCCCAGAGTACTGAAGGAGATAGCAGAAGAAATTTTTGAACCCCTCTCCATAATCTTTGAAAATTCTTGGAGAACAGGAGAAGTCCCAGAAGACTGGAGAAGAGCAAATGTTGTTCCTATCTTCAAAAAGGGGAAGAAGGTGGACCCAGGCAACTATAGGCCGGTGAGTCTGACTTCTATACCAGGAAAGATCTTTGAACAAATTATTAAACAACATGTATGTCAGCACCTGGATAAGAATGAAGTGATTAAACAGAGTCAGCATGGGTTTGTAACTAATAAGTCATGTCAGACTAACTTAATTTCCTTCTATGATGGAATCACTGATTGGGTGGATCAAGGAAATGCTGAAGATATAGTATATCTTGACTTCAGCAAAGCATTTGACAAAGTATCTCATACAATCCTTTTTGAAAAAATGACTAAGTATGGAATGGACAAGGCAACTGTTAGGTGGATTCATAACTGGCTTAGTGATCGGACCCAAAGAGTGGTCGTAAATGGCTGCACATCCAGTTGGAAGAATTTCTCAAGTGGGGTACCACAGGGCTCTGTCCTGGGCCCTGTATTGTTCAACATCTTTATCAATGATTTAGATTAAGGAATTGAGGGTAAACTGATTAAATTTGCTGATGACACAAAGCTAGGAGGGATAGCTAATACTAGAGAAGAGAGAGAGAGGATTCAAAAAGATATAAATAAGCTGGAGCAGTGGGCAGCAACTAACAGAATAGTTTTTAACAGGGAAAAATGCAAAGTACTACATCTGGGCAATAAAAATGAAAAAGCATATACAGAATGGAAGGAATAGGGCTAAGCATCAGCACATGTGAAAAAGACTTGGGTATACTAATAGATCACAGACTGAATATGAGTCAACAGTGTGATGCAGCAGCAAAAAAGGCAAATGCAATTCTAGGATGTATTAACAGAAGCATACAGTCTCGATCACGTGAAGTCATTATTGCCCTCTACTCCTCTTTGGTCAGACCTCATCTGGAATATTGTGTCCAGTTTTGGGCACCACATTTTAAAAAAGACATCAACAAACTGGAGCAAGTTCAGAAAAGAGCGACCAGAATGGTGACCGGTCTGCAAACCCTGTCTTATGAGGAAAGGTTGCAGGATTTGGGAATGTTTAGTTTGCAAAAGAGAAGACTGAGAGGAGACTTAATAGCTGTCTACAACTATCTAAAGGGCTGTCACATTGTAGAAGGATCATCTTTATTCTCATTTGCACAAGGAAAGACTAGAAGCAATGGGATGAAACTGAATGGGAGGAGACACAGATTAGATATTAGAAAAAACTTTTTGACAGTTAGAGTGATCAATGAGTGGAACAGGCTGCCACGAGAAGTGGTGAGTTCTCCTTCAATGGAAGTCTTCAAACAGAGGCTGGACAGACATCTGACTGGGATGATTCAGCGAATCCTGCTTTGAGCAGGGGTTGGACCAGATGGCCCAGGAGGTCCCTTCCAACTCTACGATTCTATGATTCTATGAAACTGAAATAGCTGTTGCAAAAACCAAAATTTTTATAGAGAAAAAAGGTTAACATTAATAGGGGTGCCCAAACTTTAACATATGACTGTATCATCTGATCCTACCACTGTGTTCAAGTTGAAACTCAATCGGCTTCTTTTGTCTGCCAAACAGAATGATATCCTGAGTAAAAAAGAGCACACATTTGTAACCACGTATCATCCTGTGGTTCCCACCTTATATCTCCTCACAAAAGTGCACAAGTCTATCTCTGAGCCACCGGGCAGACCTATTGTGGCTGGCATTGGCAGTCTTTTCGAACGCCCGTGTATTTATTTGGACCATTTCTTACAGCCACTCGTCACTTCCCTGAATTCCTTTGTGCAGGACACTTCTCATTTGATTCGGCAACTTCAGGATATTACGGTACCACAGGATACCATCCTTGTGACCATGGACGTGGAATCCCTATATACCTGTATTGGACATACACTGGGAATCGAAGCAGTATCATAGTTTCTAAATCAACAATTCTCAGGTGATCGTCGACACCATTCTTTTCTATTGGACTTATTGCATTTTGTGCTTTCCAATAGTTATTTTACATTTGACAGGGTGTTTTACAAACAGGTCTCTGGCACCACCATGGTGGCGCGCTGTGCACCCTCCTATATCAACCTATTTTTGGGTTGGTGGGAGGAGACACAGGTGCGCCCCCTGGCGGCATTTCGTAACAACATTTTTTGTTGGTTCAGATACATTGACGATATTCTGGTGTTTTGGTCGGGTTCTAGAATTGAGTGTCAGTCCTTTGTGGATCATCTAAATAATAATCCTTTGAACATCTCTCTAACAGCCTACTTTTCGGATGAATCAGTTGACTTTTTGGATTTGAAAATTATGAAGATTGGCACAGGGATACAGACCAAACTCTTTCGAAAAACCACTGCGACAAACAGTTTGCTCCATTTTTCAAGCTTTTATCCTTGCCATTTAAGGAACAATATACCAAAGGGACAGTTCCTGCAGATAAGACGTAACTGCAGTAATGACCGAGACTTCCGAAAGGAGTCTAGGGAGCTGTCTCGCCGTTTTACCGACGGGCTATCCGTGAAAGGTTATTTCAAAAGCCTTTCAGAACTCACTAAGTGATGAAAGACCATATCTTTTACAACCTAAGGTTCGGGCGGTATCTAATACCATCAATTTGATCACACCATACAACAACCAATGGAGTGAGATCTATAGTGTGTTGGAAAAACATTTGGGGGATTCTACTCAATGAGCCCAAGTTGAAACCCTTCCTGTCTAAGAGACCAAAAATAGTCGCCAGGAGGGACAAAAATCTTAAGGACTATCTCACCGTTAGCCATTTTAAAAGACCTACGGTTAAAATTGGCTCTAGTCATCTTTTGAAAGGTTCATACCCTTGTGGCAATTGTACCATATGTCCCTTCATGGTTGCTTCTGACACTGTCACCCTTTCTGTGTTTCCAGGCGTGATCAAGTTATACCAATACTCCAATTGCAAATCTAGAAATGTTGTTCATGTCTTGATCTGCTCGTGTCCGAAGATTTATGTGGGCCAGATGGGCCAGGAGTTGAGATGTAGAGTGCAGCAGCACATTTCTAATATCAACAAAGCCAAGACAGATCGAGAAAAGGGTAAGCCCGTTACATCAGTAGCGAACCACTTTCTGGATCATCATGCCAGTAGATACCACGATCTACGTGTCTTGGTCGTTGACCAAGTATTGGGCAGTATCCGTGGGGGGAACCCTAGCAAAGAACTCCTTCATAGAGAGTCACGATGAATTTATAATTTAAAAAGTTCAGCTCCGGAGGGTCTGAATGAGGAATTGCTTTTTTCAGGCTTTTATGGCTAACTCAGTTTTCCTCTTCTTTTTAGGTCTCCTCTTTATCCATTTTGATAGGAACCCTTGAAACTCTTCACACCTGGACCGTCTTTGGAACATCTTTGTCTACATGAGATCTCGCTTTGTCTTACTGATCAGCTTCTTTTATTGTGGACATTATCTAATGGTGGATCTTTTGAACCAATTTATGTCAGATTCTGTACTTTCTAGGGGCGTCCATATTTTTCAATCTTGGGACCTCCTGTATTATTCACAGCACCATGTCATTTTTCAATTTGGTGGGAACAATTCAATTTTCTACTTTTGGGTTGTTTGAATATTTCTGTTCACACAAAATCCTTTTTAGTATGGATTCTCTGAGATAATCTGTATTTGATTCTGTGTACTTTAGGGGTGTTCCCATATTTTGACCTTTGGGACTTTTTTCACTATTCACAGCACCATGTTATTTATCCATTTTTTTCAATTAAAAACTTTTGCAGCGATGTGATCTTCTATTTTATTGGATTTGGTTATCCCATATTATGTTTCATCTATTTATGCTTTATCAATTGTTGTCGCCCAGTTGGACATATACACCTTTAGTCTAAAGCGCTCACCTTGGTGGACCGAATTATCTGGGTACTTTATGTCGGACATATACATCTTTAGTCCAAAGTGCCTTTCAAGCATTTCCCCTGGGCAGGCCTAATTATTTGGGTACCATCAGATGGAGCTTTGTCCCATTCCTTGCTCTTATATAATCTTCGGACTGATATGGGCACTTGATGTATACTTTTATTTGGTCTGCACTAAAGTGTGGTATAGACCTGAAGGCTTCATGGTCTTATTGTTTGATCTTTTTTACACATCTTTTGTATTTTCATGTTGGCACTCCTGTATAGAGCCACCTGTTTATACCCAAACATCAGTGTTTAAGGTGGCTTTTGTGTAAGTGTTCTAAACACCTACTAACATGAAAAACAATATATATATATTGTTTTTCAACGAACTAGCGCTAAAGTTGGCTATTACACAGCAACTTGATACATGTCAATTTGTTCCTATTTGTATATAAGTTAGCAACTTCAGCTGCGTCTATTGGACAATAACTACTTTTGTCTCTTCATGAAGCTCCCACAATATTGAGACTCATATATTTCAGACACATATGTTGAATTGCCTGACAATGACATTTCCAAAAGGCTTATTTATCTCTTAGCTTTTACTGTGTTGGGGCTTCTTTTGACCAATGACGACATCGCTGTATTGCTTGGCAATAATACGCTTGTCACGCCTACATCTTTGCTGTTATTTTGCAGGTGCCACCTAGTATGGTGACATCACTGGTCATCGCGCCTGGTAATGTGATATTATCAAATTTTGTTTGTATCAGTGCTTCAGCTATCTACCGCGCATGTGTTTGATTTGTGATAACACCAATGTCTGCTTTTTAACAAGTTACAAATTTTTCTCTTACCATACTGAGATTCGTACATCTCAGACACATGTTTTTTGATCTGCCTGATTATGTTCAATATACTTATTGACCTTTTTGTGTACGCTGCGCAGGCATTCTCATTACACCAAGATCCATATATTTTCCTTTTTGTTATACTGTTTGCGCAGGTGCAGATATTTCTAGCAATGATATTTCCAATATGTCTATCTGCTTCTTTGTCTCTACTGCGCAGGCACCTTTTTGATTAATGATGTCATCGCCGAATTATCTGACATGCTTGGTTTATCTACATTTTTGCTCAAGACTCATATATTCCTAACATATGTGGAGCTTTATTTGCTTAGTTGCTCAATTGCTTAGTAATGATATGCTCATTTGCCTTTTGCCTTCTGGCTTCATTGCGCTGGCGCCCTTTTTGACCAGTGATTTCATCGCCTGGCTTTGACATGTTTGTCATGCCCATATGTGTGCTCTTACTGCGCAGGCACTATTTGGCCGGGCGACGCCGCGGTTTTTACTGCGCAAGCGCCGATCTGACTAATTATGGCATCGTCAAGTCGCTTGGTAACTATAGCTTCATTCGTCCTGTTGATTTTATTGCGCAGGCGCCGTTCTGATGAGCGATGTTATCGCATGCTAACGACATGTCTGTTACGCCCACACTTTCTATTGTGCAGGCGCTATTTAGCCTGGGGACGCCGTGGCCTCCGATTGTTGCCTGGCAACTACAGTCTCAATACGCCTATTCTCATCTGCGCAGGTGCAGATCTGCTCTGCGACGCTGCACCTCTCCAATTTCTTTGTGAACAACTTTATTGGTCTGCCTACAATGCTGACAAGATGGCCGCGACCATGCCTTTCTCTCCTCCTCGTGGGTTAGTACTGATTTATTAATTATACAACATGTGATTTCTTTATATATAAGGACATGCTTCATGTTATTTCTCAGCGCTTCACCCTACCTTGAGGAAGCCACACAGCATGTGGCGATACGCGTGGGGTTAGCTTTTCCCCTCTCCTTTACCCCACAGGTCATTCATTTTGCAGCTTTCACTTGGCACTTTACCCTCTGGTATGCTGGACATCTTTTTTGCACATATTGCTGGTTTAGAGGTCATGGGTCCTTTTTTCTAAATAGTCAGGTATTTTACCACCTTTGCATACTTGATTTAGGGAACTTTCATTTAGGGGCTTTCTAGTTAATATTTTTTACAAACTTTTTGCCCCCTTTCTATCTATATGGTGCTGTGAATAGCGTTTTTTCTTGTATTTTCAGACCTCAATTATAAATGGTTATCTTATACATTACATTAACTGCTTTGATCATTGTATCTGAGTTATCCCGTTATATATGAATACTGTGATATGGGGATAATGGTTGTGGGAGTGTCACTATATTATTATTGTATGATTGTGACATGATTGCCTCTTTGTGCTTTCTAAGTGTTTTTATGTTTTTGTGCTGTTACGTGTACATGTCATGAATAAAGAATTTATCTATTTTTCTATTAATTTTCTGAAGTTCCCATTTTTTGGATGTACTTCTTTCCCCTCTGTTCCACTTTACTCTTTGGAGTACATCTTTGGTGAACCCGTGCAATTTTATTATATTGTCTGTGCCCTCCGTTTGTTAACATTTCTTCAATGGTCCACAAACAATGACTGTTTCAGATCTAACTTTGAAAACACACTCTCTATTGAGACTCATCCGTAAAGTTCATCACCTCTTTTTACTTTTGTCTGTATGTTTTTGGTGAAAAAGAGGGGATACTTTTACCTTAGTATCTAACTCATTCCTTTACTTGGGTGCTGAGGGTTCATCAGAGTGATGGTGGGGGTGCAGTTAGCTTCATTATCCTATGGCACCAAAATAATTTACCTTGTCCTGGCCCTGGCGTGACACCTCAGCCGCCCTGTGGATAGTAGGGGTGTGTCGGGCTGTTAGTTTTGAGTTTCAGATTCCTGCAGATGTTTTCCATCCCGGATAATTGCCAGGCCATTTAGCTGGCTGATAATGTCAGATCATTGACAATTGTACTTCAAGCTCAGTGGCGTGTTGATGCTGTGCTCGGTATTTTGTTATTCTGATCTATCATTGCCTATCATTATTGGGGTTTCTGTTGTTTTCTTGTGTAATGGGTTTGCCATCTAGGCCTACAACTTCAAATAATCCTGTGGCCTTCAGGATGAGACTTCAGATTTCTGTAGGACACTGCAGGCTGCTACTGTGTCCACAAGACACTCTATTGTGTTAAAGGGCATATCAGAGAGGGTAAAATGAACAAAGGCATCATACCTCTAGTTTCAGAGATGACTGGTAGAGCTGGAAGCCCTTCATGTCAATTGCTCCTTCCCTGCAGTATTTTCTTTGGGGCCTTACACTCAGGGCCGTATCTAGGGGGGGCAGCCGGGGCAGTTGCCCCGGGCGCAGCCAGCAGGGGGGCGCAGTCGGGCCGCCTAATGCAGCGGTCCGCAGTGTCTCCCCCCGGCGGCTGCGTTCTGCCGCCCCCCCGGCCTGGGAGTCGGCGGTTCTCTGTGTCAGCTGTCAAGCTGACAGCCGGCGCAGAGAAGGAGCGCGTGCCGGCTCCCAGGGAACAATTGTACTGGCGTCTATACAGACGCCAGTACAAATGAAGCTCTGACCGCCGGGCCAGAGCGACGTCAGCATCGTGATCAGGTCATGTGATCACGCTGCTGACGTCACTCCCCAGCGCCCAAAGCAAACGCTGGTGGTAAGTGTGCTCCACTGTGGAGCTGAAGAACCACCGAAGATGGGAGATGAGGGGGAGTTAATGAGTGGAGATGGAGGAGATTTGTAGAGGGGATGGCGGTTAAAGTGTGGGGGTATTTAGAGTGGGGATGGGGGTTAATGTGTGTGGGGGTTAATGAGTGGGGATGCCATGGGGTTAATGTGTGGGGGGACTTGGAGTGGAGATGGGGGTTATTTAATGTGATGGGGGTTAATGAGTGGGGATTGGGTTAATGTGTGCGGGGGTTAATGAATGGGGATGGGGGTTAATGTGTGGGGGCGTTAATGAGTGAGGATGGGGGTTAATGTGGGGATGGGGGTCAATGTGTGTGGGGGTTAATGAATGGGGATGGGGTTAATGTGTGGGGGGTTAATGAATGGGGATGGGGGTTAATGTGTGGGGGCGTTAATGAGTGGGGATGGGGGTTAATGTGGGGATGGGGGTCAATGTGTGTGGGGGTTAATGAATGGGGATGGGGGTTAATGTGGGGGGGCGTTAATGAGTGGGGATGGGGTTAATGAGTGGGGATGGGGGTCAATGTGTGTGGGGGTTAATGAATGGGGATGGGGTTAATGTGTGGGGGTATTTGGAGTGGGGGTGGGGGGATTTGGAGTGCTGATGGGGGTTAATGAGTGGGGATTGGGTTAATGTGTGGGGGATTTGGAGTGGGGATGGGGGTACTTAATGTGTGTGGGGGATTGAGGATGGGGGGATTTAATGTGTGGGGAGATTTGAGGACACAAAATAAAGAGTATGTATGAGGAAACAGTATGGGGGATTGGTGCAGACAGTATGGGGAGGGAATGGGTTAATGTAAGTGGACACAGTATGGGCAGTCAGGGATATGTGTGAGCAGACAGTATAGAGAGTGAGGGAGTAAATATATGAGGAGACAGTATGGTGAACAGGTGGGATGCTAGAGGGGAATAGTGTGAGGTGACAGTATATTGCAGATATTTTTATTTAGAGACATTATAATGACACTTCTATCTTTAAGGGCATCGTGTGGAGATTTGCTGCAGAAGACCGTAGAAGATCGAAGTCTACAGAGACGAGATGTGGATGAGAAAACTCATCATGGGGTCTAGAAGAAAAGGAGAACGACTCCAGAGACGATGTCATCTATAAGGTACCTGGATGTAAATAATATTTGTGATACTGACTTATTCTCATGTTTTTATTTGTTAGGAACATTAAAGGGGTTGTCCAGGTTTGTGCTGAGTCTGCAGTCATTCTATGTGACTGCAGACTTCTGAATTCTCACAGTGCTCACTGAACGCTGTTAGGATTCTCTCATGCCGGTAATTTGCATACATGCGGTCACATGCTGACTAGACATGTGTGGCCTCACTCAATGAAAATGAACAGAGCGAGGCCGGGCACGTCTAGTCGGAATGTGGCCAGAAGTATACAAATCACATACCTGTGCTGACATGACTGTACATCGGCAAGGGAGAATCCTAAAAGTGTGCAGTGCATTCGTTGTGAGAATTCAGAAGCTGCAATGTCAGAATTCAGCTCTGAAAGTTCCAGTGTCATCACATAGACACTTCACTCATATGCGATTTCCATAGGTATGGTCCTGTGACAACGAGCTTCTCTTCCTGCTTCTCTCAGTTTTTTACTGAACATTGAGAGCATTAGGAAGAGCAGCTCGCAGGTACATGGCTAAGTGTGCAAGTCGCATATGTACTTGGCGGGGGGGGGGGCGCCGAACCGAATTCTTGCCCCGGGTGCCAGAAAGCCTAGATACGCCTCTGCTTACACTTGCTTCTTGAAGTGGCCCAGTTCATCATAATTCTAGCACCTCAACTTACTGAGGTCCACCCTTCCAGGGAACAACCTTTTTTTGCCTGATCTTTCCCATTGTTTGTTTATACGCATTTTTATCACTATTACCTTCTGGAATTTCTTTTCGTCCACCTCTTGAACATTCCTTTGAATTGAACTAGCCTAACTTAGTGCTGGGACTAACTTCTCATGCCAACCAGCATGAGTAAATCCTTATGGATAAAATATTTTCTCGGGCTTACTGTGCGCTGCTTACATGTTCAAATTAGTACGACATGAGAAGTTTTTAACTGTTTAATTCCCAACGCGTTTCGAAGTGTCTATTACTTCTTCCTCAGGGGATGACATGAAGTGAACAGATACTGACATCTCCAGTTATATACATACATTATTTGAATTTTGGCGCCAGGAACACATGTGATAGAAGAACAAAGGTCAAAGTTCACAGGTTAACACTGCGCAAAGTATGTTATACACTTACAATAGTTATAAACGTTTATCTCTTTATGTTTGTATTACAGAAGAAATATTTTTACTGGAAAAAGGAAAGAAAAAGAAAAAAAGGGGGAAGAAAAAAGAAAAAAGGGAGCAACGAACCCAAAAAAAGGG
This sequence comes from Dendrobates tinctorius, assembly GCF_039654945.1. NCBI lineage: Eukaryota > Metazoa > Chordata > Amphibia > Anura > Dendrobatidae > Dendrobates > Dendrobates tinctorius. The sequence continues at coordinate 18,430,173 of NW_027361724.1, read as the reverse complement.
GTAAAGAGATTCCAAGTCCAGAGTCAGGACCATTATACTGGAGGAAGATATGCTTTGGGAAAAAAAAAAATTATTCTTATATGTTTGAAATGAAATAAAACCTTATTTATTTGTTATCTATTAAAAATATATATATATATACTTGAGGTCCAAAATTTATATGAATGCTAAAATTAAAAAATGTGAAATTAAAAACACTAATAAAATGTTGCCTAAAAAAGAGAATGCGTCTCCTGGTAAATTTCTATAGGGGTTTCAAGAGGATAAAATAGTACCTGGTATAAGGATGGGACCTACAATGATGTCTTCAGAAAAGAACATGTGGGAGCAGGATCGCTACCAGAATGAAAATGAATTATATTCACCTTATTTTTTATATGGGGATATAAAGTGAGAGCTGTGACCAGAATTCAGAACAAATTGTATATTGCTGGCCGCATCTTACTATAGAAGCGCTCCAATAAAAAAGGAATTTTATGTAAAACACTTCATATTGACGTCTATTGCTGTCAAAAATTTAAACTAAAAAAATGTAAGATTAAAAACACAGATAAAATGTTGTCTAAAAAAGAGAGTGCGTCTCCTGGTAAAATTCTATAGGGGTTTCAAGAGGATCCAATGGTACCTGGTATAAGGATGGGACCTACAACAATGTCATCAGAAGAGAACATGTGGGAGCAGGATCGCTACCAGAATGAAAATGAATTATATTCACCTTATTTTTTATATGGGGATATAAAGTGAGAGATGTGACCAGAATTCAGAACAAATTGTATATTAACGTCTATTGCTATAGAAGCGCTCCAATAAAAAAGGAATTTTATGTAAAACACTTCATATTAACGTCTATTGCTGGTCGCATCTTTCTATAGAAGCGCTCTAAGGAGGAATTTATGTACAACACTTTATAGGAAAAAATATTAAAAAATTATTTTAAAAAATATATTAGAGAAAATAACACTGTTAGGAAGTACAATTAAACAAAAAATTTGGTGATCTCGTTGATCCAATTTCTATAGGGATTTCAAAGAGATCCAATAGTACTTGGTATGAGGATGGGACCTACAACCATATCATCAAAGAAGAACATGTGGGAGCAGGATTGTTGTCAAAATAAAAATGAATTATATTCACCTTATTTTTTATAGAACTATAAAGTGAAAGATATAACCATAATTCAGGAAAAAAATTGTATATTAACATCTATTGTAGTCGCATATTTCTATAGAAGCGCTCAAATATAAAACAAAGAATTTTTGTACAATACTTCAAAGGAAAAAATATTGAAAAATTGTTAGAGGAAAATAAAACTGTTAAAAAGTACAATTATACAAAAACTTCAGTAATCTCGTTGAGTCCATTTGGTTTCAATGTATTCAATCTATAAATCCAGAAGACTTCTTTGCGATTCAATTGCCCAAATCTATCGGGATGATCTTTAGGAATATACTCAATGGGGCTAATTTTGAATCCATTATAGTTTTTATTATGTTTTAAAGCAAAATGTCTTGATAGACCATGTTGTAAGAAACCTATTCTAATGTTGTGTCTATGGGAATTAACCCTAAGATGCAGAGGTTGCGTGGTTCTACCCACATATTGTTTTTTGCAGTCACATTCAATTACATAAATAACGAATTCTGTGGTACAATTAAAAAAACTTCTGATAGGAAAGGATTCATTGGTATTTGTTGATTTAAAGATTTTTTCTTTATGTGTAATAACTTTGCAACAAAGACAATTTCTTTTCCCACATTTGTATATCCCTTTAAGGGAATTTTGTGGGGAGGACAGCTGATCTGTTTTAAGACGACTGGGGGCCACTAGATTCTTAATTGTAGGTACTCTTCGAAAGGTGATACCTGGAGTTTTTGGCAGAATCTTATATAGAACAGGGTCATTTAGTAAAATATGCCAATTAAGTTTTTTTTAAATAAAAAGTACCCTGTGGATTTGGTTAAAAATGCATATACGAAATGTAAAAACCTATCTCAAAAGTCACTGATTAATGATTCTAAGATGATTAAAACTGAGAATAAAAACTTTACAAGTAATTTTATTATACAGTATTGCGCTGAGAATATTAAAATCAGACAGATTTTAACGCACAATTGGCATATTTTACTAAATGACCCTGTTCTATATAAGATTCTGCCAAAAACTCCAGGTATCACCTTTCGACGAGCACCTACAATTAAGAATCTAGTGGCCCCCAGTCGTCTTAAAACAGATCAGCTGTTTTCCCCACAAAATTCCCTTAAAGGGATATACAAATGTGGGAAAAGAAATTGTCTTTGTTGCAAAGTTATTACACATAAAGAAAAAATCTTTAAATCAACAAATACCAATGAATCCTTTCCTATCAGAAGTTTTTTTAATTGTACCACAGAATTCGTTATTTATGTAATTGAATGTGAGTCTCATTATTCAATCCAGACACCAAGATGGCAATCAACTTTTTCCCATTCCTTGGTCCTTCAGGCTCGCTATTGTCTCCTCAAATGCCTGCCTAAATCTCTCAATGTATTCCTCAACTTTTTACTTCACCTTTTGATGAATATTTTTTACCCTTACCCAAGACTGGGTAGCAAAAACCTCACCAATATTGCTTTGGATATTCCAATGCTTTTTGAGGAGAGTTTCCTTGCTCTTTTGGGTTAGATGGCAGAATGAGTCTTGTGCATCAGGTGGCAGAAGCATCAATCTGTCCAGCTATTGTTTTAATTTTCTGCAACAAGTCTCTCCATGTCGGGTGTAACTGACTAATGTTATACAGCTCATTTACAAATGGAAGTGGATTGTTCTGTGGTTTTGTGATCGATGACAGAAATCCTTCACTTTCTCAGGTGTCCACGGAACATGTTGGGTGATTCTCCTATCTGTCTGACCATTTATACAAAGCATAGATTGTTCGCTGACAGGATAGGCAGAGGTCTCATGTGACAATTATGTCTCAGTCATCCTGTCTAGTGTATGTAAATTTCGGTACCATTCGTTCCATGGGTTCTAGAGACACACATGATTGTGGTGAGCACCGTACTCGAGCTCTCCCACAATCATATTTCACAAGGGAAATGTGTTTACTGCAGGCGTGTAAGTGACCCTCTACAGCTGTCAGTAATAGAGGGGGGTCCTGTTTTGGATAATAAACCAACATGATCACAGCTGTTCCAAATTAAAAGAAAATTGCTTTATTAAAACAAGAGTTTATTCACACAATTATGTAATATGGCCGAGAACTATCCGATGATTTATCAGATAGCACTAGGCCCGATGTTATAGCATGGGGCAGAGCAGGACTGTAATTTTTTTCTTATACTAATTCTGCATGAGAAAAAGAAATCGCAGCAATGCCAAGTGGCCACCTCCTGATGGGCACCATCAAGAATGTTCGTGAAGTGACCATATAAAATCCATTATCATCCTTCAGCTTGGTTCAGCTGGACGTGGCTCTTCTTTAGCACATGATATTCACAAAGGAGTCACAAAAGCATTTTTACTAAGCAGATATTCTATTTCTTGTTTAAATTGTCTTTATTGAAAATGTTCTAATTATTATACAAAATGGAGTTAAACAACATGAAGGAAAAGAAAAGGAAAAATATGGGGAAAGAAGGGAAAATAAAGGGAAGGAACTATCGCTAAGCAATAACAGTTATTCTATCTCTGATACATGTACCAAGAGATATTAAGATCAAGGGTAAGACAATGGAATTATCATTTCTTTCACAGTATCTCATCATTGTATAGTTTCATTGTCACATATTATGTAAGCTAGCCATGTTCCTGATCAGGGCTGCCATAAGGAATTTCTGGGCCCCATACTGGCAAAATTTTGGGGCTCCCTTGAGACTCCGCCTAGGCTCCATCCCAGTTGCGCCTCCACCTTAGCCCCATCTACACCCCTTGAACTTTCCACAGTCCCACCACCCACCCTTGGAAATACTCTTCAGCCCCCCCGTTCTCACCATGCACACAGTAAAAATTGTATTAACCCCTTAAGCCCCAAGGGTGGTTTGCACGTTCATGACCGGGCCAATTTTTACAATTCTGACCACTGTCCCTTTATGAGGTTATAACTCTAAAACGCTTCCATGGATCCCGGTGATTCTGACATTGTTTTCTCGTGACATATTGTACTTCATGATACTGGTAAAATTTGATTCATATAACTTGCGTTTATTTGTGAAAAAAACAGAAATTTTGTGAAAATTTTGAAAATTTCGCAATATTCCAAATTTGAATTTTTATGCCCTTAAATTACAGAGATACGGCATACAAAAAACTTAATAAATAACCTTTCCCACATGTTTACTTTACATCAGCACAATTTTGGAACCAAAATTTTTTTTTGTTAGGAAGTTATAAGGGTTAAAATTTGACCAGCGATTTCTCATTTTTGCAACACCATTTTATTTTTACGGACCACATCACATTTGAAGCCACTTTGAGGGGTCTATATGATAGAAAATACCCAAAAGTGACACCATTCTAAAAACTGCACCCCTTAAGGTGCTCAAAACCACATTCAAGAAGTTTATTAACCCTTTAGGTGCGTCACAGGAATTTTTTGAATATTTAAAAAAAATGAACATTTAACTTTTTTTCACAAAAAAAATACTTCAGGTTCAATTTTTTTATTTTACCAAGGGTAACAGGAGAAATTGGACTGCAAAAGTTATTGTGCAATTTGTCCTGAGTACGCTGATATCTGATATGTGGGGGGGAACCACTGTTTCGGCGCATGGCAGACCTCAGAAGGGAAGGAGCGCCGTTTGACTTTTTCAATGCAAAACTGGCTGGAATTCAGATCGGACGCCATGTCGCGTTTGGAGAGCCCCTTATGTACCTAAACAGTGGAAACCCCCCACAAGTGACCCCATTTTGGAAACTAGACCCCCCAAGGAACTTATCTAGATATGTGGTGAGAACTTTGAACCCACAAGGGCTTCCCAGAAGTTTATAGCGTACAGCGGTACAATTAAAAAATCATATTTTTTCCAAAAAATGATCTTTTCACCGCCACTTTTTATTTTTCCAAGGGTAACAGGACCCTAAAAGCTTTTGTGCAATTTGTCCTGAGTACGCTGATACCCCATATGTAGGTGTAAATGACTACTTGGGTGCATGGCAGAGCTCGGAAGGTAAGCAGCGCCATTTGACGTTTTTGGCTGGAATTGAGATCGGACAACATGTCGCGATTGGAAAACCCCTGATGTACCAAAACAGTGGAAACCCCCCACAAATGACACCATTTTGGAAACTAGACCCCCCAAGGAACTTATCTAGATGTGTGGTGAGAACTTTGAACCCCCAAGGGCTTCACAGAAGTTTATAACATACAGCCGCTGGTACAATTAAAAAATCATATTTTTTCCACAAAAATGATCTTTTCACCCTCAATTCTTATTTTTCCAAGGGTAAGAGGACCCTAAAAGATATTGTGCAATTTGTCCTGAGTGCGCTGATACCCCACAAGTGGGGCTAAACCACTATTTGGGCGCATGGCAGTGCTCGGAAGGGAAGTAGCGCCATTTGACGTTTTTGGCTGGAATTGAGATTGGACACCATGTCGCGTTTGGAAAGCCCCTAATGTACTAAAACAGTGGAAACCCCCCACAAATGACACCATTTTGGAAACTAGACCCCCCAAGGAACTTATCTAGATGTGTGGTGAGCACTTTGAACCCCCCAGTGCTTCACAGAAGTTTATAACGCCCGGGCGTGAAAATAAAAAAAATCGTATTTTTTCCACAAACATGATCTTTTAGTCACCAATTTTTTTATTATCCCAAGGGTACAAGGAGAAATTGGACCCCAAAAGTTGTTGTCCAATTTGTCCTGAGTACGCTGATACCTCATATGTGGGAGAAAACTACTGTATGGGCACACGTCGGTGCTCGGAAGAGAAGTAGTGACGTTTTGGAATGCAGACTTTGATGGAATGGTCTGCGGGTGTCATGTTGCTTTTGGAGAGCCCCTGATGTACCTAAACAGCGTAAACCCCCCACAAGTGACCCCATTTTGGAAACTAGACCCCCTATGGAACTTATCTAGATGTGTGGTGAGCACTTTGAACCCCCCAGTGCTTCACAGAAGTTTATAACGACCGGGCGTGAAAAAAAAAATATCGTATTTTTTCAACAAACATCATCTTTTAGTCCCGATTTTTTTTATTTTCCCAAGGGTAGCAGGAGAAATTGGACCCCAAAAGTTGTTGTCCAATTTGTCCTGAGTACGCTGACATCCCATATGTGGGAGAAAACTACTGTATGGGCACACGTCGGGGCTCGGAAGGGAAGTAGTGACGTTTTGGAATGCAGACTTTGATGGAATGGTCTGCAGGTGTCATGTTGCCTTTGGAGAGCCCCTAATGCACCAAAACAGTGGAAATCCCCCACAAATGACCTCATTTTGGGAACTAGACCCCCCACAGAACTTATATAGATGTGTGGTGAGCACTTTGAACCCCCAAAGGCTTCACAGAAGTTTATAATGCCCAGGCATGAAAATAAAAAAATCATATTTTTTTCACGAACATGATAAATTAGTCTCCTTTTTTTTATTTTCCCAAGGGTAACAGGAGAAATTGGACCCCAGAAGTTGTTGTCCAATGTGTCCTGAGTACCATGATACCTCATATGTGGGAGAAAACTACTGTATGGGCACACGTCGGGGCTCGGAAGGGAAGTAGTGACGTTTTGGAATGCTGACTTTGATGGATTGGTCTGCGGGTGTCATGTGCGTTTGAAGAGCCCCTGATGTACCTAAACTATTGAAACTCCCCACAAGTGACCCCATTTTGGAAAATAGACCCCCCACGGAACTTACCTAGATGTGTGGTGAGCACTTTGAACCCCCAAGTGCTTCACAGAAGTTTATAACGCCTGGGCGTGAAAAAAAAATCATTTTTTTCCACAAAAATGATATTTTTGACCCCATTTTTTATTTTCCTAAGGGTAACAGGAGAAATTGGACCCCAAAAGTTGTTTTGCAATTTGTCCTGAGTATGCTGATACCCTATATGTGGGGGTAAAACACTGTTTGGGCGCATGGCGGAGCTTGGAAGGGAAGGAGCACCATTTGATTTTTTCAACGCAGAATTGGCTGGAATTGAGATCAGACGCCATGTTGCATTTGGAGAGCCCCTGATGTGCCCAAACAGTGGAAACCCCCCAATTATAACTCCAACCCTAACCCCAACACACCCTTAACCCTAATCTCAGCCCTAACCCTAGCCCTAACCCGAGCCCTAACCCTAACCCTAGCCCTAACCCTAGCCCTAACCCTAGCCCTAACCATAACCCTAACCCTAGCCCTAACCCTAACCCTAATGGGAAAATAGAAATAATTACATTTTTTTTATTTTATTATTTTTCCCTAACTAAGGGGGTGATAACGGGGGGTTTGATTTACTATTTATGGCGGTTTTTATGTTTGGCGGCTGTCACACGCTAAGACGCTTTTTATTGTAAAAATAGTTTTTGCATCACCACATATTGAGAGCTATAATTTTTCCGTATTTTGACCCACCGAGTCATGTCAGGTCTTATTTTTTGCGGGACGAGTTGACGTTTTTATTGGTACCATTTTCGGGCACGTGAAATTTTTTGATCGCTTTTCATTCTGATTTTTAGGACGCAGAATGAACAAAAACCAGCGTTTCATGAATTTCTTTTGGGGGGCTGCTTTTACACCGTTCCGCATGCGGTAAAATTGATAAAGCGGTTTTATTCTTCGGGTCAGTACGGTTACAGCGAGACCTCATTTAGGTCTTTTTTTATGTTTTGGAGGTTTTATGCAATGAAAACTATTTTATGTAAAAAATAATTATTTTTGCATTGCTTTATTCTGCGAGCTATAACTTTTTTATTTTTTGCGGATGACACTATATTGCGGCTCGTTTTTTGTGGGACAAGCTGACGTTTTCAGCGGTACCATGGATATTTATATGCGTCTTTTTGATTGCGCGTTACTGCACTTTTTGTTCGGTGGTATGATAATAGATCATTATTTTTTGCTTCGTTTTTTATTTTTATTTTTTAAGGGGTTCGCTAAAGGGGTTAACTAATGGGACAGTTTTATAGGGCGGGTCGTTACGGACGCGGCGATACCAAATATGTGTACTTTTATTGTTTTTTTTTTATTTTCAAAAAATGAATTTATTGGAGAATATTTTTTTTTTTTTACTAATTTATTTAGCGATTTTTTTAAAAATTATTTTTACACTTTTTTTTTTTTCTTTTTTACTTTATTACATTGTCCCAGGTAGGACATCACTGTCCTGTGACAGATCGCTGATCTGTCACATCACAGATCACTGTGACAGATCAGCGATCTGTCACAGGCACTGCTGCAGACTTCCTCATGCCTGCGCTTTGCAAGCAGTGAGGAAGTCAGCTCCCTACAGGCCCCCGAAGGTCCCCGTCGCCATCTTGGATCCGGGGGCCTGTAGGGAAAGAGCCCCCCGCAGCAGCGCTGCACATTGCGCTGCTGTGGGGAGCTCAGGGAAGCACAGAGGGAGCCCCCTCCCTGCCGATGCTTCCCTTTAACCCCCGGTACACCGCGATCGTGTTTGATCGCGGTGTACAAGGGGTTAACGTGTCGGGGGTGGTCCGTGACCGCCCCTGACACTTTGTTCCGGGTGTCAGCTGTGATAATCAGCTGACACCCGGCCGCGATCAGCGGCACTCACCACGTGGGCGCCGCTGATCGCTATGACGTACTATCCCTGGGAATTAAGTCCCAGGGCACATGGACGGGATAGTACGTCATATGGGATTAAGGGGTTAAAAAGGACGGGATTGGTTCAGCGGGTTTAGGGGAGGAACATTGGGGGGAGACGGGCTCTGGGAGTGGGGCAAAAGTGCAGGAAAACCACCACTTTGGGACTGGAAGCCGGAGTGAAGAGACCCACCCACCCTCCCCCTTGTTTTCGCTTCCGTTGGGATTACGTTTGCTTATATGGGTTGGGGCATATGTATGGAAGCTAATAGACGGATATATATAGAAGTATGTTGGCAGTTGTTTTGTCACAGTGGCAGAGTTGGTGGGGGGTGGGGTTCTTGGAGTTGACGCTAATTCAGCAGGGAAGGAATTCTACGTAAAAATCTGGAGAGTTGAAATTGTGTGGGTTGATCTGGAATTTGGTTATGGGCTCTGGATGGGGTTTTTACCCTGGGAGATGGTTGGTCGTTAGTCTTCCCGGAATGGGATGTATGGTGCCCTCGAGCTGGTGGTGTACTGCTGAGGGTAAAGTGGTGGTTGAAGTTCTTTTGGTTTGCCAAATGTTAAGCCAGATCTTTCGGAAGCTCCAAGAACCCTCCCCTCATGTTTTATGCATATAAAATTGCATAGTAATATTTATTGTTTAAAAATGTTTTTATGTTATTGTTTGTTAATAAACTGGCCGCTGTGGCCAAAATGATCCAAAATAATTTTATGTGTAGTGCTTTTATTTTGAAGGGGGTGGCTTTTTTCCCTTTACAGGGAGGCGGCAGGTAAGAAGCCATATTGGCCATTCATGGTCAAGGTGATTGCATCTTACATCGGCCAAAACTGCTGACAGGGTCGCTTTAACTTAAAACTGAAAATAAAGTTTACACAAGTAGCACAAGACGGATTTCATCCCCAGGTATCAGTGTAAGGCCGGGGTCAGACTAGCGTATGGCATTGGATGAGATATGCTAATTATTTTCTCCATCTCTTCCATTGCCGGGGTCAGTGGGTCGCCCTCCCAGGGCTGTGGGGTACTCGGTACCGGGTCGGTGTCAGCGGGATGTGTCACAGCAGTGGTGATCCGGTCCATGGCCCTGGGCACCCAAGTAATGGGGGAATGTAATGGTGGAATGTAGTTAGATGAATAGTTCGCGACTTCACCTGTGGTGCTCAGCAAGGGGGGTGTTAAGCCGACGCTGCATGCAGATCCACTGGGACTGATGGTAGGGCACAGCAGAGATGTACAAGCTCCCCACAGGTGAAGCTGTAGTCCCAGGGCAGTGTAGATATGATTGGCACAGGGATGTAGCAGTGCCGGAAAGGTAGGAAGCAGACAAGACACAGCGGGGTGCAATTCTGTACCTTTACTTGATAACGGCACTCCAGGTTCCTGATTACAGATGGTATCGGAGCGGGCTAGCCTGGAAGCAGCTCAGGATTCTCTCTCAGCAGAAGGGCTGTGCAGTCACCTTCCTAGCGCTTATTTGAATGAAGTACTCCTAGTACTGAATTACACTGAAGTTCCTCTCAATTCTCTTCTACTCTCACTCCTTGTATGGCAGACAGCTGTAGCCGCTATTCCTCTCCTGGCTGACTGCGTGCTGTTGTGCCTCCGAGTCTTAGATGGGAGTAGGGCATTTACAGCCTCCTACTCCTATGGTATCAGCTGTAGGACCATCAGTGTCCATACAGCCGTGGAGACCAGGCTCCAGATCATGCGCTCTCACTGTGAGGGAGCTCTCTTTCCTCAGCTCAACCTCCAGCTTCTCTCTACACATCTGCACACTTCACCCTCCGCAGACTAACTAACCACTCCTTCCTCTTGGCCCACAGAGAGCACTCCTCCCCTTAGGCTAAGTGCACACGTACCGGAACTCTTGCGGAAATTACAGCGAGAATTCCGGAATTCCATTCCGCGGGAAAATCGCATTTTAAATTCCCACGATTTCCCCGTGGAAAAACTAGCATTTTGCAAGCGTATTTAGCTTGCAAAATGCTAGCGTTTTCCAAGCGATCTGTAGCATCGCTTGGAGAACTGATTGACAGGATGTTCACACTCGTCAAACATGGTGTTTGACGAGTGTGACCAACTTTTTACTACTGAGGCCGCCTATGCAGCATCAGTAGTAAAAGATAGAATGTAAAAAAAAATAAAAAATGGTGTTATTCTTACCTTCCGACGTCCTGCGCATCCGTTCCCAGTAATCCTTTGCGAAAATGCCCGCGATGACGTCCGTTCTCGCGGGATCGCGATGTCTCGCGGTTATTCGCGATGACGTCGCGCGAATGACCGCGAGACTTCGCGATCCCGCGAGAACGGACGTCATCGCGGGCATTTTCGCAAAGGATTACTGGGAACGGAAGCGTGGAGAGAGGCGGGAATGCTGCGCGGGACGCCGGAAGGTAAGAAAAACAATATTTTTTATTTTAAATTCTATTTTTTACAGGGATATGGTACCCACAGCCCGGAGGACAGTCTCCTCTCCTCCGGACCGTGGGTACCATCCGCAATTGTTCTGCTTACTTTCCGCATGGTGTGCACAGCCACATGCGGGAAGTAAGCGGAACAATGCATTCCTATGGGTGCGGGATCGCCGCGATTCCGCAAATTAATGAGCATGCTGCGTTTTTTACCGCGAAGCGATTCCGCCGCAGTAAAAACCGCAGCATTAGCACAGCATTGCGGAATCCCATAGGAATGCATGGGATGCTTATTTTTCACGTTTTCGAGGCAAAATCGCGCGGTGAAAACCGCCGCGGAAACGCGAAAAAAAGCCACATGTGAACTCAGCCTTAATCCTGGTTCAGAGTTCCCCCTGCTGGCCTGGAGTGGAACTGTGTTGCATGTATAGGTAAACTGCTTGAGAGACCCATCATTGCCTCCAAGCCTGGCATTACCCTCCCCTGGAGGAAGGCAAAGCCAGTGTGGCGACCATACTCCTGGGGGCGCCACATTCCCCCCTAGTGAAAGTCAGCACTCTGGGGCTGAACAAAGAAAAACATGAATAATACATAACAGTTAAACAATAGGAATTGTACAAGATTTAAAAATAAAAAGTTACCAAAACCAAGTGTTTCAAAAATGGTGCTGTGATGACAAGTCCACAAACATCAATGTCTATGGTCCATTCCTGGCAAATGGTAAATTATTTACAATCAAAGTTTTTGACCACACACAAGTCCTGTGGTTCAGTGTCCATAAAAATTCAAAGGGAACTCTTACAGGTTACCTGTAGGCACAAACTTGAAAACAGTTACATATTTACACAAACAATTTCAGTATTTACATTTATTCTATTATATACGATATTTAAGGGGTGGTATCCCTTGTGTGATGCGGGTAGACCTGCGTAAGACTGGTGTAGTGAGTAATGTACTGGATACACTACTGGGTGGTAAACTGGGCAGCATTCTCCTATGGACTCTTAGACTCACCAGGGGCAATACAGTTTCACCACTGGCAGGGCGAGGGTTCTCTGGCTCCACTGCTGGTGTCATCTGCTGCCTGGTTTTCCTGATCCTCAGGATTCTCTTGAGTCACTTCTTCCTGGGCTACCACTTGAGGAAATATCAACACTGGCACCACTATTGCATCATTCACTTTAGTCCAGTTCGCAGGGAATTCTCTAAGTATTGTGCTGACCTTCTTTTCTTCCACTATGGGTTGGTTGTTATCTGGCTCTTCTTTTCTCTCTTTTAACTGATCAGGGCACAACTTCAAATGATCTCTCGATACCGCTCCTGTGGTCTCTCCTCCATCCTTACTAGCAAGGCATACCTTAGTATTATCAAAATTTGAGGGCATAATGGTATAAGGTTCAGCTTCCCACTTATCATCCAACTTGTGCAATCTTCACTTTCTTTTCAGGACTTGCTCTCCCGGCGACAAAGGGACGGCAGGTGCATTTTGATTGTAAAGCTTCTCCTGCTTTTGTCTTGCCTGGGCTAGACTTTTCTCCACACATTCTTGAACTCTTCTATACTGTTGCTGCCTTTCCGTGTCCCAGTCAGCATCTGGTGACGTTACTCCAGGGGTCAGGACTCCCATATCCAGATCAATAGGCAGCTTACCAGGTCTTGCTCTCATTAAGTAAGCTGGGGTATAGTTGGTGGAGTTCACGGGTATATGGTTGTAGAGGTCTGCCAGATCTGGCAACTTCTCTGGCCACAGATTTCTCTCCTCCAAGGACAAAGTCTTCAGGAGGTCCATCACCACCTGGTTCATCTTCTCACATATGCCATTGGTCTGTGGGTGATACGGTGTTGTCTGGATCTTCTTACAACCATACAAGCTACAGAATTCATGGAGCACTTCTGCCTCGAAAGCTGGACCTTGATCAGTGAGCACTCTCTCAGGATACCTATGTGGTCTACAAAAATGTTGTTGGAATGCTCTGGCTGCTGTCCTGGCAGTTAGATGTTTGACAGGCACAACTACCAGGAATCTTGAGTAGTGGTCCACAATGGTAAGAGCGTAGATGTAGCCTGACTGGCTTGGAACCAGCTTCACATGGTCCAGGGCTACCAACTCAAGTGGCTGTTTGGTGATGATTGGCTGTAGAGGAGCTCTCTGGCTGTCTCGATCCTTTCTGAGCAGGTTACACTGTCCACACTCCCGGCACCACCTCTCAATGGATTTCCTCATACCAGCCCAGTAGAACCTCTCCCGGAGCAATACTTCCAACTTCTTCCATCCAAAGTGTCCAGCTCCATTGTGGTATGCTTCCAGGACCATTGATGCCTCTCGCTTCGGGACTACAACCTGCCAAACCAGCTCATGAGTACGGGCATTGATACTCCTCCGACACAGCTTTCTTTCATAGATAAACAGCTGGCCTCTCTCCTTCCACAACTGCCGAGTTTCTTCAGGAGCATCTGACTCTGGGCGTGACTGGCGGACTGCAGGGTCACTATCTTGCGTTTCTGCCCAATCATGATGGGCCAACGGATTCAGAGTGACCTCCTTCATGCCAGACTGTCTGTTCCTCACTCCTTGAGCACGTTGGGCTGCCAGTGGCCTGTGGAAGGGAGGTAGCTCTATTTCTTCAAGAGCCTCAGGGTCTTCTCCTGCATCTGGTAGGTTAGGCATCCTGGACAGCGCATCGGCATTCTTGTGCCCTGCTCAGTACTTGATAGTGAACTCGTAATTAGACAGCCGAGCCATCGCTGCTCCAGTGCACCTAGCTTTCAAGTGTCCAAGTGGGTCAACGGATTGTTGTCCGTGAAGATAGTAAACTTGGCAGAGACTAAGTAATGCTTGAACCTTTCAGTGACAGCCCAGACTATGGCAAGGAACTCCAGCTTGAAAGAACTGTAGTTGTCAGGGTTCATTTCAGTGGGGCGCAGCTTCCTGCTGGCGTAGGAGATCACTCTTTCTTTTCCATTCTGTACCTGCGACAGTACTGCTCCTAATCCCACATTGCTGGCATCGGTGTACAGTACAAAGGGTTTCTCATAGTCTGGGTAGGCCAGAACTTCATCACCTGTGAGAGCCATCTTCAATCTGGTGAAGGACCTTTCCAACTCTTCAGTCCATTCAAAGGTGGAATTTTTCTGTTTGTTCTTTTAGGACTGCCCACCAGAAGATTTTGCATAGGGGTGGCTATTTCAGTAAAGCCTTTGATGAATCTTCGGTAGTAGCCTACCAGTCCAAGGAATTGGCGTACTTCATGGAGGTTGCTGGGCTTCGTCCAGTCCCGGATGACTGTGACCTTGTCAGGATCTGGTGCCACACCTTCTGCACTTACCACATGACCGAGTTACTGTACCTTGGGCTTCAGGAGGTGGCATTCAGAAGGCTTCACCTTCAGGCCAAAATTGGACAGAGCCTCAAACACTTCAGGCAGGTGTTCCAGATGATCTGCATAGGTCTTGGAGAAAACAATGACATCATCCAGGTACAACAGGACTGTCTCAAAGTTCATGTGTCCCAGGCAGCACTCCATCAGCCGTTGAAATGTTCCTGGAGCAGTGCAGAGCCCAAACGGCATATAATTGAACTCACAGAGACCCATTGGAGTAGTAAATGCGGTTTTCGCCTTGTCTACCTCTGCCACGGGAACCTGCCAATACCCACTAGTGAGATCCAAGGTGGAAAAGTAGTTAGCAGTTTTAAGTGCAGCTAAGGACTCTTCAATTCTAGGTAATGGGTAGGCATCTTTATGTGTAATGCTGTTAATTTTCCTGTAATCAACACACATTCTCATGGTACCATCCTTTTTCTTTACAAACACTATGGGAGCTGCCCACGGGCTACAACTGTCTCTGATAACCCCTGCTTCCTTCATCTCTTTCAACATACTCTTAGCACATTGGTACTTTGTTCGGGGGTATAGGTCTGTACCTCTCCTTTATGGCTGGATGGTCTCCAGTGGGGATATGATGTTGAACCCCTTTTGCCTGCCCAAAATCCAGTGGGTGTTTGCTGAATATCCACTCATACTCTTGTGTCACCCTGTAAGCCCTATTTCGCTGGTATGAAGGTGTAGAGTCAGTTCCCACCTGCAGTTGCTGGCACCACTCCTCTGGCTGCTTCACGGAGCCATTGTCCTCCACCTGATCGGATGAGACCAAGGGCTCTGCTGCCTGCAATGAGTTGTTATTAACAGTGAGCAGCTTAGCAACTGTGGCGTACCGAGGTATGGTGGCTTCCTCTTCCCCACAATTCAAAAGGCGTACAGGTATTCTTCCATTACGTACATCAGCCACCCCTCTGGCTGTCAGGACAGTGGGCCTGCTATCAGAATATACTGGTTCTACCAATGCCTGGTAATCTCTCCCTCTGAGGCCTATAGCTGCCTGACACCATATCAACATTTCACACCTGGGGGGTAATGCAATGCGGAAGGGATCACTCACTCTGACACTGCCAATTTCTCCACCAGAGAGTTCTACCTGCTGTCTTTGCATCAGGGCTCGGATCTCCTTCTGCAGGACTCGTTGTTCTCCGGAGCCAGCAGTCTCAGCCACCTGTTGCAACAAGACAATAACCTCGGACAGACAGTTTTCAATTACATTGGTACCAAGAGTCATCATGGGATTACATTCACGTCGATCAATATCAACAACTATCAGACCCTGAGATTTCAGCTCTACCCGACCCACTTTAACAGTAACCTCTTTACATCCAATCTGCAGCAAAGTCTGACCGTTACTGACAACTATTGTCAGCTCATCAGTTGGGCCACGGGTGAGTTCAGAGTCAGCCCAATATCTCTTATACAAAATATACGGCATAGTGGTCACCTTGGAGCCAGTGTCCAGCAAAGCGTTCATGGGGATGCCGTCAATCACCACAGGAAGGATCAGCCTCCCTCCCACATACTTGGCTCGCCAGTTCCTTGGGCCTGCTGGTCCTACTCCTGGGGGTTGGCCCTCTGCCCCAGGGGTTGCTCGTTTAAAGGACAGTACCATGCAAGATGACCTACCTTGTAACAGCGACGACAGATGGGACGTCCGTCTTGGTTATAGAGATCGTTGTTCCTTCCTCGAAGTGCCACGGGACATCCTCTGGACTGGAAGCAATCTGGACCTTTTCTTTGGAAGACACCTGCAGGGACTGCACGGTTTTAGTAAGTGCAGCCAATTCTTTGGTCAACTCCTGGACCTGAAGACGCAGCTCCTCAGTTGGATCTTTATCCAGAGTCCGGGCATCAGCCTCCACAGGGATGGAAGGGAAAGACGTGGCTTCCTGGTGGTAGGTGATCGCTGGGCGCCTCAGGGACGCTGGACGACCCTGATACTGTCCTGCGCCTTCTGTTTACAGCCAAAGAACCTAATCTTGATTTCAGCTGCAGTGTGAGTGTCAAAGGTGCTTCTCAGCTTGGCTAGAATCTTTTTGACAGTCTCTATCAGTGTCCTGCCAGGCTTTCACTTCTCTCTGCGCTGCACCCGTTAGCTGTCCAATCAGGATATTCACTTTCTGGCTTTCAGAGGGTATACTTTAAACAAACTGCACAGTCTCTCTTTAAATTCACTCAGGGTGACTCACCCGAGTACTGCGGTAGCCAGGCCGCTTCAGGTATATAGGGCATAGACAGCGGCATTATGGGGACCACTGCGGCGGGCGCTCCTCCTGGCGGTGCTGCATGGTTGGCGATGGCGTCCGCATCGTTGTGTGGCGCGGACATTCTCTTCCCCCTTAGTTAAAGTTTGCCAGGGCCGGGGGTTGTGCGAGCTCACCGGCGGCTGCTTCGCAGGCCCAATGCTCCGAGCTGTAGGCCTCAGCTCCTCCTCTTCTCGGGCGCTCTCCTCTCTTCCTGCGTGGCTCTTCACTTCTTCGCGCTCTGTGACAGGCTCCGCCCACGAAGGCCCATCCCTCTTTCTTCCCACGCACGCCAAGCATCGCGTCAATTGGCGTCAATTTCACACACAGTCTTTTTCACAAACACAGTCTATGGCACACAGGACCCGGGGGGGGTACCGGGCTCCGTCATCCTGTTTGTGACGCCAAGTTGGGTCGCCCTCCTAGGGCTGATGGGTACTCGGTACCGGGTCGGTGTCAGCGGGATGTGTCACAGCAGCGGTGACCCGGTCCGTGGCCCTGGGCGCCCAAGTAATAAGGGAATGTAATGGTGGAATGTAGTTAGATGAATAGTTCGTGACGCCACCTGTGGTGCTCGGCAAGGGAGGTGTTAAGCCGACGCTGCATGCAGATCCGCTGGGACTGATAGTAGGGCACAGCAGAGATGTAAAAGCTCCCCACAGGTGAAGCTGTAGTCCCAGGGCAGTGTAGATGTGATTGGCACGGGGATGTAGCAGTGCCGGAAAGGTAGGAAGCAGACAAGACACAGCGGGGTGCAATTTCTGTACCTTTACTTGGTAACTGCAGTCAAGGGTCCTGATTACAGAGAGTATCGGAGCGGGCTAGCCTGGAAGCAGCTCAGGATTCTCTCTCAGCAAAACGGCTGTGCAGTCTCCTTCCTAGCGCTTATTTCAATGAAGTACTCCTAGTGCTGACTTACACTGAAGTTCCTCTCAATTCTCTTCTACTCTCACTCCTCGTATGGCAGACAGCTGTAGCCGCTATTCCTCTCCTGGCTCACTGTGTGCTGTTGTGCCTCCGAGTCTTTGATGGGGGTAGGGCATTTACAGCCTCTTACTCCTCTGGTATCTGATGCAGGACCATCAGTGTCCATACAGCCGTGGAGACCAGGCTCCAGATCATGCGCTCTCACTGTAAGGGAGCTCTCTTTCCTCAGCTCAACCTCCAGCTTCTCTCTACACGTCTGCACACTTCACCCTCCGCAGACTAACTAACCACTCCTTCCTCTTGGCCCACAGAGAGCACTCCTCCCCTTAATCCTGGTTCAGAGTTCCCCCTGCTGGCCTGGAGTGGAACTGTGTTGCATGTATAGGTAAACTGCTGGAGAGACCCATCATTGCCTCCAAGCCTGGCATTACCCTCGCCTGGAGGAAGGCAAAGCCAGTGTGGCGACCATACTCCTGGGGGCGCCACATTAGCGTATATCACACAGCACTGGGATGATATCCGAGCGATGTGCGTTGTCTCACTCGCACCCATAGACTTATATGGGTGCGAGTGAGCCGAGACTCAGTGACAAGCGCTGCATGCTGCGATTTCACTCGCACGTAGAATACGGTCGAGAAAAAAGGTGATGGGAGCTGCCCCATAGATGAATACTGGTCATTGCTAGTGTGACCCCGGCCTAATCAGTATAACGGCGTCGACCTGACACTGTCTGTAAGTTACTGTGCACAATCCTAATCACAGGGGTACTTTAAGAGTATGTGCACACGTTGCGGATTCTACTGCGGATCCGCAGCGGATTTGGCCCTGCGGATCTGCAGCAGATTCTCCTGCGGCATACAGTACCATTATATTCAAAGTAAAACAAAAAAGGCAGTGCACATGTTGCGGAAAAATCTGCATGGAAATGCTGCGGGTTCATTTCCGCAGCGTGTCAATTCTTTGTGCGGATCTGCAGCTTTTCTGCACCCATTGTCTTGCATTGAGTCAGGCACATCCGCTGCAAAAACGCAGGCCTAAAAAAGTTTGCGGTTTTGCTGCGGATGAAACGCTGCAGATCGGGAGGGGGAAGAGTGTGGGCAGAGTGTGTGCGTGTATGGTGTCTTGTGTGCGTGTGTGTGTGGGGGTGCCTGCGGGTGTTGCCGGGGCTGTGCGGGGGTTGCCAGGGGCGTCTGTATGCAGGCAAAATCCGATGAGACTACAAGTCCCATCGGGCTATGCCTGCTACACTGACAGTGAGTGACACATTAGCCAATGATGGGACAGTAGTAGTCCCATCATCCGGCTAATGTGTTGAATGTAAAAAAAAATAAATAAAAAAACCCATACAGAACATACAACATATAAAATACAGAACATACATATAACATACAACATAACATAGAGTACATACTTACCAATCACCTAATTCCCCGAAGCTCTCATCTCCTTTAATAAAACTAAATAAATAAACCAACCTATACTTACCTTTCCGCCGTAGTCCAGTTAATAATGACGGTCCCACGACGATCTCTGGTGTAGAACACTGACAACGGGTGATGTCAGTGCTGTACAGGGGCTCCCATGATGAACTGAAAGCGGAGGCAATCCTCCGCTGTGTATGCCTCCGCCGCCGGGAAAGAGGTCCCGTAACCCTAATTCTCATGCAGCATTGCTGTAAAGTGAGAGCCTGAACTCAGGTAACCTCAGTGATGCACTGCAGGAGGCATTGTCTCCTGTCACTTCATCACTGGGAGGTCCTATAGAGCAGTGACATCACCTGATGTCACTGTTCTATAGGGGAGAGGGTCTTGGGACACTCGTTATTAATTGGACTGCATTGGACAGGGAGTATATGGTTGGTTTATTTTTTACTTTTCATTATAGGAGATCGAGGGTGTTGTTTGAATCAGGGCTTGCAATAAAAATATGAAAACTGTGTTGTGTTTTATTTAATTAAAATACTTTATTCTTATGTGTGTGGTTTTTTAACTCTTTATTAAAATAAGATTAATAATAGATAGGCGTCTTATTGACGCCTCTCCATTATTAACCGGGCTTCATGTCACCTTACAATAGCAAGGTGACATTAACCCCTTATTACCCCATATCCCACCACTACACAGGAGTGATAAGAAAAGGACTAAGTGCCAGAATTGAAGCATCTTATAGATGCGCCATTTCTAGGGCGGCTGCGGGCTGGTATTTGTAGCCAGGGGGGTCCAATATCCCAGCCATCCAACAGCAAGGAAGCAGCTTGCAGGTCGGCAACACAGACAACTGGAGACCAGGAAGCTGGTATGTCAGGTCTTCCCCTGTCCCAGGTCTCTGCCACTGGTTTTGAGGGCACTTCCCACCAGCGGCAGAGGGCCTCGGACAGGAATGTCATGCCCGAGTTCCTTCACTAGAGCTCAGTTTTTCAGAATGGCATCAAGGTGCTATCACACAGAGTGGACAGCGGTTTTAACAACATGGACCACCGCTTCCAGTCTGTCAACAGTCGCCTTGACCGTCTGGAAGCCGACCTCAACAGACCAGTGCACCATTTTTACAGCAAAATTGAACGGGCCATGGCGGAACACCTTAGTCCTGATCTACAGCTGACTGTCCTGCAGGACTGCAACAATGCTTTCTTGCAAGCTATGCAGCAGAGTCAGTACGTGCAGCAGTCAGTGGTGTCATTTCCAACTGTGCCACCACTGACTCGCTTCACCTCACTACCTGCTTCTGCTGCATACCACCGCACGGCCACCTGCATTCCAAGCCAAACTGGACACCACTACACCACCGCAAGGCCGAGTGCTGCTGGACATTCCCCCGCCACCACCATGGTAAGTGTAGCTCCTGTCTGGACCACCACTGCCACCACCACGTCAAGGCAGTCACCCAGCTCCAGGAGGTCCAGGCACGACACAAGATCACAGGAGACACAAAAAGAGGAAAACTTTGACTGTCCCTCCCCCCTCACCTGACACTGTGACTCACCTGCCTCGACTTCCATCCCTGAGCTCCTTTCCCCCCAACTTTCGTCGCCCCTTCCCCTAGAACCCCTTCCTAACCTTCCAGCCATTCCTCGCCACTCCACACCCCCAACTTTCCACCATGTTCCCCCAAATGTCATTTCCAAAAAAAGTTGTTTTAATTTTTTCTTTTTAAATAAATTTCAAAGCCTGGTTTCCCCTAATACTGTTTGATTAATGTTTTTTTCACCGCCTACACACACTGCGCCGTACTCACACTGCGCCATACATTGTGTTTTTGCCACCACATAGCTCCATTAACGACACGTTTCTTGTGTCATTCCTGGAGATATGTGTAGTCAAAAACACAAATATATGACTTGTATTTTCACCACCAGTCTTTTCAGTCTGCTAATATTGCACAGACTGAATAGAGGATGGTGTTGAGTGCAAGGCATATCTATTGTTACCTTGCCAGGTATCATAAAGAGTGAATTGAGGATGGTGTGTTTTTACCATCATCATTTCACTCTTTGTGACACAAGGCCGGGGGATTCTAGATATACCTTGTAATTAACCACATCCTCTATTCAGTGTGTGGTGAATAAACTGAAGAGATGATGGAGAAAATACACGTCATATCTACAATACCCTGGCCTCGTATCATAACTATTTTTCACACCTGGGCAGGTGAATACACATTAGTTAACTTGCAGCGTCGCTTCAGTTTGCATTATCTATTGTACGCAGACTGGAGAGATGCTGGAGTTTAACTCATATGTGTATTAACCTGGCCAGATGTGATAACTTCACCATGACACCAGGCCTGGGGATTGTAGATGTTTTATAAACTTTATCATTTCTCCAGTCTGCGTTCATACTAAAGCCACAGTGGAGATCCTATATTAATATTTATTCTCAGATGGTCAGGTGTCATAAAGAGTGAAGGATGCTATTGCATCCCAAAATCACTATTTGTTAAATCAGGCCATGTGATACAAATATGTATTATCTACACCGTTGCTGCACATTGAACACAAACTGTAGAGATGATACAGGTCATACAACTTGTGTGTATGTAGTCACCTGGCCTGGAGTCCTAGTAAATTCATGGTGCACAAAACACAGTATCATAAATTCACTGGGACACCTGGGCAGGTGATTATTGTATTGGAGTGTATAAAAACAGAGTGCACTCAGTACAGGTATCAAAACAGATTTTTTGTAACATACACACAAGCAAACAATTTTACACCATTTGATCTTGCCATTCCACACGTCCTACATCAGAGATAAAGTAGGCCGCAAATTGGTCCCTCATTTAGCCAACTTCAACTGATGACTTGTGAGGGAGCTGTGTGAATTCAGGCAATGAGTTTGCAGCAGGTTCATCGGGTTCAAAGTTAGGATGATCTTTAGCCATAACAAAATTGTGAAGAACCACACACTCCTTCACCACCTCATCCACTGTTTCCAGTTTAAGATTAATGGCTGTGCCGAGAATGCGCCATCTGGAGACAAGAATACCAAAAGCACATGCTACAGTTCTTGGGGCCCTGGTCAGTCTGTAACTAAAGATTTTTTGGGTGTGGCCCAGGTCCCGGCTGGAGTAGGGTTTCATCAGGTTTTGGCACATTTGAAATGCCTCATCCCTAACCATTACAAATGACTGTGGTGGACCTTCGGTGTGGGGAAGAGGCCGTGGCATGGGGACATTGAAATGGTTGCCATACAACCTCCGGCCCATGTCCGAGTTCTTAAAAGCCTGGGAGTCATTCCCACAGCCAAATGCCCCAATGTCCACTGCAACAAACAGACAGTCTGCATCCGCAATGGCCATGAGTACTGTAGAAAAGTACTTTTTATAGTTATAGTACTCCGATCCACTTCTTTTGGGTTTGATTATCCAGATGTGTTTCCCATCCACCGCTCCCAAACAGTTGGGGAAATTGCAGACTGTCCAGAATTTTTCAGCAATATGTATCCACTTTTCCACGGTTGGCAGGAACATAAATTCTGGACAGAGAACGTCCCACAAAGCCCGGCAGGTGTCTGCAACTATTCCCGACAAGGTGGATATTCCAATTCGGTACTGGAAGTGGAGTGATGACAGGGTCTCTCCAGTAGCCAGGAATCTGCCAAACAGAGAAGCGAAACGCGCGTTGGGGAAGCCAGCATCATACACTAACAAACATGTAAGTGCCCTTTCTCTGCGAATTTCTCCTTATTACATTCATCTAATTGGCTGCACACCACTATATCACCGTTCGGTGTGGTATATACAAATAGATAGGTGGCATATTTTTGAGATTAGAGTCTCCATGTATTTAAATATAGACTATGCCTGTTTTAATTAAGGAATTTTTCCTTTTATTTAAATATGCTTACCCAGTATACATGAATTTAACAATTATGGGTGTTGTCTGTACCAACTAGTGGCCTACTGTATGATTAATTCTCATTACAACTGTATACAGGCTATGCCTGCTTTGAATTAAATAGTCACAGTGTATGCTGTTTATGGGCAAACGTGCAATATGGCTCCCTGTTTGGATAGCAGTATCCTTTTTTGTCATCTGTGAACAATTTGTAATGTTTGGATATTTTGTGTAGCAAATTGTGCTTAATAAAATTTGTATATTTTGGCAATTTAAACTAATTCTGCTGTGGTTGATTAATATTGCTCTGAGTTTTTGCCGTAATAATCATTCATTGGTTTTTTTTGTGTGTTATAACAATAATTCTGCAGGCTTTTGTTTACTACATGGCAGAACAATAATTCTGCAGGCTTTTGTTTAGTACATGGCAGAACAATAATTCTGCAGGCTTTGGAATAGTACATGTCAGAACAAAGAAAATTATGCAGGCATTGGTTTTTTAAATATCACGTACCGTAATGTGACCAGGAGCCATTCCTCAGGAGGAATTGCATGACAGAGCTGTGTCCTGTCTCCGGATGGCTTCTTGAACACGAGCAAGCAAATCCATGAAGCTTTCTTGGGACATCCAGGAATAGTTACTAAATTTTGCTGGGTTTCCCTGGAGCTCGTTGCAGAGGGTGTGGTACGCTCCACGGCTCTCCCAGAGTTCAATAATCGGATGTATCCACAAACGCCCCTGCTGCTGTCTCTCTCTCCCTTTGTTGCTGGCAAGCAAATGCAAAAGCCTGAGCCAGCACAATGTCCAGATCCAAGTTAAAGTGAAAACTCTTCCAACACAGATCCATTTTCACAAAGGAAAAAGTAACCAAATCTGAAGAATTCAGCTGTAAACAGGGTATACATAAAGAATTCCCATGACACATGCCCACTGGTGTCCCATTGGTGGAGTCTGTTTCAAGAATTTTTCAAGGATTTTCCTCCTGTGAAATGTGACACCTAGACAACGCATGCGCATAAAAATACAAATGCATGCAAAAACGCATACAAACGCTGCGTTTTTTGTCGTTATGCGCACGCTAATGCATAAAAAATCGCTGCATTTACATGCGTTTGCAAGTGTTTTTTGGTTGCGTTTTATGTGTGCACGAAACACTGCACAAAACGGCGCAAATGTGAAAGTAGTCTAACTACCGCTGTTAAAAGGTGTATCGACGGTCATTAAGGGGTTAAATAACAACTGTTGCTCCTGCTGATGACGTCACGGAATGTTGTGGTTTCTGGTTCCACCCCCTTGCATTATGACATCACACACACATTGTGTAAGAGCCAACATTCCATTTGACAGTTGCAGACGGTGGAGAGACAGGTAAGTCGGTTCTATGTTTTCTCTGGTTCTGTCCTTCATTCTCTTCTATCATCTATTTCTCATTTATTTTTTATTCATTAAGGAGTCTTTATTCTATATGATACAAGCAGGTCCAAAACAAATAGTGAACCCCTCAGATTAGGTGATGTCCTAGTTTTACAGCATTTCTTCCAATAGTAAAGGGATATATAGGATGTGACAGGATTTATCTCCAAGTACAGAAATGACAATGACTTCCCGATTATCCATCACATTTTATTGGTTTCTGACTTTCTTGCTCATCAGGTCCATAGAACACTTATAACTGAGAGAATTCCCTCAGCCATAACTGGAACATGACGACTTCTTGATTTTAAGGCCATGAATTATTATAGAATCATCCAAATCTGGGAGATTAAAGTTATATCCTGTAAAACGAGCACATGTAACCTGGAGACAATTATGGAATTGTCAGATGTTATTGAGACATTATAGTAATATGTAGTCTAAATCAAAAATATAAATCCAACCAATATTGGGAAATTCTTGTACAACACCGATGTATATAAATATTAGTTCCATAGGTAGTGAAACTATTCAAATATTTCCCCACATTGGTAGGATTCATATTGTTTGATGCCTAGTATATTGGGCAATGCACTTCAATGGAAGCCAAATCCCAATCTACCAAAGGACCCCTTGACCAGAAAAGACCAAGCAGGATATAATGAATTCAATAATTTTTATTATATTAGTGGTAAAAATTGTATATTTAAAATCAATTTAAAAGCAATGTGCACGTAGGGACAATTGTATAACAATAAATTGGACCCAATTATATATATACTATAATCGCATATGTATTCCTCAGTATATCTCCAATATCTCGCTCACTGGAAAAGTGCAAAATAAAATAAAAAAATGAAAAGATCAAATATATCAATATTCAATAAAATATAAAGTGCAATACGCATCATAGGTCCCCAGTAAGCAGGTAAATGTCCCCAATAAGCAGGTAAATGTCCCCAATAGGCAGGTAAATGTCCCCAATAGGCAGCATAGGTCCCTAATAGGCAGGTAAATGTCCCCAATAGATAGCATAGGTCCCCAATAGGCAAGTAAATGTCCCCAATAGGCAGGTAAATGTCCCGAATAGGAAGCATAGTCCCCAATAGGCAGCATTGTCCCCAATAGACAGGTAATTGTCCCCAATAGGCAGCATAGTCCCCAATAGGCAGCATTGTCCCCAATAGGCAGGTAAATGTCCCCAAAAGGCAGCATTGTCCCCAACAGGCAGATAAATGTCTCCAATAGGCAGCATTTTCCCCAATAGGCAGCATTGATCTCAGTAGGCAGGTAAATGTCTCCAATAGGCAGGTAAATGTCCCCAATAGGCAGCATAGTCCCCAACAGGCAGATAAATGCTACTAACAGGCAGGCAAATATTCCCAATAGACAGCATAGACCTGACCCAACTTAAAAAAAAACACCTAACAGTACTCACCTATGTCCCCCGCTGCTCTGAAGAGGCACGCTGACTCCGTCTTCTTCTAGCACAGGCGGCGTGACGTCACATCAGGCCGTGCAGGTGGCATAATGACAATTATGTCTGTGCTGCATATGGGTTGCCTTCCTTTGCTGTCTCGTCATTCCACCCGAAATTACAGGGCCCGCCGGCATTGAACTGAAGTGAAGATCAATGTCGGCCGGGCCCAGGGGCCAGATAAATGTCCTCAGCGGGCTGCATGTGCCCCGCGGGACATAGTTTGAGGACCCCTGTGTTAGAGTGTTGGGATTGTTGATTCCGCCCCCATTAGATGCGTCATATGATGTCACAGAATGCTATGGCTGTTGGCCCCACCCACATTGGCTCTTATTTGTCATTTCATCAAATGTTTTGGTTGTTGGTTGTGCCCCCATTAGCTTCTACTTCTTATGTCAACGAAAGGGGATGGTGGCCATTCAGAAGAGAATGGCTCTTGACTACCTGTTAGCGATTGAAGGGGGCACTTGTGCTGTTATCGGTGAGGAATGCTGCTCCTGGATTGAAGATGCATATGATTCAATAGAAAAACATGGATAAAGTAAAGGAGCTGCAACAAAAAGCTAGAGACATATGCAAGGAGTGATGGAATCCCTTTTTCTGGATGGGGTCTATCAGAGTTGGGATAAACAATATACCGTATATACTCATGTATAAGCCGAGATTTTCAGCACATTTTTTGTGCTGAAAATGCCCCCCCTTGGCTTATATGCAAGTCATTTTGCAGAAAGCCAGCGGGGGAGGGGGAGCGGCAGCAGGAGCCAGTGGCTGGGACATCAAACTCACCCACCTCATGCCATCGCTGAATGTCCCTGCATCCTCCATTGTACCAGGGCAGGCAGTTTCTTCCCGTGTTGAGCGGTCACATGGTACCGCTCATTAAGGTAATGAATATGGATGCGACTCCACTCCCATAGGCGTGGAGGCAAATTCATTACCTTAATGAGCAGTACCATGTGACCACTCAACACAGGAAGAAGCTGCCGGCCCCAGGACAACGGAGGATGCAGGGACGTTCAGCGATGGCACAAGGAGGGTGAGTCTGACGGAGGAGGATGGGGGGAAGCATGGATGAGGAGGACTGGGGGAGCACTGAGGAGGACGGGGGGAGCACTGAGGAGGACGGGTGAAACACTGAGGAGGATGGGTGAAACACTAAGCAAGATGGGTGAAACACTGAGGAAGATGGGGAAGCACTGAGTAAGACAGGGGAAGCACTGAGGAGCAAGAAGGAGGGTGGGGAAGCACTGAGGAGGACAGAGGAAGCACTGAGGAGGATGGGGGAAGCACTGAGGAGGACGGGGGAACACTGAAGAGGACATGGAAGCACTTAAGAGCACGGAGGAGAACAGGGGAAGTACAGAGGAGGACAGGAGAATCACTGAGGAGCACAGAGGAAGACAGAGGGAAGCATCGAGAAGGACGGAAGAAACACTGAGGAGGACATGGGAAGCACAGAGGAGCACGGAGGACGACGGATGATGTACTGAGGAGAATGAAAAGCACTGAGGAGGACGAGGGAGCACAGAGGAGTACTGAGGGAGCACTGAGATGGACGTGAAGCAATGAGGAGCATGGAGGAGGATGGGGGAGCACAGAGGAGGAGGGGGAGCATGGAAGAGGACTGGGATAACGGAGGAGGACGGGGGAGCACTGAGGAGCATGGAGGAGGACAGGGGAGCACGGGAAAGGACAAGGAGCTGAGCAATGCATAGAAGAATGGGACAGGGAGCCGAGCTGTGCATAGTAGGAGGGGAAAGAGCCACACAGAGCAGGACATGGATGAGGGGACATTGCATACCCGGCTTATACTCAAGTCAATAAGCTTACCTAGTTTTCCGTGGCAAAATTAAGTGCATCGGCTTACACTCGTGTCGGCTTAAACTTGATGAGTTTGTGATTTGATCTTTATCTCTCAACGGGAGATCGATATGCTGGAAGGTTGCCAGATTATGGTCTGAGGCCTACTCGAGTAGCGGAGAACAAACACACACAGAGACAGGGTATGTATCTGCAGGATGTTCCCCCTTTCCTGATTTAATTAGGTAGCTTATATGCTCATTTGAGTAGGCGGTAACATTACATCATCACATTTCATTGGACAATTGATCATTCAACAGTAAGCATAAATGGTTCCAACCAATCATATTCATATTCGTTAACCAATCAGATTGTACTCGGCTGTTAATTATTAGTATTTGTGTAGACGTGCTGAAAGCTTTAATAGGTCTTGGGTAAATTACACAAGACCCCAATATTATTCTCATTAATCTAGCCTCATGACAGTTATAGCTCCATTAGCCTCATTAACCTGTCTTACTAAGTATTCATGGCCCCAGTATCTACCTAACATGTGGACGTGTAGTTTCAATGTCCAACTGGGTGCAGTAAACAGTTTATCCATCACGTACAATTTCTTATGAAGAATAAGGTTATAGGTAATCATTATCATGAGACAGCATTTTCATATACAGAGTATGCATGTAAGACCCCAGAAATACATTGATATTAAAAGGACATACAGAATTCCCTGTCAAACTCGAGTATATACGGTAATCTCAACTTTGCTAAACCCCATAGTGGTAGTTATAGGATTGATTGTATTGAGCTTGATTGCCTGGAAATTATTAATGTGATGTGATTCTCATTGCAGGAAATTAATTATACTTTGGAGCCACTGACTTACACAGATAGAAGAGGACCCCTATGCAAGAAAAGTATATGAGTCCTTTGCAGCCCAATAACTCATAATAATGCACAATTTCATCTACGGTGGAGTTGGAAATGGTTTCCCTTACCTCTTGGCCAGTGTGGAGTTGCAACAATATCATTTCTGCCCCTGTCCACCTCTGAATGGAACCATAGGAAGGATGACACTACAGCTACAGAGGTGACCGTCTGATAGGCTAGCTCAACTATCCATCTCTCCTGAAGACCCTTTCAGCTTTTTGAGACTTGGGTGGAGGACATCATCTCTGAAAATAGGGTCCCACAGCTGCACCCCAACAGTTTGAGCAGCACTCTTACATGAGTAAATATCCTAAGAGCAAAGGGAGATGCGTAGCCACTTGCTTTGTCACTGAGGATGATTTCTGTCATAGCTATGGACGGGATTTCTTTATCCCGTCCTCTCAGGGTTAATTTTGTGGCCTCCATTTGGTTTGGGGAGGGCTATATTTACCCGCTCCAGTCTGAGTTCCCTGTCAGTGATACATTCATTCTTGGCTGTGTGTCTGACCCCCTGGTGTGCTTGCATACTCTTTTGTCTGATTGTCTCTCAGTGTATGACCCGGTCTGTTTTCTCGTTCTGTGCCTTGCCTTGTGACTCTGTGCTTACCGTCTATTCTGGCTCTGACCTTTGACTTTCTTCCTCTGACTTCCCACCATTCTGCCCCATTTGTACTGTACAGTTGTCTCCGGTTTTCTGACATTCGGCTACGTCCTGACCACTTTCTGTGTTTAACCCTTTGGCACCTCACCGACCTCCTGGCTTGACTTCGGCACGATCTAACTACTTTCCGGCATCGCCAGTCACCGCCGCTAATCGGCGTCTGACTCCGCCTCCGGCCACCCCCCAGTGATTACTTGCTTCAGTTGCTGCTCTGCTGAAGGTAAGCTCACCGCAGCTCTCCTCTCACACTCTCTGAGCTTTCAGTATTCTTGCACAGATTCCTGCTGTAATACTGCAGCAGGGATCTTGATAGATTTCATTCTCCTGGGATTACTTCAGAGTGGTTGTTGTGGTGGGATGCAGGTCTAGACAGCTGTCGTCATGCTATTAGATAGATAAGAATTAATATATGTGTGTTTATGCTTTAAAGAGAATCTGTCACCCCCGAGATGTATATCACCTATTAATATGGGCATACAGCTAATAGAAATGTTAAGCTTGTCCTAACTGTATGCCTCATGTTAATGGTGCTGTTGTGGAGAAAAGTTATATTCTGTCTTTACGCTTATGCTCAGCCCAATAACTCATCATAACACACAATTTCATCTACTGTGGAGGTGGAAATGGGTCCTATTATCTCTGGGCCTGTGTGCAGTTGCACCAATAACATTTCTGCCCATGTCCACCCCTGAATGGAACCATAGGAAGGATGACACTACAGCTAAAGAGGTGACCGTCTGATAGCCTAGCTCGACTACCCATCTCTCCTGAAGACCCTTTCAGCTTTTTGAGACTTGGGTGGAGGACATCATCTCTGAAAATAGGGTCCCACAGCTGCACCCCAACAGTTTGAGCAGCACTCTTACATGAGTAAATATCCTAAGAGCAAAGGGAGATGCATAGCCACTTGCTTTGTCACTGAGGATGATTTCTGTTATAGCCATGGATGGGATTTCTTTATCCCGTTCTCTCATGGTCAATTTTGTGGCCTCCTTTTGGTTTGGGGAGGGCTATATTTACCAGATCCTGTCTGAGTTCCCTTGTCAATGATACACTCATTCTTGGCTGTGTGTCTGAACCCCTGGTGTGCTTGCATACTCTTTTGTCTGATTGTCTCTCAGTATATGACTTGGTCTGTTTTCTCGTTCTGTGCCTTGCCTTGTGACTCTATGCTTACTGTCTATTCTGGCTCTGACCTTTGGCTTGCTTCCTCTGACTTCTCACCAGTTTGCCCCATTTGTAGAGTACAGCTATCTCCGGTGTTCTGACATTTGGCTATGCCCTGACCACCTTCTGTGTTTAACCCTTTGGCACCTCGCCGACCTCCTAGCTTGACTTCTGCATGATCTATCTTATTACCGCCATCGCCGGTCACTGCCGCTACTCGGCGCCTGATTCCGCCTCTGTTCACTCACCGGTGGTCACTTGCTTCAGTACCTGCTCTGCTGCAAGTAAGCTCAACACAGCCCTCTTCTCACACTTTCAGAGCTCTCGATATTCTTGCACAGATTTCTGCTGTAATACTGCAGCAGGGATCTTGATAGATTTCATTCTCCCGGGATTACTCCAGAGTTGTTGTTGTGGTGGGATGCAGGTCTGGACAGCTGTCATCATCATCCTATTA
The DNA here is from genome assembly GCF_039654945.1 of Dendrobates tinctorius. Taxonomy (NCBI): domain Eukaryota; kingdom Metazoa; phylum Chordata; class Amphibia; order Anura; family Dendrobatidae; genus Dendrobates; species Dendrobates tinctorius. Next base: position 18,399,243 of record NW_027361724.1, on the reverse strand, counting down.
GAAAAAATAAGAATTAATATATGAGTGTTAATGCTTTAAAGGGAATCTGTTACTCCTGAGACGTATATGACCTATTAATATGGGCATACAGGTAATAGAAATGTTAAGCTAGTCCTAACTGTATGCCTATTCGGCGTCTGACTCTGCCTCCGGCCACTCCCCGGTAGTCATTTGCTTCAAGTCCTGCACAGCTGCAGGTAAGCTCACCACAGCTCTCCTCTCACATTCTCTGAGCTTTCAGTATTCTTGCACAGATTCCTGCTGTAAGTCTGCAGCAGGGATCTTGATAGATTTCATTCTCCTGGGATTACTCCAGAATGGTTGTTGTGGTGGGATGCAGGTCTGGACAGCTGTTGTCATCCTATTAGATAGATAAGAATTAATATATGTGTGTTTATGCTTTAAAGAGAATCTGTCACCCCCGAGAAGTATATGACCTATAAATATGGGCATACAGGTAATAGAAATGTTAAGCTAGTTCTAACTGTATGCCTTATGTTAATGGTGCTGTTGTGGAGAAATGTTATATTCTGTCTTTACGCTAATGATCAGCCCAATAACTCATCATAACGCACAATTTCATCTACTGTGGAGGTGGAAATGGGTCCCCTTATTTCTTGGCCTGTGTGCAGTTGCACCAATATCATTTCCGCCCCTGTCCACCCCTGAATGGAACCATAGGAAGGATGACACTACAGCTACAGAGGTGACCGTCTGATAGCCTAGCTCGACTACCCATCTCTCCTGAAGACCCTTTCAGCTTTTTGAGACTTGGGTGGAGGACATCATCTCTGAAAATAGGGTCCCACAGCTGCACCCCAACAGTTTGAGCAGCACTCTTACATGAGTAAATATCCTAAGAGCAAAGGGAGATACTTAGCCACTTGCTTTGTCACGGAGGATGATTTCTCTCATAGCTATGGATGGGATTTCTTTATCCCATCCTCTCATGGTTAATTTTTTGGCCTCCTTTTGGTTTGGGGAGGGCGATATTTACCCGCTCCTGTCTGAGTTCCCTGTCAGTGATACATTAATTCATGGCTGTGTGTCTGACCCCTGGTGTGTTTGCATACTCATTTGTCTGATTGTCTCTCAGTGTATGACCCGGTCTTTTTTCTCGTTCTGTGCCTTGCCTTGTGATTCTGTGCTTACGGTCTATTCTGGCTCTGACCTTTGGCTTGCTTCCTCTGACTTCCCACCAGTCTGCCCCATTTGTACTGTACAGCTATCTCCGGTTTTCTGACATTTAGCTACGTCCTGACCACTCTCTGTGTTTAACCCTTTGGCACCTCACCGACCTCCTGGCTTGACTTCGGTACGTTCAAACTACTTTCCGGCATCTCCGGTCACCGCCTCTACTTGGCGTCTAACTCTGCCTCCGGCCACTCCCCGGTAGTCATTTGCTTCAAGTCCTGCACAGCTGCAGGTAAGCTCACCGCAGCTCTCCTTTCACACTCTTTGAGCTTCCACTATTCTTGCACAGATTCCGGCTGTAAGTCTGCAGCAGGGATCTTGATAGATTTCATTCTCCGGGGATTACTCCAGAGTGGTTGTTGTGGTGGGATGCAGGTCTGGACAGCTGTTGTCATCCTATTAGATAGATAAGAATTAATATATGTGTGTTTATGCTTTAAAGAGAATCTGTCACTCCCGAGACGTATATGACCTATAAATATGGGCATACAGGTAATAGAAATGTTAAGCTAGTTCTAACTGTATGCCTTATGTTAATGGTGCTGTTGTGGAGAAATGTTATATTCTGTCTTTACGCTAATGATCAGCCCAATAACTAATCATAACGCACAATTTCATCTACTGTGGAGGTGGAAATGGGTGCCCTTGTTTCTCGGCCTGTGTGCAGTTGTACCAATATCATTTCCGACCCTGTCCACCCCTGAATGGAACCATAGGAAGGATGACACTACAGCTACAGAGGTGACCGTCTGATAGCCTAGCTCGACTACCCATCTCTCCTGAAGACCCTTTCAGCTTTTTGAGACTTGGGTGGAGGACATCATCTCTGAAAATAGGGTCCCACAGCTGCACCCCAACAGTTTGAGCAGCACTCTTACATGAGTAAATATCCTAAGAGCAAAGGGAGATGCTTAGCCACTTGCTTTGTCACAGAGGATGATTTCTGTCATAGCTATGGATGGGATTTCTTTATCCCATCCTCTCATGGTTAATTTTTTGGCCTCCTTTTGGTTTGGGGAGGGCGATATTTACCCGCTCCTGTCTGAGTTCCCTGTCAGTGATACATTAATTCATGGCTGTGTGTCTGACCCCTGGTGTGTTTGCATACTCATTTGTCTGATTGTCTCTCAGTGTATGACCCGGTCTTTTTTCTCGTTCTGTGCCTTGCCTTGTGATTCTGTGCTTACTGTCTATTCTGGCTCTGACCTTTGGCTTGCTTCCTCTGACTTCCCACCAGTCTGCCCCATTTGTAAGGTACAGCTATCTCCGGTTTTCTGACATTTAGCTACGTCCTGACCACTCTCTGTGTTTAACCCTTTGGCACCTCACCGACCTCCTGGCTTGACTTCGGTACGTTCAAACTACTTTCCGGCATCTCCGGTCACCGCCTCTACTTGGCGTCTGACTCTGCCTCCGGCCACTCCCCGGTAGTCATTTGCTTCAAGTCCTGCACAGCTGCAGGTAAGCTCACCGCAGCTCTCCTCTCACACTCTTTGAGCTTCCACTATTCTTGCACAGATTCCGGCTGTAAGTCTGCAGCAGGGATCTTGATAGATTTCATTCTCCGGGGATTACTCCAGAGTGGTTGTTGTGGTGGGATGCAGGTCTGGACAGCTGTTGTCATCCTATTAGATAGATAAGAATTAATATATGTGTGTTTATGCTTTAAAGAGAATCTGTCACTCCCGAGACGTATATGACCTATAAATATGGGCATACAGGTAATAGAAATGTTAAACTAGTTCTAACTGTATGCCTTATGTTAATGGTGCTGTTGTGGAGAAATGTTATATTCTGTCTTTACGCTAATGATCAGCCCAATAACTCATCATAACGCACAATTTCATCTACTGTGGAGGTGGAAATGGGTGCCCTTATTTCTTGGCCTGTGTGCAGTTGCACCAATATCATTTCCGACCCTGTCCACCCCTGAATGGAACCATAGGAAGGATGACACTACAGCTACAGAGGTGACCGTCTGATAGCCTAGCTCGACTACCCATCTCTCCTGAAGACCCTTTCAGCTTTTTGAGACTTGGGTGGAGGACATCATCTCTGAAAATAGGGTCCCACAGCTGGACCCCAACAGTTTGAGCAGCACTCTTACATGAGTAAATATCCTAAGAGCAAAGGGAGATGCTTAGCCACTTGCTTTGTCACGGAGGATGATTTCTGTCATAGCTATGGATGGGATTTCTTTATCCCATCCTCTCATGGTTAATTTTTTGGCCTCCTTTTGGTTTGGGGAGGGCTATATTTACCCGCTCCTGTCTGAGTTCCCTGTCAGTGATACATTAATTCATGGCTGTGTGTCTGACCCCTGGTGTGCTTGCATACTCTTTTGTCTGATTGTCTCTCAGTGTATGACCCGGTCTTTTTTCTCGTTCTGTGCCTTGCCTTGTGATTCTGTGCTTACTGTCTATTCTGGCTCTGACCTTTGGCTTGCTTCCTCTGACTTCCCACCAGTCTGCCCCATTTGTACTGTACAGCTATCTCCGGTTTTCTGACATTTAGCTACGTCCTGACCACTCTCTGTGTTTAACCCTTTGGCACCTCACCGACCTCCTGGCTTGACTTCGGTACGTTCAAACTACTTTCCGGCATCTCCGGTCACCGCCTCTACTTGGCGTCTGACTCTGCCTCCGGCCACTCCCCGGTAGTCCTTTGCTTCAAGTCCTGCACAGCTGCAGGTAAGCTCACCGCAGCTCTCCTCTCACACTCTCTGAGCTTCCACTATTCTTGCACAGATTCCTGCTGTAAGTCTGCAGCAGGGATCTTGATAGATTTCATTCTCCGGGGATTACTCCAGAGTGGTTGTTGTGGTGGGATGCAGGTCTGGACAGCTGTTGTCATCCTATTAGATAGATAAGAATTAATATATGTGTGTTTTTGCTTTAAAGAGAATCTGTCACCCCCGAGACGTATATGACCTATAAATATGGGCATACAGGTAATAGAAATGTTAAGCTAGTTCTAACTGTATGCCTTATGTTAATGGTGCTGTTGTGGAGAAATGTTATATTCTGTCTTCACGCTAATGATCAGCCCAATAACTCATCATAACACACAAATTCATCTACTGTGGAGGTGGAAATGGGTCCCCTTATTTCTTGGCCTGTGTACAGTTGCACCAATATAATTTCCGCCCCTGTCCACCCCTGAATGGAACCATAGGAAGGATGACACTACAGCTACAGAGGTGACCGTCTGATAGCCTAACTCGACTACCCATCTCTCCTGAAGACCCTTTCAGCTTTTTGAGACTTGGGTGGAGGACATCATCTCTGAAAATAGGGTCCCACAGCTGCACCCCAACAGTTTGAGCAGCACTCATACATGAGTAAATATCCTAAGAGCAAAGGGAGATGCTTAGCCACTTGCTTTGTCACGGAGGATGATTTCTGTCATAGCTATGGATGGGATTTCTTTATCCCATCCTCTCATGGTTAATTTTTTGGCCTCCTTTTGGTTTGGGGAGGGCTATATTTACCCGCTCCTGTCTGAGTTCCCTGTCAGTGATACATTAATTCATGGCTGTGTGTCTGACCCCTGGTGTGCTTGCATACTCTTTTGTCTGATTGTCTCTGTGTATGACCCGGTCTTTTTTCTCGTTCTGTGCCTTGCCTTGTGATTCTGTGCTTACTGTCTATTCTGGCTCTGACCTTTGGCTCTCTTCCTCTGACTTCCCACCAGTCTGCCCCATTTGTACTGTACAGCTATGTCCGGTTTTCTGACATTTAGCTACGTCCTGACCACTCTCTGTGTTTAACCCTTTGGCACCTCATCGACCTCCTGGCTTGACTTCGGTACGTTCAAACTACTTTCCGGCATCGCCGGTCACCGCCTCTATTCGGCGTCTGACTCTGCCTCCGGCCACTCCCCGGTAGTCATTTGCTTCAAGTCCTGCACAGCTGCAGGTAAGGTCACCGCAGCTCTCCTCTCACATTCTCTGAGCTTTCAGTATTCTTGCACAGATTCCTGCTGTAAGTCTGCAGCAGGGATCTTGATAGATTTCATTCTCCGGGGATTACTCCTGAGTGTTTGTTGTGGTGGGATGCAGGTCTGGACAGCTGTTGTCATCCTATTAGATAGATAAGAATTAATATATGTGTGTTTATGCTTTAAAGAGAATCTGTCACCCCCGAGACGTATATGACCTATAAATATGGGCATACAGGTAATAGAAATGTTAAGCTAGTTCTAAATGTATGCCTTATGTTAATGGTGCTGTTGTGGAGAAATGTTATATTCTGTCTTCACGCTAATCAGCCCAATAACTCATCATAACACACAAATTCATCTACTGTGGAGGTGGAAATGGGTCCCCTTATTTCTTGGCCTGTGTGCAGTTGCACCAATATCATTTCCGCCCCTGTCCACCCCTGAATGGAACCATAGGAAGGATGACACTACAGCTACAGAGGTGACCGTCTGATAGCCTAGCTCGACTACCCATCTCTCCTGAAGACCCTTTCAGCTTTTTGAGACTTGGGTGGAGGACATCATCTCTGAAAATAGGGTCCCACAGCTGCACCCCAACAGTTTGAGCAGCACTCATACATGAGTAAATATCCTAAGAGCAAAGGGAGATGCTTAGCCACTTGCTTTGTCACGGAGGATGATTTCTGTCATAGCTATGGCTGGGATTTCTTTATCCCATCCTCTCATGGTTAATTTTTTGGCCTCCTTTTGGTTTGGGGAGGGCTATATTTACCCGCTCCTGTCTAAGTTCCCTGTCAGTGATACATTAATTCATGGCTGTGTGTCTGACCCCTGGTGTGCTTGCATACTCTTTTGTCTGATTGTCTCTCAGTGTATGACCCGGTCTTTTTTCTCGTTCTGTGCCTTGCCTTGTGATTCTGTGCTTACTGTCTATTCTGGCTCTGACCTTTGGCTTGCTTCCTCAGACTTCCCACCAGTCTGCCCCATTTGTACTGTACAGCTATCTCCGGTTTTCTGACATTTATCTACGTCCTGACCACTCTCTGTGTTTAACCCTTTGGCACCTCATCGACCTCCTGGCTTGACTTCGGTACGTTCAAACTACTTTCCGGCATCGCCGGTCACCGCCTCTATTCGGCGTCTGACTCTGCCTCCGGCCACTCCCCGGTAGTCATTTGCTTCAAGTCCTGCACAGCTGCAGGTAAGCTCACCGCAGCTCTCCTCTCACTTTCTCTGAGCTTTCAGTATTCTTGCACAGATTCCTGCTGTAAGTCTGCAGCAGGGATCTTGATAGATTTCATTCTCCGGGGATTACTCCAGAGTGGTTGTTGTGGTGGGATGCAGGTCTGGACAGCTGTTGTCATCCTATTAGATAGATAAGAATTAATATATGTGTGTTTATGCTTTAAAGAGAATCTGTCACCCCCGAGACGTATATGACCTATAAATATGGGCATACAGGTAATAGAAATGTTAAGCTAGTTCTAACTGTATGCCTTATGTTAATGGTGCTGTTATGGAGAAATGTTATATTCTGTCTTCACGCTAATCAGCCCAATAACTCATCATAACACACAAATTCATCTACTGTGGAGGCGGAAATGGGTCCCCTTATTTCTTGGCCTGTGTGCAGTTGCACCAATATAATTTCCGCCCCTGTCCACCCCTGAATGGAACCATAGGAAGGATGACACTACAGCTACAGAGGTGACCGTCTGATAGCCTAGCTCGACCACCCATCTCTCCTGAAGACCCTTTCAGCTTTTTGAGACTTGGGTGGAGGACATCATCTCTGAAAATAGGGTCCCACAGCTGCACCCCAACAGTTTGAGCAGCACTCTTACATGAGTAAATATCCTAAGAGCAAAGGGAGATGCGTAGCCACTTGCTTTGTCACTGAGGATGATTTCTGTCATAGCTATGGACGGGATTTCTTTATCCCGTCCTCTCAGGGTTAATTTTGTGACCTCCATTTGGTTTGGGGAGGGCTATATTTACCCGCTCCAGTCTGAGTTCCCTGTCAGTGATACATTCATTCTTGGCTGTGTGTCTGACCCCCTGGTGTGCTTGCATACTCTTTTGTCTGATTGTCTCTCAGTGTATGACCCGGTCTGTTTTCTCGTTCTGTGCCTTGCCTTGTGACTCTGTGCTTACCGTCTATTCTGGCTCTGACCTTTGACTTTCTTCCTCTGACTTCCCACCATTCTGCCCCATTTGTACTGTACAGTTGTCTCCGGTTTTCTGACATTCGGCTACGTCCTGACCACTTTCTGTGTTTAACCCTTTGGCACCTCACCGACCTCCTGGCTTGACTTCGGCACGATCTAACTACTTTCCGGCATCGCCAGTCACCGCCGCTAATCGGCGTCTGACTCCGCCTCCGGCCACCCCCCAGTGATTACTTGCTTCAGTTGCTGCTCTGCTGAAGGTAAGCTCACCGCAGCTCTCCTCTCACACTCTCTGAGCTTTCAGTATTCTTGCACAGATTCCTGCTGTAATACTGCAGCAGGGATCTTGATAGATTTCATTCTCCTGGGATTACTTCAGAGTGGTTGTTGTGGTGGGATGCAGGTCTAGACAGCTGTCGTCATGCTATTAGATAGATAAGAATTAATATATGTGTGTTTATGCTTTAAAGAGAATCTGTCACCCCCGAGATGTATATCACCTATTAATATGGGCATACAGCTAATAGAAATGTTAAGCTTGTCCTAACTGTATGCCTCATGTTAATGGTGCTGTTGTGGAGAAAAGTTATATTCTGTCTTTACGCTTATGCTCAGCCCAATAACTCATCATAACACACAATTTCATCTACTGTGGAGGTGGAAATGGGTCCTATTATCTCTGGGCCTGTGTGCAGTTGCACCAATAACATTTCTGCCCATGTCCACCCCTGAATGGAACCATAGGAAGGATGACACTACAGCTAAAGAGGTGACCGTCTGATAGCCTAGCTCGACTACCCATCTCTCCTGAAGACCCTTTCAGCTTTTTGAGACTTGGGTGGAGGACATCATCTCTGAAAATAGGGTCCCACAGCTGCACCCCAACAGTTTGAGCAGCACTCTTACATGAGTAAATATCCTAAGAGCAAAGGGAGATGCATAGCCACTTGCTTTGTCACTGAGGATGATTTCTGTTATAGCCATGGATGGGATTTCTTTATCCCGTTCTCTCATGGTCAATTTTGTGGCCTCCTTTTGGTTTGGGGAGGGCTATATTTACCAGATCCTGTCTGAGTTCCCTTGTCAATGATACACTCATTCTTGGCTGTGTGTCTGAACCCCTGGTGTGCTTGCATACTCTTTTGTCTGATTGTCTCTCAGTATATGACTTGGTCTGTTTTCTCGTTCTGTGCCTTGCCTTGTGACTCTATGCTTACTGTCTATTCTGGCTCTGACCTTTGGCTTGCTTCCTCTGACTTCTCACCAGTTTGCCCCATTTGTAGAGTACAGCTATCTCCGGTGTTCTGACATTTGGCTATGCCCTGACCACCTTCTGTGTTTAACCCTTTGGCACCTCGCCGACCTCCTAGCTTGACTTCTGCATGATCTATCTTATTACCGCCATCGCCGGTCACTGCCGCTACTCGGCGCCTGATTCCGCCTCTGTTCACTCACCGGTGGTCACTTGCTTCAGTACCTGCTCTGCTGCAAGTAAGCTCAACACAGCCCTCTTCTCACACTTTCAGAGCTCTCGATATTCTTGCACAGATTTCTGCTGTAATACTGCAGCAGGGATCTTGATAGATTTCATTCTCCCGGGATTACTCCAGAGTTGTTGTTGTGGTGGGATGCAGGTCTGGACAGCTGTCATCATCATCCTATTAGAAAAAATAAGAATTAATATATGAGTGTTAATGCTTTAAAGGGAATCTGTTACTCCTGAGACGTATATGACCTATTAATATGGGCATACAGGTAATAGAAATGTTAAGCTAGTCCTAACTGTATGCCTATTCGGCGTCTGACTCTGCCTCCGGCCACTCCCCGGTAGTCATTTGCTTCAAGTCCTGCACAGCTGCAGGTAAGCTCACCACAGCTCTCCTCTCACATTCTCTGAGCTTTCAGTATTCTTGCACAGATTCCTGCTGTAAGTCTGCAGCAGGGATCTTGATAGATTTCATTCTCCTGGGATTACTCCAGAATGGTTGTTGTGGTGGGATGCAGGTCTGGACAGCTGTTGTCATCCTATTAGATAGATAAGAATTAATATATGTGTGTTTATGCTTTAAAGAGAATCTGTCACCCCCGAGAAGTATATGACCTATAAATATGGGCATACAGGTAATAGAAATGTTAAGCTAGTTCTAACTGTATGCCTTATGTTAATGGTGCTGTTGTGGAGAAATGTTATATTCTGTCTTTACGCTAATGATCAGCCCAATAACTCATCATAACGCACAATTTCATCTACTGTGGAGGTGGAAATGGGTCCCCTTATTTCTTGGCCTGTGTGCAGTTGCACCAATATCATTTCCGCCCCTGTCCACCCCTGAATGGAACCATAGGAAGGATGACACTACAGCTACAGAGGTGACCGTCTGATAGCCTAGCTCGACTACCCATCTCTCCTGAAGACCCTTTCAGCTTTTTGAGACTTGGGTGGAGGACATCATCTCTGAAAATAGGGTCCCACAGCTGCACCCCAACAGTTTGAGCAGCACTCTTACATGAGTAAATATCCTAAGAGCAAAGGGAGATACTTAGCCACTTGCTTTGTCACGGAGGATGATTTCTCTCATAGCTATGGATGGGATTTCTTTATCCCATCCTCTCATGGTTAATTTTTTGGCCTCCTTTTGGTTTGGGGAGGGCGATATTTACCCGCTCCTGTCTGAGTTCCCTGTCAGTGATACATTAATTCATGGCTGTGTGTCTGACCCCTGGTGTGTTTGCATACTCATTTGTCTGATTGTCTCTCAGTGTATGACCCGGTCTTTTTTCTCGTTCTGTGCCTTGCCTTGTGATTCTGTGCTTACGGTCTATTCTGGCTCTGACCTTTGGCTTGCTTCCTCTGACTTCCCACCAGTCTGCCCCATTTGTACTGTACAGCTATCTCCGGTTTTCTGACATTTAGCTACGTCCTGACCACTCTCTGTGTTTAACCCTTTGGCACCTCACCGACCTCCTGGCTTGACTTCGGTACGTTCAAACTACTTTCCGGCATCTCCGGTCACCGCCTCTACTTGGCGTCTAACTCTGCCTCCGGCCACTCCCCGGTAGTCATTTGCTTCAAGTCCTGCACAGCTGCAGGTAAGCTCACCGCAGCTCTCCTTTCACACTCTTTGAGCTTCCACTATTCTTGCACAGATTCCGGCTGTAAGTCTGCAGCAGGGATCTTGATAGATTTCATTCTCCGGGGATTACTCCAGAGTGGTTGTTGTGGTGGGATGCAGGTCTGGACAGCTGTTGTCATCCTATTAGATAGATAAGAATTAATATATGTGTGTTTATGCTTTAAAGAGAATCTGTCACTCCCGAGACGTATATGACCTATAAATATGGGCATACAGGTAATAGAAATGTTAAGCTAGTTCTAACTGTATGCCTTATGTTAATGGTGCTGTTGTGGAGAAATGTTATATTCTGTCTTTACGCTAATGATCAGCCCAATAACTAATCATAACGCACAATTTCATCTACTGTGGAGGTGGAAATGGGTGCCCTTGTTTCTCGGCCTGTGTGCAGTTGTACCAATATCATTTCCGACCCTGTCCACCCCTGAATGGAACCATAGGAAGGATGACACTACAGCTACAGAGGTGACCGTCTGATAGCCTAGCTCGACTACCCATCTCTCCTGAAGACCCTTTCAGCTTTTTGAGACTTGGGTGGAGGACATCATCTCTGAAAATAGGGTCCCACAGCTGCACCCCAACAGTTTGAGCAGCACTCTTACATGAGTAAATATCCTAAGAGCAAAGGGAGATGCTTAGCCACTTGCTTTGTCACAGAGGATGATTTCTGTCATAGCTATGGATGGGATTTCTTTATCCCATCCTCTCATGGTTAATTTTTTGGCCTCCTTTTGGTTTGGGGAGGGCGATATTTACCCGCTCCTGTCTGAGTTCCCTGTCAGTGATACATTAATTCATGGCTGTGTGTCTGACCCCTGGTGTGTTTGCATACTCATTTGTCTGATTGTCTCTCAGTGTATGACCCGGTCTTTTTTCTCGTTCTGTGCCTTGCCTTGTGATTCTGTGCTTACTGTCTATTCTGGCTCTGACCTTTGGCTTGCTTCCTCTGACTTCCCACCAGTCTGCCCCATTTGTAAGGTACAGCTATCTCCGGTTTTCTGACATTTAGCTACGTCCTGACCACTCTCTGTGTTTAACCCTTTGGCACCTCACCGACCTCCTGGCTTGACTTCGGTACGTTCAAACTACTTTCCGGCATCTCCGGTCACCGCCTCTACTTGGCGTCTGACTCTGCCTCCGGCCACTCCCCGGTAGTCATTTGCTTCAAGTCCTGCACAGCTGCAGGTAAGCTCACCGCAGCTCTCCTCTCACACTCTTTGAGCTTCCACTATTCTTGCACAGATTCCGGCTGTAAGTCTGCAGCAGGGATCTTGATAGATTTCATTCTCCGGGGATTACTCCAGAGTGGTTGTTGTGGTGGGATGCAGGTCTGGACAGCTGTTGTCATCCTATTAGATAGATAAGAATTAATATATGTGTGTTTATGCTTTAAAGAGAATCTGTCACTCCCGAGACGTATATGACCTATAAATATGGGCATACAGGTAATAGAAATGTTAAACTAGTTCTAACTGTATGCCTTATGTTAATGGTGCTGTTGTGGAGAAATGTTATATTCTGTCTTTACGCTAATGATCAGCCCAATAACTCATCATAACGCACAATTTCATCTACTGTGGAGGTGGAAATGGGTGCCCTTATTTCTTGGCCTGTGTGCAGTTGCACCAATATCATTTCCGACCCTGTCCACCCCTGAATGGAACCATAGGAAGGATGACACTACAGCTACAGAGGTGACCGTCTGATAGCCTAGCTCGACTACCCATCTCTCCTGAAGACCCTTTCAGCTTTTTGAGACTTGGGTGGAGGACATCATCTCTGAAAATAGGGTCCCACAGCTGGACCCCAACAGTTTGAGCAGCACTCTTACATGAGTAAATATCCTAAGAGCAAAGGGAGATGCTTAGCCACTTGCTTTGTCACGGAGGATGATTTCTGTCATAGCTATGGATGGGATTTCTTTATCCCATCCTCTCATGGTTAATTTTTTGGCCTCCTTTTGGTTTGGGGAGGGCTATATTTACCCGCTCCTGTCTGAGTTCCCTGTCAGTGATACATTAATTCATGGCTGTGTGTCTGACCCCTGGTGTGCTTGCATACTCTTTTGTCTGATTGTCTCTCAGTGTATGACCCGGTCTTTTTTCTCGTTCTGTGCCTTGCCTTGTGATTCTGTGCTTACTGTCTATTCTGGCTCTGACCTTTGGCTTGCTTCCTCTGACTTCCCACCAGTCTGCCCCATTTGTACTGTACAGCTATCTCCGGTTTTCTGACATTTAGCTACGTCCTGACCACTCTCTGTGTTTAACCCTTTGGCACCTCACCGACCTCCTGGCTTGACTTCGGTACGTTCAAACTACTTTCCGGCATCTCCGGTCACCGCCTCTACTTGGCGTCTGACTCTGCCTCCGGCCACTCCCCGGTAGTCCTTTGCTTCAAGTCCTGCACAGCTGCAGGTAAGCTCACCGCAGCTCTTCTCTCACACTCTCTGAGCTTCCACTATTCTTGCACAGATTCCTGCTGTAAGTCTGCAGCAGGGATCTTGATAGATTTCATTCTCCGGGGATTACTCCAGAGTGGTTGTTGTGGTGGGATGCAGGTCTGGACAGCTGTTGTCATCCTATTAGATAGATAAGAATTAATATATGTGTGTTTTTGCTTTAAAGAGAATCTGTCACCCCCGAGACGTATATGACCTATAAATATGGGCATACAGGTAATAGAAATGTTAAGCTAGTTCTAACTGTATGCCTTATGTTAATGGTGCTGTTGTGGAGAAATGTTATATTCTGTCTTCACGCTAATGATCAGCCCAATAACTCATCATAACACACAAATTCATCTACTGTGGAGGTGGAAATGGGTCCCCTTATTTCTTGGCCTGTGTACAGTTGCACCAATATAATTTCCGCCCCTGTCCACCCCTGAATGGAACCATAGGAAGGATGACACTACAGCTACAGAGGTGACCGTCTGATAGCCTAACTCGACTACCCATCTCTCCTGAAGACCCTTTCAGCTTTTTGAGACTTGGGTGGAGGACATCATCTCTGAAAATAGGGTCCCACAGCTGCACCCCAACAGTTTGAGCAGCACTCATACATGAGTAAATATCCTAAGAGCAAAGGGAGATGCTTAGCCACTTGCTTTGTCACGGAGGATGATTTCTGTCATAGCTATGGATGGGATTTCTTTATCCCATCCTCTCATGGTTAATTTTTTGGCCTCCTTTTGGTTTGGGGAGGGCTATATTTACCCGCTCCTGTCTGAGTTCCCTGTCAGTGATACATTAATTCATGGCTGTGTGTCTGACCCCTGGTGTGCTTGCATACTCTTTTGTCTGATTGTCTCTGTGTATGACCCGGTCTTTTTTCTCGTTCTGTGCCTTGCCTTGTGATTCTGTGCTTACTGTCTATTCTGGCTCTGACCTTTGGCTCTCTTCCTCTGACTTCCCACCAGTCTGCCCCATTTGTACTGTACAGCTATCTCCGGTTTTCTGACATTTAGCTACGTCCTGACCACTCTCTGTGTTTAACCCTTTGGCACCTCATCGACCTCCTGGCTTGACTTCGGTACGTTCAAACTACTTTCCGGCATCGCCGGTCACCGCCTCTATTCGGCGTCTGACTCTGCCTCCGGCCACTCCCCGGTAGTCATTTGCTTCAAGTCCTGCACAGCTGCAGGTAAGGTCACCGCAGCTCTCCTCTCACATTCTCTGAGCTTTCAGTATTCTTGCACAGATTCCTGCTGTAAGTCTGCAGCAGGGATCTTGATAGATTTCATTCTCCGGGGATTACTCCTGAGTGTTTGTTGTGGTGGGATGCAGGTCTGGACAGCTGTTGTCATCCTATTAGATAGATAAGAATTAATATATGTGTGTTTATGCTTTAAAGAGAATCTGTCACCCCCGAGACGTATATGACCTATAAATATGGGCATACAGGTAATAGAAATGTTAAGCTAGTTCTAAATGTATGCCTTATGTTAATGGTGCTGTTGTGGAGAAATGTTATATTCTGTCTTCACGCTAATCAGCCCAATAACTCATCATAACACACAAATTCATCTACTGTGGAGGTGGAAATGGGTCCCCTTATTTCTTGGCCTGTGTGCAGTTGCACCAATATCATTTCCGCCCCTGTCCACCCCTGAATGGAACCATAGGAAGGATGACACTACAGCTACAGAGGTGACCGTCTGATAGCCTAGCTCGACTACCCATCTCTCCTGAAGACCCTTTCAGCTTTTTGAGACTTGGGTGGAGGACATCATCTCTGAAAATAGGGTCCCACAGCTGCACCCCAACAGTTTGAGCAGCACTCATACATGAGTAAATATCCTAAGAGCAAAGGGAGATGCTTAGCCACTTGCTTTGTCACGGAGGATGATTTCTGTCATAGCTATGGCTGGGATTTCTTTATCCCATCCTCTCATGGTTAATTTTTTGGCCTCCTTTTGGTTTGGGGAGGGCTATATTTACCCGCTCCTGTCTAAGTTCCCTGTCAGTGATACATTAATTCATGGCTGTGTGTCTGACCCCTGGTGTGCTTGCATACTATTTTGTCTGATTGTCTCTCAGTGTATGACCCGGTCTTTTTTCTCGTTCTGTGCCTTGCCTTGTGATTCTGTGCTTACTGTCTATTCTGGCTCTGACCTTTGGCTTGCTTCCTCAGACTTCCCACCAGTCTGCCCCATTTGTACTGTACAGCTATCTCCGGTTTTCTGACATTTAGCTACGTCCTGACCACTCTCTGTGTTTAACCCTTTGGCACCTCATCGACCTCCTGGCTTGACTTCGGTACGTTCAAACTACTTTCCAGCATCGCCGGTCACCGCCTCTATTCGGCGTCTGACTCTGCCTCCGGCCACTCCCCGGTAGTCATTTGCTTCAAGTCCTGCACAGCTGCAGGTAAGCTCACCGCAGCTCTCCTCTCACTTTCTCTGAGCTTTCAGTATTCTTGCACAGATTCCTGCTGTAAGTCTGCAGCAGGGATCTTGATAGATTTCATTCTCCGGGGATTACTCCAGAGTGGTTGTTGTGGTGGGATGCAGGTCTGGACAGCTGTTGTCATCCTATTAGATAGATAAGAATTAATATATGTGTGTTTATGCTTTAAAGAGAATCTGTCACCCCCGAGACGTATATGACCTATAAATATGGGCATACAGGTAATAGAAATGTTAAGCTAGTTCTAACTGTATGCCTTATGTTAATGGTGCTGTTATGGAGAAATGTTATATTCTGTCTTCACGCTAATCAGCCCAATAACTCATCATAACACACAAATTCATCTACTGTGGAGGCGGAAATGGGTCCCCTTATTTCTTGGCCTGTGTGCAGTTGCACCAATATAATTTCCGCCCCTGTCCACCCCTGAATGGAACCATAGGAAGGATGACACTACAGCTACAGAGGTGACCGTCTGATAGCCTAGCTCGACCACCCATCTCTCCTGAAGACCCTTTCAGCTTTTTGAGACTTGGGTGGAGGACATCATCTCTGAAAATAGGGTCCCACAGCTGCACCCCAACAGTTTGAGCAGCACTCATACATGAGTAAATATACTAAGAGCAAAGGGAGATGCTTAGCCACTTGCTTTGTCACGGAGGATGATTTCAGTCATAGCTATGGATGGGATTTCTTTATCCCATCCTCTCATGGTTAATTTTTTGGCCTCCTTTTGGTTTGGGGAGGGCTATATTTACCCGCTCCTGTCTGAGTTCCCTGTCAGTGATACATTAATTCATGGCTGTGTGTCTGACCCCTGGTGTGCTTGCATACTCTTTTGTCTGATTGTCTCTCAGTGTATGACCCGGTCTTTTTTCTCGTTCTGTGCCTTGCCTTGTGATTCTGTGCTTACTGTCTATTCTGGCTCTGACCTTTGGCTTGCTTCCTCAGACTTCCCACCAGTCTGCCCCATTTGTACTGTACAGCTATCTCCGGTTTTCTGACATTTAGCTACGTCCTGACCACTCTCTGTGTTTAACCCTTTGGCACCTCACCGACCTCCTGGCTTGACTTCGGTACGTTCAAACTACTTTCCGGCATCTCCGGTCACCGCCTCTACTTGACGTCTGACTCTGCCTCCGGCCACTCCCCGGTAGTCCTTAGCTTCAAGTCCTGCACAGCTGCAGGTAAGCTCTCCGCAGCTCTCCTCTCACACTCTCTGAGCTTCCACTATTCTTGCACAGATTCCTGCTGTAAGTCTGCAGCAGGGATCTTGATAGATTTCATTCTCCGGGGATTACTCCAGAGTGGTTGTTGTGGTGTGATGCAGGTCTGGACAGCTGTTGTCATCCTATTAGATAGATAAGAATTAATATATGTGTGTTTATGCTTTAAAGAGAATCTGTCACCCCCGAGACATATATGACCTATAAATATGGGCATACAGGTAATAGAAATGTTAAGCTAGTTCTAACTGTATGCCTTATGTTAATGGTGCTGTTGTGGAGAAATGTTATATTCTGTCTTCACGCTAATGATCAGCCCAATAACTCATCATAACACACAAATTCATCTACTGTGGAGGTGGAAATGGGTACCCTTATTTCTTGGCCTGTGTACAGTTGCACCAATATAATTTCCGCCCCTGTCCACCCCTGAATTGAACCATAGGAAGGATGACACTACAGCTACAGAGGTGACCGTCTGATAGCCTAACTCGACTACCCATCTCTCCTGAAGACCCTTTCAGCTTTTTGAGACTTGGGTGGAGGACATCATCTCTGAAAATAGGGTCCCACAGCTGCACCCCAACAGTTTGAGCAGCACTCATACATGAGTAAATATCCTAAGAGCAAAGGGAGATTCTTAGCCACTTGCTTTGTCACGGAGGATGATTTCTGTCATAGCTATGGATGGGATTTCTTTATCCCATCCTCTCATGGTTAATTTTTTGGCCTCCTTTTGGTTTGGGGAGGGCTATATTTACCCGCTCCTGTCTGAGTTCCCTGTCAGTGATACATTAATTCATGGCTTTGTGTCTGACCCCTGGTGTGCTTGCATACTCTTTTGTCTGATTGTCTCTGTGTATGACCCGGTCTTTTTTCTCGTTCTGTGCCTTGCCTTGTGATTCTGTGCTTACTGTCTATTCTGGCTCTGACCTTTGGCTTGCTTCCTCTGACTTCCCACCAGTCTGCCCCATTTGTACTGTACAGCTATCTCCGGTTTTCTGACATTTAGCTACGTCCTGACCACTCTCTGTGTTTAACCCTTTGGCACCTCATCGACCTCCTGGCTTGACTTCGGTACGTTCAAACTACTTTCCGGCATCGCCGGTCACCGCCTCTATTCGGCGTCTGACTCTGCCTCCGGCCACTCCCCAGTAGTCATTTGCTTCAAGTCCTGCACAGCTGCAGGTAAGCTCACCGCAGCTCTCCTCTCACATTCTCTGAGCTTTCAGTATTCTTGCACAGATTCCTGCTGTAAGTCTGCAGCAGGGATCTTGATAGATTTCATTCTCCGGGGATTACTCCAGAGTGGTTGTTGTGGTGGGATGCAGGTCTGGACAGCTGTTGTCATCCTATTAGATAGATAAGAATTAATATATGTGTGTTTATGCTTTAAAGAGAATCTGTCACCCCCGAGACGTATATGACCTATAAATATGGGCATACAGGTAATAGAAATGTTAAGCTAGTTCTAAATGTATGCCTTATGTTAATGGTGCTGTTGTGGAGAAATGTTATATTCTGTCTTCACGCTAATCAGCCCAATAACTCATCATAACACACAAATTCATCTACTGTGGAGGTGGAAATGGGTCCCCTTATTTCTTGGCCTGTGTGCAGTTGCACCAATATCATTTCCGCCCCTGTCCACCCCTGAATGGAACCATAGGAAGGATGACACTACAGCTACAGAGGTGACCGTCTGATAGCCTAGCTCGACTACCCATCTCTCCTGAAGACCCTTTCAGCTTTTTGAGACTTGGGTGGAGGACATCATCTCTGAAAATAGGGTCCCACAGCTGCACCCCAACAGTTTGAGCAGCACTCATACATGAGTAAATATCCTAAGAGCAAAGGGAGATGCTTAGCCACTTGCTTTGTCACGGAGGATGATTTCTGTCATAGCTATGGCTGGGATTTCTTTATCCCATCCTCTCATGGTTAATTTTTTGGCCTCCTTTTGGTTTGGGGAGGGCTATATTTACCCGCTCCTGTCTAAGTTCCCTGTCAGTGATACATTAATTCATGGCTGTGTGTCTGACCCCTGGTGTGCTTGCATACTCTTTTGTCTGATTGTCTCTCAGTGTATGACCCGGTCTTTTTTCTCGTTCTGTGCCTTGCCTTGTGATTCTGTGCTTACTGTCTATTCTGGCTCTGACCTTTGGCTTGCTTCCTCAGACTTCCCACCAGTCTGACCCATTTGTACTGTACAGCTATCTCCGGTTTTCTGACATTTAGCTACGTCCTGACCACTCTCTGTGTTTAACCCTTTGGCACCTCATCGACCTCCTGGCTTGACTTCGGTACGTTCAAACTACTTTCCGGCATCGCCGGTCACCGCCTCTATTCGGCGTCTGACTCTGCCTCCGGCCACTCCCCGGTAGTCATTTGCTTCAAGTCCTGCACAGCTGCAGGTAAGCTCACCGCAGCTCTCCTCTCACTTTCTCTGAGCTTTCAGTATTCTTGCACAGATTCCTGCTGTAAGTCTGCAGCAGGGATCTTGATAGATTTCATTCTCCGGGGATTACTCCAGAGTGGTTGTTGTGGTGGGATGCAGGTCTGGACAGCTGTTGTCATCCTATTATATAGATAAGAATTAATATATGTGTGTTTATGCTTTAAAGAGAATCTGTCACCCCCGAGACGTATATGACCTATAAATATGGGCATACAGGTAATAGAAATGTTAAGCTAGTTCTAACTGTATGCCTTATGTTAATGGTGCTGTTGTGGAGAAATGTTATATTCTGTCTTCACGCTAATCAGCCCAATAACTCATCATAACACACAAATTCATCTACTGTGGAGGTGGAAATGGGTCCCCTTATTTCTTGGCCTGTGTGCAGTTGCACCAATATAATTTCCGCCCCTGTCCACCCCTGAATGGAACCATAGGAAGGATGACACTACAGCTACAGAGGTGACCGTCTGATAGCCTAGCTCGACCACCCATCTCTCCTGAAGACCCTTTCAGCTTTTTAAGACTTGGGTGGAGGACATCATCTCTGAAAATAGGGTCCCACAGCTGCACCCCAACAGTTTGAGCAGCACTCATACATGAGTAAATATACTAAGAGCAAAGGGAGATGCTTAGCCACTTGCTTTGTCACGGAGGATGATTTCAGTCATAGCTATGGATGGGATTTCTTTATCCCATCCTCTCATGGTTAATTTTTTGGCCTCCTTTTGGTTTGGGGAGGGCTATATTTACCCGCTCCTGTCTGAGTTCCCTGTCAGTGATACATTAATTCATGGCTGTGTGTCTGACCCCTGGTGTGCTTGCATACTCTTTTGTCTGATTGTCTCTCAGTGTATGACCCGGTCTTTTTTCTCGTTCTGTGCCTTGCCTTGTGATTCTGTGCTTACTGTCTATTCTGGCTCTGACCTTTGGCTTGCTTCCTCAGACTTCCCACCAGTCTGCCCCATTTGTACTGTACAGCTATCTCCGGTTTTCTGACATTTAGCTACGTCCTGACCACTCTCTGTGTTTAACCCTTTGGCACCTCACCGACCTCCTGGCTTGACTTCGGTACGTTCAAACTACTTTCCGGCATCTCCGGTCACCGCCTCTACTTGACGTCTTACTCTGCCTCCGGCCACTCCCCGGTAGTCCTTTGCTTCAAGTCCTGCACAGCTGCAGGTAAGCTCTCCGCAGCTCTCCTCTCACACTCTCTGAGCTTCCACTATTCTTGCACAGATTCCTGCTGTAAGTCTGCAGCAGGGATCTTGATAGATTTCATTCTCCGGGGATTACTCCAGAGTGGTTGTTGTGGTGTGATGCAGGTCTGGACAGCTGTTGTCATCCTATTAGATAGATAAGAATTAATATATGTGTGTTTATGCTTTAAAGAGAATCTGTCACCCCCGAGACATATATGACCTATAAATATGGGCATACAGGTAATAGAAATGTTAAGCTAGTTCTAACTGTATGCCTTATGTTAATGGTGCTGTTGTGGAGAAATGTTATATTCTGTCTTCACGCTAATGATCAGCCCAATAACTCATCATAACACACAAATTCATCTACTGTGGAGGTGGAAATGGGTCCCCTTATTTCTTGGCCTGTGTACAATTGCACCAATATAATTTCCGCCCCTGTCCACCCCTGAATTGAACCATAGGAAGGATGACACTACAGCTACAGAGGTGACCGTCTGATAGCCTAGCTCGACTACCCATCTCTCCTGAAGACCCTTTCAGCTTTTTGAGACTTGGGTGGAGGACATCATCTCTGAAAATAGGGTCCCACAGCTGCACCCCAACAGTTTGAGCAGCACTCATACATGAGTAAATATACTAAGAGCAAAGGGAGATGCTTAGCCACTTGCTTTGTCACGGAGGATGATTTCTGTCATAGCTATGGCTGGGATTTCTTTATCCCATCATCTCATGGTTAATTTTTTGGCCTCCTTTTGGTTTGGGGAGGGCTATATTTACCCGCTCCTGTCTGAGTTCCCTGTCAGTGATACATTAATTCATGGCTGTGTGTCTGACCCCTGGTGTGCTTGCATACTCTTTTGTCTGATTGTCTCTCAGTGTATGACCCGGTCTTTTTTCTCGTTCTGTGCCTTGCCTTGTGATTCTGTGCTTACTGTCTATTCTGGCTCTGACCTTTGGCTTGCTTCCTCAGACAACCCACCAGTCTGCCCCATTTGTACTGTACAGCTATCTCCGGTTTTCTGACATTTAGCTACGTCCTGACCACTCTCTGTGTTTAACCCTTTGGCACCTCACCGACCTCCTGGCTTGACTTCGGTACGTTCAAACTACTTTCCGGCATCTCCGGTCACCGCCTCTACTTGGCGTCTGACTCTGCCTCCGGCCACTCCCCGGTAGTCCTTTGCTTCAAGTCCTGCACAGCTGCAGGTAAGCTCACCGCAGCTCTCCTCTCACACTCTCTGAGCTTCCACTATTCTTGCACAGATTCCTGCTGTAAGTCTGCAGCAGGGATCTTGATAGTTTTTATTCTCCGGGGATTACTCCAGAGTGGTTGTTGTGGTGGGATGCAGGTCTGGACAGCTGTTGTCATCCTATTAGATAGATAAGAATTAATATATGTGTGTTTATGCTTTAAAGAGAATCTGTCACCCCCAAAACGTATATGACCTATAAATATGGGCATACAGGTAATAGAAATGTTAAGCTAGTTCTAACTGTATGCCTTATGTTAATGGTGCTGTTGTGGAGAAATGTTATATTCTGTCTTCACGCTAATGATCAGCCCAATAACTCATCATAACACACAAATTCATCTACTGTGGAGGTGGAAATGGGTCCCCTTATTTCTTGGCCTGTGTGCAGTTGCACCAATATCATTTCCTCCCCTGTCCACCCCTGAATGGAACCATAGGAAGGATGACACTACAGCTACAGAGGTGACCGTCTGAAAGCCTAGCTCGACTACCCATCTCTCCTGAAGACCCTTTCAGCTTTTTGAGACTTGGGTGGAGGACATCATCTCTGAAAATAAGGTCCCACAGCTGCACCCCAACAGTTTGAGCAGCACTCTTACATGAGTAAATATCCTAAGAGCAAAGGGAGATGCTTAGCCACTTGCTTTGTCACGGAGGATGATTTCTGTCATAGCTATGGATGGGATTTCTTTATCCCATCCTCTCATGGTTAATTTTTTGGCCTCCTTTTGGTTTGGGGAGGGCTATATTTACCCGCTCCTGTCTAAGTTCCCTGTCAGTGATACATTAATTCATGGCTGTGTGTCTGACCCCTGGTGTGCTTGCATACTCTTTTGTCTGATTGTCTCTCAGTGTATGACCCGGTCTTTTTTCTCGTTCTGTGCCTTGCCTTGTGATTCTGTGCTTACTGTCTATTCTGGCTCTGACCTTTGGCTTGCTTCCACTGACTTCCCACCAGTCTGCCCCATTTGTACTGTACAGCTATCTCCGGTTTTCTGACATTTAGCTACGTCCTGACCACTCTCTGTGTTTAACCCTTTGGCACCTCATCGACCTCCTGGCTTGACTTCAGTACGTTCAAACTACTTTCCGGCATCGCCGGTCACCGCCTCTATTCGGCGTCTGACTCTGCCTCCGGCCACTCCCCGGTAGTCATTTGCTTCAAGTCCTGCACAGCTGCAGGTAAGCTCACCGCAGCTCTCCTCTCACTTTCTCTGAGCTTTCAGTATTCTTGCACAGATTCCTGCTGTAAGTCTGCAGCAGGGATCTTGATAGATTTCATTCTCCAGGGATTACTCCAGAGTGGTTGTTGTGGTGGGATGCAGGTCTGGACAGCTGTTGTCATCCTATTAGATAGATAACAATTAATATATGTGTGTTTATGCTTTAAAGAGAATCTGTCACCCCCGAG
Source organism: Dendrobates tinctorius (assembly GCF_039654945.1). Lineage (NCBI taxonomy): Eukaryota > Metazoa > Chordata > Amphibia > Anura > Dendrobatidae > Dendrobates > Dendrobates tinctorius. Next base: position 18,376,346 of record NW_027361724.1, on the reverse strand, counting down.
ACGTATATGACCTATAAATATGGGCATACAGGTAATAGAAATGTTAAGCTAGTTCTAACTGTATGCCCTATGTTAATGGTGCTGTTGTGGAGAAATGTTATATTCTGTCTTCACGCTAATCAGCCCAATAACTCATCATAACACACAAATTCATCTACTGTGGAGGTGGAAATGGGTCCCCTTATTTCTTGGCCTGTGTGCAGTTGCACCAATATAATTTCCGCCCCTGTCCACCCCTGAATGGAACCATAGGAAGGATGACACTACAGCTACAGAGGTGACCGTCTGATAGCTTAGCTCGACTACCCATCTCTCCTGAAGACCCTTTCAGTTTTTTGAGACTTGGGTGGAGGACATCATCTCTGAAAATAAGGTCCCACAGCTGCACCCCAACAGTTTGAGCAGCACTCATACATGAGTAAATATCCTAAGAGCAAAGGGAGATGCTTAGCCACTTACTTTGTCACGGAGGATGATTTCTGTCATAGCTATGGATGGGATTTCTTTATCCCATCCTCTCATGGTTAATTTTTTGGCCTCCTTTTGGTTTGGGGAGGGCTATATTTACCCGCTCCAGTCTGAGTTCCCTGTCAGTGATACATTAATTCATAGCTGTGTGTCTGACTCCTGGTGTGCTTGCATACTCTTTTGTCTGATTGTCTCTCAGTGTATGACCCGGTCTTTTTTCTCGTTCTGTGCCTTGCCTTGTGATTCTGTGCTTACTGTCTATTCTGGCTCTGACCTTTGGCTTGCTTCCTCTGACTTCCCACCAGTCTGCCCCATTTGTACTGTACAGCTATCTCCGGTTTTCTGACATTTAGCTACGTCCTGACCACTCTCTGTGTTTAACCCTTTGGCACCTCATCGACCTCCTGGCTTGACTTCGGTACGTTCAAACTACTTTCCGGCATCGCCGGTCACCGCCTCTATTCGGCGTCTGACTCTGCCTCCGGCCACTCCCCAGTAGTCATTTGCTTCAAGTCCTGCACAGCTGCAGGTAAGCTCACCGCAGCTCTCCTCTCACATTCTCTGAACTGTCAGTATTCTTGCACAGATTCCTGCTGTAAGTCTGCAGCAGGGATCTTGATAGATTTCATTCTCCGGGGATTACTCCAGAGTGGTTGTTGTGGTGGGATGCAGGTCTGGACAGCTGTTGTCATCCTATTAGATAGATAAGAATTAATATATGTGTGTTTATGCTTTAAAGAGATTCTGTCACCCCCGAGACGTATATGACCTATAAATATGGGCATACAGGTAATAGAAATGTTAAGCTAGTTCTAACTGTATGCCTTATGTTAATGGTGCTGTTGTGGAGAAATGTTATATTCTGTCTTCACGCTAATCAGCCCAATAACTCATCATAACACACAAATTCATCTACTGTGGAGGTGGAAATGGGTCCCCTTATTTCTTGGCCTGTGTGCAGTTGCACCAATATAATTTCCGCCCCTGTCCACCCCTGAATGGAACCATAGGAAGGATGACACTACAGCTACAGAGGTGACCGTCTGATAGCCTAGCTCGACTACCCATCTCTCCTGAAGACCCTTTCAGCTTTTTGAGACTTGGGTGGAGGACATCATCTCTGAAAATAGGGTCCCACAGCTGCACCCCAACAGTTTGAGCAGCACTCTTACATGAGTAAATATCCTAAGAGCAAAGGGAGATGCTTAGCCACTTGCTTTGTCACAGAGGATGATTTCTGTCATAGCTATGGATGGGATTTCTTCATCCCATCCTCTCATGGTTAATTTTTTGGCCTCCTTTTGGTTTGGGGAGGGCTATATTTACCCGCTCCTGTCTGAGTTCCCTGTCAGTGATACATTAATTCATGGCTGTGTGTCTGACCCCTGGTGTGCTTGCATACTCTTTTGTCTGATTGTCTCTCAGTGTATGACCCGGTCTTTTTTCTCGTTCTGTGCCTTGCCTTGTGATTCTGTGCTTACTGTCTATTCTGGCTCTGACCTTTGGCTTGCTTCCTCTGACTTCCCACCAGTCTGCCCCATTTGTACTGTACAGCTATCTCCGGTTTTCTGACATTTAGCTACATCCTGACCACTCTCTGTGTTTAACCCTTTGGCACCTCATCGACCTCCTGGCTTGACTTCGGTACGTTCAAACTACTTTCCGGCATCGCCGGTCGCCGCCTCTATTCGGCGTCTGACTCTGCCTCCGGCCACTACCCGGTAGTCATTTGCTTCAAGTCCTGCACAGCTGCAGGTAAGCTCACCGCAGCTCTCCTCTCACATTCTCTGAGCTTTCAGTATTCTTGCACAGATTCCTGCTGTAAGTCTGCAGCAGGGATCTTGATAGATTTCATTCTCCGGGGATTACTCCAGAGTGGTTGTTGTGGTGGGATGCAGGTCTGGACAGCTGTTGTCATCCTATTAGATAGATAAGAATTAATATATGTGTGTTTATTAGTGTTGAGCATTCCGATACCGCAAGTATCGGGTATCGGCCGATACTTGCTGTATCGGAATTCCGATACCGACTTCCGATATTTTTTCGATATCGGAATTCGGCATCGGAATCGGAAGTTCAAAGTTGATTGACAGACTGACGTCATCATGATGCGCGGTGTGTGCGCATCATGATGCGCCGTCATTTCGGGCCTTCCGGGGGTCTCTGCCGGCCTGCCGGGGGGCTGTGCCGGCCTGCCGGGGGGCTGTGTGGACTGCCCGGGGTCTGTACTGGCCTGTCGGGGGGCTGTGCACCCTGTGGGGGTCTGTACCGGCCTGCCGGGGGGCTGTGCCGGCCTGCCGGTGGTCTGTGCACCCTGTGGGGGTCTGTACCGGCCTGCCGGGGGGCTGTGCCGGCCTGCCGGTGGTCTGTGCACCCTGTGGGGGTCTGTACCGGCCTGCCGGGGGGCTGTGCCGGCCTGCCGGGGGGCTGTGCTGATGTCCGGGGGTCTGTGCAAGCATCGTCCAATGGGACTACAAGTCCCATCGGGCGATGCCTGCTACCATGACAGTGATTGACACATTAGCCAATGATGGGACAGTAGTAGTCCCATCATCCGGCTAATGTGTTAAATGTTAAAAAAAAAAAAAAAAAAAAAAAAAAAATACTACATACATACTACATGCATGCTACATACATACTACATATATACTACATACATACTACATGCATGCTACATACATACTACATGCTACATACATACTACATGCATGCTACATACATACTACATGCTACATACATACTACATATATACTACATACATACTACATATATACTACATACATACTACATACATGCTACATACATACTGCATGCTACATACATACTACATACATACTACATATATACTACATACATACTACATGCTACATACATACTACATGCTACATACATACTACATGCATGCTACATACATACTACATGCTACATACATACTACATATATACTACATACATACTACATATATACTACATACATACTACATACATGCTACATACATACTGCATGCTACATACATACTACATACATACTACATACATACTACATGCATGCTACATGCATGCTACATACATACTACATGCATACTACATACATACTACATACTACATATATACTACATGCATGCTACATACATACTACATGCTACATACATACTACATACATACCACATACATACTACATACATACTACATACTACATATATACTACATGCATGCTACATACATACTACATGCTACATACATACCACATACATACTACATACATGCTACATATATACTACATGCATGCTACATACATACTACATGTATACTACATGCATGCTACATACATACTACATGCTACATGCATGCTACATACATACTACATACATACTACATGCTACATACATACCACATATATACTACATACATACAATACATTCATACAATACATACATAGACATACAGTACATATAACATAGAGTAACATACTTACAAATACTTGTCACATTGTTCCCCGAAGCCATTGTCTTTTCCGTAATAAATATTAACATAACAAACCACAAAAATACTCACCCACGATCCGAAGCAGTCCACGAGTGTGTCCCACGACGATCTTGGGTAGAGAACGGCAGCATCAGATGATGCTGCCGTTCTCTACGGGCTGCAGGAATCCAATGACGGAAGGTAGGTATCCTTCCGCACTGTATTCCTCCGCCACTTAAAAAAAAAAAAGTCCCTAGTCTCACTTTATGCCATTGCTGCATGGGAAATTCCCACACAGCAATGGCATAAAGTGAGACTAGGGACTTTTTTTTTTTTTAAGTGGCGGAGGAATACAGTGCGGAAGGATACCTACCTTCCGTCATTGGATTCCTGCAGCCCGTAGAGAACGGCAGCAACAGCTGATGCTGCAGTTCTCTACCCAAGATCGTCGTGGGACACACTCGTGGACTGCTTCGGATCGTGGGTGAGTATTTTTGTGGTTTGTTATGTTAATATTTATTCCGGAAAAGACAATGGCTTCGGGGAACAATGTGACAAGTATTGGTAAGTATGTTACTCTATGTTATATGTACTGTATGTCTATGTATGTATTGTATGAATGTATTGTATGTATGTAGTATATATGTGGTATGTATGTAGCATGTAGTATGTATGTAGCATGTATGTAGCATGCAGTATGTATGTAGCATGCATGTAGTATATATGTAGTATGTATGTGGTATGTATGTAGCATGTAGTATGTATGTAGCATGCATGTAGTATGTATGTAGCATGCATGTAGTATATATGTAGTATGTATGTAGCATGTAGTATGTAGCATGCATGTAGTATATATGTAGTATGTATGTAGCATGTAGTATGTATGTAGCATGCATGTAGTATATATGTAGTATGTATGTAGCATGTAGTATGTATGTAGCATGCATGTAGTATGTATGTAGCATGCATGTAGTATGTATATGGTATGTATGTAGCATGTAGTATGTATGTAGCATGCATGTAGTATGTATATGGTATGTATGTAGCATGTAGTATGTATGTAGCATGCATGTAGTATATATGTGTTATGTATGTGGTATGTATGTAGCATGCATGTAGCATGCATGTAGTATGTATGTAGTATGTATGTAGTATGTATGTAGCATGTAGCATGCATGTAGTATATATGTAGTATGTATGTAGCATGTAGTATGTATGTAGCATGCATGTAGTATATATGTAGTATGTAGCATGTAGTATGTATGTAGCATGCATGTAGTATATATGTAGTATGCAGCATGTAGTATGTATGTAGCATGCATGTAGTATATATGTGTTATGTATGTAGCATGTAGCATGCATGTAGCATGCATGTAGTATGAATGTAGTATATATGTGGTATGTATGTAGCATGCAGTATGTATGTAGCATGCATGTAGTATATATGTAGTATGTATGTTGCATGTAGTATTTATGTAGTATGAATGTAGCATGTATGTAGTATGTAGTATGAATGTAGCATGTATGTAGTATGCATGTTGTATGTATGTAGCATGTAATTTTTTTTTTTTTTATTTTTTTTTTTTTTTCATTTAACACATTAGCCGGATGATGGGACTACTACTGTCCCATCATTGGCTAATGTGTCAATCACTGTCATGGTAGCAGGCATCGCCCGATGGGACTTGTAGTCCCATCGGACGATGCCTGCACAGACCCCCGGAGCCTGCACAGACCACCGGCAGGCCGGCACAGCCCCCCCGGCAGGCCGGCACAGCCCCCCGGAGCCTGCACAGCCCCCCGGCAGGCCGGCACAGCCCCCCGGCAGGCCAGCACAGCCCCCCGGAGCCTGCACAGACCACCGGCAGGCCGGCACAGACCACCGGAGCCTGCACAGACCCCCTGGCAGGCCGGCACAGCCCCCCGAAAGGCCCGTACAGACCCCAGAGAGGCTGTACAAGGGCAGGAAAGGGTTTTTCTTATTCCGATACCGGAAGTCCCATAGACTTGAATGGGACTTCCGGTATCGGAATCGGCGATACCGATACTTTTTTTAAAGATCGGCCGATACCATCCGATACGATACTTTGAAGTATCGGACGGTATCGCTCAACTCTAGTGTTTATGCTTTAAAGAGAATCTGTCACCCCCGAGACGTATATGACCTATAAATATGGGCATACAGGTAATAGAAATGTTAAGCTAGTTCTAACTGTATGCCTTATGTTAATGGTGCTGTTGTGGAGAAATGTTATATTCTGTCTTCACGCTAATCAGCCCAATAACTCATAATAACACACAAATTCATCTACTGTGGAGGTGGAAATGGGTCCCCTTATTTCTTGGCCTGTGTGCAGTTGCACCAATATAATTTCCGCCCCTGTCCACCCCTGAATGGAACCATAGGAAGGATGACACTACAGCTACAGAGGTGACCGTCTGATAGCCTAGCTCGACTACCCATCTCTCCTGAAGACCCTTTCAGCTTTTTGAGACTTGGGTGGAGGACATCATCTCTGAAAATAGGGTCCCACAGCTGCACCCCAACAGTTTGAGCAGCACTCATACATGAGTAAATATCCTAAGAGCAAAGGGAGATGCTTAACCACTTGCTTTGTCACGGAGGATGATTTCTGTCATAGCTATGGCTGGGATTTCTGTATCCCATCCTCTCATGGTTAATTTTTTGGCCTCTTTTTGGTTTGGGGAGGGCTATATTTACCCGCTCCTGTCTGAGTTCCCTGTCAGTGATACATTAATTCATGGCTGTGTGTCTGACCCCTGGTGTGCTTGCATACTCTTTTGTCTGATTGTCTCTCAGTGTATGACCCGGTCTTTTTTCTCGTTCTGTGCCTTGTCTTGTGATTCTGTGCTTACTGTCTATTCTGGCTCTGACCTTTGGCTTGCTTCCTCAGACTTCCCACCAGTCTGCCCCATTTGTACTGTACAGCTATCTCCGGTTTTCTGACATTTAGCTACGTCCTGACCACTCTGTGTTTAACCCTTTGGCACCTCATCGACCTCCTGGCTTGACTTCGGTACGTTCAAACTACTTTCCGGCATCGCCGGTCACCGCCTCTATTCGGCGTCTGACTCTGCCTCCGGCCACTCCCCGGTAGTCATTTGCTTCAAGTCCTGCACAGCTGCAGGTAAGCTCACCGCAGCTCTCCTCTCACTTTCTCTGAGCTTTCAGTATTCTTGCACAGATTCCTGCTGTAAGTCTGCAGCAGGGATCTTGATAGATTTCATTCTCCGGGGATTACTCCAGAGTGGTTGTTGTGGTGGGATGCAGGTCTGGACAGCTGTTGTCATCCTATTAGATAGATGAGAATTAATATTTGTGTGTTTATGCTTTAAAGAGAATCTGTCACCCCCGAGACGTATATGACCTATAAATATGGGCATACAGGTAATAGAAATGTTAAGCTAGTTCTAACTGTATGCCCTATGTTAATGGTGCTGTTGTGGAGAAATGTTATATTCTGTCTTCACGCTAATCAGCCCAATAACTCATCATAACACACAAATTCATCTACTGTGGAGGTGGAAATGGGTCCCCTTATTTCTTGGCCTGTGTGCAGTTGCACCAATATAATTTCCGCCCCTGTCCACCCCTGAATGGAACCATAGGAAGGATGACACTACAGCTACAGAGGTGACCGTCTGATAGCCTAGCTCGACTACCCATCTCTCCTGAAGACCCTTTCAGCTTTTTGAGACTTGGGTGGAGGACATCATCTCTGAAAATAGGGTCCCACAGCTGCACCCCAAGAGTTTGAGCAGCACTCATACATGAGTAAATATCCTAAGAGCAAAGGGAGATGCTTAGCCACTTGCTTTGTCATGGAGGATGATTTCTGTCATAGCTATGGATGGGATTTCTTTATCCCATCCTCTCATGGTTAATTTTTTGGCCTCCTTTTGGTTTGGGGAGGGCTATATTTACCCACTCCTGTCTGAGTTCCCTGTCAGTGATACATTAATTCATGGCTGTGTGTCTGACCCCTGGTGTGCTTGCATACTCTTTTGTCTGATTGTCTCTCAGTGTATGACCCGGTCTTTTTTCTCGTTCTGTGCCTTGCCTTGTGATTCTGTGCTTACTGTCTATTCTGGCTCTGACCTTTGGCTTGCTTCCTCTGACTTCCCACCAGTCTGCCCCATTTGTACTGTACAGCTATCTCCGGTTTTCTGACATTTAGCTACGTCCTGACCACTCTCTATGTTTAACCCTTTGGCACCTCATCGACCTCCTGGCTTGACTTCGGTACGTTCAAACTACTTTCCGGCATCGCCGGTCACCGCCTCTATTCGGCGTCTGACTCTGCCTCCGGCCACTCCCCAGTAGTCATTTGCTTCAAGTCCTGCACAGCTGCAGGTAAGCTCACCGCAGCTCTCCTCTCACATTCTCTGAACTGTCAGTATTCTTGCACAGATTCCTGCTGTAAGTCTGCAGCAGGGATCTTGATAGATTTCATTCTCCGGGGATTACTTCAGAGTGGTTGTTGTGGTGGGATGCAGGTCTGGACAGCTGTTGTCATCCTATTAGATAAGAAATAATATATGTGTGTTTATGCTTTAAAGAGAATCTGTCACCCCCGAGACGTATATGACCTATAAATATGGGCATACAGGTAATAGAAATGTTAAGCTAGTTCTAACTGTATGCCTTATGTTAATGGTGCTGTTGTGGAGAAATGTTATATTCTGTCTTCACGCTAATCAGCCCAATAACTCATCATAACACACAAATTCATCTACTGTGGAGGTGGAAATGGGTCCCCTTATTTCTTGGCCTGTGTGCAGTTGCACCAATATAATTTCCGCCCCTGTCCACCCCTGAATGGAACCATAGGAAGGATGACACTACAGCTACAGAGGTGACCGTCTGATAGCCTAGCTCGACTACCCATCTCTCCTGAAGACCCTTTCAGCTTTTTGAGACTTGGGTGGAGGACATCATCTCTGAAAATAGGGTCCCACAGCTGCACCCCAACAGTTTGAGCAGCACTCATACATGAGTAAATATACTAAGAGCAAAGGGAGATGCTTAGCCACTTGTTTTGTCACGGAGGATGATTTCAGTCATAGCTATGGATGGGATTTCTTTATCCCATCCTCTCATGGTTAATTTTTTGGCCTCCTTTTGGTTTGGGGAGGGCTATATTTAACCGCTCCTGTCTGAGTTCCCTGTCAGTGATACATTAATTCATGGCTGTGTGTCTGACCCCTGGTGTGCTTGCATACTCTTTTGTCTGATTGTCTCTCAGTGTATGACCCGGTCTTTTTTCTCGTTCTGTGCCTTGCCTTGTGATTCTGTGCTTACTGTCTATTCTGGCTCTGACCTTTGGCTTGCTTCCTCAGACTTCCCACCAGTCTGCCCCATTTGTACTGTACAGCTATCTCCGGTTTTCTGACATTTAGCTACGTCCTGACCACTCTCTTTGTTTAACCCTTTGGCACCTCACCGACCTCCTGGCTTGACTTCGGTACGTTCAAACTACTTTCCGGCATCTCCGGTCACCGCCTCTACTTGGCGTCTGACTCTGCCTCCGGCCACTCCCCGGTAGTCCTTTGCTTCAAGTCCTGCACAGCTGCAGGTAAGCTCACCGCAGCTCTCCTCTCACACTCTCTGAGCTTCCACTATTCTTGCACAGATTCCTGCTGTAAGTCTGCAGCAGGGATCTTGATAGATTTCATTCTCCGGGGATTACTCCAGAGTGGTTGTTGTGGTGGGATGCAGGTCTGGACAGCTGTTGTCATCCTATTAGATAGATAAGAATTAATATATGTGTGTTTATGCTTTAAAGAGAATCTGTCACCCCCGAGACGTATATGACCTATAAATATTGGCATACAGGTAATAGAAATGTTAAGCTAGTTCTAACTGTATGCCTTATGTTAATGGTGCTGTTGTGGAGAAATGTTATATTCTGTCTTCACGCTAATGATCAGCCCAATAACTCATCATAACACACAAATTCATCTACTGTGGAGGTGGAAATGGGTCCCCTTATTTCTTGGCCTGTGTACAGTTGCACCAATATAATTTCCGCCCCTGTCCACCCCTGAATGGAACCATAGGAAGGATGACACTACAGCTACAGAGGTGACCGTCTGATAGCCTAACTCGACTACCCATCTCTCCTGAAGACCCTTTCAGCTTTTTGAGACTTGGGTGGAGGACATCATCTCTGAAAATATGGTCCCACAGCTGCACCACAACAGTTTGAGCAGCACTCATACATGAGTAAATATCCTAAGAGCAAAGGGAGATGCTTAGCCACTTGCTTTGTCACGGAGGATGATTTCTGTCATAGCTATGGATGGGATTTCTTTATCCCATCCTCTCATGGTTAATTTTTTGGCCTCCTTTTGGTTTGGGGAGGGCTATATTTACCCGCTCCTGTCTGAGTTCCCTGTCAGTGATACATTAATTCATGGCTGTGTGTCTGACCCCTGGTGTGCTTGCATACTCTTTTGTCTGATTGTCTCTCAGTGTATGACCCGGTCTTTTTTCTCGTTCTGTGCCTTGCCTTGTGATTCTGTGCTTACTGTCTATTCTGGCTCTGACCTTTGGCTTGCTTCCTCTGACTTCCCACCAGTCTGCCCCATTTGTACTGTACAGCTATCTCCGGTTTTCTGACATTTAGCTACGTCCTGACCACTATCTGTGTTTAACCCTTTGGCACCTCATCGACCTCCTGGCTTGACTTCGGTACGTTCAAACTACTTTCCGGCATCGCCGGTCACCGCCTCTATTCGGCGTCTGACTCTGCCTCCGGCCTCTCCCTGGTAGTCATTTGCTTCAAGTCCTGCACAGCTGCAGGTAAGCTCACCGCAGCTCTCCTCTCACATTCTCTGAGCTTTCAGTATTCTTGCACAGATTCCTGCTGTAAGTCTGCAGCAGGGATCTTGATAGATTTCATTCTCCGGGGATTACTCCAGAGTGGTTGTTGTGGTGGAATGCAGGTCTGGACAGTTGTTGTCATCCTATTAGATAGATAAGAATTAATATATGTGTGTTTATGCTTTAAAGAGAATCTGTCACCCCCCGAGACGTATATGACCTATAAATATGGGCATACAGGTAATAGAAATGTTAAGCTAGTTCTAAATGTATGCCTTATGTTAATGGTGCTGTTGTGGAGAAATGTTATATTCTGTCTTCACGCTAATCAGCCCAATAACTCATCATAACACACAAATTCATCTACTGTGGAGGTGGAAATGGGTCCCCTTATTTCTTGACCTGTGTGCAGTTCCACCAATATAATTTCCGCCCCTGTCCACCCCTGAATTGAACCATAGGAAGGATGACAGTACAGCTACAGAGGTGACCGTCTGATAGCCTAGCTCGACTACCCATCTCTCCTGAAGACCCTTTCAGCTTTTTGAGACTTGGGTGGAGGACATCATCTCTGAAAATAGGGTCCCACAGCTGCACCCCAACAGTTTGAGCAGCACTCATACATGAGTAAATATCCTAAGAGCAAAGGGAGATGCTTAGCCACTTGCTTTGTCACGGAGGATGATTTCTGTCATAGCTATGGATGGGATTTCTTTATCCCATCCTCTCATGGTTAATTTTTTGGCCTCCTTTTGGTTTGGGGAGGGCTATATTTACCCGCTCCTGTCTGAGTTCCCTGTCAGTGATACATTAATTCATGGCTGTGTGTCTGACCCCTGGTGTGCTTGCATACTCTTTTGTCTGATTGTCTCTCAGTGTATGACCCGGTCTTTTTTCTCGTTCTGTGCCTTGCCTTGTGATTCTGTGCTTTCTGTCTATTCTGGCTCTGACCTTTGGCTTGCTTCCTCAGACTTCCCACCAGTCTGCCTCATTTGTACTGTACAGCTATCTCTGGTTTTCTGACATTTAGCTACGTCCTGACCACTCTCTGTGTTTAACCCTTTGGCACCTCATCGACCTCCTGGCTTGACTTCGGTACGTTCAAACTACTTTCCGGCATCGCCGTTCACCGCCTCTATTCGGCGTCTGACTCTGCCTCCGGCCACTCCCCGGTAGTCATTTGCTTCAAGTCCTGCACAGCTGCAGGTAAGCTCACCGCAGCTCTCCTCTCACTTTCTCTGAGCTTTCAGTATTCTTGCACAGATTCCTGCTGTAAGTCTGCAGCAGGGATCTTGATAGATTTCATTCTCCAGGGATTACTCCAGAGTGGTTGTTGTGGTTGGATGCAGGTCTGGACAGCTGTTGTCATCCTATTAGATAGATAAGAATTAATATATGTGTGTTTATGCTTTAAAGAGAATCTGTCACCCCCGAGACGTATATGACCTATACATAATGGGCATACAGGTAATAGAAATGTTAAGCTAGTTCTAACTGTATGCCCTATGTTAATGGTGCTGTTGTGGAGAAATGTTATATTCTGTCTTCACGCTAATCAGCCCAATAACTCATCATAACACACAAATTCATCTACTGTGGAGGTGGAAATGGGTCCCCTTATTTCTTGGCCTGTGTGCAGTTGCACCAATATAATTTCCGCCCCTGTCCACCCCTGAATGGAACCATAGGAAGGATGACACTACAGCTACAGAGGTGACCATCTGATAGCTTAGCTCGACTACCCATCTCTCCTGAAGACCCTTTCAGCTTTTTGAGACTTGGGTGGAGGACATCATCTCTGAAAATAGGGTCCCACAGCTGCACCCCAACAGTTTGAGCAGCACTCATACATGAGTAAATATCCTAAGAGCAAAGGGAGATGCTTAGCCACTTGCTTTGTCACGGAGGATGATTTCTGTCATAGCTATGGATGGGATTTCTTTATCCCATCCTCTCATGGTTAATTTTTTGGCCTCCTTTTGGTTTGGGGAGGGCTATATTTACCCGCTCCTGTCTGAGTTCCCTGTCAGTGATACATTAATTCATGGCTGTGTGTCTGACCCCTGGTGTGCTTGCATACTCTTTTGTCTGATTGTCTCTCAGTGTATGACCCGGTCTTTTTTCTCGTTCTGTGCCTTGCCTTGTGATTCTGTGCTTACTGTCTATTCTGGCTCTGACCTTTGGCTTGCTTCCTCAGACTTCCCACCAGTCTGCCCCATTTGTACTGTACAGCTATCTCCGGTTTTCTGACATTTAGCTACGTCCTGACCACTCTCTGTGTTTAACCCTTTGGCACCTCACCGACCTCCTGGCTTGACTTCGGTACGTTCAAACTACTTTCCGGCATCTCCGGTCACCGCCTCTACTTGGCGTCTGACTCTGCCTCCGGCCACTCCCCGGTAGTCCTTTGCTTCAAGTCCTGCACAGCTGCAGGTAAGCTCACCGCAGCTCTCCTCTCACACTCTCTGAGCTTCCACTATTCTTGCACAGATTCCTGCTGTAAGTCTGCAGCAGGGATCTTGATAGATTTCATTCTACGGGGATTACTCCAGAGTGGTTGTTGTGATGGGATGCAGGTCTGGACAGCTGTTGTCATCCTATTAGATAGATAAGAATTAATATATTTGTGTTTATGCTTTAAAGAGAATCTGTCACCCCCGAGACGTATATGACCTATAAATATGGGCATACAGGTAATAGAAATGTTAAGCTAGTTCTAACTGTATGCCTTATGTTAATGGTGCTGTTGTGGAGAAATGTTATATTCTGTCTTCACGCTAATGATCAGCCCAATAACTCATCATAACACACAAATTCATCTACTGTGGAGGTGGAAATGGGTCCCCTTATTTCTTGGCCTGTGTACAGTTGCACCAATATAATTTCCGCCCCTGTCCACCCCTGAATGGAACCATAGGAAGGATGACACTACAGCTACAGAGGTGACCGTCTGATAGCCTAACTCGACTACCCATCTCTCCTGAAGACCCTTTCAGCTTTTTGAGACTTGGGTGGAGGACATCATCTCTGAAAATAGGGTCCCACAGCTGCACCCCAACAGTTTGAGCAGCACTCACACATGAGTAAATATCCTAAGAGCAAAGGGAGATGCTTAGCCACTTGCTTTGTCACAGAGGATGATTTCTGTCATAGCTATGGATGGGATTTCTTTATCCCATCCTCTCATGGTTAATTTTTTGGCCTCCTTTTGGTTTGGGGAGGGCTATATTTACCCGCTCCTGTCTGAGTTCCCTGTCAGTGATACATTAATTCATGGCTGTGTGTCTGACCCCTGGTGTGCTTGCATACTCTTTTGTCTGATTGTCTCTGTGTATGACCCGGTCTTTTTTCTCGTTCTGTGCCTTGCCTTGTGATTCTGTGCTTACTGTCTATTCTGGCTCTGACCTTTGGCTTGCTTCCTCTGACCTCCCACCAGTCTGCCCCATTTGTACTGTACAGCTATCTCCGGTTTTCTGACATTTAGCTACGTCCTGACCACTCTCTGTGTTTAACCCTTTGGCACCTCATCGACCTCCTGACTTGACTTCGGTACGTTCAAACTACTTTCTGGCATCGCCGGTCACCGCCTCTATTCGGCGTCTGACTCTGCCTCCGGCCACTCCCCGGTAGTCATTTGCTTCAAGTCCTGCACAGCTGCAGGTAAGCTCACCGCAGCTCTCCTCTCACATTCTCTGAGCTTTCAGTATTCTTGCACAGATTCCTGCTGTAAGTCTGCAGCAGGGATCTTGATAGATTTCATTCTCCGGGGATTACTCCAGAGTGGTTGTTGTGGTGGGATGCAGGTCTGGACAGCTGTTGTCATCCTATTAGATAGATAAGAATTAATATATGTGTGTTTATGCTTTAAAGAGAATCTGTCACCCCCGAGACGTATATGACCTATAAATATGGGCATACAGGTAATAGAAATGGTAAGCTAGTTCTAAATGTATGCCTTATGTTAATGGTGCTGTTGTGGAGAAATGTTATATTCTGTCTTCACGCTAATCAGCCCAATAACTCATCATAACACTCAAATTCATCTACTGTGGAGGTGGAAATGGGTCCCCTTATTTCTTGGCCTGTGTGCAGTTGCACCAATATCATTTCCGCCCCTGTCCACCCCTGAATGGAACCATAGGAAGGATGACACTACAGCTACAGAGGTGACCGTCTGATAGCCTAGCTCGACTACCCATCTCTCCTGAAGACCCTTTCAGCTTTTTGAGACTTGGGTGGAGGACATCATCTCTGAAAATAGGGTCCCACAGCTGCACCCCAACAGTTTGAGCAGCACTCATACATGAGTAAATATCCTAAGAGCAAAGGGAGATGCTTAGCCACTTGCTTTGTCACGGAGGATGATTTCTGTCATAGCTATGGCTGGGATTTCTTTATCCCATCCTCTTATGGTTAATTTTTTGGCCTCCTTTTGGTTTGGGGAGGGCTATATTTACCCGCTCCTGTCTGAGTTCCCTGTCAGTGATACATTAATTCATGGCTGTGTGTCTGACCCCTGGTGTGCTTGCATACTCTTTTGTCTGATTGTCTCTCAGTGTATGACCCGGTCTTTTTTCTCGTTCTGTGCCTTGCCTTGTGATTCTGTGCTTACTGTCTATTCTGGCTCTGACCATTGGCTTGCTTCCTCTGACTTCCCACCAGTCTGCCCCATTTGTACTGTACAGCTATCTCCGGTTTTCTGACATTTAGCTACGTCCTGACCACTCTCTGTGTTTAACCCTTTGGCACCTCATCGACCTCCTGGCTTGACTTTGGTACGTTCAAACTACTTTCCGGCATCGCCGGTCACCGCCTCTATTCGGCGTCTGACTCTGCCTCCGGCCACTCCCCGGTAGTCATTTGCTTCAAGTCCTGCACAGCTGCAGGTAAGCTCACCGCAGCTCTCCTCTCACATTCTCTGAGCTTTCAGTATTCTTGCACAGATTCCTGCTGTAAGTCTGCAGCAGGGATCTTGATAGATTTCATTCTCCGGGGATTACTCCAGAGTGGTTGTTGTGGTGCGATGCAGGTCTGGACAGCTGTTGTCATCCTATTAGATAGATAAGAATTAATATGTGTGTTTATGCTTTAAAGAGAATCTGTCACCCCCGAGAAGTATATGACCTATAAATATGGGCATACAGGTAATAGAAATGTTAAGCTAGTTCTAACTGTATGCCTTATGTTAATGGTGCTGTTGTGGAGAAATGTTATATTCTGTCTTT
The DNA here is from genome assembly GCF_039654945.1 of Dendrobates tinctorius. NCBI lineage: Eukaryota > Metazoa > Chordata > Amphibia > Anura > Dendrobatidae > Dendrobates > Dendrobates tinctorius. Next base: position 18,360,342 of record NW_027361724.1, on the reverse strand, counting down.
ACGCTAATGATCAGCTCAATAACTCATCATAACGCACAATTTCATCTACTGTGGAGGTGGAAATGGGTCCCCTTATTTCTTGGCCTGTGTGCAGCTGCACCAATATCATTTCCGCCCCTGTCCACCCCTGAATGGAACCATAGGAAGGATGACACTACAGCTACAGAGGTGACCGTCTGATAGCCTAGCTCGACTACCCATCTCTCCTGAAGACCCTTTCAGCTTTTTGAGACTTGGGTGGAGGACATCATCTCTGAAAATAGGGTCCCACAGCTGCACCCCAACAGTTTGAGCAGCTCTCTTACATGAGTAAATATCCTAAGAGCAAAGGGAGATGCTTAGCCACTTGCTTTGTCACGGAGGATGATTTCTGTCATAGCTATGGATGGGATTTCTTTATCCCATCCTCTCATGGTTAATTTTTTGGCCTTCTTTTGGTTTGGGGAGGGCGATATTTACCCGCTCCTGTCTGAGTTCCCTGTCAGTGATACATTAATTCATGGCTGTGTGTCTGACCCCTGGTGTGTTTGCATACTCATTTGTCTGATTGTCTCTCAGTGTATGACCCGGTCTTTTTTCTCGTTCTGTGCCTTGCCTTGTGATTCTGTGCTTACTGTCTATTCTGGCTCTGACCTTTGGCTTGCTTCCTCAGACGTCCCACCAGTCTGCCCCATTTGTACTGTACAGCTATCTCCGGTTTTCTGACATTTAGCTACGTCCTGACCACTCTCTGTGTTTAACCCTTTGGCACCTCACCGACCTCCTGGCTGGACTTCGGTACGTTCAAACTACTTACCGGCATCTCCGGTCACCGCCTCTACTTGGCGTCTGACTCTGCCTCCGGCCACTCCCCGGTAGTCCTTTGCTTCAAGTCCTGCACAGCTGCAGGTAAGCTCACCGCAGCTCTCCTCTCACACTCTCTGAGCTTCCACTATTCTTGCACAGATTCCTGCTGTAAGTCTGCAGCAGGGATCTTGATAGATTTCATTCTCCGGGGATTACTCCAGAGTGGTTGTTGTGGTGGGATGCAGGTCTGGACAGCTGTTGTCATCCTATTAGATAGATAAGAATTAATATATGTGTGTTTATTCTTTAAAGAGAATCTGTCACCCCCGAGACGTATATGACCTATAAATATGGGCATACAGGTAATAGAAATGTTAAGCTAGTTCTAACTGTATGCCTTATGTTAATGGTGCTGTTGTGGAGAAATGTTATATTCTGTCTTCACGCTAATCAGCCCAATAACTCATCATAATACACAAATTCATCTACTGTGGAGGTGGAAATGGGTCCCCTTATTTCTTGGCCTGTGTGCAGTTGCACCAATATCATTTCCGCCCCTGTCCACCCCTGAATGGAACCATAGGAAGGATGACACTACAGCTACAGAGGTGACCGTCTGATAGCCTAGCTCGACTACCCATCTCTCCTGAAGACCCTTTCAGCTTTTTGAGACTTGGGTGGAGGACATCATCTCTGAAAATAGGGTCCCACAGCTGCACCCCAACAGTTTGAGCAGCACTCATACATGAGTAAATATCCTAAGAGCAAAGGGAGATGCTTAGCCACTTGCTTTGTCACGGAGGATGATTTCTGTCATAGCTATGGCTGGGATTTCTTTATCCCATCCTCTCATGGTTAATTTTTTGGCCTCCTTTTGGTTTGGGGAGGGCTATATTTACCCGCTCCTGTCTGAGTTCCCTGTCAGTGATACATTAATTCATGGCTGTGTGTCTGACCCCTGGTGTGCTTGCATACTCTTTTGTCTGATTGTCTCTCAGTGTATGACCCGGTCTTTTTTCTCGTTCTGTGCCTTGCCTTGTGATTCTGTGCTTACTGTCTATTCTGGCTCTGACCTTTGGCTTGCTTCCTCAAACTTCCCACCAGTCTGCCTCATTTGTACTGTACAGCTATCTCTGGTTTTCTGACATTTAGCTACGTCCTGACCACTCTCTGTGTTTAACCCTTTGGCACCTCATCGACCTCCTGGCTTGACTTCGGTACGTTCAAACTACTTTCCGGCATCGCCGTTCACCGCCTTTATTCGGCGTCTGACTCTGCCTCCGGCCACTAACCGGTAGTCATTTGCTTCAAGTCCTGCACAGCTGCAGGTAAGCTCACCGCAGCTCTCCTCTCACTTTCTCTGAGCTTTCAGTATTCTTGCACAGATTCCTGCTGTAAGTCTGCAGCAGGGATCTTGATAGATTTCATTCTCCAGGGATTACTCCAGAGTGGTTGTTGTGGTGGGATGCAGGTCTGGACAGCTGTTGTCATCCTATTAGATAGATAAGAATTAATATATGTGTGTTTATGCTTTAAAGAGAATCTGTCACCCCCGAGACGTATATGACCTATACATAATGGGCATACAGGTAATAGAAATGTTAAGCTAGTTCTAACTGTATGCCCTATGTTAATGGTGCTGTTGTGGAGAAATGTTATATTCTGTCTTCACGCTAATCAGCCCAATAACTCATCATAACACACAAATTCATCTACTGTGGAGGTGGAAATGGGTCCCCTTATTTCTTGGCCTGTGTGCAGTTGCACCAATATAATTTCCGCCCCTGTCCACCCCTGAATGGAACCATAGGAAGGATGACACTACAGCTACAGAGGTGACCATCTGATAGCTTAGCTCGACTACCCATCTCTCCTGAAGACCCTTTCAGCTTTTTGAGACTTGGGTGGAGGACATCATCTCTGAAAATAGGGTCCCACAGCTGCACCCCAACAGTTTGAGCAGCACTCATACATGAGTAAATATCCTAAGAGCAAAGGGAGATGCTTAGCCACTTGCTTTGTCACGGAGGATGATTTCTGTCATAGCTATGGATGGGATGTCTTTATCCCATCCTCTCATGGTTAATTTTTTGGCCTCCTTTTGGTTTGGGGAGGGCTATATTTACCCGCTCCTGTCTGAGTTCCCTGTCAGTGATACATTAATTCATGGCTGTGTGTCTGACCCCTGGTGTGCTTGCATACTCTTTTGTCTGATTGTCTCTCAGTGTATGACCCGGTCTTTTTTCTCGTTCTGTGCCTTGCCTTGTGATTCTGTGCTTACTGTCTATTCTGGCTCTGACCTTTGGCTTGCTTCCTCAGACTTCCCACCAGTCTGCCCCATTTGTACTTTACAGCTATCTCCGGTTTTCTGACATTTAGCTACGTCCTGACCACTCTCTGTGTTTAACCCTTTGGCACCTCACCGACCTCCTGGCTTGACTTCGGTACGTTCAAACTACTTTCCGGCATCTCCGGTCACCGCCTCTACTTGGCGTCTGACTCTGCCTCCGGCCACTCCCCGGTAGTCCTTTGCTTCAAGTCCTGCACAGCTGCAGGTAAGCTCACCGCAGCTCTCCTCTCACACTCTCTGAGCTTCCACTATTCTTGCACAGATTCCTGCTGTAAGTCTGCAGCAGGGATCTTGATAGATTTCATTCTACGGGGATTACTCCAGAGTGGTTGTTGTGATGGGATGCAGGTCTGGACAGCTGTTGTCATCCTATTAGATAGATAAGAATTAATATATGTGTGTTTATGCTTTAAAGAGAATCTGTCACCCCCGAGACGTATATGACCTATAAATATGGGCATACAGGTAATAGAAATGTTAAGCTAGTTCTAACTGTATGCCTTATGTTAATGGTGCTGTTGTGGAGAAATGTTATATTCTGTCTTCACGCTAATAATCAGCCCAATAACTCATCATAACACACAAATTCATCTACTGTGGAGGTGGAAATGGGTCCCCTTATTTCTTGGCCTGTGTACAGTTGCACCAATATAATTTCCGCCCCTGTCCACCCCTGAATGGAACCATAGGAAGGATGACACTACAGCTACAGAGGTGACCGTCTGATAGCCTAACTCGACTACCCATCTCTCCTGAAGACCCTTTCAGCTTTTTGAGACTTGGGTGGAGGACATCATCTCTGAAAATAGGGTCCCACAGCTGCACCCCAACAGTTTGAGCAGCACTCACACATGAGTAAATATCCTAAGAGCAAAGGGAGATGCTTAGCCACTTGCTTTGTCACAGAGGATGATTTCTGTCATAGCTATGGATGGGATTTCTTTATCCCATCCTCTCATGGTTAATTTTTTGGCCTCCTTTTGGTTTGGGGAGGGCTATATTTACCCGCTCCTGTCTGAGTTCCCTGTCAGTGATACATTAATTCATGGCTGTGTGTCTGACCCCTGGTGTGCTTGCATACTCTTTTGTCTGATTGTCTCTGTGTATGACCCGGTCTTTTTTCTCGTTCTGTGCCTTGCCTTGTGATTCTGTGCTTACTGTCTATTCTGGCTCTGACCTTTGGCTTGCTTCCTCAGACTTCCCACCAGTCTGCCCCATTTGTACTGTACAGCTATCTCCGGTTTTCTGACATTTAGCTACGTCCTGACCACTCTCTGTGTTTAACCCTTTGGCACCTCACCGACCTCCCGGCTTGACTTCGGTACGTTCAAACTACTTTCCGGCATCTCCGGTCACCGCCTCTACTTGGCGTCTGACTCTGCCTCCGGCCACTCCCCGGTAGTCATTTGCTTCAAGTCCTGCACAGCTGCAGGTAAGCTCACGCAGCTCTCCTCTCACATTCTCTGAGCTTTCAGTATTCTTGCACAGATTCCTGCTGTAAGTCTGCAGCAGGGATCTTGATAGATTTCATTCTCCGGGGATTACTCCAGAGTGGTTGTTGTGGTGGGATGCAGGTCTGGACAGCTGTTGTCATCCTATTAGATAGATAAGAATTAATATATGTGTGTTTATGCTTTAAAGAGAATCTGTCACCCCCGAAAAGTATATGACCTATAAATATGGGCATACAGGTAATAGAAATGTTAAGCTAGTTCTAACTGTATGCCTTATGTTAATGGTGCTGTTGTGGAGAAATGTTATATTCTGTCTTTACGCTAATGATCAGCTCAATAACTCATCATAACGCACAATTTCATCTACTGTGGAGGTGGAAATGGGTCCCCTTATTTCTTGGCCTGTGTGCAGTTGCACCAATATCATTTCCGCCCCAGTCCACCCCTGAATGGAACTATAGGAAGGATGACATTACAGCTACAGAGGTGACCGTCTGATAGCCTAGCTCGACTACCCATCTCTCCTGAAGACCCTTTCAGCTTTTTGAGACTTGGGTGGAGGACATCTTCTCTGAAAATAGGGTCCCACAGCTGCACCCCAACAGTTTGAGCAGCACTCTTACATGAGTAAATATCCTAAGAGCAAAGGGAGATGCTTAGCCACTTGCTTTGTCACGGAGGATGATTTCTGTCATAGCTATGGATGGGATTTCTTTATCCCATCCTCTCATGGTTAATTTTTTGGCCTTCTTTTGGTTTGGGGAGCGTGATATTTACCCGCTCCTGTCTGAGTTCCCTGTCAGTGATACATTAATTCATGGCTGTGTGTCTGACCCCTGGTGTGTTTGCATACTCATTTGTCTGATTGTCTCTCAGTGTATGACCCGGTCTTTTTTCTCGTTCTGTGCCTTGCCTTGTGATTCTGTGCTTACTGTCTATTCTGGCTCTGACCTTTGGCTTGCTTCCTCTGACTTCCCACCAGTCTGCCCAATTTGTACTGTACAGCTATCTCCGGTTTTCTGACATTTAGCTACGTCCTGACCACTCTCTGTGTTTAACCCTTTGGCACCTCATCGACCTCCTGGCTTGACTTCGGTACGTTCAAACTACTTTCCGGCATCGCCGGTCACCGCCTCTATTCGGCGTCTGACTCTGCCTCCGGCCACTCCCCGGTAGTCATTTGCTTCAAGTCCTGCACAGCTGCAGGTAAGCTCACCGCAGCTCTCCTCTCACATTCTCTGAGCTTTCAGTATTCTTGCACAGATTCCTGCTGTAAGTCTGCAGCAGGGATCTTGATAGATTTCATTCTCCGGGGATTACTCCAGAGTGGTTGTTGTGGTGGGATGCAGGTCTGGACAGCTGTTGTCATCCTATTAGATAGATAAGAATTAATATATGTGTGTTTTTGCTTTAAAGAGAATCTGTCACCCCCGAGACGTATATGACCTATAAATATGGGCATACAGGTAATAGAAATGTTAAGCTAGTTCTAACTGTATGCCTTATGTTAATGGTGCTGTTGTGGAGAAATGTTATATTCTGTCTTCATGCTAATCAGCCCAATAACTCATCATAACACACAAATTCATCTACTGTGGAGGTGGAAATGGGTCCCCTTATTTCTTGGCCTGTGTGCAGTTGCACCAATATAATTTCCGCCCCTGTCCACCCCTGAATGGAACCATAGGAAGGATGACACTACAGCTACAGAGGTGACCGTCTGAAAGCCTAGCTCGACAACCCATCTCTCCTGAAGACCCTTTCAGCTTTTTGAGACTTGGGTGGAGGACATCATCTCTGAAAATAGGGTCCCACAGCTGCACCCCAACAGTTTGAGCAGCACTCTTACATGAGTAAATATCCTAAGAGCAAAGGGAGATGCTTAGCCACTTGCTTTGTCACGGAGGATGATTTCTGTCATAGCTATGGATGGGATTTCTTTATCCCATCCTCTCATGGTTAATTTTTTGGCCTCCTTTTGCTTTGGGGAGGGCTATATTTACCCGCTCCTGTCTGAGTTCCCTGTCAGTGATACATTAATTCATGGCTGTGTGTCTGACCCCTGGTGTGCTTGCATACTCTTTTGTCTGATTGTCTCTCAGTGTATGACCCGGTCTTTTTTCTCGTTCTGTGCCTTGTCTTGTGATTCTGTGCTTACTGTCTATTCTGGCTCTGACGTTTGGCTTGCTTCCTCTGACTTCCCACCAGTCTGCCCCATTTGTACTGTACAGCTATCTCCGGTTTTCTGACATTTAGCTACGTCCTGACCACTCTCTGTGTTTAACCCTTTGGCACCTCATCGACCTCCTGGCTTGACTTCGGTACGTTCAAACTACTTTCCGGCATCGCCGGTCACCGCCTCTATTCGGCGTCTGACTCTGCCTCCGGCCACTCCCCGGTAGTCATTTGCTTCAAGTCCTGCACAGCTGCAGGTAAGCTCACCGCAGCTCTCCTCTCACATTCTCTGAGCTTTCAGTATTCTTGCACAGATTCCTGCTGTAAGTCTGCAGCAGGGATCTTGATAGATTTCATTCTCCGGGGATTACTCCAGAGTGGTTGTTGTGGTGGGATGCAGGTCTGGACAGCTGTTGTCATCCTATTAGATAGATAAGAATTAATATATGTGTGTTTATGCTTTAAAGAGAATCTGTCACCCCCGAGAAGTATATGACCTATAAATATGGGCATACAGGTAATAGAAATGTTAAGCTAGTTCTAACTGTATGCCTTATGTTAATGGTGCTGTTGTGGAGAAATGTTATATTCTGTCTTTACGCTAATGATCAGCTCAATAACTCATCATAACGCACAATTTCATCTACTGTGGAGGTGGAAATGGGTCCCCTTATTTCTTGGCCTGTGTGCAGTTGCACCAATATCATTTCCGCCCCTGTCCATCCTTCCCATAGGAAGGATGACACTACAGCTACAGAGGTGACCGTCTGATAGCCTAGCTCGACTACCCATCTCTCCTGAAGACCCTTTCAGCTTTTTGAGACTTGGGTGGAGGACATCATCTCTGAAAATAGGGTACCACAGCTGCACCCCAACAGTTTGAGCAGCACTCTTACATGAGTAAATATCCTAAGAGCAAAGGGAGATGCTTAGCCACTTGCTTTGTCACGGAGGATGATTTCTGTCATAGCTATGGATGGGATTTCTTTATCCCATCCTCTCATGGTTAATTTTTTGGCCTCCTTTTGGTTTGGGGAGGGCTATATTTACCTGCTCCTGTCTGAGTTCCCTTTCAGTGATACATTAATTCATGGCTGTGTGTCTGACCCCTGGTGTGCTTGCATACTCTTTTGTCTGATTGTCTCTCAGTGTATGACCCGGTCTTTTTTCTCGTTCTGTGCCTTGTCTTGTGATTCTGTGCTTACTGTCTATTCTGGCTCTGACCTTTGGCTTGCTTCCTCTGACTTCCCACCAGTCTGCCCCATTTGTACTGTACAGCTATCTCCGGTTTTCTGACATTTAGCTACGTCCTGACCACTCTCTGTGTTTAACCCTTTGGCACCTCATCGACCTCCTGGCTTGACTTTGGTACGTTCAAACTACTTTCCGGCATCGCCGGTCACCGCCTCTATTCGGCGTCTGACTCTGCCTCCGGCCACTCCCCGGTAGTCATTTGCTTCAAGTCCTGCACAGCTGCAGGTAAGCTCACCGCAGCTCTCCTCTCACATTCTCTGAGCTTTCAGTATTCTTGCACAGATTCCTGCTGTAAGTCTGCAGCAGGGATCTTGATAGATTTCATTCTCCGGGGATTACTCCAGAGTGGTTGTTGTGGTGCGATGCAGGTCTGGACAGCTGTTGTCATCCTATTAGATAGATAAGAATTAATATGTGTGTTTATGCTTTAAAGAGAATCTGTCACCCCCGAGAAGTATATGACCTATAAATATGGGCATACAGGTAATAGAAATGTTAAGCTAGTTCTAACTGTATGCCTTATGTTAATGGTGCTGTTGTGGAGAAATGTTATATTCTGTCTTTACGCTAATGATCAGCTCAATAACTCATCATAACGCACAATTTCATCTACTGTGGAGGTGGAAATGGGTCCCCTTATTTCTTGGCCTGTGTGCAGCTGCACCAATATCATTTCCGCCCCTGTCCACCCCTGAATGGAACCATAGGAAGGATGACACTACAGCTACAGAGGTGACCGTCTGATAGCCTAGCTCGACTACCCATCTCTCCTGAAGACCCTTTCAGCTTTTTGAGACTTGGGTGGAGGACATCATCTCTGAAAATAGGGTCCCACAGCTGCACCCCAACAGTTTGAGCAGCACTCTTACATGAGTAAATATCCTAAGAGCAAAGGGAGATGCTTAGCCACTTGCTTTGTCACGGAGGATGATTTCTGTCATAGCTATGGATGGGATTTCTTTATCCCATCCTCTCATGGTTAATTTTTTGGCCTTCTTTTGGTTTGGGGAGGGCGATATTTACCCGCTCCTGTCTGAGTTCCCTGTCAGTGATACATTAATTCATGGCTGTGTGTCTGACCCCTGGTGTATTTGCATACTCATTTGTCTGATTGTCTCTCAGTGTATGACCCGGTCTTTTTTCTCGTTCTGTGCCTTGCCTTGTGATTCTGTGCTTACTGTCTATTCTGGCTCTGACTTTTGGCTTGCTTCCTCAGACGTCCCACCAGTCTGCCCCATTTGTACTGTACAGCTATCTCCGGTTTTCTGACATTTAGCTACGTCCTGACCACTCTCTGTGTTTAACCCTTTGGCACCTCACCGACCTCCTGGCTGGACTTCGGTACGTTCAAACTACTTACCGGCATCTCCGGTCACCGCCTCTACTTGGCGTCTGACTCTGCCTCCGGCCACTCCCCGGTAGTCCTTTGCTTCAAGTCCTGCACAGCTGCAGGTAAGCTCACCGCAGCTCTCCTCTCACACTCTCTGAGCTTCCACTATTCTTGCACAGATTCCTGCTGTAAGTCTGCAGCAGGGATCTTGATAGATTTCATTCTCCGGGGATTACTCCAGAGTGGTTGTTGTGGTGGGATGCAGGTCTGGACAGCTGTTGTCATCCTATTAGATAGATAAGAATTAATATATGTGTGTTTATTCTTTAAAGAGAATCTGTCACCCCCGAGACGTATATGACCTATAAATATGGGCATACAGGTAATAGAAATGTTAAGCTAGTTCTAACTGTATGCCTTATGTTAATGGTGCTGTTGTGGAGAAATGTTATATTCTGTCTTCACGCTAATCAGCCCAATAACTCATCATAATACACAAATTCATCTACTGTGGAGGTGGAAATGGGTCCCCTTATTTCTTGGCCTGTGTGCAGTTGCACCAATATCATTTCCGCCCCTGTCCACCCCTGAATGGAACCATAGGAAGGATGACACTACAGCTACAGAGGTGACCGTCTGATAGCCTAGCTCGACTACCCATCTCTCCTGAAGACCCTTTCAGCTTTTTGAGACTTGGGTGGAGGACATCATCTCTGAAAATAGGGTCCCACAGCTGCACCCCAACAGTTTGAGCAGCACTCATACATGAGTAAATATCCTAAGAGCAAAGGGAGATGCTTAGCCACTTGCTTTGTCACGGAGGATGATTTCTGTCATAGCTATGGCTGGGATTTCTTTATCCCATCCTCTCATGGTTAATTTTTTGGCCTCCTTTTGGTTTGGGGAGGGCTATATTTACCCGCTCCTGTCTGAGTTCCCTGTCAGTGATACATTAATTCATGGCTGTGTGTCTGACCCCTGGTGTGCTTGCATACTCTTTTGTCTGATTGTCTCTCAGTGTATGACCCGGTCTTTTTTCTCGTTCTGTGCCTTGCCTTGTGATTCTGTGCTTACTGTCTATTCTGGCTCTGACCTTTGGCTTGCTTCCTCAGACTTCCCACCAGTCTGCCTCATTTGTACTGTACAGCTATCTCTGGTTTTCTGACATTTAGCTACGTCCTGACCACTCTCTGTGTTTAACCCTTTGGCACCTCATCGACCTCCTGGCTTGACTTCGGTACGTTCAAACTACTTTCCGGCATCGCCGTTCACCGCCTCTATTCGGCGTCTGACTCTGCCTCCGGCCACTCCCCGGTAGTCATTTGCTTCAAGTCCTGCACAGCTGCAGGTAAGCTCACCGCAGCTCTCCTCTCACTTTCTCTGAGCTTTCAGTATTCTTGCACAGATTCCTGCTGTAAGTCTGCAGCAGGGATCTTGATAGATTTCATTCTCCAGGGATTACTCCAGAGTGGTTGTTGTGGTGGGATGCAGGTCTGGACAGCTGTTGTCATCCTATTAGATAGATAAGAATTAATATATGTGTGTTTATGCTTTAAAGAGAATCTGTCACCCCCGAGACGTATATGACCTATACATAATGGGCATACAGGTAATAGAAATGTTAAGCTAGTTCTAACTGTATGCCCTATGTTAATGGTGCTGTTGTGGAGAAATGTTATATTCTGTCTTCACGCTAATAATCAGCCCAATAACTCATCATAACACACAAATTCATCTACTGTGGAGGTGGAAATGGGTCCCCTTATTTCTTGGCCTGTGTACAGTTGCACCAATATAATTTCCGCCCCTGTCCACCCCTGAATGGAACCATAGGAAGGATGACACTACAGCTACAGAGGTGACCGTTTGATAGCCTAACTCGACTACCCATCTCTCCTGAAGACCCTTTCAGCTTTTTGAGACTTGGGTGGAGGACATCATCTCTGAAAATAGGGTCCCACAGCTGCACCCCAACAGTTTGAGCAGCACTCACACATGAGTAAATATCCTAAGAGCAAAGGGAGATGCTTAGCCACTTGCTTTGTCACAGAGGATGATTTCTGTCATAGCTATGGATGGGATTTCTTTATCCCATCCTCTCATGGTTAATTTTTTGGCCTCCTTTTGGTTTGGGGAGGGCTATATTTACCCGCTCCTGTCTGAGTTCCCTGTCAGTGATACATTAATTCATGGCTGTGTGTCTGACCCCTGGTGTGCTTGCATACTCTTTTGTCTGATTGTCTCTGTGTATGACCCGGTCTTTTTTCTCGTTCTGTGCCATGCCTTGTGATTCTGTGCTTACTGTCTATTCTGGCTCTGACCTTTGGCTTGCTTCCTCAGACTTCCCACCAGTCTGCCCCATTTGTACTGTACAGCTATCTCCGGTTTTCTGACATTTAGCTACGTCCTGACCACTCTCTGTGTTTAACCCTTTGGCACCTCACCGACCTCCCGGCTTGACTTCGGTACGTTCAAACTACTTTCCGGCATCTCCGGTCACCGCCTCTACTTGGCGTCTGACTCTGCCTCCGGCCACTCCCCGGTAGTCATTTGCTTCAAGTCCTGCACAGCTGCAGGTAAGCTCACGCAGCTCTCCTCTCACATTCTCTGAGCTTTCAGTATTCTTGCACAGATTCCTGCTGTAAGTCTGCAGCAGGGATCTTGATAGATTTCATTCTCCGGGGATTACTCCAGAGTGGTTGTTGTGGTGGGATGCAGGTCTGGACAGCTGTTGTCATCCTATTAGATAGATAAGAATTAATATATGTGTGTTTATGCTTTAAAGAGAATCTGTCACCCCCGAAAAGTATATGACCTATAAATATGGGCATACAGGTAATAGAAATGTTAAGCTAGTTCTAACTGTATGCCTTATGTTAATGGTGCTGTTGTGGAGAAATGTTATATTCTGTCTTTACGCTAATGATCAGCTCAATAACTCATCATAACGCACAATTTCATCTACTGTGGAGGTGGAAATGGGTCCCCTTATTTCTTGGCCTGTGTGCAGTTGCACCAATATCATTTCCGCCCCAGTCCACCCCTGAATGGAACTATAGGAAGGATGACATTACAGCTACAGAGGTGACCGTCTGATAGCCTAGCTCGACTACCCATCTCTCCTGAAGACCCTTTCAGCTTTTTGAGACTTGGGTGGAGGACATCTTCTCTGAAAATAGGGTCCCACAGCTGCACCCCAACAGTTTGAGCAGCACTCTTACATGAGTAAATATCCTAAGAGCAAAGGGAGATGCTTAGCCACTTGCTTTGTCACGGAGGATGATTTCTGTCATAGCTATGGATGGGATTTCTTTATCCCATCCTCTCATGGTTAATTTTTTGGCCTTCTTTTGGTTTGGGGAGCGTGATATTTACCCGCTCCTGTCTGAGTTCCCTGTCAGTGATACATTAATTCATGGCTGTGTGTCTGACCCCTGGTGTGTTTGCATACTCATTTGTCTGATTGTCTCTCAGTGTATGACCCGGTCTTTTTTCTCGTTCTGTGCCTTGCCTTGTGATTCTGTGCTTACTGTCTATTCTGGCTCTGACCTTTGGCTTGCTTCCTCTGACTTCCCACCAGTCTGCCCAATTTGTACTGTACAGCTATCTCCGGTTTTCTGACATTTAGCTACGTCCTGACCACTCTCTGTGTTTAACCCTTTGGCACCTCATCGACCTCCTGGCTTGACTTCGGTACGTTCAAACTACTTTCCGGCATCGCCGGTCACCGCCTCTATTCGGCGTCTGACTCTGCCTCCGGCCACTCCCCGGTAGTCATTTGCTTCAAGTCCTGCACAGCTGCAGGTAAGCTCACCGCAGCTCTCCTCTCACATTCTCTGAGCTTTCAGTATTCTTGCACAGATTCCTGCTGTAAGTCTGCAGCAGGGATCTTGATAGATTTCATTCTCCGGGGATTACTCCAGAGTGGTTGTTGTGGTGGGATGCAGGTCTGGACAGCTGTTGTCATCCTATTAGATAGATAAGAATTAATATATGTGTGTTTTTGCTTTAAAGAGAATCTGTCACCCCCGAGACGTATATGACCTATAAATATGGGCATACAGGTAATAGAAATGTTAAGCTAGTTCTAACTGTATGCCTTATGTTAATGGTGCTGTTGTGGAGAAATGTTATATTCTGTCTTCATGCTAATCAGCCCAATAACTCATCATAACACACAAATTCATCTACTGTGGAGGTGGAAATGGGTCCCCTTATTTCTTGGCCTGTGTGCAGTTGCACCAATATAATTTCCGCCCCTGTCCACCCCTGAATGGAACCATAGGAAGGATGACACTACAGCTACAGAGGTGACCGTCTGAAAGCCTAGCTCGACAACCCATCTCTCCTGAAGACCCTTTCAGCTTTTTGAGACTTGGGTGGAGGACATCATCTCTGAAAATAGGGTCCCACAGCTGCACCCCAACAGTTTGAGCAGCACTCTTACATGAGTAAATATCCTAAGAGCAAAGGGAGATGCTTAGCCACTTGCTTTGTCACGGAGGATGATTTCTGTCATAGCTATGGATGGGATTTCTTTATCCCATCCTCTCATGGTTAATTTTTTGGCCTCCTTTTGCTTTGGGGAGGGCTATATTTACCCGCTCCTGTCTGAGTTCCCTGTCAGTGATACATTAATTCATGGCTGTGTGTCTGACCCCTGGTGTGCTTGCATACTCTTTTGTCTGATTGTCTCTCAGTGTATGACCCGGTCTTTTTTCTCGTTCTGTGCCTTGTCTTGTGATTCTGTGCTTACTGTCTATTCTGGCTCTGACGTTTGGCTTGCTTCCTCTGACTTCCCACCAGTCTGCCCCATTTGTACTGTACAGCTATCTCCGGTTTTCTGACATTTAGCTACGTCCTGACCACTCTCTGTGTTTAACCCTTTGGCACCTCATCGACCTCCTGGCTTGACTTCGGTACGTTCAAACTACTTTCCGGCATCGCCGGTCACCGCCTCTATTCGGCGTCTGACTCTGCCTCCGGCCACTCCCCGGTAGTCATTTGCTTCAAGTCCTGCACAGCTGCAGGTAAGCTCACCGCAGCTCTCCTCTCACATTCTCTGAGCTTTCAGTATTCTTGCACAGATTCCTGCTGTAAGTCTGCAGCAGGGATCTTGATAGATTTCATTCTCCGGGGATTACTCCAGAGTGGTTGTTGTGGTGCGATGCAGGTCTGGACAGCTGTTGTCATCCTATTAGATAGATAAGAATTAATATGTGTGTTTATGCTTTAAAGAGAATCTGTCACCCCCGAGAAGTATATGACCTATAAATATGGGCATACAGGTAATAGAAATGTTAAGCTAGTTCTAACTGTATGCCTTATGTTAATGGTGCTGTTGTGGAGAAATGTTATATTCTGTCTTTACGCTAATGATCAGCTCAATAACTCATCATAACGCACAATTTCATCTACTGTGGAGGTGGAAATGGGTCCCCTTATTTCTTGGCCTGTGTGCAGCTGCACCAATATCATTTCCGCCCCTGTCCACCCCTGAATGGAACCATAGGAAGGATGACACTACAGCTACAGAGGTGACCGTCTGATAGCCTAGCTCGACTACCCATCTCTCCTGAAGACCCTTTCAGCTTTTTGAGACTTGGGTGGAGGACATCATCTCTGAAAATAGGGTCCCACAGCTGCACCCCAACAGTTTGAGCAGCACTCTTACATGAGTAAATATCCTAAGAGCAAAGGGAGATGCTTAGCCACTTGCTTTGTCACGGAGGATGATTTCTGTCATAGCTATGGATGGGATTTCTTTATCCCATCCTCTCATGGTTAATTTTTTGGCCTTCTTTTGGTTTGGGGAGGGCGATATTTACCCGCTCCTGTCTGAGTTCCCTGTCAGTGATACATTAATTCATGGCTGTGTGTCTGACCCCTGGTGTGTTTGCATACTCATTTGTCTGATTGTCTCTCAGTGTATGACCCGGTCTTTTTTCTCGTTCTGTGCCTTGCCTTGTGATTCTGTGCTTACTGTCTATTCTGGCTCTGACCTTTGGCTTGCTTCCTCAGACGTCCCACCAGTCTGCCCCATTTGTACTGTACAGCTATCTCCGGTTTTCTGACATTTAGCTACGTCCTGACCACTCTCTGTGTTTAACCCTTTGGCACCTCACCGACCTCCTGGCTGGACTTCGGTACGTTCAAACTACTTACCGGCATCTCCGGTCACCGCCTCTACTTGGCGTCTGACTCTGCCTCCGGCCACTCCCCGGTAGTCCTTTGCTTCAAGTCCTGCACAGCTGCAGGTAAGCTCACCGCAGCTCTCCTCTCACACTCTCTGAGCTTCCACTATTCTTGCACAGATTCCTGCTGTAAGTCTGCAGCAGGGATCTTGATAGATTTCATTCTCCGGGGATTACTCCAGAGTGGTTGTTGTGGTGGGATGCAGGTCTGGACAGCTGTTGTCATCCTATTAGATAGATAAGAATTAATATATGTGTGTTTATTCTTTAAAGAGAATCTGTCACCCCCGAGACGTATATGACCTATAAATATGGGCATACAGGTAATAGAAATGTTAAGCTAGTTCTAACTGTATGCCTTATGTTAATGGTGCTGTTGTGGAGAAATGTTATATTCTGTCTTCACGCTAATCAGCCCAATAACTCATCATAATACACAAATTCATCTACTGTGGAGGTGGAAATGGGTCCCCTTATTTCTTGGCCTGTGTGCAGTTGCACCAATATCATTTCCGCCCCTGTCCACCCCTGAATGGAACCATAGGAAGGATGACACTACAGCTACAGAGGTGACCGTCTGATAGCCTAGCTCGACTACCCATCTCTCCTGAAGACCCTTTCAGCTTTTTGAGACTTGGGTGGAGGACATCATCTCTGAAAATAGGGTCCCACAGCTGCACCCCAACAGTTTGAGCAGCACTCATACATGAGTAAATATCCTAAGAGCAAAGGGAGATGCTTAGCCACTTGCTTTGTCACGGAGGATGATTTCTGTCATAGCTATGGCTGGGATTTCTTTATCCCATCCTCTCATGGTTAATTTTTTGGCCTCCTTTTGGTTTGGGGAGGGCTATATTTACCCGCTCCTGTCTGAGTTCCCTGTCAGTGATACATTAATTCATGGCTGTGTGTCTGACCCCTGGTGTGCTTGCATACTCTTTTGTCTGATTGTCTCTCAGTGTATGACCCGGTCTTTTTTCTCGTTCTGTGCCTTGCCTTGTGATTCTGTGCTTACTGTCTATTCTGGCTCTGACCTTTGGCTTGCTTCCTCAGACTTCCCACCAGTCTGCCTCATTTGTACTGTACAGCTATCTCTGGTTTTCTGACATTTAGCTACGTCCTGACCACTCTCTGTGTTTAACCCTTTGGCACCTCATCGACCTCCTGGCTTGACTTCGGTACGTTCAAACTACTTTCCGGCATCGCCGTTCACCGCCTCTATTCGGCGTCTGACTCTGCCTCCGGCCACTCCCCGGTAGTCATTTGCTTCAAGTCCTGCACAGCTGCAGGTAAGCTCACCGCAGCTCTCCTCTCACTTTCTCTGAGCTTTCAGTATTCTTGCACAGATTCCTGCTGTAAGTCTGCAGCAGGGATCTTGATAGATTTCATTCTCCAGGGATTACTCCAGAGTGGTTGTTGTGGTGGGATGCAGGTCTGGACAGCTGTTGTCATCCTATTAGATAGATAAGAATTAATATATGTGTGTTTATGCTTTAAAGAGAATCTGTCACCCCCGAGACGTATATGACCTATACATAATGGGCATACAGGTAATAGAAATGTTAAGCTAGTTCTAACTGTATGCCCTATGTTAATGGTGCTGTTGTGGAGAAATGTTATATTCTGTCTTCACGCTAATCAGCCCAATAACTCATCATAACACACAAATTCATCTACTGTGGAGGTGGAAATGGGTCCCCTTATTTCTTGGCCTGTGTGCAGTTGCACCAATATAATTTCCGCCCCTGTCCACCCCTGAATGGAACCATAGGAAGGATGACACTACAGCTACAGAGGTGACCATCTGATAGCTTAGCTCGACTACCCATCTCTCCTGAAGACCCTTTCAGCTTTTTGAGACTTGGGTGGAGGACATCATCTCTGAAAATAGGGTCCCACAGCTGCACCCCAACAGTTTGAGCAGCACTCATACATGAGTAAATATCCTAAGAGCAAAGGGAGATGCTTAGCCACTTGCTTTGTCACGGAGGATGATTTCTGTCATAGCTATGGATGGGATTTCTTTATCCCATCCTCTCATGGTTAATTTTTTGGCCTCCTTTTGGTTTGGGGAGGGCTATATTTACCCGCTCCTGTCTGAGTTCCCTGTCAGTGATACATTAATTCATGGCTGTGTGTCTGACCCCTGGTGTGCTTGCATACTCTTTTGTCTGATTGTCTCTCAGTGTATGACCCGGTCTTTTTTCTCGTTCTGTGCCTTGCCTTGTGATTCTGTGCTTACTGTCTATTCTGGCTCTGACCTTTGGCTTGCTTCCTCAGACTTCCCACCAGTCTGCCCCATTTGTACTTTACAGCTATCTCCGGTTTTCTGACATTTAGCTACGTCCTGACCACTCTCTGTGTTTAACCCTTTGGCACCTCACCGACCTCCTGGCTTGACTTCGGTACGTTCAAACTACTTTCCGGCATCTCCGGTCACCGCCTCTACTTGGCGTCTGACTCTGCCTCCGGCCACTCCCCGGTAGTCCTTTGCTTCAAGTCCTGCACAGCTGCAGGTAAGCTCACCGCAGCTCTCCTCTCACACTCTCTGAGCTTCCACTATTCTTGCACAGATTCCTGCTGTAAGTCTGCAGCAGGGATCTTGATAGATTTCATTCTACGGGGATTACTCCAGAGTGGTTGTTGTGATGGGATGCAGGTCTGGACAGCTGTTGTCATCCTATTAGATAGATAAGAATTAATATATGTGTGTTTATGCTTTAAAGAGAATCTGTCACCCCCGAGACGTATATGACCTATAAATATGGGCATACAGGTAATAGAAATGTTAAGCTAGTTCTAACTGTATGCCTTATGTTAATGGTGCTGTTGTGGAGAAATGTTATATTCTGTCTTCACGCTAATGATCAGCCCAATAACTCATCATAACACACAAATTCATCTACTGTGGAGGTGGAAATGGGTCCCCTTATTTCTTGGCCTGTGTACAGTTGCACCAATATAATTTCCGCCCCTGTCCACCCCTGAATGGAACCATAGGAAGGATGACACTACAGCTACAGAGGTGACCGTCTGATAGCCTAACTCGACTACCCATCTCTCCTGAAGACCCTTTCAGCTTTTTGAGACTTGGGTGGAGGACATCATCTCTGAAAATAGGGTCCCACAGCTGCACCCCAACAGTTTGAGCAGCACTCACACATGAGTAAATATCCTAAGAGCAAAGGGAGATGCTTAGCCACTTGCTTTGTCACAGAGGATGATTTCTGTCATAGCTATGGATGGGATTTCTTTATCCCATCCTCTCATGGTTAATTTTTTGGCCTCCTTTTGGTTTGGGGAGGGCTATATTTACCCGCTCCTGTCTGAGTTCCCTGTCAGTGATACATTAATTCATGGCTGTGTGTCTGACCCCTGGTGTGCTTGCATACTCTTTTGTCTGATTGTCTCTGTGTATGACCCGGTCTTTTTTCTCGTTCTGTGCCTTGCCTTGTGATTCTGTGCTTACTGTCTATTCTGGCTCTGACCTTTGGCTTGCTTCCTCTGACCTCCCACCAGTCTGCCCCATTTGTACTGTACAGCTATCTCCGGTTTTCTGACATTTAGCTACGTCCTGACCACTCTCTGTGTTTAACCCTTTGGCACCTCATCGACCTCCTGACTTGACTTCGGTACGTTCAAACTACTTTCTGGCATCGCCGGTCACCGCCTCTATTCGGCGTCTGACTCTGCCTCCGGCCACTCCCCGGTAGTCATTTGCTTCAAGTCCTGCACAGCTGCAGGTAAGCTCACCGCAGCTCTCCTCTCACATTCTCTGAGCTTTCAGTATTCTTGCACAGATTCCTGCTGTAAGTCTGCAGCAGGGATCTTGATAGATTTCATTCTCCGGGGATTACTCCAGAGTGGTTGTTGTGGTGGGATGCAGGTCTGGACAGCTGTTGTCATCCTATTAGATAGATAAGAATTAATATATGTGTGTTTATGCTTTAAAGAGAATCTGTCACCCCCGAGACGTATATGACCTATAAATATGGGCATACAGGTAATAGAAATGTTAAGCTAGTTCTAAATGTATGCCTTATGTTAATGGTGCTGTTGTGGAGAAATGTTATATTCTGTCTTCATGCTAATCAGCCCAATAACTCATCATAACACACAAATTCATCTACTGTGGAGGTGGAAATGGGTCCCCTTATTTCTTGGCCTGTGTGCAGTTGCACCAATATCATTTCCGCCCCTGTCCACCCCTGAATGGAACCATAGGAAGGATGACACTACAGCTACAGAGGTGACCGTCTGATAGCCTAGCTCGACTACCCATCTCTCCTGAAGACCCTTTCAGCTTTTTGAGACTTGGGTGGAGGACATCATCTCTGAAAATAGGGTCCCACAGCTGCACCCCAACAGTTTGAGCAGCACTCATACATGAGTAAATATCCTAAGAGCAAAGGGAGATGCTTAGCCACTTGCTTTGTCACGGAGGATGATTTCTGTCATAGCTATGGCTGGGATTTCTTTATCCCATCCTCTTATGGTTAATTTTTTGGCCTCCTTTTGGTTTGGGGTGGGCTATATTTACCCGCTCCTGTCTGAGTTCCCTGTCAGTGATACATTAATTCATGGCTGTGTGTCTGACCCCTGGTGTGCTTGCATACTCTTTTGTCTGATTGTCTCTCAGTGTATGACCCGGTCTTTTTTCTCGTTCTGTGCCTTGCCTTGTGATTCTGTGCTTACTGTCTATTCTGGCTCTGACCATTGGCTTGCTTCCTCAGACTTCCCACCAGTCTGCCCCATTTGTACTGTACAGCTATCTCCGGTTTTCTGACATTTAGCTACGTCCTGACCACTCTCTGTGTTTAACCCTTTGGCACCTCATCGACCTCCTGGCTTGACTTCGGTACGTTCAAACTACTTTCCGGCAGCGCCGGTCACCGCCTCTATTCGGCGTCTGACTCTGCCTCCGGCCACTCCCCGGTAGTCATTTGCTTCAAGTCCTGCACAGCTGCAGGTAAGCTCACCGCAGCTCTCCTCTCACATTCTCTGAGCTTTCAGTATTCTTGCACAGATTCCTGCTGTAAGTCTGCAGCAGGGATCTTGATAGATTTCATTCTCCGGGGATTACTCCAGAGTGGTTGTTGTGGTGGGATGCAGGTCTGGACAGCTGATGTCATCCTATTAGATAGATAAGAATTAATATATGTGTGTTTATGCTTTAAAGAGAATCTGTCACCCCCGGGAAGTATATGACCTATAAATATGGGCATACAGGTAATAGAAATGTTAAGCTAGTTCTAACTGTATGCCTTATGTTAATGGTGCTGTTGTGGAGAAATGTTATATTCTGTCTTTACGATAATGATCAGCTCAATAACTCATCATAACGCACAATTTCATCTACTGTGGAGGTGGAAATGGGTCCCCTTATTTCTTAACCTGTGTGCAGTTGCACCTATATCATTTTCTCCCCTGTCCACCCCTGAAAGGAACCATAGGAAGGATGACACTACAGCTACAGAGGTGACCGTCTGATAGCCTAGCTCGACTACCCATCTCTCCTGAAGACCCTTTCAGCTTTTTGAGACTTGGGTGGAGGACATCATCTCTGAAAATAGGGTCCCACAGCTGCACTCCAACAGTTTGAGCTGCACTCTTACATGAGTAAATATCCTAAGAGCAAAGGGAGATGCTTAGCCACTTGCTTTGTCACGGAGGATGATTTCTGTCATAGCTATGGATGGGATTTCTTTATCCCATCCTCTCATGGTTAATTTTTTGGCCTTCTTTTGGTTTGGGGAGGGTGATATTTACCCGCTCCTGTCTGAGTTCCCTGTCAGTGATACATTAATTCATGGCTGTGTGTCTGACCCCTGGTGTGCTTGCATACTCTTTTGTCTGATTGTCTCTGTGTATGACCCGGTCTTTTTTCTCGTTCTGTGCCTTGCCTTGTGATTCTGTGCTTACTGTCTATTCTGGCTCTGACCTTTGGCTTGCTTCCTCTGACTTCCCACCAGTCTGCCCCATTTGTACTGTACAGCTATCTCCGGTTTTCTGACATTTAGCTACGTCCTGACCACTCTCTGTGTTTAACCCTTTGGCACCTCATCGACCTTCTGGCTTGACTTCGGTACGTTCAAACTACTTTCCGGCAGCGCCGGTCACCGCCTCTATTCGGCGTCTGACTCTGCCTCCGGCCACTCCCTGGTAGTCATTTGCTTCAAGTCCTGCACAGCTGCAGGTAAGCTCACTGCAGCTCTCCTCTCACATTCTCTGAGCTTTCAGTATTCTTGCACAGATTCCTGCTGTAAGTCTGCAGCAGGGATCTTGATAGATTTCATTCTCCGGGGATTACTCCAGAGTGGTTGTTGTGGTGGGATGCAGGTCTGGACAGCTGTTGTCATAGTATTAGATAGATAAGAATTAATATATGTGTGTTTATGCTTTAAAGAGAATCTGTCACCCCCGAGAAGTATATGACCTATAAATATGGGCATACAGGTAATAGAAATGTTAAGCTAGTTCTAACTGTATGCCTTATGTTAATGGTGCTGTTGTGGAGAAATGTTATATTCTGTCTTTACGCTAATGATCAGCTCAATAACTCATCATAACGCACAATTTCATCTACTGTGGAGGTGGAAATGGGTCCCCTTATTTCTTGGCCTGTGTGCAGTTGCACCTATATCATTTCCTCCCCTGTCCACCCCTGAAAGGAACCATAGGAAGGATGACACTACAGCTACAGAGGTGACCGTCTGATAGCCTAGCTCGACTACCCATCTCTCCTGAAGACCCTTTCAGCTTTTTGAGACTTGGGTGGAGGACATCATCTCTGAAAATAGGGTCCCACAGCTGCACCCCAACAGTTTGAGCAGCACTCTTACATGAGTAAATATCCTAAGAGCAAAGGGAGATGCTTAGCCACTTGCTTTGTCACGGAGGATGATTTCTGTCATAGCTATGGATGGGATTTCTTTATCCCATCCTCTCATGATTAATTTTTTGGCCTTCTTTTAGTTTGGGGAGGGCGATATTTACCCGCTCCTGTCTGAGTTCCCTGTCAGTGATACATTAATTCATGGCTGTGTGTCTGACCCCTGGTGTGTTTGCATACTCATTTGTCTGATTGTCTCTCAGTGTATGACCCGGTCTATTTTCTCGTTCTGTGCCTTGCCTTGTGATTCTGTGCTTACTGTCTATTCTGGCTCTGACCTTTGGCTTGCTTCCTCTGACTTCCCACCAGTCTGCCCCATTTGTACTGTACAGCTATCTCCGGTTTTCTGACATTTAGCTACGTCCTGACCACTCTCTGTGTTTAACCCTTTGGCACCTCATCGACCTCCTGGCTTGACTTCGGTACGTTCAAACTACTTTCCGGCAGCGCCGGTCACCGCCTCTATTCGGCGTCTGACTCTGCCTCCGGCCACTCCCTGGTAGTCATTTGCTTCAAGTCCTGCACAGCTGCAGGTAAGCTCACTGCAGCTCTCCTCTCACATTCTCTGAACTTTCAGTATTCTTGCACAGATTCCTGCTGTAAGTCTGCAGCAGGGATCTTGATAGATTTCATTCTCCGGGGATTACTCCAGAGTGGTTGTTGTGGTGGGATGCAGGTCTGGACAGCTGTTGTCATCCTATTAGATAGATAAGAATTAATATATGTGTGTTTATGCTTTAAAGAGAATCTGTCACCCCCGAGAAGTATATGACCTATAAATATGGGCATACAGGTAATAGAAATGTTAAGCTAGTTCTAACTGTATGCCTTATGTTAATGGTGCTGTTGTGGAGAAATGTTATATTCTGTCTTTACGCTAATGATCAGCTCAATAACTCATCATAACGCACAATTTCATCTACTGTGGAGGTGGAAATGGGTCCCCTTATTTCTTGGCCTGTGTGCAGTTGCACCTATATCATTTCCTCCCCTGTCCACCCCTGAAAGGAACCATAGGAAGGATGACACTACAGCTACAGAGGTGACCGTCTGATAGCCTAGCTCGACTACCCATCTCTCCTGGAGACCCTTTCAGCTTTTTGAGACTTGGGTGGAGGACATCATCTCTGAAAATAGGGTCCCACAGCTGCACCCCAACAGTTTGAGCAGCACTCTTACATGAGTAAATATCCTAAGAGCAAAGGGAGATGCTTAGCCACTTGCTTTGTCACGGAGGATGATTTCTGTCATAGCTATGGATGGGATTTCTTTATCCCATCCTCTCATGATTAATTTTTTGGCCTTCTTTTAGTTTGGGGAGGGCGATATTTACCCGCTCCTGTCTGAGTTCCCTGTCAGTGATACATTAATTCATGGCTGTGTGTCTGACCCCTGGTGTGTTTGCATACTCATTTGTCTGATTGTCTCTCAGTGTATGACCCGGTCTTTTTTCTCGTTCTGTGCCTTGCCTTGTGATTCTGTGCTTACTGTCTATTCTGGCTCTGACCTTTGGCTTGCTTCCTCAGACTTCCCACCAGTCTGCCCCATTTGTACTGTACAGCTATCTCCGGTTTTCTGACATTTAGCTACGTCCTGACCACTCTCTGTGTTTAACCCTTTGGCACCTCACCGACCTCCCGGCTTGACTTCGGTACGTTCAAACTACTTTCCGGCATCTCCGGTCACCGCCTCTACTTGGCGTCTGACTCTGCCTCCGGCCACTCCCCGGTAGTCATTTGCTTCAAGTCCTGCACAGCTGCAGGTAAGCTCACGCAGCTCTCCTCTCACATTCTCTGAGCTTTCAGTATTCTTGCACAGATTCCTGCTGTAAGTCTGCAGCAGGGATCTTGATAGATTTCATTCTCCGGGGATTACTCCAGAGTGGTTGTTGTGGTGGGATGCAGGTCTGGACAGCTGTTGTCATCCTATTAGATAGATAAGAATTAATATATGTGTGTTTATGCTTTAAAGAGAATCTGTCACCCCCGAAAAGTATATGACCTATAAATATGGGCATACAGGTAATAGAAATGTTAAGCTAGTTCTAACTGTATGCCTTATGTTAATGGTGCTGTTGTGGAGAAATCTTATATTCTGTCTTTACGCTAATGATCAGCTCAATAACTCATCATAACGCACAATTTCATCTACTGTGGAGGTGGAAATGGGTCCCCTTATTTCTTGGCCTGTGTGCAGTTGCACCAATATCATTTCCGCCCCTGTCCACCCCTGAATGGAACTATAGGAAGGATGACACTACAGCTACAGAGGTGACCGTCTGATAGCCTAGCTCGACTACCCATCTCTCCTGAAGACCCTTTCAGCTTTTTGAGACTTGGGTGGAGGACATCTTCTCTATAAATAGGGTCCCACAGCTGCACCCCAACAGTTTGAGCAGCACTCTTACATGAGTAAATATCCTAAGAGCAAAGGGAGATGCTTAGCCACTTGCTTTGTCACGGAGGATGATTTCTGTCATAGCTATGGATGGGATTTCTTTATCCCATCCTCTCATGGTTAATTTTTTGGCCTTCTTTTGGTTTGGGGAGCGTGATATTTACCCGCTCCTGTCTGAGTTCCCTGTCAGTGATACATTAATTCATGGCTGTGTGTCTGACCCCCTGGTGTGTTTGCATACTCATTTGTCTGATTGTCTCTCATTGTATGACCCGGTCTTTTTTCTCGTTCTGTGCCTTGCCTTGTGATTCTGTGCTTACTGTCTATTCTGGCTCTGACCTTTGGCTTGCTTCCTCTGACTTCCCACCAGTCTGCCCAATTTGTACTGTACAGCTATCTCCGGTTTTCTGACATTTAGCTACGTCCTGACCACTCTCTGTGTTTAACCCTTTGGCACCTCATCGACCTCCTGGCTTGACTTCGGTACGTTCAAACTACTTTCCGGCATCGCCGGTCACCGCCTCTATTCGGCGTCTGACTCTGCCTCCGGCCACTCCCCGGTAGTCATTTGCTTCAAGTCCTGCACAGCTGCAGGTAAGCTCACCGCAGCTCTCCTCTCACATTCTCTGAGCTTTCAGTATTCTTGCACAGATTCCTGCTGTAAGTCTGCAGCAGGGATCTTGATAGATTTCATTCTCCGGGGATTACTCCAGAGTGGTTGTTGTGGTGGGATGCAGGTCTGGACAGCTGTTGTCATCCTATTAGATAGATAAGAATTAATATATGTGTGTTTATGCTTTAAAGAGAATCTGTCACCCCCGAGACGTATATGACCTATAAATATGGGCATACAGGTAATAGAAATGTTAAGCTAGTTCTAACTGTATGCCTTATGTTAATGGTGCTGTTGTGGAGAAATGTTATATTCTGTCTTCACGCTAATCAGCCCAATAACTCATCATAACACACAAATTCATCTACTGTGGAGGTGGAAATGGGTCCCCTTATTTCTTGGCCTGTGTGCAGTTGCACCAATATAATTTCCGCCCCTGTCCACCCCTGAATGGAACCATAGGAAGGATGACACTACAGCTACAGAGGTGACCGTCTGAAAGCCTAGCTCGACAACCCATCTCTCCTGAAGACCCTTTCAGCTTTTTGAGACTTGGGTGGAGGACATCATCTCTGAAAATAGGGTCCCACAGCTGCACCCCAACAGTTTGAGCAGCACTCTTACATGAGTAAATATCCTAAGAGCAAAGGGAGATGCTTAGCCACTTGCTTTGTCACGGAGGATGATTTCTGTCATAGCTATGGATGGGATTTCTTTATCCCATCCTCTCATGGTTAATTTTTTGGCCTCCTTTTGCTTTGGGGAGGGCTATATTTACCCGCTCCTGTCTGAGTTCCCTGTCAGTGATACATTAATTCATGGCTGTGTGTCTGACCCCTGGTGTGCTTGCATACTCTTTTGTCTGATTGTCTCTCAGTGTATGACCCGGTCTTTTTTCTCGTTCTGTGCCTTGTCTTGTGATTCTGTGCTTACTGTCTATTCTGGCTCTGACGTTTGGCTTGCTTCCTCTGACTTCCCACCAGTCTGCCCCATTTGTACTGTACAGCTATCTCCGGTTTTCTGACATTTAGCTACGTCCTGACCACTCTCTGTGTTTAACCCTTTGGCACCTCATCGACCTCCTGGCTTGACTTCGGTACGTTCAAACTACTTTCCGGCATCGCCGGTCACCGCCTCTATTCGGCGTCTGACTCTGCCTCCGGCCACTCCCCGGTAGTCATTTGCTTCAAGTCCTGCACAGCTGCAGGTAAGCTCACCGCAGCTCTCCTCTCACATTCTCTGAGCTTTCAGTATTCTTGCACAGATTCCTGCTGTAAGTCTGCAGCAGGGATCTTGATAGATTTCATTCTCCGGGGATTACTCCAGAGTGGTTGTTGTGGTGGGATGCAGGTCTGGACAGCTGTTGTCATCCTATTAGATAGATAAGAATTAATATATGTGTGTTTATGCTTTAAAGAGAATCTGTCACCCCCGAGAAGTATATGACCTATAAATATGGGCATACAGGTAATAGAAATGTTAAGCTAGTTCTAACTGTATGCCTTATGTTAATGGTGCTGTTGTGGAGAAATGTTATATTCTGTCTTTACGCTAATGATCAGCTCAATAACTCATCATAACGCACAATTTCATCTACTGTGGAGGTGGAAATGGGTCCCCTTATTTCTTGGCCTGTGTGCAGTTGCACCAATATCATTTCCGCCCCTGTCCACCCCTGAATGGAACCATAGGAAGGAGGACACTACAGCTACAGAGGTGACCGTCTGATAGCCTAGCTCGACTACCCATCTCTCCTGAAGACCCTTTCAGCTTTTTGAGACTTGGGTGGAGGACATCATCTCTGAAAATAGGGTACCACAGCTGCACCCCAACAGTTTGAGCAGCACTCTTACATGAGTAAATATCCTAAGAGCAAAGGGAGATGCTTAGCCACTTGCTTTGTCACGGAGGATGATTTCTGTCATAGCTATGGATGGGATTTCTTTATCCCATCCTCTCATGGTTAATTTTTTGGCCTCCTTTTGGTTTGGGGAGGGCTATATTTACCTGCTCCTGTCTGAGTTCCCTTTCAGTGATACATTAATTCATGGCTGTGTGTCTGACCCCTGGTGTGCTTGCATACTCTTTTGTCTGATTGTCTCTCAGTGTATGACCCGGTCTTTTTTCTCGTTCTGTGCCTTGTCTTGTGATTCTGTGCTTACTGTCTATTCTGGCTCTGACCTTTGGCTTGCTTCCTCTGACTTCCCACCAGTCTGCCCCATTTGTACTGTACAGCTATCTCCGGTTTTCTGACATTTAGCTACGTCCTGACCACTCTCTGTGTTTAACCCTTTGGCACCTCATCGACCTCCTGGCTTGACTTTGGTACGTTCAAACTACTTTCCGGCATCGCCGGTCACCGCCTCTATTCGGCGTCTGACTCTGCCTCCGGCCACTCCCCGGTAGTCATTTGCTTCAAGTCCTGCACAGCTGCAGGTAAGCTCACCGCAGCTCTCCTCTCACATTCTCTGAGCTTTCAGTATTCTTGCACAGATTCCTGCTGTAAGTCTGCAGCAGGGATCTTGATAGATTTCATTCTCCGGGGATTACTCCAGAGTGGATGTTGTGGTGCGATGCAGGTCTGGACAGCTGTTGTCATCCTATTAGATAGATAAGAATTAATATGTGTGTTTATGCTTTAAAGAGAATCTGTCACCCCCGAGAAGTATATGACCTATAAATATGGGCATACAGGTAATAGAAATGTTAAGCTAGTTCTAACTGTATGCCTTATGTTAATGGTGCTGTTGTGGAGAAATGTTATATTCTGTCTTTACGCTAATGATCAGCTCAATAACTCATCATAACGCACAATTTCATCTACTGTGGAGGTGGAAATGGGTCCCCTTATTTCTTGGCCTGTGTGCAGCTGCACCAATATCATTTCCGCCCCTGTCCACCCCTGAATGGAACCATAGGAAGGATGACACTACAGCTACAGAGGTGACCGTCTGATAGCCTAGCTCGACTACCCATCTCTCCTGAAGACCCTTTCAGCTTTTTGAGACTTGGGTGGAGGACATCATCTCTGAAAATAGGGTCCCACAGCTGCACCCCAACAGTTTGAGCAGCACTCTTACATGAGTAAATATCCTAAGAGCAAAGGGAGATGCTTAGCCACTTGCTTTGTCACGGAGGATGATTTCTGTCATAGCTATGGATGGGATTTCTTTATCCCATCCTCTCATGGTTAATTTTTTGGCCTTCTTTTGGTTTGGGGAGGGCGATATTTACCCGCTCCTGTCTGAGTTCCCTGTCAGTGATACATTAATTCATGGCTGTGTGTCTGACCCCTGGTGTGTTTGCATACTCATTTGTCTGATTGTCTCTCAGTGTATGACCCGGTCTTTTTTCTCGTTCTGTGCCTTGCCTTGTGATTCTGTGCTTACTGTCTATTCTGGCTCTGACCTTTGGCTTGCTTCCTCAGACGTCCCACCAGTCTGCCCCATTTGTACTGTACAGCTATCTCCGGTTTTCTGACATTTAGCTACGTCCTGACCACTCTCTGTGTTTAACCCTTTGGCACCTCACCGACCTCCTGGCTGGACTTCGGTACGTTCAAACTACTTACCGGCATCTCCGGTCACCGCCTCTACTTGGCGTCTGACTCTGCCTCCGGCCACTCCCCGGTAGTCCTTTGCTTCAAGTCCTGCACAGCTGCAGGTAAGCTCACCGCAGCTCTCCTCTCACACTCTCTGAGCTTCCACTATTCTTGCACAGATTCCTGCTGTAAGTCTGCAGCAGGGATCTTGATAGATTTCATTCTCCGGGGATTACTCCAGAGTGGTTGTTGTGGTGGGATGCAGGTCTGGACAGCTGTTGTCATCCTATTAGATAGATAAGAATTAATATATGTGTGTTTATTCTTTAAAGAGAATCTGTCACCCCCGAGACGTATATGACCTATAAATATGGGCATACAGGTAATAGAAATGTTAAGCTACTGTAGTTCTAACTGTATGCCTTATGTTAATGGTGCTGTTGTGGAGAAATGTTATATTCTGTCTTCACGCTAATCAGCCCAATAACTCATCATAATACACAAATTCATCTACTGTGGAGGTGGAAATGGGTCCCCTTATTTCTTGGCCTGTGTGCAGTTGCACCAATATCATTTCCGCCCCTGTCCACCCCTGAATGGAACCATAGGAAGGATGACACTACAGCTACAGAGGTGACCGTCTGATAGCCTAGCTCGACTACCCATCTCTCCTGAAGACCCTTTCAGCTTTTTGAGACTTGGGTGGAGGACATCATCTCTGAAAATAGGGTCCCACAGCTGCACCCCAACAGTTTGAGCAGCACTCTTACATGAGTAAATAT
The DNA here is from genome assembly GCF_039654945.1 of Dendrobates tinctorius. Classification (NCBI taxonomy): domain Eukaryota; kingdom Metazoa; phylum Chordata; class Amphibia; order Anura; family Dendrobatidae; genus Dendrobates; species Dendrobates tinctorius. Next base: position 18,330,574 of record NW_027361724.1, on the reverse strand, counting down.
CCTAAGAGCAAAGGGAGATGCTTAGCCACTTGCTTTGTCACGGAGGATGATTTCTGTCATAGCTATGGATGGGATTTCTTTATCCCATCCTCTCATGGTTAATTTTTTGGCCTCCTTTTGGTTTGGGGAGGGCTATATTTACCCGCTCCTGTCTGAGTTCCCTGTCAGTGATACATTAATTCATGGCTGTGTGTCTAACCCCTGGTGTGCTTGCATACTCTTTTGTCTGATTGTCTCTCAGTGTATGACCCGGTCTTTTTCTCGTTCTGTGCCTTGTAAATCTGTGCTTACTGTCTATTCTGGCTCTGACCTTTGGCTTGCTTCCTATGACTTCCCACCAGTCTGCTCACTTTGTACTATTCAGCTATCTCCGGTTTTTCTGACATTTGGCTACGTCCTGACCACTCTCTGTCTTTAACCCTTTGGCACGTCACCGACCTCCTGGCTTGACTCTAGTAGGATATAACTACTTTCAGGCATCGCCAGTCACCGCCGCTACTCGGCGTCTGACTCTGCCTCTGGCTACTTCCCGGTAGTCACTTGCTTCAGGTCCTGCTCTGCTGCAGGTAAGCTCACCACAGCTCTCCTCTCACACTTTCTGAGCTTTCAGTATTCTTGCACAGATTCCTGCTGTAAGTCTGCAGCAGGGATCTGTATAAGTTTCATTCTTTGGGGATTACTCCAGAGTGCTTCTTGTGGTGGGATGCACGTCTGGACAGCTGTCATCATGCTATTAGATAAATAAGAATTAATATATGTGTGTTTATGCTTGAATGGGAATCTGTCATTCTCAGAGACGTATAATATGGGCATACAGGTAATAGAAATGTTAAGCTAGTCCTAACTGCATGAGTCATGTTAATGGTCCTGTTGTGGAGAAATGTTATGGAAGCCTGGAAGAAAACATTAACATATAGACAGTATATAACATTTCTCCACAAGATCTTTAATATTAGGCATACAGGTAGGACTATTACTTTTTACTTGTGTGCCCATAGTAATAGGTCATATATGTCCCAGGGGATTACAGTATCCTTTTAATAATGATTGAGTGAATGCTTAAATGAAACGTTAACTATAGGTAGCAAAGAATGAATGTCTGACAACCCATGATCTACGCAGGCTAGCTACATACTTCTTGTAGTGTAGGTTTTCAACAAGTGTCATTTCACGATAGGCAGTAACAGGGCCGCCATGAGGGCATGACTACCCTTACTGTGTACGTGGCCTGGGGAGCAGAACATAGAGGGGGGTTGGACATAGTTCAGTTCCTTAGATCGTGTGCAGTACTCTTTGTTGTTTTTTTATTATTTTTCTCTGATCTCACAAAATTACCTTATTTTCATTGTGTTGATTGGCTATATGTGTTGTCTTTTTTGTCTGTTTCGTTTGTTTTCTCTTTTGTTATTGGCAGTGTAATTTTTCACCTTATGTAATTGACCAATTGATTTAACTAAATGACTCTTATGCAAAAATAGATTTAGTTAGCAAAATATTTAGTGGGAATGTGTTACAAAGCTTTTATGTTTTGGGCATTGACCATTCGCTGGTTATTGTTATCCAATGTGTTTGTGAGATGATTGAAAGGCACTTAGTGGAGAAATTCAGCATAGTCTATATTTCTATTTCCCATATTTCATACTTGGTGCTGAAATTCAAGAAAGGCCATATTAGTAAGAGCCTTATCATCTCAAACACATTCGTCAACAATAACCAGAAAATGGCCAATTCTTTTAGTCATAGTTTAAAGTTTTGCAAGAATTTACTTTAAAGTTTGTCACCCCTTATGTCATAAAATAAACAGAAACGGCTTTTCTAGCAGACTGACATGTCCAGAAGAGATCCCTTATTAGCAGTCCCCTCATTATCATAACAGGCAGGATTACAATAATAGCACAATTATTTTAATTTCTATAGCGCCAACATATTCCGCAGCACTTTACATTTTAGAGGGGACTTGTGCAGACAATAAAAGACATTACAGAATAACAATAATCACTTAAACAACAAATACCAAGAGAAATTAGGGCCCTGCCTGCAAGCTCATAATCTGAGAGATAACAGAATTCACAATTCACAGTATGTAGTGTCACAACTCAACTCTTCCCCCTTCCTACACAATGACATCTGCATGTCACTACAACATGAGAATATAAATAGAAAATTCTTAGAAGGAAATAGAGTTCCCTATAATGTCTTATGATATCTATATATATTTATATATACATGTATATGTCCAATGTCCTTATCTCCAGTCAGGCAAGAAAGCAGCTTCCATAAATGTACAGGAAACAGAATACAATAATCTGCAATCAGAAATACAGATTATGAAAAAGATGATCACAATCTGATTTCAATTAGCTAAAACAATTTATGTGACACATTCCCTTAAAGAAAATTAAAGAAAAATATACCTAAAAAGAGTATTGGATATTTTAATAAATGTTTAATACGTTAGAGTAGAGTAGGGCCCTGCCAAAAGAGTCTACCTTGTCGTGGTGGCAGGCTTAAATATCTGTTGGTCAAAACAAAAGCTGATGGTTATGTATGTGATATGGTTCCATGGGAACTGTTACTGTGTGCATGGTGAGAACGGGGGGGCAGAAGAGTTTTTCCAAGGGTGGGTGGTGGGACTGTGGAAAGTTCAAGGGGTGTAGATGGGGCTAAGGTGGAGGCGCAACTGGGATGGAGCCTAGGCGGAGTCTCAAGGGAGCCCCAAAATTTTGCCAGTATGGGGCCCAGAAATTCCTTATGGCAACCCTGATCAGGAACATGGCTAGCTTACATAATATGTGACAATGAAACTATACAATGATGAGATACTGTGAAAGAAATGATAATTCCATTGTCTTACCCTTGATCTTAGTATCTCTTGGTACATGTATCAGAGATAGAATAACTGTTATTGCTTAGTGATAGTTCCTTCCCTTTATTTTCCCTTGTTTCCCCATATTTTTCCTTTTCTTTCCTTCATGTTGTTTAACTCCATTTTGTATAATAATTAGAACATTTTCAATAAAGACAATTTAAACCACAAATTGAGTATCTGCTTAGTAAAAAATGCTTTTGTGACTCCTTCGTGAACATCATGTGCTAAAGAAGAGCCACGTCCAGCTGAACCAAGCTGAAGGATGATCATGGATTTTATATGGTCACTTCACGAACATTCTTGATGGTGCCCATCAGGAGGTGGCCACTTGGCATTGCTGTGATTTCTTTTTCTCATGTAGAATTAGTATAAGAAAAAAATTACAGTCCTGCTCTGCCCCATGGTATAACATCGGGCCTAGTGCTATCTGATAAATCATCGGATAGTTCTCGGCCATATTACATAATTGTGTGAACAAACTCTTGTTTTAATAAAGCAATTTTCTTTTAATTTGGAACAGCTGTGATCATGTTGGTTTATTATCCAAAACAGGACCCCCTCTATTACTGACAGCTGTAGAGGGTCACTTACACGCCTGCAGTAAACACATTTCCCTTGTGTAATATGATTGTGGGAGAGCTCGAGTACGGTGCTCACCACAATCATGCGTCTCTAGAACCAATGGAACGAATGATACCGAAATTTACACACATTCAGCCCTATTTCTCTTATATAAGCTTTCAGGACAGCTGCAAAATAACCATTAGGCACATGAACATGGCACTTTTATGTGCAGACTCCGAATTCTCAAGCCTCCACACAAGTTCTTCTCTACTAGACCCCATGTGAGCTCTAGGCAACACGCTTCCTCCTCATCCCCCGATAAAAGCTGCCAACAGTCCTGAAATAACAGGACAGTCCGTAAAAACGGGCACTTTTTTGCCCTGCTTGTAAAAAAAATGAAGGCTGCAGTCCCTGAATTTTTCTCTTGCCATCCTACCCCAGGTGTATGAGGAGAGATATATATTCCTGGGGAAGAAGAGTTTATTGTGGAGTGGAAGAGGAACTACCGATCACCTGAAAAAAACAAACTAAATTAGATAGACAGGATGACTGAGACATAATTGTCACATTAGACCTTTGCCTATCCTGTCAGAGAACAATCTATGCCTTGTATAAATGGTCAGACAGATAGGAGAATCACCCAACATGTTCCGTGGACACCTGAGAAAGTGAAGGATTTCTGTCATCGATCACAAAACCACAGAACAATCCACTTCCATTTGTAAATAAGCTGTATAACATTAGTCTGTTACACCCGACATGGAGAGACTTGTTGCAGAAAATTAAAACAATAGCTGGACAGATTGATGCTTCGCCACCTGATGCACAAGACTCATTCTGCTATCTAACCCAAAAGAGCAAGGAAACTCTCCTCAAAAAGCATCGGATCCCTGGAACATGTGCTGTGACGTTGGACCTGGTGAGGCGTGAGTGTTGGACAGTCTCAGGCGGAGACGGATGTCCTGAATAGCACCCACTGAGCCCCTGGACCTGGTGAGGCCGGTGTGTTGGGAAACCCTGGGAGGAGGGTCGGCTCCCTGAATAGCACCCGGTGCGCCCTGTGTGTTGGACGGTCTCAGGAGGAGACGGACGTCCTCAATAGCACACAGACAGGACACGTGAGTTTTGTGTTGTGTGTGTTTTTTTTTCTTTTCCTTCTCAACTCAACTTGCGGTGACTCAGGGGAGTCAAGAAGGTGACAAGCGGCTTGCTGTAACTCGACGGGTTACGAAGGTGACAAGCGGCTTGCTGTAACTCGGTGGGGTTACGAAGGGAACAAGCGGCTTCCTGTAACTTGTCGGTGTAACGAAGGTGACACCAGCAACTGTGTGTGAGCGGCAGCCGGAGGTGTCGGTGATCGGTGACAGCAGGAGCTGTGGCGGTGCCAGCAAGAACTTGTGTGGTATCGTACTTCAAGGGCCAGTACAGGCCCAAGAGACAAACTGTGTCGTGTGAACTGTGGTCTAAGGAGACCTGTAGAAATGACATGGGGAAATCCCGAAAGGGGGCGGTGACACAAATCGGGGTGGTAACCCAAAAAGGGGTGGAGTCCCAGAGGGAGGTGGTGACCCAAATCGGTTGTGGTAACCCAAAAAGGGGTGGAGTCCCAGAGGGGGGCGGTGGCCCAAATTGGGATGGTGGTCCAGAAAGGGGCCGAGTTTTCAAAAGGGGCAGCACTGGTTACCTCAGTGGACATGTCTGGGGAACCACAGTGTGTGTATGACTTTTTCAGAGTGTGTCATGTATTTTCCGGATAACGACAGGCCACAGGTGTGTACCGTGATGCTGCATCGGGAAGGAGTCTCTGGTAGGCTGGACTCAAAGAGTCAGGTGACTCTGACAGGAACTCCTCTCGTTTTATCTCTGACCGAGAAAAACGTCAGGGTTCGCTGCGACCATGGGGTCATTGTGAACTATACAGTGGACAGAGTCATGATCGAGATGACAAAGGGGGTTAAGTGCCAAGGTGGCAGTATTCCACCAAGCTTAGTGCATCCCTTTGAGAGGGGCCAGGACTTAGTCTTGTTTGATGATATGTGGCACGGGGATGGAGATGTTTCTAATGTTGAGCTAACAGACGTTGAGATGGTGACGCCTCCTAAAGTGGACAAGTCAGATGTAGAAGTGACCGGAGGAAGGGGTACATTTGCCCAACTTATGGACCTGACAACTCGTGACATGACGGATGGTGGGCTGGGAGATGAGACGACTGGACTAGACACATGGGTGGACGGTAACTGGAGGGTTCACTCGACTGACGGGGCTGATCCAGTGGTACCCTTTGAAAATATAATTAAAGAAGTAGTAGTGCGACACGTGCTGGCCAAAAGAGAACAAGATCATGAGATACAGTTGATATAAGAGACAGTGGAAGAACATCTCGAACGAGAAAGGGTCCTGAGACAAATGGCCGAGCATAGGTTGGAGGGTCTCGAGAAAGAAGTCTTGGAGCCCAGAGGTCACCTGTCAACGTGTCAAAACGTGAACAAGACCCTTCGGGAAGAGATGGAAGAACTCAGAGGAGCAGTAAAAGGTCTTCTGCGGGAGAAGAAGGTGGACAAAGACTTACAGCAGCCGAGCACGAGTGATAAGACGGAAATGCCAGTACCCATCTTGGCAAAGGGTCGTGAAGAGATAAAATCTCATGAAGTTTGTGAGCTAAGAACTGAAGAAGAGAGTCACCCGGTCGGGTCAACTGTAGTAAGGGAAGTGTCCGTGGTAAAGCCAGAGCCTTCTGTCCAGGAAGAGAGCAAGACCACGACCTTCAAGTCTGTGATTGGGGTGCCCGAAGACAAGCAAGAAGCCTGCACTGAGGAAGGTGTGCATGAGGCTTTTAAAAAGGCCGTCAAAGCGTGTAAGGTGCACTGGGCACCTGAGACTCGGCAGTTGGTGATAATATCAGCCAGGGAAGATACAGCAAACCGAGTAGCTATCCTGAAAGAAATGCATTTGCAATGTCTCCACACCAAACAGTTGGTCAGGCGGAGTAATATGAAAGCTGCTCGACGCCTAGAGTTAGCAAGGGAGGCTATGGATTGGCTGGGTTTGCAGAAAGATGTAATTCCGGTACCCAAAGGTCTGATTGGGAGAATCATTGGAAGACTCAGGAAGGTAATGCAAGACCTTGTAAATATCTCCGGTGTGGTGAGGGTGAGGATCCCTCCTGATGATGAAGTCCAGGTATCCAGTGAAGAGGCCATGGTTCCCATCATGGTGGTCGGCTCCATGGAAAGCCTGAGAAACTTTCGGATGCTCTAGGAGTATCGAGTGGGGTACCTGCAAGAGATTGAGCAGTTGAGGCTGGACCGTCGGTGGATCAATAAAGAGGTACGGAACACCAGGTGGCGGGAGCCTTCAACCCAAGATGTAAGGTCCTGAAGGGTTCCTCCAAGTAGTGACATGACAGGTGGCCAAAGAATGTCAGCAAGGCAGGGACATCAAAAATCGGCGAGTGGCAATTTTACTGGCAAGACGAAACTGAGAGACCTTAGCTCCTGTGAGACACTAAATAGGTCAGACTCAGGCCAGAAAGTTGACGCGACTGGGAGTGGGACTTCTGACTGTACCCACAGGGAGAGCCGGTCAGTGAGAGAAAGGTCAGGTGACGAAGCGCACTGCAGACAGGTGGAGACTAAAGAGTGTCTGGTCACTCTGATGGACTGTGACTGGAAGGCCAAAAACCAAGGCCGATATTCTGACTGCTGGGGGCGAGGGAGGCCTAATGTAGAGATGAGGCCCTACGATAGACAAAACAGATGGAGACGGTTCTCTCGACCTGTTGAGCAAGGTGTAATGAGTGCCCGGTCTCGAGATCCCGGGGTAATGTTGTGTGTTAAACCCCACAAGTTTAAACAGAGGGGGGAGGTATGTGGTGTAGCGACCACTGTGTCTGCTAGGGGGCACTGTGTGGGTGTCCTAGGAGAGAGGATGAGTGGCAGGATGCTGAATGACCATTATGTATCCCAAGGTAGGTGGCCTTGGGATGGAAGCTTGAAAATGTGTGTTGATCAGCAGAGGTACTGCTGAGCTGTCATTACACTGTGTCAGGGAGAGCTTTCCAGGGAGCTGGTGAGACAGGCGGAACCAGCTACCTGCAATCCCACCTAGGTGTGTATAGAACGCCATAGTAAAGTATATGTGTGTGAATGATTGAAGGACCTGTGATGACGTCATAGCCATGTGATCCGGTGGGCGTGGCTACGGACCATATAAGGTGGCTAGGGTAGGTCACATGAGGAAAATGCTTGGACCCGATTGGTCCGTGTGCAAGGTCTCGCTGGAAGATATGTCTGCCTTCCGGAGTGCCTGTGTGCATAATGGCTGCACGTGTCTGAGAGTTCCCAGGAGAGAGAACCGATGTCTGCACCGTGGTGAAGCAACTATGAGGTAACCGGGACACGGGAGTGTTACTAAGAGACTGTATAGCATGTTGGCTGGATGGAGCAAAGCCTGTGTGCCCACAGGGATACAGAGCAGAACTCTGTCATGGACTCTATGCTGTTTTATATGAACTTTCTGTTGCATATGGCTTTGGTTTATGATGCTTAATAAACCGCATGGACTGTTGGAGTTACAGTGGTGGCCAAAAGTATTGGCACCCCTGCAATTCTGTCAGATAACACTCATTTTCTTCCTGAAAATGATTGCAATCACAAATTCTTTGGTATTATTATCTTGATTTAATTTGTCTTCAATGAAAAAAACAAAAAAAGAATTGTCCTAAAGCCAAATTGGATATAATTCCACACCAAACATAAAAAAGGGGGTGGACAAAAGTATTGGCACTGTTTGAAAAATCATGTGATGCTTCTCTAATTTGTGTAATTAACAGCACCTGTAACTTACCTGTAGCACCTAACAGGTGTTGACAATAACTAAATCACACTTGCAGCCAGTTTACATGGATTAAAGTTGACTCAACCTCTGTCCTGTGTCCTTGTATGTACCACATTGAGCATGGAGAAAAGAAAGAAGACCAAAGAACTGTCTGAGGACTTGAGAAACCAAATTGTGAGGAAGCAATCTCAAGGCTACAAGTCCATCTTCAAAGACCTGAATGTTCCTGTGTCTACTGTGCACAGTGTCATCAAGAAGTTTAAAGCCCATGGCACTGTGGCTAACCTCCCTAGATGTGGACAGAAAACAAAAATTGACGAGAGATTTCAACGCAAGATTGTGCGGATGGTGGATAAAGAACCTCGACTAACATCCAAACAAGTTCAAGCTGCCCTGCAGTCCGAGGTTACAACAGTGTCAACCCGTACTATCCGTCGGCGTCTGAATGAAAAGGGACTGTATTTTAGGATACCCAGGAAGACCCCACTTCTTACCCAGAGACATAAAAAAGCCAGGCTGGAGTTTGCCAAAACTTACCTGAGAAAGCCTAAAATGTTTTGCAAGAATGTTCTCTGGTCAGATGAGACAAAAGTAGAGCTTTTTGGGGAAAGGCATCAACATAGAGTTTACAGGAAAAAAAAAAAGATGCATTCAAAGAAAAGAACACGGTCCCTACAGTCAAACATGGCGGAGGTTCCCTGATGTTTTGGGGTTGCTTTGCTGCCTCTGGCACTGGACTGCTTGACCATGTGCATGGCATTATGAAGTCTGAAGACTACCAACAAATTCTGCAGCATAATGTAGGGCCCAGTGTGAGAAAGCTGGGTCTCCCTCAGAGGTCATGGGTCTTACATTAGGACAATGACCCAAAACACACTTCAAAAAGCACTAGAAAATGGTTTGAGAGAAAGCACTGGAGACTTCTAAGGTGGCCAGCAATGAGTCCAGACCTGAATCCCATAGAACACCTGTAGAGAGATCTCAAAATGGCAGTTTGGAGAAGGCACCCTTCAAATATCAGGGACCTGGAGCAGTTTGCCAAAGAAGAATGGTCTAAAATTCCAGCAGAGCATTGTAAGAAACTCATTGATGGTTACCGGAAGCGGTTGTTGGAAGTTATTTTGGCTAAAGGTTGTGCAACCAAGTATTAGGCTGAGGGTGCCAATACTTTTGTCTGGCCCATTTTTGGAGTTTTGTGTGAAATGTTCAATGATTTAATTTTGCTTCATTCTCTTTTGTGTTTTTTCCTTGCAAGCAAATTAAATGAAGATAATAATACCAAAGAATTTGTGATTGCAATCATTTTCAGGAAGAAAATGAGTAATATCTGACAGAATTGCAGGGGTGCCAATACTTTTGCCCACCACTGTATATGAGAAACCCGTGCCGGACCTGGTTATCTGGTTGCCTAACATGTGTCCCCTACCTGAATAACAATCATTACCTTACAATAGATGATAGATAGATAGATAGATACATATGGGATAGATAGATAGATGGATAGATATGGGATAGATAAATAGATAGATAGATACATAGAAATGGGATAATTAGATAGATAGTTAAATAGATATTGGATAGATAGATATGGGATAAATATAAAGATTGATATGGGATAGATAGTTAGATAGATAGATATGGGATAGATAGATAGATAGATACATAGAAATGGGATAGTTAGATAGTTAGATAGATATGGGATAGATAGATAGATAGATAGATAGATAGATATGGGATAAATAGATAGATTGATATGGGATAGATAGATATGGGACAGATAGATAGTTAGATAGATAGATAGATATAGGATAGATAGATACAGGGTCGGACTGGAGTACCTAGGGCCCACCAGGGCAATCGACTCTAGGGGCCCACCCTATGGCTACTATGATGTGTGATATGTTATGTGGGTATCATTTTGTGTCTATTTATATTATACAGATTTCCATAGTGTTCTCTTGTTGCCCTGTATCATTCCGTGTATTCCCCATATTGTCTAGAGTCTCAATTACTTTCCAAGTCTGATAATTGAATTAGCTCACTTACTGTCTGCAGCCTGACTGTTAGGGATGGCGTAACGCACTAAATATTACATAACGTAAAGTGCGTTCACCGCCCGGGGTCTACCATGCAGAAGGTGTTAACACTGCTGCTAGATAATGCGGACGTACAATATGGCAGTATAACGCAAGTGGGTTGAACATCACCCGGTGCGCTGAGCGATCTCTGTTTATTCACAAAGACGCCTAAGTGCTAAACACAAAAGGCTGAGCCTGTTAACGTCACAGGTCTCAGAGAAGTGCACATACGATATATGACCACAGGAGCTGGAACCTAGGCAGAGGGTCAGCGTCCGTCTAGACCTATCGTGCGTGTGGCGTCGCTACTTCGGACGCCAAGAGGAGCTGCAGACTGCAGCACGGCAACCGACACTGCCGCTAATCGACAATGCCCGGTAGGAGGCGCACTGTCGGACGCTAGCACTGTGGAGGATGCTATTGTGGCTGTAGCTTGCCACTGACTGTAAACCTAAGTCCCTATACACACTCGGAATATCAGAGGGAGGGGATCTTAATGAGTCATTCGCAGGTACATGCATTCATCCTCATTGACACAGTTAGCCACTAGAGACTATATTAGCGCATGGCCGATTGGCCATGCGAACCTTTTATAGCTGGGACCTTCCGGAAGCTTCCAGATCCCTGAGATGGACCAATCAGATCACGAGAAGGACCTGGGCATGTGACTCCCGATCTCCAATGGGAGATCGTCTCGTGAACATGCCCAGTAGAGCGACGGAAGGACTTAGCCTCTGAAGTGGCTTGTTGCTGAGCAGCCTGCGATGCTATTGCTGGACCAGAGGTGGCAGCAACAGCCAGACCCACAGAGCTGGTCTGAGCAGAGCGTCTGGGACACCGGGATTGCTGTGCAGGCTCCTGAGTGGTCAGTGGAGAATGGGAGACCGCTGAATGCAAGGCTCTGGATTCCTGCTGTGCAGCTGCAGTAACCCGACGCCTAACACTGACTGTATCTATGTCTCTTGATGACCCCCTGTAGTGCCTTAATCCCCAAGGCACCTTTGTCAGGTCTGGGAGGCTTGAAAACCACCCCAACCTGTCTTACTACCCGTGGACATAAGGAGGGGGCAGGGGAGGACAGGAGCTGTACAAGTCAGACCCTGTATGGTGATGATCACGTGAAGACGGCACGTCAGAGAGAAGGGGAAGCATATGGACCCATTTTATCCTCTGTCCGCCGGATTATTGGACATTCATCCTGTTACTGAACTACATTCGTGTTCTGGACTATTGTAGCCCCAGTGTGATGGATTGTTCATGGACCTTTTATTTTTGCCTACAATAAAGGTATTGGGATTGTTCACACTTCCCTCACTCTGTTGATTGTGTGTTATCGGAGAAGGACCCCGTGACAGCTACCATAAACGGTATTATTGTTCATTTGTCAGCATTTCTCACGTGTGCCTTTTAGCAAACTATACAGTGTGCAAAAGAACTGTAATGTGCACTGCCCAATATCAAAGTTTATTTTTTATTAAAATGGAAGAAAAGCAAATAACTGTCAATCTTTTTTGGTCTGTGGCTCTATGCAAGGTTTCGTCTTATGGGCTAAGGATGATTCTGATAAATTTAAGGAATCGGCCCAGAACTACAATGGAGGCCCTTGTTAATGACCTGAAGAGAGCTGGGACCACAGTCTCACAAATCACCGTTTGTAACACAGTACACCGTCATGGATTAAAATCCTGCATGGAACGTACAGTAAGTTCCACCTGCTCACGTCAGCAAATGTCCAGGCCCACTTGAAGTTCACCAGTGACCATCAGGATGATCCAGAGGAGGCATGGGAGAAGGTAAGGTGAAAAATCTTTATTGAGACAGATTAAAAGGTAATAAGCTGCTTAATAGCCAGTATATACTGGAGGAAGGAATGTCCTAGATAACTGGACGTGTTTCGAACACGTGTGGTGCTCTTAGTCCTCACCTTCACAATGAGCAGTCTTGCAAAAGTTAAAATACTCCCCAAACAGGTGGTGAAAAAATGAAGATAATTGCTCCACTAGAAAAAGGTTAACACCCAGATAACATGGCAGAGAGGGAGCGAGAAAAAAACAACAAAAAACAACATATAACACATTTAAGTTGCAACAGTACATGTCATATATATAGATGGCACAGACAATCAAATCAACCTGTTTGGGGAGTATTTTAACTTTTGCAAGACTGCTCATTGTGAAACTGAGGACTAAGAGCACCACACGTGTTCGAAACGCGTCCAGTTATCTAGGACATTCCTTCCTCCAGTATATACTGGCTATTAACCAGCTTATTACCTTTTAATCTGTCTCAATAAAGCTGGATACCTTCCCTTTTTTCACAAGCACTTGACGTCAAGCAGAGACGCTTCCTTGCTCGGATAGAACTATTCATGTGCGGTGTGGACATCATCATAAGGGTGAGCTGAATTAACTTTTTTCTACAGAAGGTAAGGTGGACAGATGAGACCAAAATAGAACGTTTTGGTATAAACTTCCCTCGCTGCATTTGGATGAAGAAAAAGGATGAGCGTAACCCCAAGAACACCATCCCAACTGTGAAGCATGGTGGGGGAATCATCATACTTTTGGGGTGTTTTTCTGCAAAGGGGACAGGACGACTGCATCGTACTGAAGGGAGGATGGATGGGGTCGTATAATGCAAGATTTTGGTCAACAACCTCATTCCCTTGACCCAAAACACACAGCCAGGGCAACTAAGGAGTGTCTCTGTAAGAAGCATTTCTAGGTCCTGGGGTGGCCTAGCCAGTCTCTAGAGCTGAACCCAATACAAATTGTTTGGAGGGAGCTGAAATTCCATTTTGCCCATCGACAGCCCTGAAACATCAGAAAAAGATCTGTATTTTCCATCTATCGTCATCGTTCTCTGGATCTATGAAGCCAGAGCTGTCAATCAAATTAGAGGGGAGAGGTGGAGATTGAGTTAAAACAAACAGGACTTCTTTTGAGTAGCCATTCTTTACTGACAGAGTCCTCCCATTAAGGGTAACTTGTCACCTTGAAATACGTTATTTATCTGCAAAAATGTGGTTAATCTGCAGGTAAATAGGGTTTAAAGCCTGGTTAACTGGCTTATTGGAAAAGCGTTAGCTACAAGGAGAAAATTAAGTTTTATTCTCCTTGCCACAACTTACTTCCGGTCATAGGGTCGGTGTAAGGTGGGAAACATTACAGTCTCCACTAACTACCAAGTGAGCGTGCTGTAATAATGTCCCGTCACCTTGACTGTAACATCGTCCAAGGAGCCAAAACTCAGGCTGGGATTCATTGAACGACTAACATGGCAGCAATACGTGGCAACTCATCAGCAACCTGCAACTGCGTCACAGGGAGCTGATGGGAGCAGGTGAGTGAATGCACCAGCCATCGTGATATCTAAATGCTGCTGTCAGCGATTGACAGGGGCATTTAAATACTTAAAACAGCAGCAATCAAGGTGAGCTCTGATTATTGCTGTTACAGGCAGACGACAGCTATGTATCACATCTGACATCTGCCCGGTATGGAGCAGGCTCAGCTCCTGAACCCTCTCAATACAATCATATCCCTAAGGTTACAGTTATGTTAAGGTTAGTAAATTTCACTTGTCTGTTTCTAAACATGGAAAGGCAAAAGTAATTCCCTTACACATGTGAAAGAGCCCTTATAGATTTAGTAAATGTGGCCACACATGAATGTTTTTACACACCGCAATGCACTGTTACATACACACATCTTACAAAAATACATAAAATTACAGATACACAGACATAGCTGCAGACACGCTCAAACAGACAGAGACGCACACACGCATCAGTACATAAATACATCGCCTGAACCATCATCAGTACATGGTACATCAATTGTAATGTTCGGTATACCCCATCAGCGTCGGACTGGAACACCTTGGGCCCACCAGAGAAAATCATTCTTGGGGCCCACTATGTAGCTGCATAGAGTTAAATACCAGACCACCAATTGTGCGGTAAAACACGCTAATATCCGGGTATAATATAAGGTTGTACATGTCTTAATTATGTAGCAGGAGTTGTGGTAGCCCCCTCATAGAATATAAAGCAGCCCCCTCATAGAATATAATGTAGACCCCTCATAGAATATAATGCAGCCATCTCATAGAATATAATGCAGCCATCTCATAGAATATAATACTGCCCCCCTCATAGGGTATAATGCACCCCCTCATAGGGTATAATGCACCCCCTCATAGGGTATAATACTGCCCCCTCATAGGGTATAATACTGCCCCCCTCATAGGGTATAATGCACCCCCTCATAGGGTATAATGCACCCCCCTCATAGGGTATAATGCACCCCCTCATCGGGTATAATGCACCCCCTCATAGGGTATAATACTGCCCCCTCATAGGGTATAATACTGCCCCCCTCATAGGGAATAATGCACCCCCTCATAGGGTATAATACTGCCCCCCTCATAGGGAATAATGCACCCCCTCATAGGGAATAATGCACCCCCTCATAGGGTATAATGCTGCCCCCTCATAGGGTATAATACTGCCCCCCTCATAGGGTATAATACTGCCCCCCTCATAGGGAATAATGCACCCCGTCATAGGGAATAATGCTGCCCTCCTCATAGGGTATAATGCTGCCTCCTCATAGGGTATAATGCTGCCTCCTCATAGGGTATAATGCTGCCCCCTCATAGGGTATAATGCTGCCCCCCTCATAGGGAATAATGCACCCCCTCATAGGGTATAATGCTATATAGATATATAGATATAGAGTTAGATAGATATAGATAGAAAGATAGATGTAGAAATAGATATAGAGATAGATAGTAGATAATGGATAGAAAGTAGATAATGGATAGATATAGATAGAAAGATTCATAGAGATAGATAGAGATAGATATAAAGATAGATATAGAAAGAAATATAGATAGATAGATCGATAGGTAGCTAGATATAGAGATAGATAGAAAATAGATAATGGATAGATAGATATAGAGATAGATAGCTATAGATAGAAAGATATAGAGAGATAGATATATAGATAGAGATAGATAATAGATAGAGATATACAGATATAATAATAATAATAATATAGACATATATAGATAGATATAGAGATAAATATATATAGATAGATGGCTATAAATAAAAATAGATATAGAGATATATATACAGATAGATAGATATAGAGATAATAGATATAGAGATAGATATAGAGACAGATAGATATAGAAAGATATAAAGATAGATATAGAGATA